>NC_140911.1:27311352-27991717 GCF_045865225.1 Trachurus japonicus | reverse complement strand
AAAAGTAACCTACATTCCATGTGCGTCATAAAACCTTTAATATTGTTTTACCTTGCATAACGAAGGTGTTGGCCTTTCGTCGAAAATTTGTTTTTTCATTTTTTGTATATCCAGCTGGATACACAGCGTTGGTTTTATAATCAACGATCTCTCCGTGCAGTCGTGGATCCATGGCGAGCGTGATCTCGAAATGAGCAATTAACCTCAATTAACCCCTGATGATCACATGACCACAAACCTACCACAATGCTCTTCTTCTTCTTCTTCTTCTTCTTCTTCTTATTATTATTATTGTTATGTGGTTATTATTCTTGTGAGGATAGTAATAATAATAACAATACTACTACTACTACTACTACTACTACTACTACTACTAATAATAATAATAATCATGGGCGCCGATTTATGTTTTCGCCCGTGGGTGCGCACACGTGTCCGGGCTCTACAAACACTGGTGCGCATATCATGCCCCGCAATGGGACTTATCGCTCATTATTCATAAATAATAGCCTATACTGCACAACTGATAATATTGTAGCAACCCCGCAGTAATGTTCTTGTTATGATTAAGTTGTGTGATTTCTGACTGATTTATGTAGTAGCCTATGGGCAGATATAGGATGGTTGGATGAGAAACTGAGGGGCAGAGTGAGGAAGACAGCTGTGTGTAGGTGAGTGAGGGAGGAGCAGAGGAGGAAGAGAGAGCTGTCATAAGTTAGTGTTATGTTGATGTAGTTACGTCGGGTTGGACGCTACAATATCAATTAACACGTGAGTTTAACATAGCTCAAATAGCCGCAGAGCGAAGCCAGTTTCCTTTCAGCCCCGTTAACCGATTGTTGCCAGATGCGCCAGAGCGCAACGCGCACCTCTGTGCCAGACTCGCGCTCTGTGTTTTTCATCTTAACAGAGCGCGCCAGAGATTATACACACATTCACGCAGGCTACACACACATACGGGCTACACATGATACACATACTCACAGACACACAGCTGAGGGGCCGAGGCGCGGCACGGAGAAATGCGCATCTGGTGGCGTGCTCCCCGTGGGTGCTCAACCTGCTCAGGGGGTGCTCGTGCCCCGGAGCACGGAATCGGCGCCTATGATAATAATACTAATACTAATACTAATACTAATAATAATGTTATATCATTATTATTACTATAGGGTTAGGGTTAAACAGACAGCTTAGAAGATGAAGACGAATTCCATTTAATGTGCAAAAAAAAAAACTAATCCACCTGGACCTGTGGAGTTGAGAAGGCTACATCCACATATCCATCTGGTTGTAGGAGGCTGCACTTCATGCCTAATTCACTGTACATGCACCTAGGACCCTCTAGCATTACTCCAGAGATTTTTGTGAATATTGCTCTTTGCATTCCTGAAATACAGGGGGCAGTCACTTTCTGGCAAAGCCTTGCTGAAAAGTGACTGCCCCTGTTACAAGGGGATGCAAAGGGTGACATTTACCAAATTCACTGTACATGCACCTAGGAACCTCTAGCATTACTCCAGAGATTTTTGTGAACATTGCTCTTTGCATTCCTGAAATACAGGGGGCAGTCACTTTCTGGCAAAGCCTTGCCAGAAAGTGACTGCCCTGTCCTGGTGTGCAAAGTGCTTCAGAAATATGTAGCCTACAGCAGTGGTTCTCAACTGGTGGGTCGGGACCCAAAAGTGGGTCGCGAATCTGTTCTGGATGGGTCATGGACAGCTGGTCAAAAAAAAGTAAATATTTAATGCACATGTGATGTTGCATGTCTTTTATTTTGAAATACAACTTATTTTGAAAGGCACACGACACTTGCACACATGCAGCAGTTGTAATGGTCCTCCTCAGTTTCTTATTATTTTCTCTGAATGCAAAGATATCATTTTCTTATTAATGTGGCCTGAATGCAGTGAAAATACCTTGTTTTGTTTTGTGGGTCTTTATTTTGTGCATTCATTCCTGTGCTCTGAAATGCACTTTGCTTGTAGGCCTAAAAAAAAAATGTTGGCATATCCCTTTAAATCTTGGTTTGAATTCTATAAAAGTGGGTCGCGACTTAATGACCATGGGAAAATGTGGGTCCCAGAGTGAGACGTTGAGAACCCCTGGCCTACAGTACGTGAAGATTGCAGTTTGCATACAGGGGGCATTTTATGGGTTAAAAAGCATGTGTAATGTTACTAAATATTAGTAGCTGCCTAGTAGTAGTATTAATATTATGTTTTTATTTTTACAAGGATACTCTACCTGTTTAGCAGCAGCAGCAGCAGAAGCAACAACAACAACAACAACAACAACAACAACAACAACAACAATAAAAGCATACCGCCAAAATTAATCTGCTGGTGGTTTATTGAAATAACAACGACAACAATAAAAGTATACCGCCAAAATGAATTTCCTGATGGTTTATTGAAAGACAAGGTGTAACCTACGACGGAATGACTCCTCAATGCAACGTGGCCTACTCATGCAGATCAGCTGTGGAGCTGCTGCAGCGGCTGCAGCAGGTGGGCGTTTCCGTCGGAGGCGGTCTTTCGCTGTGGAGAGACAAGTACCACCCATGGATGTGTTGGTACCACCCCGATAGGCGTTCCCGCTGGGGGTCAGTCGTTTTCTGGCAGGCAGTCCTTTTCTGGCACAACACCGGCGCGTTTGCACGACCGTCTCATATGTTCTTTTTTTTTTCTCCATATTTCGGTCATTTACGCAGTAGAAATGCGGTTCAACTACTGTGATTGGGAGACTCTCCTCTTTCAAATACGCACGGCCGCACGCCCTTGACGACCTGTCAATCAAAACAACAACTGTGAAGCGCTTATGGTACAGACACACCAACTCCGGCGGCGACGGATCCGGCCACAACGGACCGGCGAGCGCTGCAGCGAGTGGGCAGGACTATGTGACGTTTATGTGACGTAGTGCCGAGCTTGAGTTTCGCTCTGCCGTTTCCAACATGGCGGCCGGGTCACAAACGATCTCATTTTACAGTTAAACAACACACTAAAGTATGTTTCTGAAAACATTTGAGGCGGGAAATGTGTAGTGCAGTAACAGAATCTGGATTTATATTTGATCAACAACGCCCAGTTTGATAGTTTGAACGAAGTTTCTGGAGCCGGCCGCATTGCGTTGGACGGACCTCATTTGCATAAAGTTCAATCTATCGAACTTTATGCAAATTCACATACGGCGACGGGGCCGTCAACTCCTCCTGCTGTATCCATCTGCCCCGCCCGGCCGGAGCTCCTGCTCCACATAGACATGAATGGAATCCGTTGACTGAACGTCGGTTGACGGAGTTGGTGTGTCTGTACCATTAGAAACAGCAGAGTCGTTCAGAGGGAGAGAGAGAGAGAGAGAGAGAGAGAGAGAGAGAAGCAGTGAGGATGATGACGGTGCTTCAGAGGTTTAAAGTTCTGACTAATTTGATGAGGAAGATTATGAAAAAATAAGAGAGAGTTGAGACTTCAGCCTGCTCAGACAGCAGGGCCAGTGGGCCACAGCTCCAGATCAGCTCCAGCTCTGTATTCACACCTGCTGAGCTCTCAAACTAGTTTTTTTTTTTTTTTTACCTCTCAAACAGTACCACAATGACAACACATATATAGGGTACATTATATAGGCTAAATATTGTAAATTTTGTGTGGTTTTTTGTCTATTTAGTTGATATTTGGAGAAAATTTCTCATTTAGGGCTACACACATCTCATGAAGTTTGAAACGTAATGTGAAGTCAATATTTAGCTTCTGTTATCCCACATTTGAGACATTTGGTGAGAATGACAGTTAGGCCTAACATTTATGCTCAAAAAGCAATTTCACAATTTTTTTTTCTACACTTATCGCCTTATATCATACAGTATATTCCACTGCTTTTGTGAATCCCAGACTTTCGTATACCCATTTCAAGCACCACAACAGTTTGTTCTCATGATTGTGAAGAGACTAATTTTTTCATGTCTTCACCCAGGATTTACTCAATGCAATTTTACTGATTGTTGTGCAAATTGTGTATCTCAGGGTCAGAGAGGACATAGAGATACACTGCTATATTATCGTTATGATCATTATGATCATTGATGGGGGGGCGCCTGAGAGTAATCTCGCCTAGGGCACCAAAATGGCTAGAGCCGGCCCTGCTGCACGTGTTTCCAGCCTGACCCCGCCCCCCTGGCCCTAATTAACAACCCGTAATGCATCGCACCTGGTGTGATGTCAGTCACCTGGGCTTATTTTAGAGGAAGAGGTCGCATAAAGCTGCAGACTGGGCAAGAAGCACATGCTGTCAACTTTTAGACTACAGAGGAGCTTGTGTTTGTGTATCGTGTTGTAACATTAGCCGACATCAGTCATGCCTCCTAAAAAGCCAGCAGCTGAGCCCACACTCGATGCCGACGACTCTCCAGTGGAGGAGACGACTGAGACAAAACCAGGTGAGGAGGCAAATGCTAAAGAATCATAGGTTAGAAAAGAAGTGACGTTAATATTTGAGATTGTCCAAGAGCAGTTGCGTGGTTAAAAACATCTGCGTATTGTTTGCTCACTAGATGCTGTGGCCGTGCGTAAACTGTCAACTCATCCCAGCACGGCCATCATGGTGAAGGAGGCGCTGCAGGAGTTGGACTCACGTAAAGGAGTCTCATCCCAAGCGATCCAGAACTACATCAAACAGAAATACCCCTCGGTGGATTTGGTGAGGTTAAAGAACTTGGTCCGCAAAGCCCTGAAAAAGGGTCTGGAGACCGGCACGCTGGTGCGCCCCGCCAACTCCACTGCTACTGGCTTAGCGGGAAGATTTAGGGTAAGCGTTCACGTCTCCAGCTCCACCACAAAGGGTCGAATGACGTCAGTAATCGGGCTCTTTTTTTTTTGTCCTGTTTAGGTTGCACCAAAAGCCAAGGAGCCAAAACCCAAAACTGAGAACAGGGATCCGAATGTGCCAAAAGCTCCAAAAGCAGCCAAGGATGGAGCCAAGAAGGCCGCAGGTGCAGGTAAGAATGAAATGAACACTAACAGTGATGTAGGCTGGTTTCACTGGTGTCTGTTCAGTTCTGTCATTAATTTTATTTTTTATTTTTTTAAAGGTAGGAAGAAGAAAGGCAGTGAACAGGCCCAGTCAGAGGAGGTGAGCACATGTTTTCATTCTTGGAGACAGAGGTTGGGCTGAGTTGGAGGTTCCTGTGTGTTATGGATTATACTGTGCTTCTGTTTTTTAGGATCCAAAGCCTCCCAAAAAGTCAAAGAAAAGTGAAGAGGCTGCAAAGAAGGCTCCAGCAAAGAAGCCAAAAGCTAAAAAAGCTGCAGAGAAGTCTGATGACGAGGGAGGCGCTGCCACTGAGAAGTCTGACGACGAGGGAGGCTCCAAGACCAAAACAAAGGCCACCAAAAAGTCCACAACTGAGGCGAAGGCGGCGAAGCCATCCAAGAGCAAGGCTGCAAAAGCAGACAGTGACGCCCCCGCGCCTAGGGCCACTGGGAGACGAGGGAAATCTGCAGAGTAAATTTCTAACTGTCAATTGATGTTTTTAATGTAATTGCAATAAAATATTATTTTTTTTTTAGAGCTCGTGTCCTTTGGTTTTTTTTAAGCATGATGCTGTACATGTCTTTATCCTGCTAATCTCAGGACAATAATGTAAGAGCTGGTGGACGAGTAAGGCACAGTGGACACACTAACAGGACTGACATGATGGAGAGCAGCACACTGGGCAGTGTGGTGCCTCTGAACCCTCAGCTGTAGCAGGTCTTGATGCAGCTCTAGTGCCCTCAACAGGTTGACTGAAAAGGCTGAAATGAGGAGCAGCAGCAGCAGCAGGTCCTTGGGACTGCTGAAGAGTTTGTACATTAAGAGCTCTACTCAAAATTAGGGATGTTTGGATTAAATTTCAGAATGCATCTCAAATGCACTATAACCTTTACGGTGCTTCTTAAACTTTTGAATGCACATGGTTAGATGTTTTAGTCCTTATTGAATAACATGCTGTTCTCCAACAAGGTGATTAACCACAAAAATCACAAGCACCATCTGATTTAGTGTTCAATTGTCATCGAACCACTAAATGTTCTGGTTCAATGACAGTTTGTACACAGTCCTCTTCTCTCCACCATGTTCACATTTTGACATAAGACCATCAAACTGATCTTTATTGATTTTTGTTGTGCTATAGCCACCACTGTTAGCTTTTGTTTGAGATAAAGAAATGACCATATCGCATCCTTCTACTTAAAAGGCTTTGATGAAAAAATCTCACTGTAGCATGAACTTTTTATAGGGATATTCTTGTCAAATATCCCTAACTTTTTGTGAGTTGTGTGTGTATATAGTTAAATAAGAAATGAACACATCGCCCTTTTGAGCATATGCCTTAAAACCGCTGCTTGTGGAAGGAAAGAACTGTTAACCTGAATGTACAGAGTTTTTAATTAAAGCTCTTTGTCTCCGGTGAAATTCAGTGGGTTTTTTTTTTTTCCGTCCCTGCAGCCTGCCCACCAGAAGCTGCAAAGCTGAACAATCCCCATTTATCCCAGATTCCGTGTTGTAAACTGTTTTGTTGTCTGTACACAACTTCTTTGTCAGGTCGTCCCGTCCTGGGTGAGGGATCCTCCTCTGTCTCTCACCCTGAGCTTTCTCCTGTTTCTTCCTGGGAGTGGCTCCTCAGTGGATGTGAGGGTCTAAGGACAGAGGATGTTGTGTAAAGACCTTTGAGACAAACTGTTTGTAAAAATGGGCTATACAAATAAACTTACCTTGCCTAGTTAGTTATATTCACTTAGTGTTAATAAAAAACATAAATCCTAATTTGAGAGCGCTTTGATGACAAATCGGGAACAGCAACACAACCAACAACATTATTCAGTTTATTGTTTGCAGTTAGCTGGCTAACATTGCAACAACTGTTTCATGCTGCTTAACAGTCCATGATTCAGACAGCATGTTACTAGAATTAAACAGCATGAAACACTTTACTCTGAAAGGATTAGTAGCCCCTAATGTCGGTCATAGCTACACTTCTTGTGATACAGAGTTGTTTTGATCATTTGTCAGAAATTAAGTGTTGCAACTGAATGTCAGATCTACACAGCAGAGGATGGATGTCTAGTGTAAGGTCAACCATAGACAAGGCAGATGTACCTAGTATTGTGTAGTGTCTAGTATTGTGTAGCCATACTGGTAAACGTCCCCGATCAGCTGCTGTCAGGACTGTGTGGGCTGGGCAGACATCTTGACTGACGTTCCTGTTGACAAACAGTCTCACCCAAAACTAAAAAGGTTCAATGAAAAGCATGATGTGTCCATGGTATCACAGCATGCAGAGAAACATCCTCAGCACATTATACCCAACAGTGGGAGGCATTATTCCATTGTAATGAGGATTTAGCAGCTGCTCTTGTGTTGATACAAATTCAACTCTATGAGGTGTTTGTGTTCCTTAGTTCTTAGAGCTGGGCAAACGTTTTGGTTCAGAGGTAACAATGAGTTTTAAATTTGACGACCAGGCTGGGCCAGTATCAGATGTATGGAGAGTGTCTGTCAACTAATATGACATGTAAAGCCATTACCTCAAAGTCAAAGAAAACTTACATTCAAATTACATTCGGTTTCAGTGTTGCTCACCCTTTTTCCCACTGCATCAAAAGTTTTTTGCTATAATTTTTGTACCAGTATTTGACAGGCTGGCTGGATTAGCCACATAGTTAGTTTGTCCATGAGCAGAAACACAGCATCACCAAAGTGCAGCTTCCAAAATGATGGGTTAGGGTTAGCTGAGTAAACACGGAGCTGCAACAGCTTCAGCTAGGTGTACCTAATAAACTGCCAACTGAGTGTACAAGTATCAACATGTCATGAGAATTTTTGCATATGGATTTTTTTTTTGGACAAACAAATTAAGTGACCAAAACAAGAGTTTTTTTTTAATATATCCTCACGTGTTGACACTGCAGACATACGTATATAAAAGAGAAATTTCACCTTTTAAAACAGCAAATTTATTTGTTTTTAAAAAATAAAAAAAAATCAACTAAAAAGTATTACTATTTCATTGTCACTAACAAGAAACAGTACGGAAGCACTGAGTCTTTGAGCACTTTAATCGCTCTTCAAGTATGTTAATTCAGTTCATAGATAATTCTTCTGCTGTGGAAAAGCCACCAGGAAAGTAGGATCCAGTCGGCCCAGGGGGGCAGGGTCACAACTCTAAGCTGAGTGTTCATGATAGTAGTTTCCTGGTTGTGGCAGAACCAGTGTTATTGACTTCACATGTCCAAAAGAAACAAGTCAAGAGCCCACGACCGTTTGAAACAGTGACGAGTCTGATTCCAGGGCAAAGTAGCTGATGTGCAAGCACCCCGTCCTTCAGGGTGTCGTGAGCAAGAAGAGGAAGAGTTGGTGACACAAAATGATATCTGAAAAAAAACAAAAAACT
Organism: Trachurus japonicus; assembly: GCF_045865225.1. Classification (NCBI taxonomy): domain Eukaryota; kingdom Metazoa; phylum Chordata; class Actinopteri; order Carangiformes; family Carangidae; genus Trachurus; species Trachurus japonicus. Next base: position 27,983,292 of record NC_140911.1, on the reverse strand, counting down.
GAGTACATGGAAAAGAAAGAGCAGACTGAAAAAAAAAGAGAATGGCAAGACCAGAAGAGAGAGAACTTACAAAAAGAGGAGATGGATGAGTAGAGTAGCAGAACACTGGCAGCTCGTTACAGTTAAAAGAACATTAAATTAATCAGCTGTATTAAAAAATAGCAGTGACTTCAAAACAATACCACTTGGATCAGCCCAAAAGTAATAAAACTCTGAATTACATTTTCTTCTGTGGGGAAACAATACAAAGTTTTCCACATGTAAACAAATTCACTCAGAAGAGAGAAATTAAGTGTGCAGTTCTCTTGGCCCCTCCTTCAGCTATGCCCTACTCACCCTTCCAATATGTGTGTGTGCCACGACGACACAGGATAGAAAGTCGATACCGAACATCCAACCGTTCCTCCCCTTATTCTCTTATATTCTTCTTTAAACTCATCTCAGAAAGTGATAAAGTGACAAACCTCTGATGCAGTCTTCCTAAGTGTTTCCAGAATTCACAAAAGAAGAAAAGGTAGGAGTATTGAGATTCAACTCCACGTACGGGTCACCCTTCTTTACACATCAACCCCAACCCCAACCCCCTCCCCCCCGGTCCCTTCATCTAAAGCCGGTCATCTTGGGTGCAGGAGAAAGTGATGCAGATACTCTGAGATGGCCTCCCAGTGCCTCCAGAGGAAGGCCAGCAGGATTACCAGGAGCAGCGTAGAAAGTGTGCGACTGCGTGTTTTCATTAAGGGGACGACACAATTCGCCACCGTGGACACGAACACCAAAAGGACCGCCATGACGGCTAGCAGCACATTGATTAGTTTTCCGAGAAGAGTCCGTGCTGTGGCGTTCTCCAGCCCCTCCAGCTGCACCACCTGCTGCTGCTGCTGCTGCAGCTCCATCTTGGAGATCCGTGTCTGACAGGCCTCCAGCGCCTCCTGCAGGTCACACACACAACTGTCAGAGTAGAGAAATGACTGGTGACAAAGCAGAGCTGTCGGGTTCAGTCTGGTGCTTTCAGTGTTGTGCAAGTTACTGAAAAATAGTAACTAGTTACAGTTACTAGTTACTTCATTTAAAATTAACTCAGTTAGTAAACGAGTTACTTAAACCAAAAAGTAATGCGTTACTGAGAAAGTAACTTTTTCGTTACTTTAAAACTTTTTTTTTTCCAATGCTCCCAATAAATAAAGGTTGATTGAATAGGCTTTATGCACAGCTCCACTACTTCCTGAACTTAAACCAGCTCCTTTATTTCCTGTCTTACATTACTGGACACACTGATTAATCCAGGTGCGTCTGTGACTCTGACCTCAGTAGTCACAACAATGGTCAGACACCTCAACCAATCAAAGTGTTTATTGTCATTTGCACAGTGGAAAGGTGAGTTTCCCTGACAATGAAATTCTTACTTTGCTGTCTTCGTCATAGAAAGCCGGCAATTATAAGAAAAAAAAACTAGATAAAATTGGCTTTATACACAGGTGGAGCTGTGTACAGCAGCTTGACCTAACAAAACTGCCAAAAAAATCTTGAGGATACGTCTTGACCGAGTTACATTCGAGAACCGGAAAGTAAATTCACTCCAGCGGTAACTTTTTTCGATCGCTCTGTGTTTACTGTTTCAGGCGTCATAATTGAAGTCCGTCTGTTGCACTCTAACCGCTGCTGCTCAGGTGGGGGGGTGCTTGTGTGTCTCGCTGTGTCCCAGTTCAGGGGCTGCAGCCTGAACTGACACAGCTTCGGTCTGGGATGCTGCGTTAGCTAACGTTACCTTAGCTCGCCGTCATGCCCTGACCTGAGGCAGCTGATGTGTGGCCAAAACCTGACACCTTGCGTTTCATTCAACCAAACTGTAGTAACGCTGTAGTAACATCGTTGCAACGGAAACGGCGTTGCAACGATGGGAAAAGCAATTAATTAGATTACTCGTTACTGAAAAAAATACTGTTAACGCCGTTATTACCAACACTGGGTGCTTTACCTGAATGTCCCTCGCTCTTTCATAAGACTGGTAAGCTATCTTCTCCTCCATGCTGGCTAGTTCCTGTTTCAAGTTGAGGATTTCATTCTGGTGCAGCTCCGTCAGGTCGTTGAGTTGTTCCTCTAAACGTTCACACCTGCAAAATAATAAACACAACTGTACGTCAGAGTCATGTCCCCTACCCATACAGACAGACTTTATTATCAAGGGACAAGGGTGCACATCATTTTTTTAGTGAGCTACTCAGATGAGAACCAGGAGATGGAGTTTGGTACTCAAACCATATGGATTTTAAGATTTTACCGTTTGTTTTTACAGCCTTAAACGGTCAGGCTTCTGCCTACATTGGTGACATGCTAAAATCTGGAACCTAAAATCTTCCAGCAGGGCATTTTAGAGGAACGTAAAACTCACCTGGTCACTAAAGGGGACCGGGTCTGTGCTGCCCGGGCCCCTCAGTTGTGAAATGCCCTGCCTGGATCACAGGCAGACAAACTAAGTACCCTCCTTTAAATCACTTCTTAAAACTCACTTTTATCATCTGGCCTTTTTGTTTTTTAACTGATTCTGTTTTCTTATTATGTGATTCTTGTAGTTTTTTATTCTGTGTTCCTGTATTTTAATTTATTATTATTATTATACTATTGGCGACGAGGACGATCATCAATTTTTTTTTTTTACGTTATGAAACACACATGCGCGCTGCTACAGCCGTGCTCTGGATCAGCTGATTGGTGCTCAGATGGCGGATTTTCAGATTTTCACGTCTTCAACTCCTTTTATACAAAGTGCAGCCAAACAGCAGGCGGAAGAGAGAGAAGCAGCAGAGCTCCTCTGACCGCTCAGCTCAGCTGCAGGTTGTTGTTTTTTTTTACCTGCGTACCAGTTATATGCACCCCTGGTTATTACAGCACACAGGACATGCTGTGCTACCTGTATCGCTCCTCTTGCAGGGCCTCCATGATCATGGTGTAGTCCCGCTGATAGTGAGCTTTTAGGTTTTCAAAGGACTCCTCAAGTCGACCTTGGTTTTCCCGGAGCTCTTGGATCTCATGGAGAACGGCGTCGAAGCCTGAGACCTGGGCGTGTTCCAGGGTGTTGCCCTTGGAGCTGGGGGGGCCTCCGGGAGCTCCAGTAGTGCTGTTGGCTCCTGCAGAGCCCGACGTACCGCTAGAACAGTCTTCGTCGCTGCCGAACTTTGGGCTGGACTGCAACTGTCCCGTCCCGAGGGTCCTGGCCGCTCCGGAGGCAACGCCCTCATCTCCCTGGGTTTCATCCAATGAGTCTTTCAGGGCTGTTATGTTATCGGCGCTGCCAAACTTGTGGCGGATGAGGGAGGCGATCTCTCTTGGCTTGGACGCCACAGCTCCGGCTGCAGAGTGAGTGGCTTGAGAGAAGCTGGAGAAGCCACCTGTCACCTGGAATCACAAAGATCTGGTCAATACTCTGTGGCGCTGTTCAGACTTGGCATCTACAGACCATAACCTGCCATGAGTGGATCTCACTTCTCTGTTTTATATGTAAATAAAAACATATGCACTTATGTTTAGAACCACTCTGACAAAGGTCCACTATAAACCACCACCTCTGCTGTGTCGAGCTGTACAGTGTAAAACTTGTTTTATTATTTAGTGAAATATCTATGTTGGGACCAGTGATGGTAACAATGGTGTTATAAAATAAACTACTAATCAGAAAATGTACTGTTTCCGTTACTTGACTCAAGAAGTCCCGTCACAAAATAATACATCTCTTAACTCATTGAGTTGGATAGGAGAGGGTGAGGGTGCAGCAACTGCAGGAGAAGGAGGAGAGCAGGCATCACTCTGCAGAGAAGGACTCCTACTTGTTGTATTTTAGGTTTTTTTTTTTTTTGTACAATGAAAAAACATGTGAAATGAAATTTTCAGATGTCTTATATGTTTTTGAAGCCAAAATTAAAACAGATAAATCAATGTTTTTCTTGAGAGACTCTTTCACAAAAATGCACTTTTCTCAGCTTTCTAGAAAAAAGTGGTCTTTTTGGTGCAACCAGGCTCTATTCAACTTAAGATAAATCAAGAATAGGACAAGGTACAAACAAATGTTTTTTTCCCGTAGTTAAATAGAGAGTCTCCTCTTTACTTTGAGCTATTTTGTGTTTTCAGAGTCATAGTACAAAATATTCTCTGGGCCTTGAAATATTACTCAAAATGCCCCGAAACGCTGGCACATGGCACTGACCATTTTATAAAAGGGCTGGCACTCAATGAGTTAAAGTGTACGTTATATAGCCTACACATTGATTTCATTCCATCATGTTTATCTGGAACTAACTCACTCACTCAGTATTCCTCCGCCCAGGCAGGCTCCGTGACGAGTTGGTTAGTTCCAGATAAACAGGAGGTCAGGGTTGTGGTTAGCGGGTTAGGGGGGCGAGTCCAAGTCATTTGACATATTTGAGCAAAAAAGCAATATTACTTTTCCTGGTAATTAGTTACTTTTATAATGTAGATATTCAGTTACTAACTCAGTTACTTGTTGGAGAAAGTAACTAGTAACTATAACTAAAAACTAGTAACGAGTGCCCAACACTGTTTGGGACTATTCAGACTGTGGCAGAGGACGTCGTCTGCATTTACACTGCTGAAAGGACGTGGCCACATGTGACACAGGAACCTCTGGTCTGAGAGACTGGACCTCACACACATCTTCAATGCATCTGGAGCCTGAGTGTGTTCACACCTATATATTTACCAACTCTAGCCCTGCACTTGTGATGACATCACCAGGGATGGATGTTCACCCAAAATTCAAATTTCACTCATTATCTACTCACCCTCCTGTCGACTAAGGGCTGGGAGAATTTTCAGAGTCCTCCGTGCCTTCTCGGAGTTACGGGGGGGGGGGTCAGCGCAGCAGTATTTGTCCATATAATGGTTGTGAATGGGGCTCACTTTTCTTCGTCCAAAAAGACACACCAAAAAACATACAAATACCTCCATGCTGCTCGTCTGTAATGTCCCTCTTGTATTGAAGTCCCGACATAAGAAATTGTTCCGCCGGACACAGGAAGAGCAGTGAACTGAGACACTGGGAGCTTCCGCTACAAACAAGCTTAAAATATAGACTTATTATATTTTTTTCGGAACAATTTCTCATGTCGGGGCTTCAATACAAGAGGGACATTACAGACGAGCAGTATGGAGGTATTTGGATGTTTTTTGGTGTCTTTTTGGAAGAAGAAAAGTGGTATCCATTCACAACCATTATATGGACAAATACTGCTGCGCGGACCCCCCCCTAACTCAGAGAAGGCACGGAGGACTCTGAAACTTCTCCCAGCCCTTAGTCGACATGAGGGTGAGTAGATAATGAGTGAAATTTGAATTTTGGGTGAACTATCCCTTTAATAGCAGGACTCAGTAGGGCTTACATGGCATCTGGTTTAACCACAGTAAAGAGGCTGACAATATTTTCAGTAGAGTGGAAAGGGATTATCTTTTAGCAGTGACAGATGTGTAACAATAACACACACCTTGGCTCCGACATCTTTCAGCCCCTGGTGCATGTCTCGGAAAACGTCTTTGGGCTGGCGAGGGATGCCGTTGTGCTCCACCTCTCGGAGCTTGCGGTGGTAGTGCTCCAGCTTCCTCTGCAGCTGCTGGATGGTCTGAGCTGACTTTTGGTTCTTCTTCTCAAACACCTGTTTGATGCGCGCGCTCTGCTGCTTGTCCGCATTGTTGGCCAGTTTCAGGTATTCGGCCACGTTGTCGTCGCGCGCCGTTTGTTCGATCTTGATTTGTTCGGTGAGCTTGAGGATCTTTTGTTGCAGTTGGGCGATGGCCTGCTTGGTTCTCTGGGGGTCAGGAGTACTATCCACTACGTCGTACCCGTCTGCGCCGTACGGGAGGGCATTGGGTGACACAGCAGGGCCCGAACCATCATAACGATCCAACTGTTGAGGAAACAGAGGATCAGAAATGTAAATGTAAAACATGTGTTTTCAGATCATGAACTTTAAATAAATATAAACATAACCCAAAAAAACACTTTGTAATTTGCTGTAGATCCAGATAGACGGATGCAGTGACTGATTATGGAGACAGTGGCCATTTTACATTGTTATGACACTCATTTAAAGTTTACCCCTCAGTAGGCAAAGTCCAGGACCAGTGACTTGCTGCCCTGGGGCTCACACTGAGGCAGAGAGACAAGAGGGACATTATCAATCTTTTTAAACAACACTAAATCAAATGGCTTAGTAATATTCAAGAGCAAGCAGCCACTAATCTATACATTCAGGCTGTGAGGTTTTTATATATCTTGAACTGTAAACACTGTATGTTCGAGCCTCTTAAAGGGATAGTTCATCTTTTTTGAAGTGGGGTTGTATGAGCTACAAATGGCCATTAAGTATAATATCTGCAGTAGAAAGGTCTCTGCTCTCCCCCACTGAGAAACACCGGGGCATTGTGCTGCACTGAGACACAGACAGTACACTGTTGTCTGTCAGTACGTTTACATGACACTTGAAAAAAATTAATTATTGCCTTAATCCGACTATAACTGGACAACTGAAGTGCATGTAAACACCTTAGTCCGACTGAAATCGGAGTTGGAGAACTCCGAATAAGACACCCAGATAATGCGATTGGAATTCAGTTTTCTCCGTCATGTATACGCCTTAGTCGGACTGAAGCTGGACAATGCATGTGCGCATGCTCCACAACAGTAGAGACGGCACCAAGTGGAGCAGAGAAGCCGCCAGTTCAAGAGTACAATCTAAAGTAAACATTTACAATGCATCAGCTGGAGCTAACCAACTCACTGAGTGCTCCTCAGTATTCCTCCACACAGGCCGAGTCTGTGACGTGCTGTATCATTCCGCCTCTTCTGCACACCTCTGATCCAAACAGCTGATATGCGGAGTGATACAGCATGTCGCAGACTCTGCCTGTGTGGAGGAATACTGAAGAGTACTGAGTGAGTTGGTTAGTTCCAGATAAACACACTTTTTTTCCAACCAGCTGATGCATTGTAAATGTTTATTTTAGATCATACTCTTGAACTGGTGTATTATTTTGAGACAGGACAGGACAGGACAGGACTGGACATGTGTCTCGATGCAGCGCGATGCGCCGGTGTTTCTCAGTGGGAGGGACAGAGACCTTTCTACTGCAGATATTATACTTAAAGCAGAAGTCAGCGATCCGGTGGTTTTGGCTGACTTCTTGTCAGCTGATGGAGTTAGCAGTCCCCGCCCTCGTCCCTACGTCACCACATTCACGCGCATCCCTTGGCTGCACACACAGAGAGGACCGCCCCTTTATGCCGTTCTCTCTCCTCATTGGATAAAGGTTGTAGGATACAAGGAAAGTTTTCTCCTCGGCTTACAGCAGAGCAGAGTGACTGACAGACCCGTGTTTCGGACCAAACACTCTATATAAGTGATTGCTGTTGGAAGATAGAACTATTTAAGAGACTTATATTAACACAAATATTCCACTTACTTCTGCTTTAATGGCCATTTGAACCTCAGAAAACCCCACTTCAAAAAAGCCCTATCCCCCTATCCCTTTTAATGATGTGAACCATGAAGAGTAGAAAGTTATGTTGTCTGATAGTGTACAAAAGAGGAAGATTTAACTATAACTGAAACCAAACATTTGCATTAAACAGCAGCTACAGCTGGGACAGGATGTGCAACAATAACACACACACACACACATACAAAGCTGGTAAGTCTTATGGTACCAAGCTGTTGATGATGAAGCTTTAACAAGTGTTGGCTTGTCATCAGGCCAGTCTAGATTTACACAATGCTAATCTCCCCTTTTCTTTACTATTAGAGTATTTACAGCAGCAACAATCGAAATGCACAGTCAGGTCCTAAACTACCAGATGGCCCAGGTATTAATACAGGATGGTTCTCATTTTAACTGGCGATCCAGCCTTTGACAGCTGTCTACCTGTGTATCCACTCTTGACTGGCCATAAACGTGGCCTCAGCTGAGAACTGTGTGTAATGCATCAAAAGGTTGACCATGAGGGTGTAATGTTTCCAACGTGCTTTTACCAGCTGTTAATAAACTCAATACTAAGTAACCAGACCTGTAGCATGGCCTCTGCTTTATGATGTCCACTTTCTCCTGTTTTATGATCCCACACATCCTTCTGTCACTCTGCAGGTGTCTCAGCTTTCATGGTTTCAATGATAATGACACTTGGGATATTGTTCTTCTTATTCTATTGTAATTCGGTGTTTAAAAAAAACTAAACAAATGCTGAAACAAGTTTGTTTTTCCCAGCAAGCCTTCTCTGGCCTGAAGTACACTCAGGCAGCAAAAGTTATATTTAGAAAGGCTTAAAGCACATAGTGACCAACCACTCAGAGGCAATCTGTGACCTTCCACCGCTGACAGCTCATCTCTCCATTCAGGCATATCCAAACCATTAACAGCCTTCTAGACACAGTTCCCCAATTCACTGACTTTAGATATGCCTGCATGTACACTGGTGCATGAGTCAGTTTCATCTTTTATTTTTACTGCCAGCTAAAGCCACTGGATTGCAAACGTATACAATGGATTTGTTTGCTCTTGTCTCTATTATGATCTGTTTCTTAATGTTTTATGTCCTGAGGCTTAACCTGTCATGTACACCAGTGTTTCCGCTAGGATTTTTTTAAGAAGTGGCGGCAACCCCCACTAGCACTACTCGAGTGCAACGTCCGACACGAGAATCAAACCCGCTAATTTTAAAAACACACCAGCGGCAACAGTGACCACTGAGACTCTGAACTGAGACTGTTGTTATTCTGTCACCTGAGTTAAATGATGCTGCGGAAAAACACGCTGTGGTCCGTTAACTAGGTGCAAAGAGTAGATACTGAGCAAGACAGTTTTTACCGTAGTACTCGCGAGTACCCGACCCAGTGCAGGACTCTGCTGTGAATAAAAAAAAAGAAAGAAATTCGAAGGAGCGGTGGCTAGGATTTAGGAATGGCGACCCGCTACTCCTAAATGAATGTAGAGGAAACACTGTACACAACAGTTTAGGACTGAATTCAGTATAATAAACTGTATGATTCATTTTCTAGAATAAATTCACAATAAATAGTTTTAGATTTTTTTGTCTGTGTGTCCACAGGTTTTTAAATGGAGCAAAGTGAGAATAAATAAATGTTGGAAAATATTTGAAATAACACATACTAATGTATTATATGCAAAAATTTAACAACTTTTCTAATTTGGGACAAAACAAGTTCTCAGTTTTGGAGCTACACTGTCCTTGGTGCTTTGAGGGATATATACAGAAAAAATGTTGCCATAGAGACAGTTGACTGTATGAAACATCTTGCATCCTCATTTCTGCCTACTAGAGTTGGCAAATTTCTTGCCACTGCATTCATTGTCAGCCATCACCTGGGCTGTCGGCAATGATTCATCAACTAATTAAAAAATAATAAGGTCTTCTAAAATAATAGTTTAAAGGGATATTTCAACATTTTGGCAAATGTTCCTATTGCCATAGTCCCTATAGTCTTAGCAGTAGGTTCATTACCTTTAGTTGTCAGTGCAAGCTGTTTTTAGATCGGCGGGGCAGAGACGTGAGCTCTGCATGGCGCGCAGTATTTACACCTTTCCCTTATCAAACTCATCAAATACACAATCCAACAACTCCAAAACGCTCTGGTGGATAAGTTGTGCCCTGCACATTCACCACGCTATGAAATAATAACAGAACGTTACGAGACAGAGTTTTTTCATTATGAGGAAAATTTGCAGGTCACAACTTGTCCACAAGAGCATTTTGGAGTTGTTGGATTGTGTATTTGATGATTTTGATGAGGGAAACGTGGAAATACTATATGCCTCCATTGCCTTAGCTGAGTAGCTCATGTCTCTGCCCCGCCGATCTAAAAACAGCTTGCACCGACAATTAAAGGTAATGAACCTACTGCTATGACTATAGTGATTATGGCAATAAGCGAATTTGCTAAAATTTTCGAATATCCCTTTAATATAGTTGCAGCCCTCTTCAATATCACCCTGATCCTCAGTACAAGCTGCAGGATCTGGAGCAGCTGAGCCTCACCTTGTCCGGCTCCTCGGTGGAGTGGTACCCCGAGGTCAGCAGCATGTCGGCCAGCGCCGGGCTGCTGGGCGTGTCCGTGGTGGACGAGGAGCGCGGCCGTCCGGACTGCAGCAGGGCTTCATGGGTGCTACGCCTGTGGATCTGGGGGCTTCCTTTCTGCGGGGGGTCCCCAGCGCCCCCCGCCTTGCTGCGGCGGCTCTGCAGGCTGGTGCCTCGCTTCATTGGTGGACCGCCTCGGATCTGTTGCAGAACTCGGCTCAGAGCTGCAGGGGGGGCGGAAGCGGCAGGGTTGTCAGAATCCAAAGGGAGGGCCGAGGAGGCGGGAGCGGGAGCGTCCCCTACGTCTGGCCCCACGTCGGAGGGCTCAGAGGGAGGGGCGCCCGCCCAGGACGAGGCGGAGTCATGCGGGGAGACGGAGGAGCGTCGGCGCTGTGGCTGGAAGAGCTGCTTCAGGCCATGGCCCAACGCTCCCATGTTCTCCAGGGCATTATGGGTGATTTTGGACAAGCCGTGGTCCGACTCCGACGCCCTCCTCCCGGCCTCGGGCTCCGCTCGCCCCCCTGAGTCCGGCTCCTCTGGACTCTGCTCACTACTACCCTGATCCATCAGAGACCTCCAGTTTCACAGTGAGGTTCTACGAGGGGCGTGCAGGCCTAGCTACGCCCCGTCCACACCGCCCCCCTCTGAGAGGCTGATGAAAGCCAGGGAGCAGCGGGGATGGCGCTCAGTTGGGCCTTTTGAGTGGGCATGCATCTGTGGCTTGGCTCAATGTCATGCTTGTCTACCACAAAAGGAAAATAAAATGGATTACGACATGCAGCAGTGAATGATGAACATAACAAGCAGCAGCAGAATATAAACCAACACCAAGCAGCAAATACTGGGTTGACACAGACATGGCCACTGATCAAACTATGACTTTCAGTCATTTGTTCATTCCAGGTTGTCTTTTTGCAAACAGATCATGACTGAGAAATTGTCTTTGTGGAAAGTAGACCGATGTCAACCCAGTAGTGCAGAAAACTAAATTTACAAAATAAACAACTTTTTGAGAACAGTTTCTGAAATGTTGACATTTGCTGTATTGCACTGTTAAAGGTTGATGCCTGTGGCTGTTTGTCAAAGGCATTCAAGACCAACTGCACAAAAGCTCTCACGATAGTTAAAAACTACATTTCAGAAAGTATTCATACATAAAACATAATTGAGAATGCTTGGATGATGCTAACAAAAACTAAAGTGTGAAAAATGTAAATAAAATTCTACATGAACAGTGACTGTGATCTGATTCTGATCTACAGTAATCAGGGTTTTTTTTTTTTCCTGTCCCCTTTTTTATTTCTAACAAGGATAAACCCAGTACTGTGAAGGACCATCCCACGTTTTTGGCTCTCAGATGACAGCTCATAAAAATAACCCTCTGGGTTCACCCACATGTTATGAGACAGTGAGAAAGAAAGAGAGAGGTGATAGAGTGTGACATAGAGCTTACCATCAGCCCAGCCTCTCCTCTTCTGACTCACAACTCACGACTGGCTAAATGAAGCAGAAACAAACAAAAAACATAAACGATATACTCGATACAAAACAAAAGGGAAAAGGTCCTGAAATTGACACAATATAACAAGACGCAAAAATGAACAGACTACACAAACCCTAATAACAAAGGAGTTCTTAAACACTTTATACCGACCATCAGTGACTGCCAATGACTAACTGGAGCCCTGGAAAATTAAACTGAACATTACAGCACATGATGTTTATATAAGCATCTGACTACATGAACATGACATCAGCTGTAGATAATGTTGAAGTCATAACATTAGTTATACATACTAGAAGCAAACTTCAAATCATTGCATGTTACTGAAAAGACATATGGGTTATTATGATTTCAGGTTTAGAAGTTTTTTTTTTTTACTGTAACTGTGGGTCATTGGCAGCCAAAATATCCCATTGTTCCTAATAAACCTTTTATTTATTCATTTTTAAACAAAATGTCCTCGCTCATCACTCATTTCTGGAAAAGTAGTACCTTAACCTGGATTATAGCCATTTTTCATATTAGTACATGCAGAGCTCTAATCTCATTGTATGCCTCACATTCACTGAATTAAATCTAAAGCACTGGCTGTACTGGGTTTTATCAGTAGCAGAATGTAGGCTACATGTACATTACTGTAATATGGTGATTTATAGTCCAAGAATACTATATATTAGCAGGCAACAATACATATTACAACATTACTTAGCATGGAAAACTAATTCTAATTCTAAATTCTGAATTTTCATAGTTCATTATCGCATTTGCATGAGTGCTTTTCACAAAGGCTGGAATATTTCTTCAGCATTACATTTCTGATGACCCCCCTCAGCCCTTGAGCACCCAGCTGGCTCTTTTACAACGATAAGACCTAAAGAAAAGGTCTCAGTCAAAGTTTATATATAGTCTGTATGATACACCATTACTGAGATCATCTGTGATTCCATGAGTCAGCAGAGATACTAAGCATTGTTTAACCAGACAGGAGCAAAGTCTCCACAATAACACGGTGAAATGTTCCATTAGGGGAACACAGTGATGAGAAAGCAGTTGGTTGAAAGGTAGGTGGCAGGAAATACATCGATAACAAAATAATCAACATGCTTGAACAAAGGGAATTGTATTCTTTTCATTACTACCATTACTCATCTGAGTCATTAGTCAAAAGAAATGAAAACATCAATGTACTGTTTGCCTGATACACCCACCCTCCCCCTATAAGGTCCATACTGTCAAAATGAAACAGGCTGCTGGTCAGCTATAATGGAATGAAAATGAATACATGGTTGTAGCAGTAGGCGTCATCTATAGGAGCCTCTCATCTTACAGAGGAACATCAGCTCTGCAACCACATCTCTGGTCATACTGATCATAACGTACTATATTCAATGCAATGCAGTCGGCTTCGTTGACTAAACACCAGATCTGTGAACACACCACCACACCACTGACTTGGAACTCCATCCTCATCTATTGAAAATACAACGGTGCCCAACTCCTCCTGGCTGAGGGCAAAGTGTTCCCTTTGAAGTGGGTCAGCCAACATTCGCCTATCACTCTGTGCTCCAAGGTCACACCATCTACACAGCGCTGTGTGCATGTCTAGAAACACTTAAGCGTTTCCTTGCCTTGAAAGACACAGCACAGACCTTTTATTCCAATATTCCTATATTCAACAATATAGCAAAATGACACTGCTTTAGAAAATACTGTAAGTAAGTAGGCTAAGTAATAATTTTATTAAAGTGTCCTGCACAACAAGGTGCCAACAAGACACTCACATAAATCATGTATAATTATTAACATCTAAGACAGTCATAAAAAGAAAGTACAATTAATATTCTCCAAATGTGAATTACAGATCAAAAGTTCTCCTGCGCAGCTGCCACGCCTTCTCCAAGAACTTACTGAAAGTAAATACAGCCAACATAACAGAGAACATTCAGAGATCCAAAACAAATCAGGATTCTTTTCTTGGATTTTTTCAAATAAAACATTTCTTAAACCGTGATATAGTGGACAGTGAAACACAAAGTTATATTCCACAACTACTAGGTCACAAAGTACACACAATCACTGTTCCTCAGGAATACCTTTATACCTACCTACCTCATCTGCCGAGGGTAAAACACCCTGAGCACAGAGGGACTTCTGTCCTTTCTTTAAATTAAATGAAACATAAGGTTCAGTGGAATACTCACTTTAATTTGAAAATCATTTCTTAGTTTTGCTTTTTTTTCTCCATATATCCACCACCTTCCATTGTTGTTGGTGTAATAGTGACAGTTTCTGTTAACCACTTTTAGATTACACCGTAAATTATTCATATTTGAATCTAAAAGTGAAAAAATGAAGACACCTCTCTGATCCATGGATGATGATGCAGTTTGTTCCAGGTAAATATGCTTTTGGTTAACCTCTCCTCTGGCAGTTGAGTTGGCAGTTCCACAGTCTAATTCATCGCACATCTCTGACTTGTCAAACAACTTTCCCAACCTGCATCACCTTCTATAGCTAACTTTGTAGTGTACAAGGAAGCACCTCAAAGCTCTACTCTGAACAGTTTTGCAGTCGGTGGCCTCCTCAGAGCCTCACGCTCCTGCTGCAGAGAAGAGAATAGATGCAACCATAGAGTCATATCATTTAGTGTAAGTAGCAAAACCTAGATCAGGACATGTAGTTTCATTTTACCTAATATGGCACCCAGAGCTCTACCTGCTGAGTCGGCCAACATTTTCCTTCCCTCTGAAAAATTCATAAATTCATGGAAAACAAAGCCTAAATATTTATATGAGGGAGTATAACTCAGATTCATTGACCCAAAAAGAAATAGGCTATATATTTTATGATAATGTCTGCATACCAAGCAATAATGTTGTTTGGCATCATATGTTCCAAGTTAAATATGATGAACTGTTCAGAAGGAACCTGACTTTCATCTCAGCCTATTTGGAAGAAATGACAATAAAGTGTCTTGACTTCAGATAAACATACCTTCAGTTGTGGTCATCAGCAGATGATTTGTGGGTCTGTCAATAAAAAGAAAAGGCTTAATAATCCAAGTGAATGTCCTCCTCTACTCTCTCTGGGTAACTCTTCCACGTGAAATGTAGTGAGACAGCTGTCAAGCTTTAGTCAGCTGTTTCCAAGGACATTTAGAAAAATCACATGCTGCAAAGAAACAGAGAAACACAGACAAGAGAGGATGAGAAATCTATGGAGTGCTGATGTAACTGTGGTTCTGCAGATACTGCACAACAAATGCCAAAACATCAAGACACCATGAGCCATTTTTGTCCAGTTATGGAACAGTAAATAAATGCTGGTGGACATAGGCAGAGTAGTGTAATAGCTAATTAAATGATATTGTATTAAACATACACATTGTTTTGATGCAGTGTTGATGACATTATATTGTTAGAGCTTGCAAATTCTACTCTGTGGTCAGCAGCAGGAGGCAGCAAAGCAAACAGACAAAACATTAGATGGTGAACACAGTTCAGCATCCTAAAGAAACAAAAGAAAGGCCAGCAGCACTCGTGTCCTTCTCATTGTCTTTTATTTCATACTGCGTCGGCGCTTAGCACAGACCGGTTTCGACAACGTCTTCCTCAGTGTGCCAACACAGTTCAGCATCCTGAGACCTACAACCCAAATATTATCATTATGGTCAGGCTCAGCAGAGGCCAGTGGCATGTTCAGGGAGTGGCCTTGGGTGGCACAGGCCAGGTGCCACACCAAAATATGATGGGGTATATCAGAGTAATTTTATACATTATTTTATACTAGCTTTTGTCAAGTTTTTTTTTTTTTTTTCAAGAACAAAATATTGAGGTTTTCTATCACAATTGTATGTTGCCACTCCTGTATTTTGACAAATACCAGTAGGTCTAGTTTTTCTTGCAGTAGATATGGGTTTTGCAGACAAAACTGGGTATGGACAAAACCTGTGTGGGTGTGTTTACGTGTGTGCGCACATACATACATGAGAACTAACGTGTGCGCACAGACGCTCATGCTCACGCTTCATGCCGCCCCACCATAAGTCAGTGCCCCACCTGGGCCACCCCTATCAAAAAATGTCTGGACACGCCCCTGGCAGAGGCCAAAATGAAGCTAAAATTGGAGAAATTATTACATTGACTTAGAGTACAAGTGCATATTTATTCCTGTCTGCTAAACGTGTAATTGGGTAACAAACTGTTCACACATTTACTTTACTAATTATACAGTACAACATTATAGTGTAAGGGAAAAGAGCAGTGCAGTTTTACAGTAAATACTCAACACATGTACCTCATGTGTGACACAGGTTGACACCATACTGATGTTCCCCATCTGGACTACGTTTTGATTATCTTCTCTCAACTCATCAAGCCACAGGTTCTCAATGTACTTATGCCCATTGTATGATCTGACATTTGTAACAAAGTAGTGTAAGCTTTTGGAGCTCATACAAGGCTGTAAGTCTCATAACAGAATGAAGGTGTGTTTCAATTCTGCTGTGTTTTAATGCCATTGTGTAATGTTTGTAAAGTATAGCTGCAGGACATGAACCATGTCCCTCTCTCTTAGAACCACAAGGAGGATAAGATGACTCAGCATGACAGTAAAACAGTTATTGATAAACACAACAATGTACAAACACTATATCACAACACAAACATCTCTTTGTATTTCACCAGTGGAGGTGCTTTCTGAGAATCACATCCACCACACCCACTGCTGTTAAACACAATAGTTTCCTTTTGATTAGACTATCACGCATAAAGCTTTCTGAAGGCACGCCACTCGTCCCACAGTTTACTATGAGCACACATCCGGCGGGCTAATTACTCAATTGGTAACAGGTGCATTCGCTGCCATTACATGTAACGTTACTGTAATAATGCTGAGCGACCAATGAGCAGACTGTGCGATGAGGTCATTATGTACACAGATGCAAGGCTGCATATAAAGAGTAAAGGTGTTAACTGTTACTGCAAATAGTCTGAGCCCAGCGGTTTAACAGTAGCTACAGATAAGAAGAGGATGACATTAGCAACTCGCTAGCCCACATTCGCAGGCCCCGATATTAAATTCACACAACAAAAAATAATATTTTCTAACACCGCCAATGCAGTTCATGGTTTCACTGCATGTTGTTGCAAATCGCTGCGTTAGATGAAGTAAAACGACTTCTCTGTCCATGTTCTGGTGGCCTGTCTACTCCTCTAGCAGCTAGCAGCACAGGCTAACGTGCTGCACCGGAGAGCGTTCATTTCACTTCACGGTGCACACCGGTGTTACTGTGCGGGGCGAGGTCATAACGTCGTGTTATTTTACGTGGATGGGAGATAACGCTGTGTGTATACTTTATGGTTGCCAGTACTACTTTCCAAATCCAAAGGCTGCACTGATGGCAGCAGATTCTGTAGCCGAAGTGAGCTCACCTGCAGACCTGGTAATATCACTCCACTAGGTCAACTCTGTCCTGCTTTTAAGAGCTGTACAAGCAGAGCAGAGCATTTAAAGCGGAACTATGCAGGATTTGGGCTGTAATTATTGTGGCTCAGAGTCACTGTGATGGTTGAGTGACCTGTTATGAAGTGAATGGGGTCTAGGCCAATGCGCTCACCCCCCCCACTGGCTGAAAACCGCACTTGCAAGATCAGTCGTCCGTCTCGGTGTTACAAATCTCGTCAATGGATAGAAGTATCGCGAGAAACTGCTTTACGGCAGTACGAGATAAGAACGCATATGACGTCATGCATGTCACGAATCGTGATTGGTTTGAGTTCGGAAAGTCGGAAGAAACCATGGAAACATGAAATGTTTGTACTGAGGAAGTTCAGCTTGTGGCTAACGGGGAGCTAATGCTAACACAGACACACACACCATGGGACTTTTATAAGATAATGTAATACATCATGACACACACACACACACCTTCGCGTTTTGGAACCTTTATTCATGTGTGTGTATGTCTGTGTCTTTGTGCCTGTGTGTGGCTGTATTAGCGTTAGCTCTGTGCTAGCGTTAGCTCCGTGTTAGCATCAGCTCCGTTAGCTCCGTGTTAGCATTAGCTCCGTTAGCTCCGTGTTAGCATTAGCTCGGTGTTAGCAGGGCTTAGCAAACAGCAGTAAACACAAGCACGTGTAGGGGGCGGAGGTGGTGGCGGCGAGTTTTTTTTTTTTTTTACGACAGTGATGTGCCTACCAGAACTGTGGGGGAGCTCCGGAGAGGAAAAAAAAGAGAAACCAACGAAGGAGCGAGCTATTTCCGGCCGACTTGCAAAGTTCTGCTTTAAAGTGCTGCCTTCGATGCTCATAAAATGTTGTTGTTTTAAATCAAAAATTGATTAACGAGTTTTGATTAGTGGCAAATCATAACAGAGACGAGACCTGTAATGTGAACAGAAGGAAACTGTAACTGTTAATAAACATCTCTGTGCATGTGCTTTTACATTCAGGTTTTCTGGCCAGTAATATACTGAGTGTGATGCCCAAGCCTTACAGTGTAATCCAGTCAATTAATCCATATGTCAGATTCCCCTCTAGTGTGTAGTGTCAACTGTCATAACATGCAGTGATGGGAATAACAGCGTTACTAACGGCGTTACTATTTTTCAGTAACGAGTAAT
Source organism: Trachurus japonicus (assembly GCF_045865225.1). Taxonomy (NCBI): domain Eukaryota; kingdom Metazoa; phylum Chordata; class Actinopteri; order Carangiformes; family Carangidae; genus Trachurus; species Trachurus japonicus. The sequence goes on along the minus strand of NC_140911.1, from coordinate 27,965,073 downwards.
CAAAAAAGTTACTGTTCCCGTTACTGTTACTGACAATAAAACACATAGCCTAACAAAATAATACACTCGTTAAAGTGTACGTTATATACACTTTCCCCCCCCAGTCCATCAACTAGTTGTAAAAACAGCTGTGTGGTTAGGGGTAGGGGTCAAGTAATTTGACATTTGAGCATTTTATTAAAAAGTAACCGATTTATAAAATAGTTACTTTTCGTGGTTATTAGTCACTTTTATACTGTAACGTTAGCAACTCAGTAACTTTTGGGGGGAAGTAACTACTTGCCCTAACTATAATTACTTGCTTTTTAATGGTAGTGTGCCCAACACTAACTACACGTCACATAGTCATACTGTGGAATCTATTTTTTCTCTTACCCAGCTCTCTACATCTAATACGTAGGAATATTTGAAACCCACCATCACCATCAGTCTCCGGAGATGCAGCAGAGTCCTGCATCAGCAGAGCTCACAGGTGTGAATGGCTCAGACTCGGTGAGTCCTATGTGAGGTGCTGGCCACACCGGCCATCTGTCACATGCACCTCTAGGCTTTCTTAATCACACCTTAGCAGTCTTGTATTTCATGGTGGCGGATTGCTACGGTCCCTCCAGTAGATTTTTGAATTAGCGAAGAGTCTCGTGTTTAAAATGGTAATATTATCCGGTGCTTATTGAGGACAAAGTCAGGACTGTTCAGTCAGCTGAATGTAACGCCAGTGGTATTAATCTAGCACTTACTGGTCTGACTGCTGTGGGCAAAATCACTGATATCAGGCCTCGGTATTGTCCCCAAAGTTCAACCTTTATATATTTTGTCTATAAAACGCAGAAACCACCCGCTCACGTCTAGATACACGTTAACATCGCCCACCCCGACTGCCCAAGGTTGCAAAACAGGTGCTTACTCGCAGCCCGTCCACTCAGCCTGTCAGTTAGCAAGGCTGGCTAGGCTCTCAGCTAGAAAAAAAAATCGCTTCAGCTCCAGCCACGGTTAGCTACAGGCGAACAGGGCACCGCGCCAGGCGCCACTAACAAAGGGATAAATGACGTAAACCGACCGAGAGCCTTCAACAGGCCGGGTAAAAGCATATGGAAACGCATTTCATTCATAGAGCAGTTGGTAAAACAAGTGTTTTGCTGGCTTGGACTTACATGAGCGCTGAGAGGATTGTGTTGATGACCGTTCATTTCTCCCGACGGTGGAACACTCCCACGGTGACGTCAGATAGCGTGCTCGACGTCAGAACAGCTGAGCTGCAGACAGGCGGCTCACCGACACCGTCCCACCACATCATGGGCGTGCGAGACCAGGACCCAGTCGGGACCACCAGGACCCAGTCGGGACATTGTGTAGGACCAGGACGTAGCTGCAACCACGTCAGCTTTGTCCAACCTGCTGAGAGCAGAGCGGCTGTTGTGCACCGAACACTGACTGGGGCCGTGGCCATGTCCGCATCATCTGTCTAGGAATGTGGATGGAGGTTTTAGCAGATTACTGTAATAGTCTATGAAAGAAACAACAACAGAGTTTTCATGATTCAGCGTTTTTTAATTTAACTGTGTCTTTACCAACAAAAATGCACAAGAATGTTATTCCATGTGCAATAAGTTTGGAATCATTAGCTAATCCATTATTGGACCTATAGGATCAAAATAATAGGCTATAGGCTATTTTTTACACTATTTTGATTATATAGAATTAAAACAAATATTAAAGGATACTGCTTATAGACTCATTTGCTGTTTTGTTTGACTCTCTGACAGTAAATTGGATATTTGATTTATTATTAATTTGCTAGAAAAACAATACCATCAGTCACCCATGAGCTCCAGGAAACTCCAGGAATTCACAAATTCTGACATTTTGGACACCAAACAATCGTCAACTAAATTATTATGAAAGATAATGTAGAAAATATTAATCTAGACTACAGGCTTTGTCTTATAACCAAGGCATCAAACATAAAGCAGATACATTCAGGTGTGATTCAGTGGTTATGAAGCCAACCTTGCACTTTATCCACTACCACTGAGAAATTTACATTTTGTATCTCTCTTGCTAAATGCATGACAAGAAAATCAGTTACTTGTAAAGGATCCAGAGAGTTTTACAGCTTTGAATGCAAAATCTGTGAGGTAGGCTATGAAGGAGAGTGTGTGATGGGGCCATCAGCAGCTGTGTCCTCTGGTGAGAAGGAAATGGATAGAAGACATGGCATGATGGATAGGTTGATGTTTATCCTGGTCAAACAGAGCCAGGTTTGTAAGAGGTGTGGTTGGAGAAAAGGTGACTGAAGGCACAGGGGCCTGCTGAGGAATATACAGGTATAAAGGGTGTGGATAGTGAAATGGCTTTTGAGCTGCAGGTTTTAGAGCAGTGGCTGCGCTGGTTGTTGACAAAGTCATAGGAGAAGCAGACAGTTGAGTATTTTGTCATTGTGAGGGTTGATAGTAGGCTACACCTGGTGGTTTGGGCTGCTGGACTACAGGTTTGGGATTTAAAAGAGTTTGGGATTGGCACAGGGTTCTTAGAGCTATAGGTTGGACCTGAGGAAAATGGAAAATGGATGAACTGCACTTACTGCCAGACCTGACCATGGGAACAGTTGTTCACATAGCCTAGTTGTTGCTGTGGTAGGCTTAATGTCTGCTTAATGAAGAACATGTGATCAGGAGCTCGACACCCACCGTGAGGAGAGAGTAAATACTCCTCAGCCTGCTGTGAATTAAAAGCACGTGCACATTTCAGCTATCACCCGTGGGAGGGTTCACAGTATCTTGAGCTCTATGCACAAGCTCTTGTAGCTTGTAGTGTCCTCCAGAAAACACTTCAACAGCAAACCAACAATTGACATCAACTGATGAAACTGACTTCCACTCACCAGACACTAAATCAAGTGGAAAAATAGACTAAGGCCATTTGCTTGAGTCAGTGAAACATTGATATGTTTGATCCTTTGCTTTAAATAAATTTGGCACAATACGTCCAATTGCGAAACAAATTGTCAATGGTGCCCCCACATGTAGGGGTAGGGCATAGGCCTACATAAACACCACCCTAAGGTATGGAAAAGAAGGGTGAGAGAAGGATAACCTGGAATTTACGACTGTCCATCAGATAATGAGGTGACCTGTTTGGTTATCAGTTGTCATTACATTGTACTGATTGATTCAGGCACTTGACTTTTGGTAACCCAAATTCAATTTGTCCGACATTGTCAACTGAAACTCATCTATTCAGTCCCACGCTCTCAAAATTCATTCGAACATGATTCAAATGAGTTTTTGACCAGCTGTGTTGTACCTGAACCTTCTGAGGAGTCAGACATGTTCCTTTGCTCTTCCAGAATACGCACAAGTACAAACACATGCAGGCTATAAGAATATGTTCATGACAATTTATACTCTTCTGCCCACTCTAGAGGCCCATACACATCAGGTCTCAACATCCCCTGAGTACTTGAATGGGTATTATGCCACCCCAGTGCCTGTGATGTGCATGTGTGTCTACATGTGCAAAGGAGTGAGTCACACGTCAGAAACCATCCATCAGCATCATAGGCCAACATGTGCATGAGAAATCACACAACCCCAAGATTTATAGGTTTTATAATGAAAAAATGTGTTCATAGTTTCAGACCGGTTGGTATTAGCTGAGTATCAGCAGCTTTTACAGGCTGGAACTAGAGAAGTATTGGATCCTGGAATTTCATGAGCTTTGGAGAACAAATAATTGTTTGTGGACAGGTAGTTAGGCACCGCTTGATTAATCTGGCTTTTCAATTAGTAGACACAAAGAGCAAAAACACAGATTTGATAACAACGCTGATTCATATTATGACTCATGCCATATGATTTTTCCATTCTTAATTACAGCTGTGGGTTGAAATAATAGCTTATTGTCCATATCAACTATAAAGTTATAGTTAGTGGCATTATCATACCGGATGATCAGGATAAGAAGTGTCACCTACATGAAAGACAAACGATCATGACAGAAACTTATTAACAGCTTTATATCAGCAAGTTCTATTGTCAGTTTCCTCTCTGTGATTACGCCCACTGTATTACACATCAACAAGAAGTCTGTCTACTTAAAAACACCTTAGGCTATATGCAGAGACAGATATCTGATTGTATTAGAGCCATATGTTGCCATGGTTTTAACCATGACATTATATTTGTTTCTCAGAAAGGGAATTGGAACCCAGCTCTTCTTATTCCGACCCAGGCTGAATGTCCATGTGAAGCAACACTCTGACTGGACTGAAGGAAGATGAGGTAAGCAGGTAATATTGCCTTGTCTTTTAAAAACACATTTCAAGCAAATTACAGATGATTCCTATAAAATTCCCTTTATTTACAAACAAGAAAATGAAAACACCAAATCATGTCAAGTTTTGTGGAGGTAGCATGGCTTCACACATTTTTAGATATCATGACAAACAGATAGATAACAACCTGACTTCAGTGGTTGCTGCACTAATCTGATGAAAACAGTGAAGCTGTTGACTTGATTTGAATTTGAAGCACATGACAGAGAACTGATATGTCCTGCATAACATTACAATTTAAACAAACATTATAAAACTCTCATGTTGAGATGCTCAATACTTCCACTAGGAAACAAATGCTGTCATTTAAACCTTGCTCCTGCCATAGCCAAGCTGTGAAATTTAACACAGTAACATGAAAATACATTAAGATAAAAATCAATGCATATCTAAGACATATCTTAGAAAATTCAAGAAGGATATCTGTATGGGGCTTTGAATAACTTTCAAGATTAGATAATGGCAGATTTTATTAAGTTGAGGCGAAGACAAGATCAATACTGTCCGATGTGGCATAATGCCTTTACATCAAGGTTAAAGGATTGAAATAGTAAGCAGAATACTAAGTACGGGTTACCATCAATTACCTTAACCTTAGAGGTCTGTGACATCATCATCAGACCAGTTGTGCTGATGCATCACTGGAGAGAGCGCTGCATTTAACTCTTCTCCCTGCTGAGCAGAGGTTGGTGACCCAGCTCTGCTGTTAGAAGCCACTGTAGCACTGGGCGACTGTGGCTCTTTGGCTTGGAAGTGGTCAAGAGATGGAGAAATGGACTCGGTATCCAACATCCACCCATAGCCGATGTAAGACGGAGGGAATACCGTTGTGCCACCTTCTCCATTACCGGTGTCTGTGACCACAGTGTGAGGCCAAGGGGGAGGTGGAGGTGTGAACAGACCGCCTGCCACAAGCTGTCCATGAAGGGCGTTGTCAATGCTGCGCCTGAGGTTAATAGGAGACAGGGGCTGCATGTCGAATTCTATAAGTGAAAGAACACATTCACGCTCCCCGACTTTTTGCCACAGCAACGCAGCCTGAGGGTCAGAGCCGCTACTGCTTGGCTGATCGGACTTGTATTCTGTAATAATGGCAGGCGGCGGATCATCGTACCGGCACACTGCATTGTTGCTGATAGCCGCTGTGGACAGGTTGTATTTCGCCCAGTTATTTGGCATCAGGTCTTCCCAGGTTTTTTCTGATTGTCTTAGCGGCCCTTTTTGTACAGTGGTCAAGACCCTACCCCACAAGTTTTTCTCTTCCACCCCTTTAGACACCTCACTTCTGCCCTGCCCATGATCGCCCCTTGAGGGCATCCAGAAGAGCCAAGATCCCAGGACAAGCAAAGAGAATCCCCAGGATAACTCAAGGATTCTGGCCCAAAACTGACTGAGCCACCAGCCCCAGCCGAAGCGCCTCCAGTTCCCCAGTAACCCATAGAGCCAGAGGAGACTGTACATCTGAAGGCTGCAGCAGAGCATCCCAAGGAAGGCACACACCGCTGTTACCCGCTTTGCTCGCTTCTCAACCATGTGTGAAGGACTCCACTGAGGTACGGACGACCTGCGAAAGCGATGTAGGTTTGAAAGAGATTTGGCGATGATTCCCACACAGAACGGAAGGCCCCAGCAGAGGGAGAGGGTCTGGAGCAACGGAGGGAGAGTAGAGGATAAAACCGAGGAGTGAAGGTCTGCTACAAGTAATGCAGTGCAATGCGACACAGCCAGTCCTGCAACCATCCACGGGCACTGCAGCTTTGGGGGTAAAAGTAATAATTTCAACCCTCTGAGTGTCGCCAGAGTAAGGGCAACCTGTGCCCACAGAAGAAGCTGGAGAGGAACATTATGGAGTGCAGCCAGGGTGGCATGAGACAGGATCTGACGGGTGCCGTAAGGATCCAGTAGAAGGAAGCCGCCGCGCAAAGAAGCGGCCATGATAATGAGACTATTCGCCAGAGTCAGAGCATAATTCAGGGGATGAGGAAGAGTGTATGCACCAGCCATTCCCAGAACCGCCAACACTGCCATGAGTATGAAAAGGCTGGCAGATCCAAACACATGTATTTCCCAGGCAAATGCCAGTGTACGACTCATGTCATCCCAGAGCAGACTGGTGCCATTAAAGGTTTTTAGGGCAACACAAGGTCTCAGACCAAGCACACATGGACCTACAGGTCCTGACAGGTCCTGGTTGGTCACAGAAGTAAACACATGGGTTTGGACAGGGACTTCAGAGACTTTCCCACCTGAAAGATAGAGAGAGAGAGAAAGAGGTAAAGGAGAAGAATGCAAATGATATTTGTAATGGTTCATCATCAGGAACTGACTATTAAAGGGATAGTTCAACATTTTGGCAAATTCGCCGATGGACATAATCTGTATAGTCATAGCAGTAGGTCTATTCCCTTTAATTATCAATGCATGTTGTTTTGAGATCGGCGGGGCAGAGACGGGAGCTGCTCAGTGAACACAATGGAGGTGAATGGTACAGGTCCCCTGTCCCTCATCAAACTAATCAAATACACAATCCAACAACTCCAAAACGCTCTGGTGGACAAGTTGTGACCTGCACATTCACCACGCTATGAGATAATCATGTAACATACGAGACAGAGTTGTTTTCGAGGCAAATGCGTAGCTGGAACTACATTCCAGACACGGCTGCTGGGCGGAGTGATTTCAAAAGCGCAAGTAGTTCTGAGTATTTGCTTCATGTGTCGTAATGTTACATAATTATACATGATTATTTCATAGCGTGTCGAATGTGCAGTTCACAACTTGTCCACCAGAGCGTTTTAGAGTTGTTGGACTGTGTATTATTTCTCAAAACAACATGCACCAATAATTAAAGGTAATGAACCTACTGCTATGACTACAGGGATTATGGCAATTGGCAAATGTGCCAAAATGTTGAACTATCCCTTTAAGTGATGAATCTAAACTATGACTGTATGTTTGATAACTATCACATGTTCGCTCACTCCCCCCATAGTATAAAAATATGTACAGTAGGTGCATGTAACTCTCAATTGCCCCCCCAACCCTGTATGGATAAGCAGTGTAGACATGGATTGATGTTCACTCACCATCCAGAGAGTCATCTTTCAGTACTGATGTATGACTCTCCTTGGATTGTTCCTCAGCGTGGCTTTCCTCTGAGACGATGTGTACACTGGAGTGAGTTTGTTCTGTAATTGATGTATTAGCTTTGTCAGCTCCCTGGTCATCGTGAGCCTGTGAGTGGTACACAGTAAGCTCCAGTGCTGCAGTCAAACTTCTTCCAGGTCCAGAAAGGCTTTTATTGCTGCCGTGCTCAGTCTCACTGGTGACTTCCTGTGATCTTGTACTGTCAACATTATGTCCACCGCCTTCCACAGAGAGACCGGTGCTCTCTGGATAGAAGATTACTTCTCCAGCCCAGCTGTCTCTGGTGTTGTTGCCCTGATCTGTACTTCGAGTCACACGGCCTGAATCAGAGTGGTCCAGTGAATGTGAAGTTTGAATAAGATTTCCCAGTGGAAAGACAGACAAGGTTAATGTAACGAGGAGCAAAGATGAACACTCCATTTTTTGTCGCCAAAATCAAAATTCCAGGACCTGTAGATCAACCAAAAAAGAAAAAGAGTTAACATGTAATTCAACATTGAGCTACACACTAACTGGACTGACAAAGGCTAATGAGATTGCTGTTTATCATTTGTAACAATTCAGCTTCAGAACTAGAGCCTTATCCTGTAGCAACAGAGCTTGTTATTTTTACACTTAGTACACTAGTTTATATAGGCTAATTGTGAAAGAAAGACTTACAATCCTATATCAATTTTTTTTATTTGGAGAGGACAGTGCACATTAATAAACATGTCTGTAAAAGTGCCAGTGTTAGCCAGAGTCATTCAACACAATTCAAAACAATAATTGTGTAAGTAATACAGTGGGGCTTCAGCATAAATACAACACAGCTTGGCAGAAACACAGCATGCAGATGGGCTTATGCTGAGTGTCAGCCAAGCTGTTTGTGTCCTTTGCGTCACAAATGTCAAGTGGCCATTTCACTCAGAGAAAAAGTCATACATGATACTAAAAACTAAGTGACAAAAAAGGTCAGTAGAGGCCAAGTAGCATGAATATTAATGTGATGTTCAGCCTGACATAAACATTTCTTGCAGTTGACCTAATTTGAAATCTTGGATGATGAAAGAGTATTTTTTATTTTATTTTATTGTTTTAACACTTAAAATATGAACCATAAAGTCAAGAAATGCCTGTTACTGCTGAGGAACTGTACTGTATGTTACTGTGCTGGGTATCTTTTTTTTTTAAGTGCACACTGTCCGAAAAGACAGACAGAAGCATTGGAAAAGCTTTACATGAAATTGCATTATTATGGATTTCCCCACTACTGCAACCATGTCAAAACACAACCAAAACACATCATCACCTTAATCTCTGATGAACAACCACCCCACACATACACACAACAATCAAAATACTAGGTAAAGCCTGAGCTCAGTTGTACCTGTGATTCCTTGTGTCCAGCTCCCTGTCAATGCTTCATGGGCTGCACACCATCTCTCGCTGCAGTAAGAGTGCGTGTAACGGCTGATTTATGATGTGAAGGGTTGATCACACTGGATTTACAGACAAGCTCACAGCCATCAAGCTGACGTCTTATTGGCATTACTGCACCGGCTGGTGACTTGGCAGCCTCCCATCACCATGTCACCTGCAGAGACAAGAGCAGGACCTGAATGTTAGCGGTCATTTAAAAAAAAAAATGCATGCATGAATATTGTTGTCACTTTACTGAATGGAAACAGAAACGGAAAATGTTCTTGTAAATAACTGACTATTAATAAAAGTCCACATGTCTTTCTTAGGTACCTCTTTCTACAACAGTTGTGTAGTGTGTTGTTGTGTGAAGGCAAATCCCTTCTAAAAAGGATTACATTAAGATTCTTACAGTGGCACAAAGTCACATGAAGTGATAATGTGCAGCCAACTAGACACGAGCACTCTAGTATTGTTTCGTGCCATATTAGTTTGAAAGTACTGTATATTAGAAAGGTCTTAGGTTCATCATTACATAAAACATGGACAGTAGATGTCACATACAGTGTGATAAAATTCATACAACAATTTAGTTCCCTCAATCATTGAGATCTAAACAATTTCATTAAAGAAACATATTCATACAGGATATACAAATACAACAACCAGTCTGCAGTGAGTGTGGGAATTAACTCTTTCACATCCAGTGAGTAGGGGACATAGTGTATGCCATTGTACATCTGTCTTGGTCCACCTTAAGAGGGGTGAGAGGCAGTTTGTTGTGGAGCAAACAGGGGGAGGCCCTCAGTGGCACACGCCTGGCTCTTTAAGGCAGACTGGGGAAGTTAGATTTTTTGTTAAAGGTACATGCATTCAAATGTTTACGAGACTCTGGCACAACTCTGCAGGAAAACCATTTGAATTCTATCTATCTATCTATCTATCTATCTATCTATCTATCTATCTATCTATCTATCTATCTATCTATCTATCTATCTATCTATCTATCTATCTATCTATCTATCTATCTATCTATCTATCTATCTATCTATCTGCATGATTTCCACAGAATTCATCATTTCATAATAAATTCCTACAGCTTTTCAGTGCAATGACTACTGCATAAAGATAATGTTCAGTCCCAGTCTATGGTCCCAGACTAGAGTAGCCTACTGGATGATCTGATCCATAATAAACATTAATAATGAAATATGATGAAGCATCATTATAGCTTGTGGCTCCCTGTGCTTGACTTGTGCACATAGATGCATATGTCGAATTACAGTTTGATTGTAGTTGGTATAACAGTTGCAGGGAGCCACACACCAACGCAGGTCCTGGTCATGCTGTGGGATGGGACTCTCGTTAACAGGACAGCGCGGCAGGCCCGTCGCCTGGCAGAGCAACCTGGGAAGGAGTCGCGTTTTTCCTGGGGCCTATACTTCCGTCATTTTATACCGCACTGGATAAACACTGTGGAGCCGTCTCTGTCTGTGTGGTAGTGTGGTGCAGGCCGTGGTAATACAATCGGCGATCCTGCTAGATAAATCAATCTGCTTGGGGGAAACTTGTTTTGTATGGACAGCAGCCTGGGTCTCGCCCTGGAAGCAGCAGACGTCAGAGACCTCGCCTGCTCGCTGCCGCCGCCGCTGCTTAATTTGAACTAATCACGGCATTGTTTGTGGGATAACACCGCTGCCACATGCACTATGTAGAGGAGTGAATGGCATGCTGCTGGTAGCTGTTAGACGTTTATCGGCTTTTTAGTTTTAAACACCGTGCCTTGGCGGAAAGGAGAGGATTTCGTTTTATTTAAGGTAGCATGACAGGATCCGGAGCCGTCGAGCTAGCTAGCCAGCTAACATTAGCACAATGATTAGCTAGCTAGGTAGTTAGCTACATGTCATTTTAATGAATGGACTGTTGCTTTAAATGTGTGTTAACTTATCCTACCGTACACACTAGGTGTGTAAACAATAGACACACAGCTGGTATCTGACGGTGTTAAATACAGTTGGCTAGCTAGCTATATGTCCATGTGAGTTGTGGCAAAACAGTGCCTTGCTAACAGTGTGAAGCTAGCTTGCTAATCACTAGCCAAAACGTAACTTAGATGAATAGACTCTGGAAATCATAATGTTTGTGCTGTAACCAGAGGCTTATGAACATTCATTAATAACTTTATAAAAATTAAAATAAATAAATAAAAGAGACCCGGCTTTGACTGTAATTTTAAATGACATGTCAAAGTTGATTGAAGCGCACCAGACTTTACAAGAAATGCACTTTGTCCCTGTGTGCTTCCACTGCGCCCTATCTAATTAGTAACTTCATACTGTTTAGCTTAGTGTATTAAATGTAGATGGAAGAGTGCACCACCCCCTCTTCGTTAGAATATTATCCATTATGTATATGTATCAGTATAACCAAGTATACATGTAAACAGTTTGAAAATATAACTATAATCTCCAATGTTTACAGTATCCCATTCTGTGTAGGTCAACGTAAGGATGAATGAGCAGGAGAGTGGGGTGGTTTCCTTTGATGAGTATGTGCGGCAGAAGGCCCGCACCGTGCCTCAGCACAGGATGAAGGAGTTCCTGGAGTGTCTTGCCAAGGGCCCAGAGGTGCTGCAGGAGTTCAGCCAGCAGGAAGGGGCAGCCACCACCACAACCATGGTGTACCAGCAGCAGGGCACTAACTGTGTGTACACAGACAGCACCGAGGTGGCTGGCTCGCTCCTAGAACTGGCTTGCCCGGTAAAAACCTCTTTATTAGCACGTTTATTGTTGTTGAATGATAGTATTGCTACTGTCAGTGTGTAAATATATATCTTTGTATATGATAAATACATAAAGTCATGTATGTATGTGTTCACGACAGGTACAGGTGACCTCGGCAGAGATTTCACCACAACTCTCTGTGCACCAAGGGTCTGAGCAGCAGCTTCAAGTGCAGGTTAGCTTATATGGCAGTATCATGTATCTCATACTATGTTTAAACCTTTCAAAACAGATGGGTCATGATTGGCCCAGCCCCAGAAACACTATCAAACTAGGTGACAGTGTGGTGTATGATCCCATTAGTTAAAGAGGAACAAGTTCAAATCATTGTAGGTGGAGTTAAGTAGCTTTGCTCTACCAGCTCTGACAGCCAAATACACTTGGAAAGATACTCATTGAAAGGGGTGGCTACACTGGAATGATGATTCACTTTGCCTCTGCTGTTGAACCTGTGTCACATTGTTTACATTGTAAACATTGAGAAATACAGTGGCAAGAAAAAGTATGTGAACCCTTTGGGATTTCTTAGTTTTCTGCATGAATTGGTCATTTAATGTGATCTGATCTACTTCTAAGTCACAAGTATAAACAAACACAATGCACTCAACCTAATACCACACAAACAATTATAATATTTCATGTCCTTATTGAACATATCAATTAAACATTCACAGTGCAGGTGGGAAAAGTAGTGAACCCTTGAAACTGGTTGAAGCTGCTTTGGCAGCAACAACCTCAACCAAAGGTTTCCTGTAGCTGCAGATCAGAACTGATCAACACTCAGGATGAATTCTGGACCATTGGTCCTGACAGAACTGCTTCAGCTCAGCCATGTTATTATAGGATGTCTGGTGTGAATGGCTCTCTGGAGGTAATTCCACAGCATCCCTATTGGATTCAGGTCTGGCTCTGACAAAGGTGGATTTTCTTTTTTTTTTAAGTTACTCTAGATGATCTAGATAGTAGATTTACTTCAGTGTTTAGGCTCATTGTCCTGCTGAGTTTCATTTGGTGGACACCACCCTGACATTATCCTGTAGGAAGCTTTGACAAACTCTGGATGGTGGTAAACTGTCCAGGCCCTGAGGCAGTAGAGCCCCAAACCATGATGCTCCTCCACCGTACTTCACCTGTGACGTGACGATTACATGCTGCTATGCAGAGACATTTTTACAACAAAAAAAATAATTAATTTGAAAAAATACAAAAAAGTTTCATCAGTCCACAAAACATTTTCACAAACTTCAGGCCTGCAGTGGAAAGCAAAGCAATTAATGTGGAAAACCAGGAAATTCCAAATGGCTCACATGCTTTTTCTTGTAACAGTGTGTTCACACCGGGCACAAGTAAAATATTCGCCTCGCTCTACTCGAGTTTTCCTTATATAATAATATAATTTGTTTGTACTCACACCATTCGCACTCACGCGAACAGACGAATTTCGCGCTTCATCCGCGTCGCCGGCACAAATTCGCGTCCATTGCGTCTGTACATTGACTTTGTATGCAATCTTATCGCGCGATAAATTCGCTGCGTGCCCGGTGTGAACACAGCGTAACTGTACATTTACTTTATCATCAAAATTCCATTACTGACTTAACAGAAAAGAGTATTCAGTAATTAGTCAGTGAACAGTAAAGTAAGTCATAGCTTGCTGATGAGCCTGTTTTTTTTCATGCTCCATTGTTGTGCCAGGTTCAGATCCAGGAGCAGCAGGGTCACACAGTTGGCCAGGTTCTTCAGGTGGCCTCTCCCTCCCAGCAGGACCTGCAGGGTCTCTCCACAGCCCAGCTGGTCCAGCAAGGAGAGCTCACGGAGGAGCAGCAGCAGCAGGTACGCTGTTCATCTCCACCACCCATATCAAGTGAATCCATGTGACACATTTCTGCTTAGACTTTTCTCACAATGCTGACTGTATTTTACAGATTCAGGCACAGCTGGTTGCAGCCGTAGCTGGAGGACAGCAAATCCAGTTACAAGGAGCACAGCATATTCAGCTGCCAGGGGGTCAGCAAATTCAGCTACAGGCTGGCCAACACATTCAACTGCCGGGTGGACAACAGATTCAACTACAGAGTGGCCAACACATTCAGCTACAGGGTGGACAACAGATTCAACTGCAAGGTGGACAACAGATTCAACTGCAGGGTGGACAACAAATTCAGCTACAAGGTGGACAACAAATTCAGCTACAAGGTGGCCAACAAATTCAGCTACAAGGTGGCCAACAAATTCAGCTACAAGGTGGCCAACAGATCCAGATTCAGACCATAGAGGCCGTGTCTCCTTCCCAGCAACAGGACTCTCCCAGGGAGGCAGAGAGGAGATCGGGCACCGTCTCGACTGTTCTCCAACCTGCCAAGAAGCGCAAGGTGGACGTCCCTCTGGCTGTGTCCTATGCTGTTCCACAAGGACAGCAGGTGGCTACAGTCCTGGCAATCCCTCAAGGACAGCAGCAAAGCTACGTTTCCCTACGACCAGATCTGCTCACCGTCGACAGCGCTCAACTGTACAGCACGACGGGAACAATCACAGGTCCCACGGGCGAGACCTGGACCATCCCCGTGTATTCTGCTCCTCAGCAGCAGGGCGTGACTCACATCGCCATACCGCAGGAGACGTACAGCACGGTGCAAGTGACCACCAACGGTAAAGACAAGATGTCCCCCAGCTCCACGTCCAGGTCCGCAGACGGGCAGTTGGCCTCGGCGGGAACGCAGGAAGAAATAGTACAGACTCTGTTCCCAGCGCAGTTCATGAATGGGAACATTCACATCCCTGTGGCAGTGCAGACCGTAGGAGGGACTTACAACACTACACAGTCGGTACACATATGGGACCCCAGTCAGCAGCAGAGCCAGGGAGAAGAAGGACAGGACCAGCAGCTCCATCTGCAGGTTAGACGAGACCTTTTCCCAGCAGCCACACTGTAGATTCACTACACATCTGGAATTATAGCCTGTTTTCCTGTAGCCCAATGAAAACAATGTTCAGTTCACTTCAGTTTATTCGATTAGCATTTAACCCCTTGTCAACAAATGAGATTTACTTCTTATATAAACTAACTACAATGAGGAATGGAGCTAATGGAAAAGGTGTAGGCTGAAGCCCATGCTTATTATGCCTAGACTTTTACCAACAAAAAAAGATAAGAAGAAGAGAGAGAAAAAAAGCAAAACAAAAACGTCTTCAACAAGGTAACTTTTAAACTACATGGTCTGAGTTACCCCATAGGTCTTCAGAACAAAACAGACATTCAGCTTTCATAACAGATTTGTATATTCTTTCAGTACTTTGGTTCTAAACATATTTTTAAAGAGGAAATTGAACTACACATTTTTAATTCATCATCACAGTCACAGCTATTCCACAGGAAACACAACGCTGTTTTAATATTAGTTCTTGTTTGGGTGATCCCCTCAGTTCATACCAATTCTCTCTGATTTCAAACAGCCTCTGAGTACTTTGGCAAAGGGAATTATTGTGTACTTTATACATTGTTTGTGCCGTTTTTAAAATTTTACTAAATCATAAAATTTAAGGGTGTTTAAATTCACAGAGTACACCCGCTGGTTCTGTATAATTTGATTGATTGGATAGGATGAGTGTTGGTTTGGATATGTATAACTCCATATCTCGGCACAATAGGTCATGTATGGAAGTATCAGTGTGTATAATGACTTCTGGTTTAGGATATTTCTTGTTTTATAAAATATAGCAATGGTTTTTGACATTTTAGTTATCAATGAGTAGACAATTTAAAGACAAATTCTAGTGTTGAGATGAGGATGAACATGAGGCGCGTTTCCACTGCAGGAACTTGGGGGTAATTTTCCGGGGCCAGCCCCGTTGGTGCGTGTCTCCACTGCAGGAACCTCCCCCACAGGGCCGCTTACAGGAACTTTTACGGGCCGAACGGAGTCCCTGCCTGGGGGTAGGTACTCGGATCGGCCCTGAAGAAGTCCTGGTGGGGCTTGAGATTTTACTGTGTTGATTGGTCAGCTCAAATCAGCATCATCAAAATAAGATGCACTTTTACAACCCAACGTTACTAAAAATGGAAAAACGGCCGGAAAAAAGAGAGAATAACTCAGTAAAAGACGAGAGTAGCAGTAGGCCTGGTAAAAAAAAAAATTGCGTGATTACGTGACGATCGAGACGGCTTTTCTTTTTTAAGAAAGCGTCTATACTGACAGAAAAAAACAACAACAAGAGCAGTAAAAAAAAAAAAAGCTGCACAACGACCGAACGACGAAACTGTTGCACGTCGCCATCAGAGCCCGGTGGGTCCTGTCCACAGTGGAGACACGGCCACTGAGAGGGCCGAGTGAAAGGACGGTTCCTGTAGAAGTTCCTACCCCCTCCCTTTACCAGGAACTCCTGCAGTGGAAACACGGCTATTGTCAGGGAATGTTAGGAATAATACACTAACTACCAATTCAAAGCAGTTGATAACCTAGCAACATGTTGGCGTGTCCTGGTGCTATTTTAACTGTCCCTCTTAAACATCTTGGGGAAAACACATGAAACATTTCTGCACAATTTTACTATGATCATGTAAATGTTGACGTGTTTTATTCTTTGCTGTCATCTTAAACCAAAAAGCATTAACTTTGTTTTTCTTCTGGTCCCGGTCCTGGTGCAGGGTCAGGTACAGGCCGAGGCTCACGCTGAACCACCCACTGAGATTCTGGTCCCTGCCTGTCTAAAGCCAGAGGAGGGCTTGGAGGTCTGGCGCCTGTGGGCGAAGCGGAAAAACGAAGAGCTGAACAAGCAAGAAAAGACGAAGCTGGCCCCCATTGGACGTAAGTCAACTTCTGATCATTTGATCATATATTTGACTTGAGTCGAACATCACTATACTACAGACAACAGTAGGTCTACTGTATGGGCTTATATTTGTCTCAGTAATAACAATAATACAAATATTCCTTGGTTTGCACACGTGTTTTGCTATCCACAAATACAAATTTTGATTTTGAAATTTGTAACTTGTATTTTGCTTTTTACAAATACATGTGGATACATTGAGGAAAGAGATGCACGTGTGAAATGCTGACTCATACTTGACAAACAGAGTTTTCAGTTTTACAAATGGCTTTTTTGTTTTTACAAATGAAAAATGATATATTTACAAATACACATTTATTTGTAAAAAGCAAAATATAAGTTACAAATTAGAAATTTGTATTTGTGGATAGCAAAACATGTGTGCAAACTAAGGAATATTTGTAGATCACCCTCTGTGTGTCTACAGGTATTAATGAGACAAATATAAGCCCATACTACTGAACCACTTGAAGCTATAGAATTGAATGTCTTTTAAATTTCCGACGTAGTAGCTGTTTACTTCTCACGAACTTGTATTCTGCTTGAAACTGGGAGCAAGTAAACTTTGCCCGCAGTAATAAAACATGTTTGCCTCTGGTCCTCTCTCTGTTGCTGCGTCCAGGTCGTCAACCTCTGCGTTTTCAAGAAGACTTGGTGTCCAGTGCGGTAGCCGAGCTAAACCTGGCTCTGTCCCTGATGACGCAGGAGGCACGAGGATCAGAGGAAGAACAGTTTACGCCCGATGTTCTGTACTATGTCTTCTTGTGCATACAAAAGGTAAGTATAGCTTCGTGAAGAGTTTGCAGCATGCCAGAAGGCTGTGTGAAGTTAATCACGTGTGCTTTCTTTTTATAGTATCTCGCTGAAAATGGACGTGTGGATGATATTTTCTCTGATCCATATTACGCACGATTCTGTGGGTCTTTACACAACATCCTGGATGGTTGGAAACCAAGTGTACACCCATTAGGTAAGGGTGAATAAACATTTACTTATTTACTTAGTTACGGTATGTGTTTATGTATCAAAATGACTCGTCTGTGTTTTGTCCTAGGTTACATCATTCAGAGCCACGTGACGGAGGAGATGCTGTGGGAGTGTAAACAGCTTGGTGCACATTCACCAGCCACGCTGCTCACAACTCTAATGTACTTCAACACAAAGTGAGTAACCAACCACAAAGCAACAAATGACCTGAATCAACTCAAAAAACCCAGTGTGTGCAACCATGTGTGTCTGTCCCAGGTACTTCCGCCTGCTAACACCTGAACAGCACATGAAAGTAGCTTTCTCCAAGGTCCTGAGACACACGAGGAAGAACCCCACCAATGCCAAGGACAAAGCAACCAGTATCCGCCTTCTCAAGGGACAGGGTCCACACAGTGCTGCACAGAAAGGTCCTCAATACAGTCCAGCTTGATTTATGCTTCTGCGTCAAGTCCAGACCCCCGCGTACTCCCACAGAGCCGTCTGCGGCGCTATGAACCCCTCCGCCATCGCCTGACCTGCATCCCCCCAAAAAACGGACCTACTAGTGGAGGCAACACAGTAGGGCTATCGGAACCAACTTCACTATTCAAACAGAATTCAAATTATTTTTAAAAATGACAACTTTCAAAGGTGGAAAATTACATTTGAACGCCGTGACGATGCATATTAACGCTGTGCGTCCCAACGTTCAGGGTTGTAAACATGTTGATAAAACTGTCTAGTTGTTTGTGACAGAGCTGCAGCTTCAAATTTACAAGCAGAGTTTTTTTAATTGCCTGTTTTTCCAGTTGGGGCGGTGGTGTTCCCACACTACACACACCTTTTTTTTTTCTTTTACGATCGATCCACAGACCACTTATGTGCCAATCACGGATCAACTGTGATACTTTACACCTCTATTTATCCACCTTTTTCCGAACGTCAAAAACGTAAGCCGGTTTTGCTCTTCTGGTGGAATTTTATGTTTACACATTTCCATGGTTTCCGTAGTTGCGGTAAATGCATGGATTTTTTTTTTTTTTTTTTTCAATGAAAATCTGTAAAACGTGGATCATCACACCAGGTTTTAACAATGGATATCACACAAATTGACATCCGTGTTAAAAGCCAGCGTTAATAGATCCATGCGTTTACCACAACTATGACAACGACTGAAAACCATGGAAACGTAAACGTACAATTCCACCGGAAATGGAAAAACCGGCTTCCGGTTTTGACCATAGATGACGTTCGGAAACTTGTGGATAATATTTAGATTTACCAATGTGTTGCAGATGTTACATAACAAATTTGGGTGGAATGCCCAAAAGTGATATGAGACGTAATAATAAGCTGGTATAGGTGTAGGCTACATAATACAAAACAAACAATATATTGTATATACCAGTATACAATATAATTTGAATATTTAACATAAGAAGCATTAGAAATTCAAATGTGATTTGGGGGGATGATTGACAGCCCTTCAACACAGACCATAAGGCTGTGATTGGTCCGTTCTGAACTTCATTTCCAGCGTTTAGTTTTCCCAGTTTCTCCTTCATGCTAAACCACCATTTTTTTTACACTTTAAAACACTCTTTCGTCTTTGGTCGTCATTGTTCACTGTGCCCAGAAGAACGAAGCAGGAAGATAAACAAAGTTTTATGAATGACCCCTCTGAAACCACACACACCCCCTTGCATTCAGGCGCTAAATTGCAAAGTGACACATTCCCCCGATGCAGAACTTCATGGTTACAGCGTGGAGTTGACACAGAAGCATGAACCAGGCTTTAGCTTCACAATTCCGTCTTGTTATCAATCACAGCCTCTGACAGCAGGCGCTGACACTGTGACATGTTTCAGGAACAGACGACATGTATGAAGAGCAGATCGAGGATCCAGACAATCCGCTCCGTTGTCCCATTAAACTTTACGACTTTTACCTCTTCAAGTGGTGAGTGATTCTCAGTCACACACAACTTCAACCTCAGTGTATTATTCTTGAGTATTTACAAGATTAAATTGACTCCCCGTTTTCTCTTCCAGTCCTCAAAGTGTTAAAGGACGTAACGACGCATATTACATGACTCCTGAGCCGGTCGTTGCACCCAACAGCCCCATGTGGTACTCGTCGCAGCCCCTGTCCAGTCAGCAAGTGGAGCACATCCTGGCTCGCATCATCGCGGTCCGAGAGATCCAGGACATCGTCGGCCCAGAGAACATGAGTTAAACGGAGACGACTGTTGGGACCTAGTTCTCCAGTCGCTGATTGTTGACTATGCAGTACCTTCCTGACTTAAAGCATCACCCACCATCTCAAATAAAATGGATCAACTTCTGAAACAATCACTATTTTCTTCTGAGGAGTGTATCATGAATGCACTCGCGTGAATTTCTCCTCTCTTCCATTCTCTGTTTTCAGCAATCACCTCTGAAACCTTTTAACCTGTCATTCAGACGAGGCTTCCGTCTCACCACTGCTGGATTATGGTCTGTCTCTGGAGCTGCTGCAATGAGCAGAGCCGGTACATTTTCCTCTAAAAGTCTGTCTTCTCAATACATGAAGATGTTTAACCCTTCACTTTGTAACCTCAGAGACCATTAACCACGTCTTACTTCAAAGTCCTATGTACTATGATACATCACATCTAAATGGACAATTTAAGGGACCACCGCTCATTACTTTTTGGATACTGACTGCATTTTGGATCATATGTATTGATATGTTCAAACCTGAAGAACTTGTGCCTGTTTTTTCTTTTCTTTTTTTCAGAAATTTCATGATAATTTATGCTTGTGGATCTTTGAGTTGAACTTCCGATATTCTCACGGTCAAGTGCTATATTGTAGTCATGCAGGTGGCTGGAAACATTTTTCTCAGGTCAAAGCTACCAATTTACTCCAACACCCGTCAAGGATTTTTGCCTACTTGCTCCTGTCTGTATGTATAGTAGGTTATTAAACAGGATATGCAGATGGAACCATCTTTGTTTAGCTAATGTAGTACTAATCCTCTGTCAAACAGCTCACCAATGAAAAAAGTATTTAGCACTGTGTTGATTGTGGAAATGCAACTCTGTTGACATTTGAAAGACGGATGAACTGTGGGCCTTTTACAAATGACTTCTTACACCAACAGCATCTATAGCCTGGTGTTACAGCCAGGGAAATATGTAAATGTAGATGAACACGTCGACAGCAGGTTTTAATACAGTTTTGCTTCATTTATTACTAAAATGAGTTGTAAAGTACTGTACAGTCCTTTTTTACACAGTTTCTTCTGTGGTTGATATTTTACAAAAACAGCTTTACAAGAAACCCAGCTTGATATAAGTTAATTTAAATGGTTACATATCTTTTTTATTCCTGTTGCTTCCCACCTGACGCCCAGTCCCTGCAGACATCAGCTAGACTGCAACGACTTGAACCAGAAGTAGGAATGTCACTTATCAGTGAGGTTCAAATGCAGTTGTTTCAGTGTTTGTGAGAAGTATTTAGGCAGGGGACAGGACACGTCCACGTCTGCTTGACCGGCTCCTGTCAGTGTCAGCTGGCGAGCGTGCAGATGAAGAGGAAGATAGCGGATCTTGCTCTGCTCCAGTCCAAGCTTTCCCAACAGGCGCTCGGGTAATTTCTGTCGGGACAAAATGTACCGTTAAGTTCCAGCTAACAAGTTAACGCAAGCCTGTGCAGCAATGTGGGTCCTCTTCTTCTATAGGATATAAATCAATTAATAAAAAATAAAAAACAGCGTGCCTTAAAGGCATATTTCAACATTTTAACAAATTTGCCTATTGCCATAATCCCTATAGTTTTAGGAGTAGGTTCATTACCTTGAATTGTCAGTGCAAGCTGTTTTTAGATCAGTGGGCCAGAGACGTGATGAGTTTGATGAGGGAAACGTAGAAATACTGTGCAGCTTACGTCTCTGCCCCGCCCATCTAAAAACAGCTTGCACCAACAATTAAAGGTAATGAACCTACTCCTAAGATTATAGGGGTTATGGCAATATGCAAATTTGCCAAAATGTTGAAATAGCCCTTTAAAAAGTAATTAGTTATAGTTACTATTACTTTCCCCAAAAAGTAACTAAGAGTTAGTAACTGAATTACTTCATTACAAAAAGTAACTACCAGGAAAAGTAACTGTGTCAAATTAGTTGGACTGAGATGTACTGAGTGAGTTGGTTAGTTGTAGATAAACGGCTTTTTTCCAAACTAGTTTGACTGAAAAAGAAAAAGTTTATATAACGTACACTTTAATGGGTGTATTATTTTGTGATGGGACTTGAGTTGAGTAACAGTGCTTTTTATTGTCAGTAACGGTTAACGGCGTTAAAAGGGGGGAAACAGTAACTTTTTGGAGTATTCATTATTGAAAAAAAGTAGCGCTGTTGTTTTATAACACCGTTATTCCCATCACTGTGTATCACTATTCAATACCTGGAGGTTTTTTCTCATCATCATTGTGGTACGTCGAGAACAGATTTTACCTGGGGCGCCAGTTTGCTCCAATGGGAATATTTGTGGTCGCCGAGAATGGGACATGCCAGCGCTAACGCCATGTGAACCCTCATCTGGTGCTTCACCCCTGTGACCACAAGCAGAAAAAAGTGATTTACCGGAGCAGTTTCTCAGTAATTCACTATGATCTCATTTCCACGAACAAGAGCCTCCTTACCAGTAAAAGGCTGGAGCTCCACGAGGCTGCAGCCACTGCTGCTGTCCACCACTCTGTACTTGGTCACTGCAGGCTGAGCTTGCCGATTGGCTCGCACTTTGGTCACACCATCGCCTTCATCATTCATTCTGAAAAGAGGACTTAATGCCATCTGAAATAAATAAAAAAAACATGTGATGAGATTAGATGAATAGTTCTACCATTATGAAATTAACTATCGTTTCAATCAGTGACTCCTGTAGATAGCATTCAGTTAGTAGATGATCAGATCCAGTATTCATTCAGTGTCATTTTACTGTCAGATAGTGGTTGCTGCACCAACACCAGACAAGAAGAGACACCTTGTAGTGTGGCTGAGGGCCTGTGACCTCTCGCTCTATGATGGGGATGTCGATCACTCCTTCAGAAGGAACAGGAACACCTACTGTGACGACCCTGCAGAGGAGGACAGACACACACCATAGTGAGAAATGTTATGTGCAAAGTAAGAACAAAAAAATGCATATGACTACCTTTATATTACCAATATTTCCTGTGTACTTGGTTACTTCTGTGCAGGTTGAGTATGTGCTCCACTGCCTCTTCACTTCTGGCCAGCAGCAGAACTCCTGTGGCCTCCTTCTCCAGCCCCAGACAGGGCAACAGCTGAGAGTCAGATCTGACCTTCAACCCATCCATCATTTTAGAGAGAACAGGAAGCACGGAGGAGATGGATGTGACCCTGGAGTCATCTGCAACACAGGAACAAGCCAAGGTGCTGAGCACTTTCCAATCATCATTTCACATACAGTGACATGAAAATGTTTTGGGCACCTGGTCAAAATATCTGTTAATATGAATAGATAAAGCAAATGGCAGATGTGTTTTCCCTTCAACAGGCATGATGTTAAACAGGAAGCATTCCTTTTCAATATGTTAAGCAATATCAGTTTTTCTTTTTCGACAATTTTAAAATGAAAAAGGGAAACCAACACCCTGCAAAAGAATGGGGTGCCCAAACTTTTTCATGCCACTGTATGTCTAAAGGCCTTTTCACACCTACTGATAACTGCAATATAGTCCACTGACATCAGCCAGCTGATGACACTGACTTGTTGCGATTTATCTCAGATTATGGACTTATTTTCCTTTTCATTAATTTATTCACTTTCATATTCGAGATCAGTCAATGCTGACATTACATGTTGAACAATCACATCCACTCAAATTAGAATCACAAACTCTTGAACTGCAGCCACAATGGAGTGTAAATCTACAACCAGTCAGTCAGTCAGTCCAGTTGTTTACCTCTGACAGGGACGCCATAGGGTTTGTTGACCACCACTACGTGTTTATCCTGGTACAGGACGCTTCTGTGGAGGTGTTTAGCCAGCACGTTGGGATGCACCTTCTGAAGCTGCAGACTGAACCGCTTCAACTCCGTCACCCTCCTCTGCTGGCCGGACACCGGAGCCTCTGCCGCCGGCGGCGCCGTGCCTCTCTCCTGCTGCACTTTGCGGGCCAGGTCCATGGCTGTCCGCCGGGGTTTCTGTCCACCGGCCGCGGTGTCCTGGCTCCCCCAGCGGCACGGCGCCGGCCCCGGCCCCGGGCTGCGGCCACAGCTGGGCCGCGGGTTGAGCCGACAGAGGACGGTGGTGAGGCCGGAGGTCCAGTCACCTCTACGGGCTATCACCCTGCAGCTGCTCATTGTGGCCCAGCGGTGTAAACTGAACCTGGCGGAGAGGAACCATGCTCCGCTCACCAGTCAATTACTTCCGAGTCCTACCTTTCACAATAAGAGCATGCTACAACATTTTTCCACAAACATAAAGCAAGGAAATACAATAATACAAAATAGTTTAACTTTACTTTAATTGAAATTATCTAACTACATAGTATAGACAAAAAAAACTACTTCCATGTGTTGTTTTTCCACAAATTTAACACATAAATTACCCTCTATGAAATGACCTTATTCGTACGGGTTTTTATTTTTTATTTTTCTATTTTACTTACATCAGTGAACTCAAATAGATAAAAGGCAACACAAAAAAATATATTAATTAATTTGCAAATTCAATACTGAAGCACTCACAGCTTCCTATTTTTATTGATCCAGTGCTGTTAAAAAAGGTTGTACGATAATTTAGACTAAAAGCACAAGTTCTAAATTAGTGACTTTACTCTTTTTTATACAGTCTATGGACAGTTAGCATTTAACCCATAAGACTGCAGTAACACCGCATAACATCCCTGAGTTGACCCGGTCTGTAAACACAGACATTTCCTGTGTTGTCATTTCCTTTTCACTGACCCTGGGTATGCTCGTTTCACATCACCGCCTGAGCCGTTGTCGCCATTGAACATAATGGTAATTGTAGAACACCGCCTGCCTGGACGATGATGAAAAACTAACCGAGTGAATCTTTGCTAGCTAGGTTGATATCGTTATGTGTGTATGGATCTATGGATGTATTAGATCCATGGTGCATGTGTGGACTGTGATGTTGTTATAGTTGTCTATGTTTTAACAGACAGTGTTAGAGGCTCAGCACTCACTGCTCCACCACAGAAACTACACGATGAGCCGCAGGCTTTGAACAGAGCTCTTCACCTTGGTTTTACGCTGCTGCATATTCATTGTATGAAAGTGTCTGCACTGTATTGCTATATGTTGACACAGCAGCAGACATGAAGATCACAGACAGCGCGCTGCGGAGCTTCAGGGTGGCTCGGACTTACAGAGAAAACTCCCAGAAAGTGAACTGCGTTGACTACAGCCCGAATGGAGAAAGCGCCGTGTCAAGCAGCGACGACGACTGCATTGTGTTGTATGACATCCGGGAGGGAAGGTAAGTTAATGTTGAGTCCAGTGTGTGATATGCACAGTGATGGGAAGAACGGCATAAGAATAATTCTTTATTTCAGACACATAGTCCATAGTAGACACATGGCCTAGTCCATAGATCATTGAGGAAATGAAACAGACCAGTAGCATAACATTGCCATAAACTTTTCAACTTCAACTTTCAACTTTATTGTCCCCAGAGGGAAATTCATGTTGCAGGAAGGCAAAAAACACAAAACATATAGAACACATCCACACAAACACAACATTGAAATGGCAAGTAGCCTACCCCAGAGGGCAAACTGAAATACAATTCATATAACCACACAGCCTATGAAGCACATGAGACAGCATTTACCCACATAGCAAGACGGGTCTGGCCCAGTTCTGGCCCACATGATGTACTAACATCTGGCCCACATACCGCAAAGAATGACGGCCCTTTACTGGCCCGGATCTGGTTTACCAGAGCTGGTCCACACGTGGGCCAGCTCTGGGCCAGCTGTGGACATACTGTTTGGCCCTGAGCTGGCCCATGTGTGGCCCACGTCTGGCAAACCGGATCTGGGCCAGTAAAGGGCCGTCATTCTTTGCAGTATGTCAGCCAGATGTGGTTTGCCATGTGTGGCCCAGCTCTGGCTAAATGGATGTCCGCCTCAAGTATGCTTTGAAAAAAATGTCTCAGCACCTGTCATACATTGTTTTTTTTTATTTAACACTTATGGTTTAAGTACATTTCATTTCATATCTCAAGTTTTTTTTCCCCCTCAAAACTGATACACAAATACCATACTACACAAATCAAAGTCATCCATATAAGACATACATTTAAAAATATATATATATCATCATACATCATAAATACATCATGCATCTTGCCCTTGGTTGATCAAGAGTAATGAGTCACTCAGTACGTTTACATGCAGAGCTTAATCGAGCTATGCTCAAAATTCGATTTTGGCGTCAAGTCGGACTTCTGTCCTTGTCTCAATATACATGCAACTGAAAAAACCGAATAACTCCGCCCCCTCATGCGGCGTCACCCGTTGCTTCAGCGGGTTAATACGCCCCCCTGTCCTGTTGACTTTTCTGTCACCTGGTAAAAAACTGAATATAAACAACTTATAAGCTTAATAATAAATTCTCAACTGCAGTTCCCGACCAGACGCGCCAGTCTGGGCTGGATGCGCGGAGAATAGGATACGGGCTTCCTTTTTTCATCTCTCTCTCTCTCTTTTTTTTTTTTATAAATAAAACACTCTTGCTGGTTGCGCTGTGTGAAATGCATTGAATCGGCGCTGATGTTGGGTTTTTTTCTTTACTTTGCCGGGTTCGGGCGGCTTCTCTGCTCCACTTGGTGCCGTCTCTACTGTTGTGGAGCATGAACACATGCGTTGTCCAGTTATACTCCGACTAAGGTGTATACATGACGGAGAAAATCGAATTCCAATCGCATTATCTGGGTGTCTTAATCGGAGTTCTCAACTCCGATTTCAGTCGGACTAAGGTGTTTACATGCACTTCAGTTGTCCAGTTATAGTCGGATTAAGGCAATAATTCGGTTTTTTCAAGTGTCATGTAAACGTACTGACTGAGTCCAGTCTTGGCTGTATAGGGTGCTCAACATGGTGTTCAAGAAACTGGAACTAAAAGGATTCGCCAGTCACCAGCTCTGCTTGAGACTCCTGTTGTTCATCAGGTGTTCAGACTGGCACGATCCTCTCTGCAATGAGAAAACAGAAACAATGCAAAAGTTAAAGTGCTGCAGTGCCTGAGCATGGTGCCCACACAGAGATAAACTCAGCAATCTGTTGTTAAATTGAGCACCAATGAGCTAGCTAAGACAACCTAAATACATCTCCTCAAACAACATACATACGTACAACGTACATAACTGACCAGCTGTATTAGCTTATTAAAAATTGATTTTTTTTGGCATTTGGCAACTTAACCACTGCTTACCTGTAATCAGTCTTGACAAGACTGGTGTCTGAGTCACTGGGTTCAGACTTGAGTGAAGACAGGTGGGACAGAGCATCATGCGATGTTCAGGAAACTGCAACTTTGAGCGGGTGTTGTCATCAATCCTGCTGTAGATTCCCAGGGTGTTTACTGTGGATCTGCAACCAGACGAAGAACAACAACAAAGAAAAATTATTATCAGTCATAATTAAATTTTATCTATTTATACCCAGGGGGTAAAGCAAAAAACAGACACAGGCGTTGTAAAAGGTTTGACAGCAGAAATTATATCTAGGAACTTCAAGGATTAAAACCTGGGATGACAACCCGGTCAACTAGCTGCTGGAAAGCTACAGGGGCCAAAACCCCTTTCTTGGGCTATAAAATTGAATACCGTATTTTCCGGACTATATGTCGCACCTGAGTATTAGTCGCATCTGCCTAAAAATACGTCATGAAGAGGAAAAAAACATATATAAGTCGCACCGGTTTATAAGTCGCATTTATTTTTCAAACATTTAATTAATAGCCGGGTGTCATATAATGACCAGGCTTTGTTTACACGAAAGGCCGGCACCTATAGCGCGCGCTGCTGTTATGCATGCGCGTTTCTCTGTGGTGTGTAGCCTATGTGTGTGTGAGGATGCGGAGATGAATGAAGGCGATCGTCCCAAGGGGGAGGGGGCGGCGGCGGCGGTGGTGAATATCGCTCCTTTTTTTTTTTTAACACGTTAGTTTAGGCGGCAGCGCTGGAAACCCTGTGATCAGAAACTCTTTGTGGACTCTGTGAAGACGGACGGGAGTGAAGCCGACCTCTCCTCTGCTTCAGAGAGGGACAGGCTTGTACTGTCGGACCTGGCTCTCTGCTCCGTGTCCGGAGCCCAGTCGGGACCGGAGCAGAGACCGAAGACGGGCCGCAGAACGCGCTGTGAAAATACTCTGAATTGACGGAGTGAAGCGCTACGGCGCAACGGAGACAGGTCAGACAGCGCAGAGAGTAGAACAGCACATGAGGAAGATGAAGATGAGCCACTGAATGAGGAGGGATTTAGAAATAAAAGCCGTGCTTCCCTCTTGTGGTCATAGCGTAGGTTTTTTTTTTTAAATATATAAGTCGCTTCTGAATATAGGTCGCATGGCCAGCCAAACTAGAAAAAAACCGCGACTTATAGTCCGGAAAATACGGTAATAATAAAATATAAAAAATACTATAAAATTTGGCACAGAGTATCTTGATGCATAGGGGGAGGCATGAAAAAAAGATTCTGGGGTTTGTTGCAGCTCAATTTTAAGATATCACCCTCAACATCCCAAAAAAGACCCAAAAAAATTTACTGTTCGCCTGACAAATTCTTATGAAAATTATTGTTTTTCAGCACTTTATGGAGAATATCTATGCTTAACGTGTATATAGAAAACTTCCTTTATTCATAAGCTTCCATTTTTGGGGATGTTGAGGGTGATATCTTAAAATTGACTTGCAACAAACCCCAGAATCTTTTCTTCATGCCTCCCCCTATGTGTCAAGATACTCTGTGCCAATACCTAAATATGTGCACTTACATAATTTTGCCAGCAAAATTGCCCAAGAAAGGGGTTTTGGCCCCTGTAGCTTTCCAGAAGCTAGTTGACCGGGTTGTCCACCCAGGTTTTAATCCTTAAAGTTCCTAGATATCATTTCTGGTGTCAAACCTTTTACAACGCTCCGTGTCTGTTTTCCAAAAAACTGGAATTTTGCCCCCTGGGTATTAATAATTTCAATTTAAATGTACTCACTGAAGCTGAGTGTTGATAACACTGATAACGCGATGTACTGGCCATGCCACATTCCTACAAAGTAGGCTAGCTGCCTTGCATTCTCCAGCTGCACCATGCTGAGGAGAGGGAAAAATGATTTTGTAGTGTTAAAAAAAGTGTACAACTAAGGATGGGATGGTTCTGTACAAATCTGTATGTTGAACACAAAATGAACTCATGCAACTTAACACTTCAGTAATAATGATAATGGACAGAAGTAAGTTAACTACATGGATATCTGAACAAGGCAGTTTTAGGCCGGTGTATTTTCCCTTTTCCTCAGCGGGCAGCCCCGGTTCGGGTCCTGCATTGGACGGCCCTGTCCTGCATGTCGTTCCCCCTCTCTCTGACTCCCCATTTCCTGTCTTTCTCTCGACTGTGCTTTCCACTGAAGGCAAAAAAAGTCCCAAAAATATAAAAATGCTGGCTATGCCGCGACGAGCATGGAAAACTTCACAGCACAGCCCTCCAGGCTCCTGTTGCCAGGGACGACCAGGTGTGGGCCGGACACTCCAGTGCTTCACGCAGACTGTGTAAAAATAAAAATAATTTAATTTAAATGTAAATATCAAATTAACATTCTATTCTGAATCCCAACTATCACTTTAAGATACGTTTTCACTTACCACAGTTGGTGTCCTTGGTGTCTGGGTGCATCTTCTGGTACTGGCTATGCTGGACCTTCACGTGAGCCTCGATGGAGGATGGGTTCTCACCATGAACGATTGATGCCATCTGAGAGTTTTGAGAGGGAGAGAGAGAGAGGGCGGGGGTTGCTTACAAATATATCTGACTTTAAACAGTAATCATTATGTCCAAATTATAGCTAACAACCAAGTTAACTGTGTCCTTGACTTGGATTGAGTTGCGTTCTTTTTTATCAAGATGGGTTGGGTGACCTAAGACATGTTTTTCCAGCTGGTTCTTGCAGTTTCTACCTTTTGACAAGCTTCGTTACAGACATATAAACATAACTAAGGAAAGCTCTGAAAGCATCATGCACACACTCACCTTGAAGTGACTGGCCCCTTGAGATTGTTGATGAATTAACTGAATTTGATCTGCTTTTTCAACGACCCTTGAAATGGGCACCATGGTGTCTGAAAGGCCTCACTCAGCTGTTTCACCATCCACATCATTATCTGAAAAAAGTAAACAGAGGG
Organism: Trachurus japonicus; assembly: GCF_045865225.1. Taxonomy (NCBI): domain Eukaryota; kingdom Metazoa; phylum Chordata; class Actinopteri; order Carangiformes; family Carangidae; genus Trachurus; species Trachurus japonicus. The sequence continues at coordinate 27,935,176 of NC_140911.1, read as the reverse complement.
AGATGAAATAGCTGCACACTTGACAGGAAAGTAGTCAAGATAAACTCAGCTAATTTAACTAGGGAGATATTACTAGCTTGTCCCTAACCAAAGCATGCCTTAGCTGTGATAAATTAAATTCAACAACATTCAGTATTTCCTCTATCATATTTTATCCAGATCAACAGTTTGAGAACCCACAGCCCACGTTTTGTTAATTTTTCAAAACAACACTATCATTTGATTAGTGTATTAAATAAATGCCTATGTATCCACTTCAACCTTTATACAAATCATAAAACAGGCGACGTTGTGAATGGAGAACTTTGTCCTCCTGAAGCTGTCATACATCTGACAGGCCACTGTCCACCACAGGAAACACTTGAGGACATAGTTTATAACTAGTCTGACAGCTAGTCACTGTCACTGACACAGTCAAACCAAGAGTTTAAACTTTATCGCTCCTGGTGGGAGCGGCACGGCTCTACACACGCAGGCAGGCACACGCGCGCGCGCATGCATACACACACACACACACACACACACACACACACACACACACACACACACACACACACACACACACACGATCCAAAAAGCTGTCACATGCGCCGCCAGACTTTTTTTTTCAGAGCTCTGAAGCTGCATTTTACATTAGCTGACGGCTAACGTTAGCGCGAATTGACATAACTTAATGTTACTGAGAGGAGGAAAATCTTTTGCAAGCAAGCAACACACTGCCCCACTTTGAAAACCAAGTTAGGTTACGTTAACGGGCGAGCTACAGGCCCGTTTTGTGTTGCCAGGCAATAATGTTAAAGCTAATGCTAACGCTAAGTTGCTAACGTTTTGTCAACGGACATGACACTCCAGTTAAATTTAATTAACTTAAATTTAGTTACCTCTGAATCTCTGCGCCTCCTCTCCGGTCACATCCACGCCAGTTTCACGCATCTTTTTTCATGTTTCCTCTGTCAAAGGGACAGCGAGTGCCATTGCTGATGTTTCTTCTCTGCCAGCTGCTGAAATGCGAAAATCCTCGGCGACCGTTGGTCGTTGGTCAACTGCCAAGTCCAACAGCCAAAAGTAGAGTTGGTTACCCAGCAACAGAGAGCAGCCCCTCCCCCCCATATCCCCCGGAACGTTTGTTGGACGTTGCCTAGGAGATCTGTGGCAAATCTCGCGAGAGTGTGTTGTTGAGCCAGAGGCAGGCCTGTGACAAACATGGATCATTTTCTCCTGATGTGTCCGTCTGAAAATTGCCATTTTAGTGTCAAAATGTTCAGAAGTGATGTCCTTTCTTGTTTTTAATTTTCTTACAGTCAGTATTATATCAAAATTACAGAATTGACTGGATAATTTTATCAACATTGCTTCATATCTGCTCCAAAAAATATTTCTATTATTTCAAGGCTAATTCAACTGTAGCTCAGAAGTTAAAGCAAAATTAATATTTTATTAACATGTTAATATTTACTTTAAAAAAAAAAAAAAAAAAAACCTTCTGTGGTAACTAAACATAAGAAACAGTAAATGTTCCTTTACTGCTTGGGAACATACCATTTTGGTCCTCAAAAAGCCTACATCCTAGTTACCTTGAGGTCCAATAATGAGTCCTATGGAGTAAATTAATGTAGATTGTTGTACCTGAGGGGACAGAAATGGACTCGTACTGTAGCTATTTCTGAGAGTGTACATTTTGTGGTCTGTTAAAAAAAAACTACAGAAAGAGTATAATATGCTACAGTTATACTATTTAAAATTATTTTAAAAATACTATGAAAACAAACAGAAAACACTACAGTGATACTTTAACAAACATCATAGTAATACTACACATCTAATATAATAACACTATAGGATTACTTAAGTAATGTTCTATAGTGTGCTTGAAAAACAATTACAGGAACACTATAGAATGTACTATAGCCATACTATTTAATATACTACAGGAATACTAAAAAGAAAAGTTACTATTGGAATATTTTAAAACTACCATAGCAAACAAAATAGCACTATAGAATAAACTATAATAATACCAATGCTGGCAACACGTACCATAGAACACTATAACCTCACTATAGGACACTTTACAATTATTATAGTGAACTATAGTAACTCTTAAGTACATTTTCGTAAGGGAGAGATGTTTGTATTTAAAAAAAAAAAAAAGAGAGAGATGTTAACAGTCTGCTGTGCTCTGTCACTGGGAAAACACAGATCCCCGCCCAAAACATAGACACAGCAGAACTTAGGTTTTGGGAAAATCCTTCAGACTAAGGCAGAATATTTCCAAGAAATAAAGGTTTTGATGGATAGTGGGTTGATGCACTAACTTAAAGTAACAAAGTGGATTATTGGGGTGTGAGTTATGGGCCACATACACTCAGGGGTGAAAGTAAGCCGGTACGGTCCGGTACTGCGTACCACTAAAAGATTCAGAGGCGGTACGCAGTACCAGGAAGATCAAGAGAGAGATTAAAAAAATAAAATAAAATAAAAAGTAAAAAAAAAATTATAAATCTAATTTCACATGAATTCCCTGTGGTTTGAAATGATTTCTGTGAAATTGTCTCGGTTATTATAACACATAGTGTTACGAGATCCCAACCCGATCAAAGACAGAGACATGATCTACTTTCTGTGCGCAGCAGCGCTGTGCCCTGGGACGTCAGCACCACCTGCAAGCACCTGCAGTGTGCAGCTGTGCACCGCGGAACGCGCGCCGCTCGCTCGCTCACTGCTGCTGCTGAAGACTGAACCTTTTTTTCCGGTACCGTGAAACTTTGCCCTCAGCGCGTCGTGGCGAGTCCTGTCGGGACCGATGCGGACGTTACACGCGGGCCAGAGCACGTGCTGGGTCTCGGTGCGGCTACAGTCGAGCTCGCGGTCTGTTTATGTGAACGCGGCTCCAGCTGCTCGGTGTGCGCCACAGCGGTGGTGCGCGTTTAGACCATAGTAGGCTACATTATGGGGTTTGAAGCAGAGAAAAAACAAACCTGTGTCAAAACAAAGCGGAGCTGAAAAATGAAACAATAAGTCCGTTTTGCACCAGTCTGTGGAAACAGCCTAAAGTGAATGAATGACAGCAACAGTTGTATCATTGAACTACAGCAGATAAAAGTAATGACTACATGACTTTCCGTTTGTGTTGGGGCATATTTACCATTGTAACTCTGTTTTTACTTCATTGTTAAACCACAGTAGGCTAGAGCTTAAATACAAGTTTGATGAGAAACAGTTATTTATTTATTTATTAAATAAAGTAGCCAATTTAGAAGCACATGTTTTTTTCTTCTAATTAAATCGTGGTATTGTATAAGTATCGAGAATCGTGGAAATTTACTAGTATTGATATCGATATATAAGAAAGCTCCAGCCTCAATGGCGAGACCGCAGGCTGTTTGCAGCTAGGATATGTTCTTTTTTATTTATTTTGGGGATCAATAGGCTACCTGACATTGTCCTGGGCCAGTGGTTAGAATGGTGGGGCCAGCGATCTTCAAAATTTCCTTTATTGTCTACCCCTGACCCAGCCTTCGAAACGTGTACCACGTTTAACGTTTGTTGCAAAATGTCCCAATTAAAATCAGTAATAATAATAATAATAATAATAATAATAATGCCGGGAAAAATAACTTTTGGTAATAGTACCGGCAAGAATTTAAAACTACTTTCACCCCTGCATACACTCAAACATAACTGGCCCACATCTGGCATGCCATACATAAACCGTGCCACCATTGCCACATCTGGCCCACATCTGGCATGCCATACATAAACCGTGCCACCATTGCCAGATCTGGCCCACATTCGGGCCACATACCACTTGCCATGCCAGCAGTGGGCCAGAAGTGCCGGCTTGCTACCAGATCTGGCCCAGACCCGTCTGCTATGTGGGTAGGACCTACTTTAAAAAAGTGGTCACTTTTTCAGTTACTTTTTGAAGAAAGTAACTAGTAACTACAACGTTACTTGTTAAAAGTTACGTTCCCAACACTGGATATAAAGAAGCAGTGGCCACTGAGTAGTTCAGCTCATATGCTCAAACTGCAATACATAACAATTGCGCAAGTCGAGACTTATGTCCCTGTGTGAGACCCACTAATACTGTGTATTATATATATATATATATATATATATATATATATATATATATATATATATATATATATATATATAAAGGAGTGTCTGTGTGAGTGTTGATGATGATAGTGTGTGTCCTCAGGTGATCAACTGACTGACAGATGCAATCATTGTTGTCTCCTCTCTCAGACCTGAAAGCACTCTATTCAGCAAGAAGTATGGAGTAGACCTCATCCGCTACACACACGGAGACACACACACGGTGGTCTACAGCTCCAACAAACTGGATGGTAAGAAGTCAGTGCTGAGGGTGGGAGGGTCTGCACTCTGCACTGCAGCTGTGGTTTTGTGTTTTGTTTGCTTTGTTGTTGCAGGTTTCTGTTTGTTTATTTGCTATTCCTTTTTGTTATTTGTCATTGTTGTCAGGGATGGTGTTAGTGGATGGAATTGTTATTATTTTTTCTTACTTTCTGTAAAAAAAGAAAGAAGAAAGTCAGTTCTGAGGGTCAGCTGTGGCACAAAGCTCCATCTAAGAACCTGCTGTAGTTTGGGGAAGTGAAATGCTTTATGTTTTGTAGATACCATACGATACCTGTCTCTGACTGACAACAAGTACATCCGCTACTTCCCTGGTCACACTGCCAGGTGAGTACAGCTCTTTATCTAAAGGAAGAAAAAGAAGTGGTTTAGGCTCCACAATTCTTCAAATATTCTTAAAGAAATGTTATTCTTATCCTTCAAATGGAGCGCTGATTATGTTCACCTCTGTCACTCTCACCAGTTTCCCCTCTGGTGTCATCCAGTTCAACTTTGTCTGATCTGGTCTTTTGTTGTCTTTTACCTCGTTCTAAATGACTGTTCATCTCTTGCTGCTTTCAGGGTCACTGCTCTCTCCATGTCCCCAGTGGATGATATGTTCATCTCAGGCTCGTTGGACAAGACGATACGAATCTGGGACCTGCGCTCTCCAAACTGTCAAGTGAGTATAGTCTGTGAACAGGATGGAAAGTGGACATTGCTCTGCTTTTAGACGTGTCACTGTCTACAGTACTGCTATAGCTGCTTACTACACACCAAGGTGCTGTATATCAACGCCATGCAAATCCCCTTTTTATAAGAATTTGTCTTGTGACCACTGAAGGATCCGTCTTCACACAGCAGGGTGTAGTATTCTCAGATATTGTGCTATAAACAAAGACTAAATGGAAGGTCTTACTCAGGAAGGCTGAAATCTGTTATGTGTTAATGTTAATCCAAACTGGGTTTGTGTTTCAGGGGTTGACGAATCCACTGGGGAAACCTGTGTGTTCCTTTGACCCTGATGGGCTGATCTTTGCTGCGGGGGTGGAGTCACAGGCCATCAAACTGTACGACCTCCGTGCTTTTGACAAGGTGAAACATAAAGTCAGTGTGTTAAAGGGCAACTTCGTTTTTTTTCAGCCTGGGCCCTGTTTTCACATGTTTTTCTGTATATGTGAGTGATGGATAATACTTTTATTGAGGTGGCTGCAGTATTGAGCCGGGCAGGCAGCCTGCAGCCCAGCTAACGCTCTTCAACCAGGCAAGTGGCTCCTGTCAAAGTTCGCCCTATAAACGGGCATTTTTTTCAAGCTGACAGGCTCAGATGGTTACAATGAGTGTCCCACAACATACTAGAAAGGAGAAATGAACGTAATGTCTCTACCTTTAGCTGGAGGTCGCTGTTTGCTGATCTGTGTCCAAATCTCACCACGCCAGAAATCTCGTGATAACTCCTGGTGGGGAATACTGTTACCTGACTGAGGTGAAGAGAGACGACCGGAGAGTTTACAAATTGTAACGACAAAATGTTGGGCTGCTCTTCGCGCAGCTTTCACAAGTTAGGGCTAACAGTTAGCTGTGCTACAAATGGATGCTGACACTCCTGTGGATGCACTGCGCCGTCGCCGTGCCGACCACAGGGTCTGCCGTGACCACTTTGAACGGGATGACTACTGCCAGTCAGAGGAAGAAGAGACGTGCTAAAGGTAGAGACATTACGTTCATTTCTCCTTTCTAGTATGTTGTGGGACACTCATTGTAACCATCTGAGCCTGTCAGTGTGTAAAAAATGCAGGTTTATAGGGCGAACTTTGACGGGAGCCACTTGCCCCGTGGAAGAGCGTTAGCTGGGCTGCAGGCTGCCTGCCCGGCTCAATACTGGAGCCACCTCAATAAAAGTATTATCCATCACTCACATATACAGAAAAACATATGGAAACAGGGCCCAGGTTGAAAAAAAAACGAAGTTGCCCTTTAACAGTTTGTGTCTTTTGTTTGTACAGGTGCATCTCAATAAATGAGAATATCACGAAAAAGTTAATTTACTTCAGTAGTTCATATATTATATATTTTACATTTCATTTCTTTATTTTCCTCGAGTACAAGCAGTACCAAACATTGAATAAAAAAAATAAAAAAAACTACAAACAAATAAATAATAAAACAAACAAACAAAAAAACAAATCCATTATGAGGCGGGACAGAAAGAAGCAACGATTATCATGTCCTGCCCCTTTTTTTTCAGTCTCATTCAAGCATTATCAATTTATATGTGTATCCACTGTCAATAATAAGAAGCAAAAGGACAAAAAATAGAGATATCACTTTAGTCATTGTCCAGCTCATTCTCTTATACAGGCCGATAAAAAGCTGCTTATATCTTCATTTGAAAGTTACGATGTTCAAAGCCCTTCCATAGGGCTGCCTACCCCACGAATGGAGATGCACATGCTTTTTGTGGTCGTACGGGGTACAGGATGTTTTAACATAGGCTACAGCGTCCTCTCAAATAATGGCTCCCCTCTATAGATTCATTACACACCTGCTAAAATATTTCATGTCTTTATTTCTTTTAATTGTATTAATCATGGCTTACATTTAATAAAAACACACATCAGTAAATCAAAAAATGAGAATACAGTGAAAAAGTTGACTATTGTAACCTGATGATGTCACACTGATCAGCTGATTAAATCAGTGGTTCCCAACCTTTTTTGGCTCGTGACCCCATTTTGACATCACAAATTTCCGGCGACCCCTCGATCACGTGCAGCCAAGTAATCAAGATGCCCCAGGTCAGATATTTTTACAGTATATGCTGCATTTAATTTAAAATCAATTTATATTCGAGAAAGTGAAAGTATAGAATACAGTTGTTTAAGATTGTGTGTGGTGTTTTTAATCATAATTTTAAAAATAATGATTAGTTAAAAAGTTTTAAAAAGTTTAGTAGTCATTTTTTTCATCAATTACTAGACTACGGCCAGCTACGTGGGGTCCCGACCCCAAGGTTGAAAAACACTGCTTTCATGACCTCCATCATATTCTCATTTACTGGCATGTGCCTGTTAATATGCTGCTGCTTGTACGTCGTATTCATTCATGTGTTCTCTCCCGGTGAAAAGGGTCCGTTTGCCTCCTTCGAGACCAGGTTTAACCGTGTCTGTGACTGGACTGGACTCAAATTCAGTAACGACGGGAAACAGATTCTCATCTCTACAAATGGAGGGATGATCCGTGTGCTGAATGCCTTCAACGGATCTGTGCTGCACACGTTTTCTGTAAGAGATACACAGCGATGAAATCACTTTACCACACACCCGCTGAATGCCATCTGTTTGTCGGCCCAATGAGCCGTAAGTATCTGATGGTTTCCTGTCTTTGCTCACTTGAAGGGCTACAACAACAGCAGAGGCATCTCCCTGGAGGCCTGCTTCACCCCCGACTCACAGTTCGTCATGATAGGTGAAGCTCAGACACCACCACAGTGTATTATGTGTTATAGTTGGCCGTCCCTCCTGTTCTTTTTATTGTTTTATTGTGAAATACAAGACAAACAACACTGTGGACATACTACATCAATGTATACACAAAGTGTGTGTTTGTGTGTACTTCAGGTATAATATATAATATAAGTGGCAGTGGTGGACAGTAATGGAGTAAATTTACTTACTTAGTACTACTTAAGTACATATCCAGAGGATTTGTACTTTACTTGAGTATTAGATTTCTTTGGTACTTATTACTCTTACTTGAATACATTTCCAAGACATATATTTTTACTTTTACTCGAGTTAATTTCTAGGAAGGCTGAAAAGTACTTGTTACTTTCAGGTCTGCTCTTTTTTTTTTCTAAAAATCCTATTGGACACAAGCTGTGTTTGTCAAAGAAGGAAACCCTAACCCCTAAAAGCAGCACATCAGCAGGTGGTTTCAAAGAGTTCATTCTCAGAAACAAGAGTTAAAAGCTCCTTAAATTCAATTAGAAAAAAATATAGTAATTCATTGATGTGAAAAATAAGAAATGTACTCTTACTCTTACTTTTACTTAAAGTAAATTTAAAAGCATGTACTTTTGGATACTTTAAAAGCAAGTACTTTTTTACTCTTACACGAGTAACATGTCGACTGAACTACTTCAGTAAATTTTGACCAGTAGTATTTGTACTCTTACTCAAGTACTGGGGTTGAGTACTCTGTCCATCTCTGATAAGTGGTGGTCACAGCAGTGATAGTGATAGCAGTAATAAAGAAAGAAATGAATGAATAGTAAAAGTACTTGGTCATAATAATAATAACAGTAGATATTCAAAATAACAGTTGTGATAGGAAAAGCTAGACAGCAATAATAACAGAAACAATAGTGATAAAAACAGCAATAATTCTAAAAAATAAGAAAGAAAAATACGAACGAGGGATGAAAGAAGGGTGTGGGAGTGGAGGATGGGTAAATAAATTACAATGAAAATGAATGAAACTATGAGAGAGGAAGAAATGAATAAATAAAGAAAGCGTCCCTCCTGTTCTGACTGTGTAACTTCCTGTGCAGGCTCAGAGGACGGGAGAGTCCATGTCTGGAGCACGGAGAGTGGGATGAAGGTGGCCGTGCTGGACGGGAAACATCCAGGGCCCATCAACACTCTGCAGTTTAACCCCAGATACCTGACGTTCGCCAGCGCCTGCACTAACATGGTGAGAGCATCAAACACTGAAGCAGCTGTAGCAGGACAAGCTGCCGTCAACACCGCTCTCATTCCTCCCTGTGCTCTCCTTGTTCTCCTGCAGGCCTTCTGGCTGCCCTGCCTGGACGACCTGTAGAGGGATTTCCCATCATGCACTGAGGCGTAGAGATACGGTACATTCTCCGTTGCTGTACCTTGTTGACATGATAAGAACCTCACATTGGAAATCAATGTATGTTTTTTAATGTTACATGTTTTACCAACAGTATTTTTAAACCTGAAAGGTTGCCACTGTTACATCACCTCCTGTAAACATTTTGTTACAGTATTCAATGTAATATTTTAACTCAATATTTTAACACTATTTTTTTTTATTGTACATCATTATATTTGATAGTAAACCGTTAAAAAAGACAGCTTATGGTTTCATTTTCCTATTTTGTTATACAGTCATACAGGTGCCAATGCAGTTGTTTAGTTATCAATCTGTCTGGTTTATCTGGGGTCTGATTGAACTAATTTAATTTATCTGGGGCTCTGTAATCTATCAGAGAATGGTGAAATCTGTGCTTTTTTGTGATCATCAATCCAAAACTACTTAAGTTTATTACCCAGAAAAACGGTAAACTATTTAGGCATTGTTTGAAAAGTTTTGCTTTAAAATGACCTAAATTATTTATCAATTATCAAAATTGCACCAATGATTGGGGGGACATTTTTGAATTTAAACAAATTCTACAAACAGAAGAGATGAATACTACCAGAATCCCACTGGTGGCTCTTTGTAAAGTGATCTATTAATAGACAATTACAAGCTCAGTATAAAGCTGCTTCTCTGAGCAGAAAAACTGGTTCAGGAAACTGTCTATCTGTTGACACACATGCAAGTGTGAAGGAAACGCAGGCAGATGTAATTATTTTGATGAGTGTGTTTTTCTGTTTAGTGCACATAAAGTGTGTCTTCCTGAAGTAGAGGAGGGGGGTGTGGGCTCTGTTGAATAATGTATAGATGCTTGGGTTATGTACTCACCACTGAGTGAATAATGGATGATCCCATCACCGGTAACCTCACAGGTACACACTTATGTTTCTCTCACCAACTTTGGTGTGTGTGCGTATGTGTGTGTGTGTGTGTGTGTGTGTGTGTGTGTACTGTATATGTGATAAATGAAGCATTTATTGCTCAGATTCTCTACACTCTTCTATGTCAGTGTTTTTGTCAGTGGTCAGTGCTGGATCCACTCTTCACGTGTGATGAAGAGCGTGCAGGTGCTCCTCTGTGTATCTTCCTCATCCTCAGCTGTTAATGGGATCCTTGTCTGTCAAAATGCACCATCACCTACCGAGCACAAACACCTTAAAGAATCCATATTGACCAACGCAGACACGTTGAAATGTAGCGGTTAGATCCTTGCTGGGTGTCCTGTTTCGGTGTCCAGATGGATGGAATTTGAGATCATGCTTAGCTGCGTTCACTGTCGACACTCAATGTGAATGAGAAATAAAATGCCGTTACATGTGCTACACTGACAACATCTGAAAAAAACTGTACTGATGTCCAGAGCAATGGGTTTTTTACCGCTCACACACACACACAGCACAGTCAGTGTGTGACCTGCTGGGAGACGCACCCCCACCGGGGCGCTTTTTTTCTTTTTTTTTAAAGTTGTGGTCATCGATACGCAAAGAGTTTTAGATCAGTGGTTAGGGTGGCATATCCACTGACAGGCACGTTATTGCTCGTCAGCCACAGTTCCGCAGATTGTATTTCAAGTGTTAGGAATCTCCAGAGTCACCCTCCAGGCGTTTATGTCACCGGTTGCGCGTGGGTCCATCAGTCTGCCATCAGAGGAGAGGAGAGGAGAGGCAGCCTACCTGCTGAGCAAGAGGACAGAGAGGACACACACACACACACCTGGACCTGCTCTTTCTTGCATGAGAGGAGTGTGAAGCGGTGAAAACTTCCTGCCAAAAGATGTCACACCAAACTGGAATTAACGGTGAGTTCTTTTTTCCTTTCAATGCAAACTTTTCTCAAACTTTTCAGAATTGAAGAGTCTAACGTGTCTCCAGATTGTTTCCACATTCAGTTCAGGTGCTTCTGCTAAGATTCTCTTTTTTATCTTTTGATCTGTTGCATTGTAATGAACACATAGCCTACTCATAATCTCACTGATGATATTATGTAGTGTTTGAATGTTTTTCCCCAAAAAAGAAGAATTTAAGTTTTCCCACTTTACTCAGTTCATTTACTTGCTGTATAGATAATTGTGGACTGTCAAAGACACTTGGATTCCTGGATACAACTGTTTCACAGTTAAAATGTCTCCATTCTGTGATGCGATGCCAGTAATTCTTAGTTTAGCAGGTATTTCTGATTAGTTAAAAAGCTACGTATATACTGCACGTATATAAGGTGTTATGGCATTTGGTAATTGGAGCGCACAGGGTTTGGCGGAAGCATACCTCTCTCACCTTTCTCACTTGATCTTACATCATTTATGAGGCCGCTGTGTTTGGTAACCATGGTGAGAGAGAAGGAGGGGGTTCAGCAAAGAGCTGGATCTAGGTTTTGGTACCAAACTACCCTTCAATGGGTTGAAAGCTGTGGGTAATGATGAGGTTTATCTGTAACCCTCGGATTTCTTATCAATCATTTCATTTACCTCTCCTCACCTGAGGCACCTTAGGTGATAGCGTGACTATCTGGCAGTGGATCAAATTTTCTCCCTGAAGTGGAGTCTCAGGTTCTTACTTACCCAACTCTGTCTGACTTGCTTTCAACCCCCCCATCTGCAGTTTTGACTTGTCTGCCTTATATCTGGTTACTTTAGCAACATCTGAGCTGAAAGAGTTTCTGGCCCGAGCGAGGGGAGGTGCCATCAGAATAATGAAGATTGTCATCAGAAATGGTAAACACTGGATGTGTGAAGGATTTAGCGTCATTAAAGGGATATTTCAACATTTTGGCAAATTCGCTATTGCCATAATCCCTATAGTTTTAGGTTCATTACCTTTAATTGTCGGTGCAAGCTGTTTTTAGATCGGCGGGGCAGAGTGACGAGCTGCTCAGCTAACGCAATGGAGGCCCGTGGTATTTCTACATTTCCATCATCAAACTAAATACACAATCCAACAACTCCAAAACGCTCTGGTGGACAAGTTGTGACCTGCACATTCACCACGCTATGAAATAATAACGTATATGTAGCATTACGGCACATAAAGCAAATACTCTGAAGTACTTGCGCTTTTGAAATCACTCGCCGAGCAGCCGTATAGGGAATGTAGTTTCAGCTATGCATTTGCCTCGAAAACAACTCCGTCTCGTAACGTTCCATTATTATCTCATAGCGTGGTGAATGTTCAGGTCCCAACTTGTCCACCAGAGCATTTGGGAGTTGTTGGATTGTGTATTTGATGAGTTTGATGAGGGAAAGCCCAGAAATACCGTGCGCCGTGCAGAGCTCACGTCTCTGCCCCTATATCTAAAAACAGCTTGCACCGACAATTAAAGGTAATGAACCTAAGAATTTGCCAAAATGTTGAACTATCCCTTTAAGCTTTTTGCTGATGTACATTTGTATCTGCAGAGGAGTTGGTGCTGGACTCATACAGAGAGCCTGCATACAGCTGGGACAAAGACTACGATCAGTCCCTGCTCCCTCTGCTCACGCCTAAGGAGCCGTGCTACATCCTCTATCGTCTGGATTCCCAGAATGCACAGGGATACGAGTGGATCTTCATCGCCTGGTCACCTGACCAATCACCGGTATTTCCAGAGATCCATATCAGGACTCATATTAGCCAGTTTCATATTGCAAACAAAGAATTAATGCTTTAAACTAGATGTTGACAGACATTGTTATTAGCAGACATGTGATATAATCAAGACCCAGTTAAATAGCTTAGTTTTGCTTTGTTAAGCAGTTTAGTCTGTTTATGAAACAACCATACACTTTCACAATAAGCAACACAGGTTCAGACTTATACTGTGATTATTACCACTGAGCACAAATGACAAAATATAGGCTCTAAGTTATATATAATATAAATAATAATTTCATTAATTTTTATATAAAAATGACTGCTCACTGGAGGAAAGGTCATATGTTGACCTACTAATGAATATGCAATAACTAGATCTGGAATAGAATGAATGCTACTCAACAAAAAACAACTCTATAAAAAGTAATGAACACCATGTAATAACCATGTCCTGTCTGTGTTGCTGTTCTCTAGGTGAGGCAAAAGATGATGTACGCAGCGACCCGTGCCACGCTGAAGAAAGAGTTTGGAGGAGGTCACATCAAAGACGAAATGTTTGGCACAGTAGAGGTGGGTAAAATATAATGACAACTGATAATTTGAGTTTTCTTTTTTCTTTTTTTTTTTACTGAATGCCTCACTAATGACTGTGCCTGCAGGAGGACCTGTGCTTCCAGGGCTACCTGCGACACATGTCCTCCTGCTCCTCCCAAGCTCCTCTCACAGCAGCTGAGCAAGAATTGCAACGAATCAAAGTCACAGAGGTCAGGTTTTAACAAGAACTGTCTGCATATATACTTAATATATAGTGTGATTTTATGTGTACTCACCCTGTTTACCTCTTCATTTCCCCACAGGATAAAGTTGTATGGGTATGTAAAATGTCTTCCTTAAACAATCTCAAGTATGTGTGCATGAAGAGAAGAGGACTGATTTTAAATTGTTTTATGCCCACAGGATGAACGTAGAAGAATCGGGACCCCAACTGCACGAGCGAGGGTTTGTTCAGTCCACTACATGAACATTCATTCATTTTCTGCTCAAGCAGTGATGTTGATCCATGTGTTAAAGGGGACATATTATGGAAATGTCACTTTTTGAAGGCTCTTTAACATATATTTGGGTGTTTGTCTTGCCTTTCGGACCCCAAAATGTGATCGTTGACAAAGAAATCTGTCATTTTCAGGCTCCCTAAGTTGAAATCCATGTGGTTTTACGAGCTGTTCCCTCAGTTGTCTTCCAGTGATGCAACTAGTTTTTGAATTTGCATACTACCACCCCTACCTGGTAGGAGGCAGGGCAAGCAGTGGTTCATTTGCATTTAAAGGGACAGGCTCTGAAACCAGCCATTCTGAACAGGGCTGTTTTAAGAGGATGAAAAGAGCTGTGATGTTTGATCTTTGGGGTATTTTGACGGAAGTGTCTTTAAGACACCTGGGAACTATTTTAATTTGTGGAAAAGGGGCATGGTATGTCTCCTTTAAGTGATGTCAGTACATATTTCCTTTCAATCCTGCAGGTCACAATGGAGTTTGGCTTAGACAAAAGGGCACAGACTCTTCAGGGTCTTGCATTCCCGTTACAAGACGAGGCCAAACAAGCTCTGCAGCAACTCAAGCAGAAACGCATCAACTACATCCAGCTGGTGAGCCTTTACATAAGTGTAAAAACATAGAATCTGCAAGGATCTATTTTTGACACTATGAGCCACTGTTTGTCGGTAAAGTGGAGTGAAATTGGCCGTGCATGACATGAACAAAGCTTGTTTGTATGTGTTGTGTGGCAGAGGCTGGATGTAGAGAAAGAGACCATTGAGCTGGTTCACACCAAACCTACAGCGACCCACGAGCTTCCCTACAGGATCCCCACAGATTCACCCAGATACCACTTCTTCATCTTCAAACACTCCCACCAAGGCCAGCTGCAGGAAGCACTGGGTCAGTACTTGGCCACTCTGTGGGTGTGAGAGCACCGGAAACTTGACAACTGTCGGTTGGTCGGGCAGTTTTCAGAACAAGATTGAGCTCAAATACCGTTTGATGTGCCGTGTGAGCCACGTTTCAAAGATAAACTGACGATTTCACGCTTCTTGCAGTGTTCATATATTCAATGCCAGGGTACACCTGTAGCATCAAGGAGAGGATGTTGTACTCCAGCTGTAAGAACAGGCTACTGGATGAGGTGGAGAGAGACTACCAGCTGGAGGTCACCAAAAAGGTACAGGTCACACACAACATCACTTAAAGGGATAGTTCATCCAAAATTCAAATTTCACTCATTATCTACTCACCCTCATGTCGACTAAGGGCTGTGAGAAGTTTCAGAGTCCTCCGTTCCTTCTCTGAGTTACAGGGGGTCTCGGCGTAGCAGTGCATGTCCATATAACGGTTGCAAATGGATACCAACTGTCTTCGTAACAAAATGACACACCAAAAAACATCCAAATACCTCCATGCTGCTCGTATGTAATGTCCCTCTTGTATTGAAGCCCCGAAATGGGAAATTGTTCTGAAAAAAATTAAATAAGTCTATATTTCAAGCTTGATTTGTAGTGGAAGCTTCTCTTCCTGGTCCGTCCAAATCTCACGAGATCTGCGCCAGCGTCAGTGCGATTACTGACGCCAGCGCAAATCTATTTATTATTTAATTTTATTTAATTATTATTAAATTTTTTTCGGAACAATTTCACATTTCGGGGCTTCAATACAAGAGGGACATTACAGACGAGCAGTATGGAGGTATTTGGATGTTTTTTGGTGTGTCTTTTTGGACAAAGAAAGTTGGTATCCATTGACAACCATTATATGGACAAATACTGCTGCACGGACCCCCCTGTAACTCAGAGAAGGAACGGAGGACTCTGAAAATTCTCACAGCTCTTAGTCGACATGAGGGTGAGTAGATAATGAGTGAAATTTGAATTTTGGGTCAACTATCCCTTTAATTCCCCATCACTGATCAGATGATCAGATCAGATCAGATGAACAGATCATCATAACCTGTGTAGTTCATATGAATCTGGATCCCTCCTCTGTCTCTCACCCTGACGTTTCTCCTGTTTCTTCTTACGAGTTGTTCCTCAGTGGATGTGAGGGTCTAAGGACAGAGGATGTTGTTATGATGCTGTGTAAAGACCTTTGAGACAAACTGTTTGTAAAAATGGACTATACTAATGAACTTGCCTTGTCTATCACTGTGTATGTGTGTGTGTGTGTGCATAGATGGAGATAGACAGTGGCGATGGCTTGACAGAAGACTTCCTGTACGAGGAGGTCCACCCGATGGAGCACACCTTAAAACAGGCCTTCGCCAAGCCTCGTGGACCGGGAGGCAAGAGGGGCAACAAACGCCTCATCAAGGGTGCAGGGGAGAACGGAGAAGAAAGTTAGACACCATACACACACATTTTCATGTACGCAAACCCACCCGATATCTATGAATTGACTTGTTATGTGATTGTCTAGTTTCTAGTCATTCCTTCTTTACTTCTACTGGAGGACATGCATTTTCACACTGAAGATAAAGACTGAATAAACCCATTAGAAAGCACACTTTATTCACATGTTGAAATAATGTGAGCATTATGAAGCCAAGATACTAAATTCTTCTGAAGGAACAGTCCAGGAGGTGCTTTGTCAACACTGAATTAGTCAAAGTCAAAGTCAGCTTTATTGTCAAGTCCACAATATGTACGGGACATAAAGAGAATCGAAATTGTGTTTCTCTCAGACCCTTGGTGCAGACAGTAAATAAACAAACAGACAGTAAAAAATTTAATTAAAAAAAACAAAAAAACAATGTGCAATCTAAAATACCAATCTAGAATAAATATGAATATATAATTGGGAGCATATAAAAAAACTAAGCTGATTTAGAAGTAAATAATAAGGTAGAAGGCACAATAGCAGCAGTAGTAAGTGCAAAAGAATCACATTAGTGCAAGTATTGTCATAATGAATACTGTTCATCAATATAGTTCAGTTTATCAAAAAATAAAACTAAATGTCAGACATGAAAAAGAAGTCTCAGATTTGACTATGTCAGTTTGTACACCTAAATAAAACTTTAATAAATTTTCATTTTCTGAATCACTTCCATTTGCCAAGTTCATTCTAAGTCATCAACAATATTCCCATCAGAGTTGTCCCTCCTGTCTCTGTTCTCCACTTTAGGAATACGTTTCTTGCTATATTGATCCTCAGTATCGATCCAGTTAAGATCATTTGAAATGAATTTCTACTTTAGGGTGGATTATCCTTTATATTGCGTAGGTATTAGTCCTATGCTGTGCCTGTGGTTCACTCTTAACCACATGTAAATTCACCTACTTCACTTTTGCAGTCGCCTTCTTCAGTCACACGGTGGAGGTTTGGCTACATTCAGGAGAAGACTGTTGTTTTACATGGTCCTACAATAAAATATTTTCTTTATTTTTTTGTATGTGTGACCTCATTACCCTCTCTCTGACTCTGACTCTCTACGTGTGTGTGTGATATCCGACAGTCACGCAGACCAGCAGCAGCGAAACACGGTTCAGTAGCAGAGGTCAGTTTGTTGTGTGTTTCCAGGAAGGCTGTGTACTCAGAAGCCTTCAGTTGTGCTGTCATACCTCATGGGAAAGACGGTTGATGTGAACATTTTTTCTTGGAAACACAGCACAGAGCTGCATGGCGGTTTTCAAGTGGTCGGGTCATTATCTCTGCACATGTGAGGGGCTGTGCGGTGGCTGATGAAGACACACTGACTTCTGACATGACACAGTTCAGTTGACTTCCAGGAAAACAAATCAGCCAACCAAGATATAATCAGTGGCTGGGAAGTTTTGGTTCAGATCATGTGGAGCCTGGAGAGAGTGACTGGATGTAAACATATTAGTCACTGTGTTGTGCGCCTACTCTATGACATAAAGCAGATAGGCCTACATGTATTGTGTACTCAAAAAAGACTTGCCCTACAGATATAATGTCAATCATAGCTTTATAATATTTGAAACTACAAGTTAAAGCAGAAGTAAGCGATCCGGTGGTTTTGGTTAACTTCCTGTCAGCCGATGGAGTTAGCAGTCCCCGCCCTCGTCCCTACGTCACCACATTCACGCGCATCCCTTGGCTGCACACACAGAGAGGACCGCCCCTTTATGCCGTTCTCTCTCCTCATTGGATAAAGGTTGTAGGATACAAGGAAAGTTTTCTCCTCGGCTTACAGCAGAGCAGAGTGACTGACAGACCCGTGTTTCAGACCAAACACTCTATAGAAGTGATTGCTGTCGGAAGATAGAACTTTTTTTTTTTTTAAGTATATTTATATTTTTTAAGTATATTTTGCCCCAGGAAGATATAACTATTTAAGACTTATATTAACACAAACATTCCGCTTACTTAAACTATGTATAACACAAATAATGGTTTAATAGATACATATTGGTAATCTCTTCCATTGAACATGAATGCAGCTTTAAACATATTAACTGCATCAACACAGACAACTTCAACCAAAAGAGTACCGGAAGTCGATACGCGCCTTCAAATTAAAACGCTGAAAACTCTTAGTGGAAATGGAAGTGGTGCCGGGAGAAATAAAACGATGAAATTGTTGTTGGGTTTTCTGATGATGTAGGGGAAAAAAGCCTGCAAATTAGTAGTCCTATCGGTTATTATCGGAATCGGAAAACGTCTATGACGCTGTGTTGCGGAGCCTGCCTGTGCAGAGGAATACTGAGTGAGTTGGTTAGTTCCAGATAAACGGTGGTTAGGGTTATGGTTAGGGTTTGGGGGGCAAATCTAAGTAGGTTAATTTGACATAGCCTATTTGAGCATGTTATTTAAAAAAAGTAATGCCATACTTTTCCTGGTAAATAGATACTTTTATAATGTCTCAGTTACTTTTTGGGGAAACTAACTAGTAGGCCTAACTATAACTAATTACTCTTTTTAAAGTAACGTGCCCAACACTGGGTGTAAATGTGAGCATCAGTTGTGCTTCTCACACAGATGTAGGACGACACCATCTTTAACACAATGGATATTTTCTTCATCTTCTTTTGGAGAGCTTGAGCTCCTCTTCCTCCTAGAAGTTGATCCATGAGAGCTCCAGCAGTGCTTCTTTATTTTGAAATCCACACAGGAAGTGTTGTGTGTTGACAGTGTGTGTGTGACGGAGCTGAGGGGGAGGCGGCGGGCTGCCGCTGCCTGACAGACAATAATACCATTCTTGGAAACGGATTCCAGGAACCTCCGTCGGACTAAACCGAACTGAGCTGTTTTCTGTCACTCTCTTCACGCACACACACACAAACACATACATACACACTCTCTCAGTGTATTAGCCTGCAGCACACACAGAGATGTAAAGAGTGTTTATTCTCACTCCTTATTTAATACTCTGGGGATTTGATGGATTACGCGTCGGACTGTTTTTCAAACTGGTTGCAATCCTCATGATTTGTCCTGATCTAAGGTAGGCTAAGATTATTTTTAGACGCACACTGAGGAGCTGAGGCGACTTGATTGCAGTGTTCATGTCGTGGTGCTCCTTATTGCACACATACTTTTATTATTAGCCTATCGGTTTTATTTGTACGTAGCCTTTGCGCAAATGTAGCTACTATTGTCCATGTAACATTGCTTTCACTTTACTGTTATTCACAGCCATTCACTATTTATTTATGACAACAGCTCATCAAATGAACGTACCCATGTCTTCATCTATGGTTTTAGAAGCATTTCTTTCTATCCTCCGTTAGAGTCATTTCAAACTAATGTCTGCTTCATTTTAACATGGTGCGTTTTTTCTAGATCTAGCAATGATTAATTTCATAGTTATTTCCTGTTATGTTGTTAAATAATAATATTAATAATTTATAGTAATTAATTATTGTGCAAATTGAGCAGAAAACAGCATTGCACGTGAATTTTATGTTAAAGCCTATACCTCACAGAATTTTCTGACGGGAGTGTTGTCTTGTCAGGTCTGCTGTCAGTCTGAGATGGTCGCCATGGCAGTGACTCTTTTCCCACAGGAGCGAGCTTGCTGCAAATGCGAATTCCCCACATTTCCAGGATGTGACCCAGCGGAGCACGCGCGCTGCCTCACCACCACCTTCCACTACCTACAGACCTCAGGTGCAGACAGTTACAGTACATCTAGTAGCCTACAACTAACTCACTACTACTTACTACTTACTTCTGTACAGCCTGCCCTTAACCTAATCAACTTAAGTTAATTGTTTGTTATTTTTACTGTGTGTATCAGCTGCACTACTCCACTGTGACTGTGTTGGATTTTGATTAATTGGCACTAACATGAATAGAAAAAACATCTTCTATAAACAGATATTAGTCTCTCCCTCCTAAATGTGGAGATGCTGTTTTAGCTGTGTAACTGTGCTAACTAGTAGTGGGAACACCTTTTGATATTTAAAGGGATAGTTCAGTTTTTATGAAGTGGGGTTGTATGAGCTACAAATGCCCATTAAAGGGACAACGAGGAGTTTCTATTCGGTTATAAAAAAGTCTCACGTTAATGTGGATGAATCTCCGCTACCCACACTTGTTAATGGGCCCATTTTCGATAAATATATCGTTCTGTCTCTATCGTTATTTTGTTATTATTAGTGGTGGTGGAAATGCTGGTCGAGCCGACCAGCGTTTCCTTCGTGGCGAGTCATGAGGATAATGCAGCCGCATCGCCGTTTATGGTCGGAACTACGGTGGTATGTGAACCTCTTTGAACCTCTGACTTTAATTATTGATGAATGAAAACATGAGTCCGTCTTGCGCCCGGTCAAAGAAATATACGGTGCGCGCGGAGGCTCATAAATGTAGTGTGAAAACGCTTCGCTTTTCCAAAACTCCTCGTTGTCCCTTTAAAGGTGTACAGAAATGGCCGTTTGTCCTGTTTGTCGCGCCGAGTTGTCACGAGCTGCAACACGAGTTTACCCGAGTAAGGAAAACAAATTTGATTGGCCGTTATCGAGCGGGCGGGATATTCAAAGCTTGGGGCGAGCCCGAGCTCCGTGTGTGTGTGTGTGTGTGTGTCTCAGACGTTTGAATGACGGATGACGGATCCAATATCAGTGGCTGGTGAATGGTGTACAG
This sequence comes from Trachurus japonicus, assembly GCF_045865225.1. Taxonomy (NCBI): domain Eukaryota; kingdom Metazoa; phylum Chordata; class Actinopteri; order Carangiformes; family Carangidae; genus Trachurus; species Trachurus japonicus. The sequence continues at coordinate 27,914,265 of NC_140911.1, read as the reverse complement.
GCTGACGTATAATCCGTGCGCCTGCATTACCCAATGCGAAAAAAACAAACACACTTTCATCCCAGATTTACTCAAAAATAGAATTTTGCACAAAGTTTGGCCTACATCGTCTGAAAGATGAGTTATCACATTAATTTTATGATCCAGAGTGGGCTCAAATTCAGTTTTCTTTTCTGTACACCTTTAAGTACACTAAATGCAGTAGAAAGGTCTCTGCACTGAGAAACACTGGTGCATCGCGCTGCACAGAGACACAGGCAGTACACTGTTGTCAATGAGGAATGATTAATCAGCGTATTTTCACCGCCTAAGAGAAGTCCTGTCTCAAAATAATACATCAGTTCAAGAGTACAATCTAAATTTACAATGCAACCGCTGGTCGGAAAAAAGTTTGTTTATCTGGAACTAACCAACTTACTCAGTACTCCTCGATAATCCTCCACACAGGCAGGCTCTGCAACGTGCTGTATCACTCCGCTTCTCAGCCGTTTGGATCATACTGTATTGGATCATAGGTTGTATATAAAAGAGGTTTGGATCAGAAGTGTGTGGAAGAGGCGGAGTGATACAGCGCGTCACAGGGCCTGCCTGTGTGGAGGAGTACCGAGGAGTACTGAGTGAGTTGGTTAGTTCCAGTCAGATAAACAAACTTTTTTCTGACCAGCTGTTGCACTTCTTGTAGGCGGCGTAAATATGCTGATTAATCATCCTTCAGTGACAACAGTGACTGCCTGCGTCTCGGTGCAGCGTGATGCGCCGGTGTTTCTCAGTGTTTCTCAGTGGGGGACGACTACTGCATCTAGTTCACTTAAAGCAGAAGTAAGCGACCCGGTGGTTTTGGCTAACTTCTTGTCAGCTGATGGAGTTAGCAGTCCCCGCCCTCGTCATGGATCTATTGGTCCTCGTCCCTACGTCACCACATTCACGCGCATCTCTTGGCTGCACACACAGCTCTTCATGCCGTTCTCTCTCCTCATTGGATAAAGCTTGTAGGATACAAGGTAGTATACAAGAAGTTTTCTCCTCGGCTTACAGCAGAGCAGAGTGACTAACAGACCCTATATAAGTGATTGCTGTCGGAAGATATAACTATTTTAACTTATTTAAAAGGTTTTAAACTCATCATGGCATTCCGCTGGTTCTGATTTGATGTTTGACGTTTGTCCTTAAACATGACTTATATTAACACAAACATTCCGCTTACTTCTGCTTTAATGGGCATTTGTAGCTCATACAACCCCACTTTAAAAAAAATGAAATATCCCTTTAATGTGTAAAGCAGTGGATGGTGGTTCCACTGAACAAATCACACATTTTCCTTCTTTCTTATTCTTAAAAAGCAGCTACACCACATTAATTGAGACAGTGAAGAGGGCTGAACCCAGTCTGTCTTTTGAAAATGAAGTGATTTTTGTTACTGAGAAATAGGCCTATTGGTGTATGTTTTTCCCTGTAACAATCATAGTGGTGCGTCGGTAAGGTTTACCCAAGCACTATTGAAATAGCGGTATTCCCCAGCTCTAAATGTCTAAGATGGAAACAAAAACTTCCAAAAAGAAGTTGTTAATTCAAACCATCTATCTTTCTCCAGGCTGGTACTGGGGTTCAATCTCTGCAAGTGAAGCCCGGGAAGCTCTCCTAATGAAGCCTGTGGGTACGTTCCTCATACGGGACAGCAGCCACCCTCAGTATATGCTGGCCCTGTCAGTGAAGACCAGATGTGGACCTACAAGTGTACGAATTGTGTATTCCCATGGTTGTTTCGGGCTGGAATCCGTCTGCCCTGAACTTTTTCATTACCGGTCCTTCACAGATGTTCTCAGTCTCATACAGTACTACAAGCGCACAGGGGAAGAGAAAACAACACCCAACTATGCCACAATCAGAGACACTGGAGCTCCTCTAAAGCTGAGGCACCCCTTACACAAACCTAAAACCCTCCCTTCCTTGCAGCATCTGGTCCGCCTCACTATCAACAGACACGCTAACTGCCCAGACCAGCTGCCGCTCCCCAAACCTCTGCTGCACTACTTACAGGGCTACCCTTTCCACATATGAGAGTGTCTCTGTCCCTGAGACACAGGACACAGAGACAGAAACATGGCTCAGGGTCACACTCAATGACCGCACACTGTGATTTCTGGAACCACTGGGGACTTCAGGCAACAGAGACTGGCCCAGTGGTACAATAAACCTCAGTGTACCCTCACCGCTCATAAATGAGTTCAGTCTTATTAAAGTGCTACTGTTGTTCTTCAGAATAATATTTTCTATATTTTTTGTATGTTTCAGCTGACGGAAAATCCATGTTTTGTGTCTTTATTTGCCCAGTTTAGTTATAACAGAGAGTTGTAAAGGGTTGTGCATGGTGTCATATCAGTGGCTTCAACTTGTTATTTTTCCAGCAAAGCAGCCTGAACTGTGCCAGCAGACATACCATTACAATAATTTGGGTCTTCTTCTCTTTGTTTTTTTCTTGATGGGAGAAAAGGGAGGCATGCATTTGCAAAGAGAAATGTTTATACACTGCTCATGAAATTAATTGATGAACCATGGCTATAAGCTAACATTGGTCTCTGTAACACTTGTTGTAACTTCTAGGCACCTTAATGATCATTATAATAAGCAGCATACAAAAGCTTTTAAATATGTCCCCACATCCTTATTGATTTCCTGTGATGGACGTCCAGATACATGTTCATGATCTAGCCCAAAATGACTGAGATTGTTATTTGAGGTTACAGTGCTGGTGACATATGTGGGAATAAACTTCAGATTGTTCTTGTCTTTTCACCTGACTGGCCATTTGAACATACTGTCTCGGCGCTCTTCTGGGGCTTTCCGTCATACTCCACCTGCCCACCAGATGTCCCTGGATTTTATTCCTTTTTCCAGATCCACCTGCTCACCTGTCTGACATTTCCAGTCACTGGAGCTCCCCTTCATCCCCCTTCCCATTCATTGTCTGGGGGTCACAAGGGGCTGGAGCCAATCCCAGCTGATGTAGGGCTGGGTACTCCCCTGATAATCTGTCTAGTCTTACACAGGGCGCCACATAGAGATGAGAAACACAAAGACTTACATTCACACCTACGGGCAGTTTCCAGTCCACCTACTGTGCATGTCTTTGGAGCTTGGGAGGCAGTGGCATGTTCAGGGAGTGGCCTTGGGTGGCACAGGATTGGCCACCCCAGGTGCCACCCCAAAATATGATGGGCTATATGCCCAGTCAGAGTCATTTTATACAATGTTTATACTGACTTTTGTCAAGCTTTTTTCTTTTCTTTTTCAAAAATAAAATATTGAGGTTTTCCGTCAATTGTATGTTGCCACTCCTGTATTTTGACTAGTAGGTCTAGTTTTTTTTGCATTGTTAGTAACTGAAGTAGATATGGGTTTTGCAGACAAAACTGGGTATGGCCAAAACCTGTGTGGGTGTGTTTGCATGTGCACATGCATACATGAGTATAGAGTGCCGAAGCGGAAGCAGGAAGTAACAGCCCCATGGGTCCTCAACTCGGAAAAAGGCTCCATACAAATGAATGGGAGCCAAAGTTGTGCCATGAGAAAAAAATATGTCCTCTACCTGTTTAAAACATCACGTTTCATGCAGAGAAATCAGCAGTTTGTTGTAAACCTATTATAAAATAAAATTCCGAAGAGTCCATAACCAGAAAGACTACAGGTTGCGTAGGTGATGTCACACACCAAATGCCGCCCTTTCCCGTGTCAGTTGGTGACGTATTTTTTGTGGGACACCAGATCTGTAGTCCGTAGAGCGGTCTTCACACAAAATACATTCTTCCGTTGCCGTTTTACGATAAACTGCTGATTTCTCTGCATGAAACGTGATGTTTTAAACAGGTAGAGGACATATTTTTTTCTCATGGCACAATTCAAACAGATCATGAAATAAAACTTTGGCTCCCGTTCATTTGTATGGAGCCTTTTTCCGAGTTGAGGACCCATGGGGCTGCTTCCGCTTCTGCACTCTATGTACAGTAATGTGTGGGCGCAGACGCTCATGCTTACGCTTCATGCCACCCCACCATAAGTCAGTCCTCCACTTGGGCCACCCCTATCAAAAATGCCTGGACACGCCCCTGGTGGGAAGAAGCTGGAGGACACGTAGGAAGAGAGATGGCCTACTCTGCCTATATATGACCCAGCCCATCCACCAGACGCTGCCTTCTTCAGCTCTTCTTGACTGAACAATCCCCATTTATTCCACATTCCATGTTGTAAACTGTTTTTCTTTGTCTGTAGGCTACACAACATCTATCGCATCCTGGGTGAGGGATTCCTCCTGTTGCTCACCCTGAGGTCTCCTGTTTTTTCCCTCTTAAGAGTTTTTCCTCGGTGGATGTTGTTGTGATGCTGTGTAAAGCCCTCTGAGACAAACTGTTTGTAAAAATGGACTATACAAACTTCCCTTGCCTGGAGAATCCATACAAACTCCACTGGGCTCAAGCCTGGGAATCAAACCCAGCACCTTCTTGCTGAAAAGCAACACTGCTAACCACAGTGCCTTCCCTGTCTTCTTCCTCACTTTCCTCATCCCCTTTTACCCTGTCAGATGTGTGTCCAGATACACTTGTTCCTTTGTGCCACTCATGCTGTGGACTCCTAGCTGTGTTTCTGCTACCTTTATGCAACTTGACTGCCTGTCCAGTCATTTTCCTGTTCATTGCATCATCCCACCTGTGAGTCTGCAATCAGGCCCCCCTTGCCTGAGCTCCAACCACCAGCCATGACAGATACCTTCCATTAGGAACAATAAAACACACCCTTTTACCAAAACATTAATTACCCAAATGAAAGTGAAAGGCTGTTTGTGGAGAACTGCCGTCAGCTATTTAAAGGACAGCTGTAACAAACCAGAAGTGGATAATGCATGTCTGTGGATTTTAGAGAAATCAACCTAAAATATTTTGTCTTTTTTCCCCAAAAAAAGTGTCTTTTCACCACTGAATAACTGGCCACTTGAACATATAGATGAATGTGAAATTTTAGTGTTAGTGTTTTTACAGAAACATGCCTGAGTTGGTTTCCACAAGGTGGAACTGAGCATTGGTGAGAAAGCTTCTTATCTGGATTAGAGTAAGGCCTGTAGTTATTAATACACCACCAACTAAGATACAGGCTATCTCTCTCTGCCTGTCCCTGCCTCATCTGGACTGAAGCCTGAAGTGTTTATATCATTTTTTCAGTTCAAATTTAATGGTCAAAATCATAACAAAAAAAAAACACTTTTATCATTACAATCCCTGTTTCAATTACAAATGACACTAATCTGATAATACTTAATATCTGCATGAGCAAATTTAACTCAGCAGAGCAGACAGAAGAGGCCTTAGCTGGTGTTCACCTGTTTCAGTATATAAAGTTGTTATGAAAGTATCAAAAGTTTACTTTGGGGGCCTCTGTATTTCATTTGAATAAATGTGCATTTGCAGTGTGTAAGGGGTATTTTAATTCACCTTGTTGAGGTGAAGCTACACTGTATAACATCTTTCTATATTAACCTTACTCTAGCACTCAGTGGAGTAAATAGTATATATTTCCTTTGAAAGGTTGTGGGGTGGAATATAGCCTACCACAAAAGAAACCACGACATCAAGATATTCAATGAATTCCAAGTATCGCACATGGTGGGGTTACAAACTGGGCAGCTGGCAACTGCCGAGCAAGTTCCCTGTATGTAAATTGAATTGGCTGCAAACTGAAATAAACTCCTCAAAAAAGGTTGGAAACGTTATTTCAGTCAGTCATTCTTTTCCTTTAATAATAACAATTGGTGTTTTTTATATCGTTGGAAAGCCTGATTAGTCACCTTCACAATGAGGTACAACTAAGAATTGCGTAGGTAGAGCAACCCAAAAATGTGCTGAAATCCCCAAAACAGAACTTGTCATCATTGAAGACAATCTTAACGCAGTGAGATATCAGAATGAGATTCTGGAGTCAGTGGCGATTCCATATCTCCAGGATCTGGGACAGGCTCACTCCATCCTCCAGGATGCTATTAATGCTCTCCCCTAAAGAGCCAAGATCATCACAGTAGCCTACCTCCAGAATGTGGGAGTGGAGAGGATGGAGTGACCTGTCAGTCCAGACCTCAACCAAATTGAACACTGGTGGGATCACGTGCAAGAGTGAGCAACACAACCACACTGGTTGACCTTCATCAACTCCTGGTTGAGGAATGAGAAGCCATCCCACAGCCGAATGTGACCAGGCTGGTGACCAGCATGAGGAGGAGGTGCTAAGCTGCTGTATGGATCTTCCACACATGAGGTCCCTGTCAGTGTCAAATGAATAAAGTGTAAAAATGGCCAATGTGTTATTTTCTTTCTTCTTATTACTGTGGAAGAGTGCAGTCATCCAATAGAGGAGAATATTGCAAAATCTGGCACATTTTGGGGGCGCTACCCACAAGTTTAGCTGTGGTGCTCATTCCATGAATGGGCGATCCTTACAAGTTGTACCCCGTTGTAAAGGTGACTAATCAGGCTTTCCAATGATATCATTAAAGGGGAGAAATTATTAACTGATATTATAAACTCCTAGATAAAAATGGAAATGTTATTTCAAAGGTGAACCCAAATATGAGTGTGAAAAGCATGTGCAAATAATTCAGTTGATTTAATTTATATTTAAATTATTCTTACACTAAATACACTTTCCTCCACTGTGTATGACACAATTTAATTTCCAACAATCCAATAAACAAAATGTGTTTTCAGAAAAAAATACACAGACGATATAGGTAGATGAATGAATCATAGCTAGGCTACTGCTAATAATAATGATAACAATAATGTATAGTATTATTTCTACTGTTTGTACAGCGGGGTATTGTTGTTCTCTCCCCGCCCCTCGGTCACTTCCCTCCTGTTAATCCTCCAGCAGCAGCGGCGCAGTCAGGGAGAAGCTACGGAGGCCAACAAAGCACTACTTGGAGCCCGTTTGAACACAATTTAAACCAACCAGTAGGTAGGCGTATAATATTAACTCCAACAGCGGAGTTTCCGTGTATTTACCGTTTGTTTTGTAGGCAGTAACATCGTGGAATATGTTTTTATCAACCAATATTTTCCTCCGATATCGTGCCTGTGCTAGCGAGCTAACGAACCGATACAGTCCAACTGACTTCCGTTATGCTAAACTGAGCTCAGCTAGCTAGTCGCACGGGTTTGTGATTTAAAGGGAGAAGTGGGGTTTTGACTGAGTGGTGGGGACGATATTACACACACTGCTCTAGTATTGGACCAATTATATCACAAGTATCGAATATGTATCACACGGCACCTTTGAATAAAACTATTAAAACATATATAAACTTAGCGCACTAGCCACATACGCGGCTAACGCTAGTTGGTTAGCTCCATTAGCTAGCGTCAAGTCTTTTGTAAACACTCCCTGCTCGCTGAGATCTAGGTCAGCCTGCACTCAAGCGATGTGTGTTTATATGTCGATGGCAGCTGTTACTCTGTCAGTTTTCATGTCAGTGCAGTCACTGTGTTACTAGTGATGAGGGACAAACGTTTAACTGGAAAATTTGTCGAGCTCGGAGCCGGGGTGGGTCAGAAACACCGGAGCGGAAATGTTTCGTCGTAGAAGAAGGTCCCTTTTCTGGCTGAACGTTTAAAGTCAGCTGATTAAACAGAGGCTGTCAGCTGTGTGTTGTTGTTCTTATATATATCATTCCGTGTACACATCCTACTGTGTTATCACCGTTTGGTGTTGAAAGCTGAACAGTTAGCCCCGGGTATTGGTTTCAGACGGCTCTGGCGTTGTGTCAACACAGCTGAAGGTTACTGCTGCTCATCGCTCCTCACAGCGGCAGCGCTGGTAGTGCTTGCATAATGCATAAATGCAATAAAACGTCCCTCCCTGTTGTTAAAGATAGTGTGTAGTGTTCTCACATCGTAATCTTTGCTTTTTTTTCTGTGCCTTGTCAGCAGCTATGGCAGCAATCAGGAAAAAGCTGGTCATAGTGGGAGATGGAGCCTGTGGGAAGACCTGTCTGCTTATTGTGTTCAGTAAAGACCAGTTTCCAGAAGTCTACGTGCCCACAGTCTTCGAGAACTATGTTGCCGACATTGAAGTTGACAGTAAACAGGTATGATTTACTAAACCCTGCTCCTATTTTCAAATACTACCAGCATCATATAACCCTGCTCATTGAACATGGCAACAACAGATGAGTGCTGGTTGTATTATCTCTCCACTTCCTTTCACGCACAGTGGTGCAGGTGGTGTGTTATTTGATGTATTGGTTAAAATCAGTTAAGCTTACTAATTTGAGTGTCACTTCACAATAATTAAGTTTAAGTTTCCTCATAGTGTCCAAAATTACTTCTTACTTATTGTAATGTGCATTTTCTTTATGTGCATACGAATCAAGTGTCTTTTTAGAGTGTCCTTGAAATCTGTACAATGGAATATAAAAGTAGTATCTTTGGCATGCACACATCTTTCTATCTAACACTCCCTGAATGCAGTGGTGTGAATGAAGTCAAGTGGTGTAATGCTGCGTTCAAGACAACTCGGAAGTCAGAAAAAAACGAGCTCCGAGTTGTAAAAAATGAATTGAACGGCGTCGAACTCGGAAATTACTGGTCGGGAACTCGGGTATCATATCAGAGCTTGACGTCACGACAACATCAAAACATGGCAGCCCTCGTCTTAAACGGTTAGAATTTAGACATTTTAAGTTATTTGTTGAGGTTTGAATGCATATTTTTGTGTATTATTGCAGTAGCCTATATGAAATACGTTTATATTAAGCTGTGATTGTTGTATGGTGTGAAATTGTGGTTCCTCGTATGTGACGGAAATAACGTTTAACTGTTATCAAGGCTATAACATTATATGTGCACTCATCTGCGACATCTCTCCTCTCCTCCAAAATAAACATCATTTACTGCTGCATTTATTTTTCGTATTCAGCTATGAGCCACAATACGCCAAACTTCCTTCAGGTATCCATGTTTTTTTTCTCCCGAGTTCCTGCAGCATGAACGCAGTGATGTCGGAAGTCGGAGATTTCCAAGTTGGGAATCCCGACCTCCGAGTTGTCTTGAACGCAGCATAAGTCATTTCAAATGAGAAATGCCCTTTGAGAGTTTCCAAATACAGGATTATAATGTGAATGCATTCATTACAGACCTATAGAAGAAAAGTGGTTTTGTGTGGCTGTCTGGCTGATAGATTGTGCACTCTTGTGGCAGGTGGAGTTAGCGCTCTGGGATACAGCAGGTCAAGAAGACTATGACAGACTGCGTCCGCTCTCTTATCCAGACACTGATGTCATTCTCATGTGCTTCTCCATCGACAGTCCTGACAGTCTTGGTAAGTAATGACAGAAACCTCTGTTGCTGATTTTCTGCATTCCTCAGTTCAGGTCAAGACCACCACACCTCAGCCACACAAGTTCTACAGTATACATAGATGAGTTATGGACATAACATGACTGGAATATTTGGTTTTGTTTGTTTTTTGGGGGCAAATGCTCAAAATGTGTTTTCATTTTTTCATTTCCTTTGGGTCGTAGTAAAAATGATCACTTCTGGTTGTAGGGAATTTAAATCAGAATCATCAGTGTATCTTTTTTTAAAGTATATTTTTGGGTTTTTTACATTTAGTTTAGTTTTATTATAGATCCCCATTAGTCCTCACCTTAGTTAGTCCTGGGCCATTGACCCGCTGTTTTGGTATGTAGCCGGAACCAGGGCAAGAGAGACAGGCCTTTCCATCAAGATAAAAGCACCAAGATAATAAAATTAAGGAATATAATTTACAAGAAAATCCCTGAGCCATTAAGTTAACCTTTTTTTAAAGTATATTTTTTTGGCTTTTATGCCTTTATTTGATAGCCATAGTAGAGATAGACAGGAAAGGGGGAGGCAGAGAGGGGGAATGACATGCAGGAAAGGTCTGCCCGACGCGGGATTCGAACCAGGGACGCCTGCGCTGAGGACTGTAGCCTCTACATGGGGCGGCTGCCTTAACCACTGCCCCACGCACCACCCCTTACCTTTTTCTTTTATTGTATTTATTTGTATTTCAAGTTATTGTCTGTTTTATAAGTTTTATGTTGGTGAACACTTACGACTTACAAATACGAAATAAGTTTGACTCGTTCAACACATTACGTTAAGCTTTTAGAACGTTACAGTTCGAGATAAGAATTCAACCGACCAGATAAACATAACTTCTCTACCAAAAATGGCCTCTTTTATTTTCTTTTTCAATCTCCCATTTATTGTCAGTGTTGGTTATATGAGGTGGAAGCCGATTCCAGTATGTCACTGCTCTATACATTACAGTTCTCTTAAGTGCCTCAGTTCTAGGTAAAGTGAACGTGTCTAGTAGCACAGCCATGTCTGTCATTTGTAGGTTGTAGCTGTAACAACAAATTATTAGTTTTCCTACATGATCAATGTTAGACAGAAATGTCACCTCTACACTACTCCTCCCAGAGCAGCGGAGAGCGGGTCGTGCTGCTCTATTCTGTGTAATCTGGAGTATTTGTAAGTCTTGTTTTGCGGCAGACCATATTGATAGTGTGTTCGAGAGAGACAGGAAATGGGGAGGCAGAGAGACGGGGACTGATATGCAGCAAAGGGCCGCCCGAGCTGGGATTCGATACGGAGCCGGCCGCAGCGAGGACTATAGCCATTCAAACACAGAGACACTAAATCCACGGATGAATCAGTGTGAGCCTGCTCTGACTGGTGCTGTCTGTCTCCCCCTCATACAGAGAACATCCCTGAGAAGTGGACCCCTGAGGTGAAACACTTCTGCCCTAATGTTCCCATTATACTGGTGGGAAATAAAAAGGACTTGCGTAATGATGAGCACACCCGACGGGAGCTTGCCAAAATGAAGCAGGTAAAGATTTAGAACACAGAAAACTCTGCCTACGGATGGATGCATGTTTCCTAAAACTCCCTCGACTTTTCCCATTTAGGAACCTGTGAAACCAGAGGACGGACGGGACATGGCTAACAGGATCGGTGCCTTTGGATACATGGAGTGCTCTGCAAAAACAAAGGATGGCGTGAGGGAAGTCTTCGAGATGGCCACCAGGGCTGCACTACAGGCCAGGCGGGGAAAGAAGAGCAGTAAATGTGTCCTACTGTAAACGGGGGCATGAGGACTGCTTCCTCTGGGGGGAAGAAGAAGGAGCATTAGGTCAAACCTACCCCCAAACACACCCACAAAAAAGACTGTTCTCCCCAGTTTTTACTAAAGGTGTAATGCTTTTACTTTTTTTGTCTTAAGCAAAAGTAGTCAGGTTCTGTCAGTATTCAATTTTGAGGTAAAAATACTTTTTTTGTACTATAACATGAGTAAATTTGCCATAATGAAACCTCCTTTGTCAACATGTAATCAAAGGGGTCAGCCAGGGGACCTGTTGTGTCATACCTGCCAACTACAGTTAAGTGCTTAAGCCCTGCCTGCTGATCTGAGGAATGTCTCCACAGCCAACTAGGGTGAAGTACCTCCACACTGTGACCCGTAGTCCTTTATTTCAACAAACTGATGCACACATGAAGTAGAAACCTGTTTGTGCGATTCATATACAAATCCTATGTGCATTATGATCACATGCACAACATGAGACTGGAAACTCATTTTGTTTAAAAAACGCAAATGGAAACTTAGTGTTTTGTGTAATAAATTACTTTGTAAGAATCTTGATCATTTGCATCACTTCCATATCACTGAGTGACTCAACAACAGACTGAAGACATGGATGCAGTTTTCTTCACTGTGCACACATGCTCTTGGATGTTGGGCCTTTTGCGTTTCAGGGTTAGCGCAAGGCAACTTGGTTATTACAGCAGTGGTCATTATAATAGTATACAAGCCAGTCGGTGTTAAAATATCTGATCAACCTGTGTTGTCAAGAACTATCTAATAAGAATCCCTTAAACTGGTTAAAAATATATCTTAGAGTTGGAAAACATGAACCAGGTCTGAAGTTAATAGACAAAAAAAGTGCTTTATTTTGGATATGCTTCATACAAACAATTGAACACTGTAGATCCCCACTGTGGTGCTGATCAGAGTGATCAGAATCCAGAGTGCTTTGAAAAAGCAGAAACGCTCCTAACTTTTCCAAAGTATGTGCATTTAAGTCTGTTCTTCAAGTTTGGGAAAATTCCATTATGAGATACACAATGAAAATGCAAACAATATTCCCTCATGTGAGAAAATGAAAATAGAGGATATATTTAGGGGACATTCTTTACATAAAGAGCTTTGTTAAGCAGTTCATCAAGCTAAAACACATGCAGCCTAGCACAACAGGCCCTGCAACAAATGCTACTTCCATGAAATTCTGATGTTTAGCATAATAAAAACCCTTCTCAGGGTTCCTGCAGGGCTCTGTAGAAGACTGCATTAGCCTCTTTGCTGTGTGTACCTAATAAACTCACAGCACAGCTTTGGTGATGGCAACAAATCTTTGGAAACTTTTTTTTTTACACTTAAAATGACACACAACAATGACTTCATGTCTATGAACCGAGAATATAGTTAAAAGGGAAGGTTCAATATTTTGGCAAATTTGCCTATTGCCATAATCCTTTTAGTCTTAGGAAGCTGTTTTTAGATCGGTGGGGCAGAGACATGAGCTGCTCACAAAACAGTACTTTTCCAACAACGCCCAAAATGCTCTCATGAAGAACTTATGGCCTGCACACTCGCCACGCTATGAAATAATCACGTATATATGAAGCAAATACTCGCTTTTGAAATCACTCCACCCAGCAGCCGTGTCTGGAATGTAGTTTCAGTTACACATTTGCCTTGAAAACAACTCTGTCTAGTAATGTTACATGATTATCTCATAGCGTGGTGAATGTGCCGGTCACAACTTGTCCACCAGAGTGTTTTGGAGTTGTTGGGTTGTGTATTTGATGAGTTTGATGAGGGACAGGGGACCCGTACCGTTCACCTCCATTGTGTTCAGTGGGCAGCTCGCGTCTCTGCCCCGCCGATCTAAAAACAGCCTGCACCGACAATTAAAGGTAATGAACCTACTCCTATGACTATAGGGATTATGGCAATAGGTGAATTTGCCAAAATGTTGAACTATGGCTTTAAGATGTGCATGGGCAGATGAACTTCTGAAAGGCCACATGATCTGATAACAAAAACCTAAAGGCAACAGCAGAAAACATCCACTGATGTCTGACCAAAAGAGCAGAGTGGTTAAGGTGATTTCTTTTTTTTGAACTTCAATAACTCAGTGATAGACTGGTGAGCACTGTAAAACCATACATTGATGGAGGCTGCATTGAACATGTTATTTTACATATTACGTACAAGTCCTGTGCGGTTTCACCACTGAGGAGGAAGCAGCTGCACAACACTGTCTCCAAGTGTTGATGGATGGATACAGCTGGGCATCAACAACTGCTCATCAGCTTTATTGTCATTCGTTCTTCTTTGCTGGAAGTCCTGAACGGGCGAGAAGCATGGGCAGCATAGCCAGCGCTCCCAGTGCTGCTGCCACTAATGGTCGATAAAAAAGCCAGCCTACTCCAATGGTGAGAAGAGACAGAGAGCAGGAGACGCACAACGCGAAGATCTTCAGCCCCACGGACACCAGCTCTCTGAGAACAGGAACCCAGTCCACTGCAGGCACAAAACACACAGGGAGTGAGAAAGACACATAGGGATGAATGAAATCCATGGGCGGTGTGGCGGTGAGCGTGCCGTTTACCCAGCGTGTAGATGATGCGCATGGTCAGCTGAATACTGAGGAACATGAGCGCCCATCCTGCAGCCCTGAGCCCCCACGTCTTCATACTGTTATACTGTTGCTCCCTCGTAAAAACCTCCTGCAGACAACATTTCAAAAGGTGTCAAGAGGCGGAACAAAGAGAGCATGGGAGATATAAACCAACAGAGAGGTGAGCTTCAGTGACCTCTGCAGACAGCTCCTCCAGGTACAGGATCTCCAGTGTGTCTCCTGATTTGGTTTTAAACGGCATCAGATGGTCCCCTCTCTGCATGGCCACAATGCTGACCTGAGAAATAAGGGTTACTTTGGTAGCTGATGAGCATAACCACAGTTCAGACAATAACAGTATGTGCACAGTAGAAACCTCATCGTTTCATTAAGGACTGGAGCATCTGATCAAATAGTCAATCACCCAATCCTTAGGAATAAGACTGTCTCATGACATCTTATCCAGACTAGTTCAGTTTTTATAGTGAATATACAAGCTAGTCTTTAGTATACCATTTAGCCATTTGCCTCGTGAAATTTTTCCAAACAAAAATTTACTTTATCAGAAATTGAAAAAAACTATTGGTAAAGTCAAGTAGATCTTTATTGTCCCGAAACGGGCACATGGTGTTAGAGCATAGTGCTTGACATTTAAAGACACAACAGGCACTAAGGCAGTGTTTTTCAACCTTGGGGTTGGGACCCCACGTGGGGTCGCCTGGAATTCAAATGGGGTCGCCTGAAATCTCTAGTATTTGGTTAAAAAAATAATAATTTAATTATTTTAATCATAATTGAAAAATGATTAAAAACACCACGCACAAGCTTAAACAACAGAATTCTATACTTTCACGTTTTCAGATATAAATCGAGTTCAAATAAAATGCAGCATATAAAAATATCTGAGCTGGCACATCTTGGTTGAAATTTGTGATTTCAAAATGGGGTCACGAGCCAAGGTAAGAGAGAGGAAGAGACAAAACAGCACTGCTGTAGTTTCATATTTAAAAAATGAGTGGGGTTATTACAAGTATGGCAACAGCTAATGATCATTTCAGTCTATAAAATGTTGTAAAATTGCCTTTACAAGTCTTAGAAAAAGCATCAGAGGGAATCTTGAATAAATGTTTGTTAACTGCCTTTAAAGGTCCAGTGTGTATTTGTGAAGGTTTATTGGCAAATTCTGAATATAGTACCCATCAATATATTAGTATAAGTGTATAATCGCTATAAAATAAAATGTGTTTGGTTTTTGTAGCCTTATTCTTTTATATATCCAAATACATGACGCTTCAACCCATCGCTCCTGAAATATTCCCAGTCGTGGGAAACAAAACACAGTGGAAACGCATGCAGAATACTAAAAGTTCTCATCATAACTGAAATGATCATGGACCCTGTCGCCTGCTGCACTCACAGTATGAGCTGGGCCGAGTCCAGACGTCTCACCGCTCAGTCCAGCGAAGGAGAATCTCACACGCACATCCCCGACCTTGTGAATAAAACCAAGTAGTAACAATGAGTAACACAAAGTGTAAGAACTGTATCATCCTGGGAGAAGTTCACATCTTGATACCGACCTCTGGCCTGCGTGGGTACTGAGTGTGATAGAAATAATCGTCATCGATGGAGAGGAAAGGGTCCAAGGTAAAGGCAGAGAAATCCCTCAAACTCAGCGTCTGGAAGTTGTTTATCTGCTCCACCAGACCTGAGGACGAGACACTGGTCAGTCTGGACCAGTCTACAGTCTGACTAACAGCTGCTCTTTTCTCTCTGACTGTCTTCATGTCTGATTGTTCAGTCACTGGAGGTACCTTTAGACAGGATGAAAGGCCCAACGTTGACTTCTGGAGCCACCACCGTCACACTCTCAACTGCCATGGCACTGGAAGTAAGAGGAAATGAAAGATGACACAAGCACAGGCAGCGATTTTCAGACAGCACATTAAAGGGATAGTTCACCCAAAATTCAAACTGCACTCATTATCTACTCACCCTCATGTCGACTAAGGGCTGGGAGTAATCGCACTGACGCCGGCGCAACTCGCGCGAGATTTGGACGGACCAGGAAGAGGAGCTTCCGCTACAAACAAGCTTGAAATATAGACTTTTTCGGAACAATTTTGCATTTTGGGGCTTCAATACAAGACGGACATTACATATGAGCAACATGGAGGTATTTGGATGTTTTTTGGTGTGTCTTTTTGTTACGAAGAAAAGTGGTATCCATTTGCAACCGTTATATGGACATGCACTGCTACGCCGAGACCCCCTGTAACTCAGAGAAGCCACGGAGGACTCTGAAACTTCTCCCAGCCCTTAGTCCACATGAGGGTGAGTAGATAATGAGTGAAATTTGAATTTTGGGTGAACTATTCTTTTAACACAACAGAATCATCTTGCAACTCCTGAAGTACCTCGGGTTCTGGTGACCAATCTCCTGATCAAAGTTACGACTGTTGACCAACTCTGACTTCCACTCAGTGTCTGAAAAAGAAAGCACGACTAAATGTCCAGCGCACACACACACACACACACCTTCAACAAGAGTGGAGCGGCCATCTTTCAGCAAATGTTACAGTCTTGATGAAAACAAACTCACTGTAGGTGTAGGTTGTCTCAGTTTTGGTTTCACCGTTCTCCTGGTAGTCCCTGAAATGGATCATTGAAGTAATAAACTACTGCGTCTTCACTGAAGAATGTTTTGTACTATTGGCGACCGCGACCCCACCCTGAGTGTCGACATAAGAGACAACAGACTCACTTGCTCTCCTGGTGCTCCACCCACTGATACATCTCCACCTGCCTCTTCAGTTTCACAGCCTGCACCACCACTCTGTAGTTGGGGTCATGCAGGGGCTACACCAACACAAGCAGAGCATCCATCACCTCAAGTCAAAGTCAATACATTACATCTGTCAAATCAGCAACAGAGTAAAACACACATCACCCCAGCCTGGTTACGCATGACATGCACTTTACTTTCAGCTTATTATACCAGTTGGAAAAGACAGATGATGTTTCCTCAAAGAGTTCACAATATAATGGCTGATTCTCTTTGTTTCAACATAGAGTTTATTCATATTTTGAATACCAATTATCAACTATGATATGATTACGGTGCTGCAGTTCATTTCCAAATGCATTTCAATATTTTTATGTTTAGAATATTTGAAATGCAATACTAATATACAGTTGTGCTCAAAAGTTTACATACCCTGGCAGAATTTGTGAAATCATTTCAGAAAATATAATTGATAGTTCAGAGTTAGTGGCTGGGTGAAGCCATTTTTTTAATCACACAACTGTGTTTGAAGAGCACACCTTTACTGCTCGAAACGTACATCACTACAATAAATACGCTGAGTCCTGCAGAGTTGCGAGTACCTGTGTTTTTTCTACTTTGATTTTTAAAGATCAAACACAGTTGTGTGATTAAAAAAAAGGCTTCACCCAGCCACTAACTCTGAATAAAATAATTGTTGTTGCAGTTCATGGTTTTAGTTTGTTTTTCCTTTTTTAAATCAGAGGGTGTTGTGTAAAATTCCCACTGTGGTGTTTACAGGTGTTGGCCTGCTTTTCTTTTCTTTTTTCTTTTTTTTTACATCTCACAACCTTGATAAATACTCTGTCTTTTTCATTAGGCCTATATGGTTAATCTGAAAACAGCAGGATTGAATAAAATTATGTTTTTTAAGAAATCTTGTAAGCCATTGTTTTACTGCTTAATTTTCACTGAATATAAGAAAGTAAGGATAAGTAGTCAACTAGCATAAAATAACATCATGCCATGGACTGGTTTCCTCCTGTCTGTGTATGCATCTTGTAAGGAGGATATAGTGTTTAACAGACTCGACACTGTGAGGGAATCTTTTAAGTCATTCACTTAATAAATGAATCTCCCTGATGTGAGGATAGGGGTGGCAGTTTGACACAGCGGAGAACAAACACTGTAACCATTGTTTCTGAACAACCTACCTGTGCAGTGTGCAGCCGTGCAGACAGGTGAACTAGACGGTTGTTGTTCTGCAGGTCCAGGCTGACATAAGGCCCCAGTGACACAACCTGAGAGAGACCCTCGTCCAGGGAAGATGCTGTCTGCAGAGCTCGTCCCTGAGGAGAGAAGCCGGTTCAGAGGACATGCAGCAAGCATCCAGGTGTGGTGTACTGAAATGCAACTGAGACTGAAGCAGTGGTTCCAAGCCTACCTCATTGGTAAAGAGGATATAAATAGAGAGGAAGAACAGTCCCACACCAACAGCAGTTCCTCCTGCAGTTTCACTCAGTCTCTCCAGGAATCCAGGGTTGGACTGAACAGTTACACGCTTGTGTTGGTTTGGCTTTGTACCTGAGAACTGAGACATCCACACATAAACATCTGCAACAACCCATGACTATGAAGTAAACAGTGAATTAGGATTTATCATTCTCACATAAATGGGGCGTTCTGGTTATTCTGGGAGACTTCATATTCAACTCCATTAAAGGAGCAACTAATATATAAGTAGGCTATGTGTCATGTCAACAACTGACTACTCCATTGGATGACCTCGGTGAGGTACGAGTTTGGGTGCACTTGAGACAGGCTCGTTTCACCACATAGTTTGAATTAAACACAACATAGGCCTACATAGATTTCCTTCAAGGAACTGGACAAGTGAGCGAAACATATTCATTCGTTCGTTGTTAGCATGAGCTCATGCCACAGACCTGGGTGTGAACTGTGAACTACGACACACCTCTTTTGTACTGAGAAAAGTTTTCTTCCAAACCCATTGTCCTTGTTTCAGTGGATAAAAGTCATTAGAAGAATAAACGCTAATTGCTACAAGTAGAAACATGTGAGCAAGGTGACAGGTAACACAGCAGCTACATGTAACTTGTTATCAGACTGTAAACTGAAGCAGAAAGACAGAATGCGGTAGTTAAGGAGCTAACCGGGAACGGTAACTGAAGTCACGGACACTGAAGTGAAAACGTCACTTACTGTCTGTGCTGAGGACATGTCTGTCTGTGACTGCTTCAGCTCCACGGTCAAACAGCAGGTTTATTTGGAGATGCCAGCGACTCGAAGCTGTGACACCACGGACAGTACAGAGTGCAACCGAGTGCAACGCCAACGGCTGCTTCGCTCAAAGGTTCGCTCCCTTTGCTACACGGCCTGTCCCGAAACTCGCGCCGGGGGGCGGAGTCGTCACAAGTCTGTGTTCCGTCTACGCTGCTCGAATACGTGTGAATAAGAAGCGCTACATCCTCTACCCAAGGCATCATGGGTAATGGAGGTTTTGTAGCAACCTCATTCATTGTCATCATTGACTGTAGCTTAATGCGATGTAAAGCTGGTTACTGATTCCAGCTGTTTAATAAAACCCGGTACATTTACTGAAGTAGCCTACTTTCAGAGATCCATGTATTACCAAAGAAACTCTATTTACCGTCTTTGGTATTACTGACATAATAGAGGCCACAGGAAACTGAGCAGTCCATACTCAAGGGCAGGGCTGGTTCTAGGATTTTGGTGGCCCTAAACAAGATTTAGATTATTGTGGCCCCCAAAATTTAACACACACACACACACACACACACACACACACACACACACACACACACACACACACACACACACACACACACATACCTCCAGGGAACTACTCAAATAAAAAAATATTCAAACTTTATTAACCCTTTACAAAAGCAGAAGGACCCTAAACACTTGAACACCGTAACAGTATTATTGTGCATGTACTTTTTATTATACATTATACTAATGTCATGATCTTAATGTACTATCTCAATCTGCAACTTCTAGGAAACCTCACCTCTCACTGTTAATCTCTTTCAATCGCTCTCTCTCACACACATATGCATGCGTGTACACATGCACACATACGCACGTGCATACACACACACACACACACACACACACACACACACACACACACACCATTGTATAGTAGGTGTCAGTCTTAATAGGATTATTGCATTATTAAGGAACACAAAGCTCTAATCATAATCACCTGTGTCTGTGTGTGTCTGTGTACATGCACATGCCTGCACGTGCACATGCACGGACACATACGCAGGCAGATAAACACACACACTGCAAAAGGAAAAGCCTTAGGACTCTGTGAAGCAGTGAGGGACAAGTGGAGAAAGGTTCAGCATGCAGGAATATGATGTTATAGTGCTCGGAACTGGACTTAAGGTAAGAAAACCTGTCGTGCATGTGAACTCCTGCAAGAGTCATGTGAGGAAAATAATGCATGTGTCAGTTCAAGGGGTTAGGGTTCACTCAGACCGCACCTGAAGAACACAGGTAACTGGCAGTTATTCTGTTCAATTAGAAGCTGACACAAATGTTGTCTGATATTTAGTGTGTGAATGAAAGTGTAGAGGATAGTTATACTCAGAATATGTTTTAATTGGGGCGGTTGGTAGCTCAGTTGGTGGAGCACCCGTCCCATGGCTATTAGTCCTCACTGCAGACGGCAGAGTCCCAGCCCTGTCCTGCGTGTCATTCCCTCCCATTTCCTCTCTCTCAACTCTCCTGTCCATTAAGGGTGAAAAAGCTCCTCAAAAAATATATTTAAAAAAAGAAAGAATATGTGTTAATTTCAAATGAAAAAAATTTGATGGAACTTTAAATTCTTGACATTACAATTCACATCCAAATCTGATCATTGCACATGACAATCTATTTACAGTGAATCAGAAAGTTAAATTACTTTTACACTGGATACAAAGGCGTAAAACATGACAGAGACTTGTCTTTTATTTGACTGTAAATAAAGTTTATCCTTAAGACCAGTTCAAAGTCGTACCGTTCATCAATTTTATGATCTACGTCATATTGTTCTTGAAGCCCAGATGCAGAGACGCACTCTTTATATGTTTACATGTTTCATGCTTAAAAACATCCTGAAATATCAGTTATTTCATGTCCTCTCTGACTATATTAGCCTACTCTTCATAGTTTATGAAATAATAAGGTTTGTCAGTAGAATTCTTTCCATGTTTTTAACCTTGTGTTGACCCTCTAATCACCTGTTGACTGTTGAAAGAGATTTATAGCAATGAATGACATCGTGATGCTTGTCCTGATCTGATCATCTGACTGCTCCCTGTCTCTCTCAGGAATGCATCCTCTCTGGTTTAATGTCTCTGGGTGGGAAAAAGGTTCTTCACATTGACAAAAATCAATTCTATGGAGGAGAGAGCGCATCAATTTCTCCCCTTGAGGAGGTGGGTTCACACAAAAGCAACACATGGGCGGGCGTGCAATGCATAACAAAAGGTGTGCGACACGTGTTGTTAACCAATGAGTTTCTGCCTTTACAGCTGTACAAGAAGTTTAAAGTTCGAGGTCCTGGTAAATCCATGGGTCGTGGGAAAGAATGGAACGTTGACCTCATCCCCAAATTCTTTTTTACCAACGGTGAGAGCTGTTTTACTCATCTGAAGGGTAAATGTGTAGTGCATTCTGTGTGCTTAAATGTGTTTCCATGAATTCTGTGTGTTCGCATTAGGTGAGCTGGTGAAGATCTTGGTGCACACTGATGTTACTCGGTATCTGGACTTCAGAGTCGTTGAAGGCAGCTTTGTTTACAAAGGAGGGAAAGTGCACAAAGTCCCTGCCACGGAGGAGGAGGCCCAGGCTTCAGGTGATGCTCTTTGTTAGCCTGGTGTCAAATCCATTTCCATTTCCATGCATCAATCTGTTTAAAGGTGTACAGAAATGGCCGTTTGTCCTGTTTGTCGCGCCGAGTTGTCACGAGCTGCAACACGAGTTTACCCGAGTAAGGAAAACGAATTTGATTGGTCGTTATCGAGCGGGCGGGATATTCAAAGCTTGGGGCGAGCCCGAGCTCCGTGTGTGTGTGCGTCTCAGACGTTTGAATGACGGATTACGGATCCAATATCAGTGGCTGGTGAATGGTGTACAGGCTGACGTATAATTCGTGCGCCTGCATTATCCAATGCGGGAAAAAAAATACACACTTTCATCCCGGATTTACTCAAAAATAGAATTTTGTACAAAGTTTGGCCTACATCGTCTGATAGATGAGTTATTACACTAATTTTATGACCCAGACTGGTCTTAAATTCAATTTTCTTTTCTGTACACTAATCTTTTTTTTTTTTAATGTTGTAGATCTGATGGGCATGTTTGACAAGAGGAGGTTCAAGAAGCTGCTTGTCTTTGCCCTGAACTTTGATGTGAGAAACCCTCGGACCTACCAGGACATAGACCCTAACAAAACCACCACGCGGGATCTTTTCTCCCGTTATGACCTGGGATTAGATGTTATGGAGCTCACTGGTCATGCGATAGCCTTACACAGCAGCGACAGGTCAGAGCTTCTGTGTACCAGATGCTGACAGATCCTCCTTGAAGTTGTAACCAACTTCATCTCATTGACCTTTTTACCTGTTGTTGCTGTAGTTACCTGGACCAGCCCTGTTTGGAAACCATCAGGAGGATCAAGCTGTACTCAGAGTCTTTGTCCCGCCACAACACCAGTCCATACATCTACCCTGTGTACGGCCAGGGAGAACTACCACGGGGATTCGCAAGGTTACACTCACACTAGTTCTGAGCATTATGATTCCAAACATTCATGCTGGCTACTGAAAGTGCAGCAGTATGTGTATCATGTTACCTATCCTGCATGTGTGTGCTTCAGGCTGAGTGCCGAGTACGGAGGAACCTTCCTGTTGAACAAAGCAGTGGACGAGATTGTGATGGACAACGGCAAAGTCACAGGGGTGAAATCTGATGGGAAGGTAAGGAAGATGCAAAAAAAAAAAACAGTGGTGGAGGCACTGAAGAAAATATCCCACCCTCAGTGATTTTGTCTTTCCTCCTTCTTGAACAGCTGTTCCAGTGTAAACAACTAATCTGTGATCCCAGCTATGTTCCCAATCGAGTGAGGAAAGTGGGGCGTGCCATAAGGGTCATCTGTCTCTTAAACCATCCAGTCAAAAACACCCACGAGGCCAGCTCATGTCAGATCATCATCCCTCAGGCTCATCTCAACAGGAAGTCAGGTAGCCTGCAGCGTTTGTCAGAAGAAATGAAATAAATAAATGATAAGTTTTATTTATTTCCTCCTGACATTTTGGCAGATTGTCATTTGAAATGTGTGTTTGCAGTTGACCACCTTTGATCCAAATGACTTAGAAGCAATGAATGGTCCTTCTCTGTTTGTTCCATGCAGACATCTACATATCTGTAGTGTCCTATGCCCATAACGTGGCCTCAGATGGGATGTACATCGCCACCGTCAGCACGACAGCAGAAACCAGTAACCCAGAGAAGGAGGTGCAGCCCGGGCTGGAGCTTCTTGAGCCGATCATGCAAAAGTCAGTAAAATGTCAAAGTATTTTTTTATATAGTATATATGTTTCATGGTTGTGTCACTGATTTTATGTGGACAGCAAATTGATGTTTTTTTTTTTACTGTGTCCTCCTTGAATCTAGATTTGTTTCAGTTAGCAATCTGTTCGTTCCCAATGAAGATGGAAAAAAGAGTCAGGTGATGAAAGAAATGAAAAAAAAAAAAAATATATATATATATATATAAAAAATGTACATGTATTTGTATGGCAGATGCAGTGTTGGTAACACGTTTTTCCTCTGTTCCTTATGTTAGATATTTGTGTCGCGCTCATGTGATGCAACAAACCACTGCGAGAGTGAGTGTGAGGACATCAGAGACCTGTACCAGCGGATCACCGGAGCAGAGCTTAGGTTCAGAGGATCACACAGACACCAGTCTCAGAACTCTGACGACGACTGATGGAGGCTTTCTTTAAAGTATATATTTTTTGGCGTTTTTGCCTTTATTTGATAGCAGAGTATAGATAGACAGGAAAGGGGGAGGCAGAGAGAGGGGGAAGACATGCAAGAAAGGTCTGCCTGACGCGGGATTCGAACCGGGGAAGCCTGCGTTGAGGACTGTAGCCTCTACATGGGGCGGTCGCCTTAACCACTGCGCCACGCACCGCCCCAACTGACGGAGGCTTTCAACGTCAGCACCAACCAACGTGTGTTTAGGTAGTGTGTAGACTGAACAGTGAGTGTGAACTCTGTAAAGGTTGAATGTCTTTTTGTCCCCTTCGTAAACCTCTTTAAATCATGATGTTGTTGGGAATCATTTTGGAAAATTTTGTCCTGTGTCACTTATTCTCTCCACTGCGTTCACATTGATGTGTTATGGCACAAGGTAATTATCTTATCGACCATCAACAGCACTTTCTTGCTGCCCAGGATTCCTTGTTAAAGGGGTATTTCAACATTTCGACAAATTGGCCCATTGCCATAATCCCTATAGTCTTAGCAGTAGGTTTGTTACCTCTAATTGTCGGCGCAAGCTACTTTTAGATCAGTGGGGCAGAGATGCGAGCTGCTCAGCTAATGCAACAGAGGCTCATGGTATTTCTACGTTTCCCTCATCAACAACTCCAAAACACTCTGGTGGACAAGTTGTGACCTGCACATTCACCACGCTATGAAATAATTATGTAATGTTACGACACATGAAGCAAATTCAAGCTTTTGAAATCACTTCTTTCCCGTTACACATTTGCCTCGAAAACAACTTGTTTTCTCGTAACGTTGCATTAATATTTCATAGCGTGATGAATGTGCCGGTCACAACTTGTCCACAAGAGCGTTTTAGAGTTGATTGTGTATTTGATGAGTTTGATGAGGGAAAGCTGGAAATACCATATGCCTTCGTAGTGTAGCTCTGAGCAGCTCACGTCTCTGCCCTGCCGATCGAAAAACGGCTTGCACTGACAATTAAAGGTAATGAACCTACCCATAAAACTATAGGGATTATGGCAAGGGGCGAATTTGCCAAAATGTTGAAATATCCCTTTAATGTGGTATAGCTCTTCATTAACCATATAAATGATTCCTTTAAATGGGTCAAGGTGACGTAAGTGCAATACAACCAGTGTATCTATTGTGCAGCATAGCATCAGGTGAATGTAATCAAGCAGCACCCTTCTTGTCGACAACAGGGATTTAATCATTCAGGCTGACGCTGGCCGTGTGCTACACAGATAGATGATTAGAGATGATTCACAATGATCTGCAGAGGATTTGCGGATTCTCAATCTATGGAGCTTATGTGAGGGAAGGACAAAGCCACTGAATTATGTCAGATGCTGAACACTGGCAGCTTGTTGGTGCCCGCGCTGATGGAGGCCAGGGACACAAACGCACACATGTAAGAGGCTTATCCAAGTGAAGGACAGTCACCACCAACACCTCAGGCTGAGGCTCCGGACACTTTCACATGGATGAAATGTTCATCTGCTGCACAGAAAACAATCAGCTCTTCTTCACTGTGTCTGTTTAACCGTCCTCTTGTGTTAGGGCCCGTTTTTAGATTTTAAATGCATAAAAGTACCACATGTTTATTGCATCAAGGCTTTTGTGCATTTGTGTTGTTAGGGTCGGTTTCGCCCCGGTTATAACGATAAGAACAATAATGAGAGTTAAAGGGACAACGAGGAGTTTGTATTTGGTTATAAAAAAGTCTCACATTAATGTGGATGAATCTACACTACCTACACTTGTTAATGGCTCCATTTTCGAAATATATCGTTTTGTCTCTATCGTTATTTTGTTATTTTAAAACTGAAATCAAGTGCAAACCAAGCTTTTCATGGATAAAGAAGCCTAACAACATAACCACGATATGACAAACAAATGGGATGATAAATAATTGTTTTTAGTGTGTTTTACAGCTGACTTAAAGGATCATAGGGCAGGATTTGTGAGAAAATACCGGAAAATACCCATGCGTTTTACGTTTTTTAAATAATAATGGGTGAGGAAGCGTTCAAAACCAAAAAGAACGAGCCCATCTGCGTATCTCTCGATTGCCCTGAACGGGGTCTGTGCTGCAAAATGCGCTGCTATTCAGGGGGTGAATTTCGCGCGCTGGCCGGCGGACCTGACGTCAGCGCGTCCACGACTGCCTTCGAATGGATCAATGGAATGGAGACATGAAGAGGGCAACCGCGGCAGAGCGATTGATATAGTAACAGAGTGGCGACACTCCCTGTTATATCAATCGCTCTGAACCACGGTGGATCCAAATTAGACCTACTGTTACTGCCAGCAAACGACCCAGCACAACTGAAAGCCCTGTTAAAAGCACCCCCCCCCCCCCAACGCCACTCTCTCTCCCCCTCCCTTCACACACATACACAGCAGCAGGCAGGTCACTAACTTACACACCCTCTCCCTCTTCACTACTGTCTTATTATTAGCCGTTAGCCGCAGCTAGCAGTTAAAAGCCGACGTTATAACTTTAACAACGTTATCAGGCAGGTGGACAAACGTCCTCTTTTGCCCGGACACGTCCACTTTTCACGTCCTGGCCGGCGTGTCCGCGACGCGTCCGTTTTTTTTTTTTTTTTTAATGAAATCATGAATATGTCCGGTGTTGATTGGTTTTCATGGGACCGCGGACCCTGACAGATGCGGTCCGACACCCGGACCCGGCGCGTTAATTCTCAGTACCGGCCTGTAGGAGTAGGAGCCCATACAGATCCATGCAGAGGAGCTCAGAGGAACAGACAAGCAGCCTCCTGCTGCAGCACAGTGAAGAGGCAGGTGTGTGTGTGTGTGTGTGTGTGTCTGTCTGTCTGTCTGTCTGTCTGTCTGTGTGTGTGTGTGTGTGTGAGAGAGAGAGAACCTACAGTAAAATACCCCCCCTCCCTCCCTAGATAGGAAAGACTGTAAAGAGTAAAGTAAACAGCGAAGAGTCTGTGCGCGCTCCCGTGCCGGTGGCTTCGCTGGTTGCTGTAGTTACGCGCAGCGGCCGTCGCGTCACTGGCCGTTCTCATTAATCCTGCCCTATGATCCTTTAAAGGGACAATGAGGAGTTTTGGAAGGCAAAATTCTTGGACCAGCGCAAGATGGACGTCTTGCCAAGAATGCTTTCATTCATCAAAAGTCAGAGGTTCAAAGACGATCAGATACCATCGTAGGTCCGACCATAAACGGCGATTCGGCTGCGTTGTTATCATGACCTGCGGGCAGCGTCCACGAAACTGAAAGTAAGGAAACGCTGGTCGGCTCACCCAGCATTTCCACCAAATTATATAACAAAATAACGATAGAGACAAAATAATATATCTATCAAAAATGGAGCCATTAACAAGTGTGGTTAGTGTAGATTCATCCACATTAAAGCAGAAGTAAGCAGAATGTTTGTGTTAATATAAGTCTTAAATAGTTCTATCTTCTGACAGCAATCACTTCTATAGAGTGTTTGGTCTGAAACACGGGTCTGTCAGTCACTCTGCTCTGCTGTAAGCCGAGGAGAAAACTTTCCTTGTATCCTACAAGCTTTATCCAATGAGGAGAGAGAACGGCATAAAGGGGCGGTCCTCTCTGTGTGTGCAGCCAAGGGATGCGCGTGAATGTGGTGACGTAGGGACGAGGGCGGGGACTGCTAACTCCATCGGCTGACAGGAAGTTAGACAAAACCACCGGATCGCTTACTTCTGCTTTAAAAAAAATAAAACAAACAGAAAAATTTCACAAATGCTCTGGTTAAAATTATGACATTTGTGTTGTTAGGGTCGATTTCGCCCCGGTTATAACAATAAGAACAATATAATAATGAGAGTTAAAACTGAAAACAAGTGCAAAACCAAGCTTTTCATGGATGAGGAAGCTAGACAACATAACCACGATATGACAAACACATGGGATGATAAATAATTGTTTTTAGTGTGTTTTACAGCTGACTTAAGATTTGGGTCAGAACCAACCCTAACACAAGAAATGGTAGCAGAAAACTGTCAAGAGGAAGGTTCAACTGAAAAAATACAGTAAACCAGGTTGGTCTTATTACACATTTATGCTATGTATGAAAACACATTACATGAATAATGTAGAGTACTTAAATATATAATTTATACACCCAGTGTTTCAGTACAAGAATACAGATGCATTTCATTGCAGTCTAATTTGCATCACCGGTGTCTTCACTTGACTGCTGAGCACGAGAACAAGCACATACACACACACACACACACACACACACACACACACACACACACACACACATACACAGACACAGACATACACACACTTCTACACTTCAGTCCAAATGCTTGTGCAGATCGTCGTCAGCTCAACCGGTGCCTCAGGTCAAGGGACAACAGCTGCTGCTCTCTGACTGCTGCTATTACTCCATGATGTAACTGCTGGAACCATACGCTGAGGTGGAAACCACTGCTTTTTGTTCCTTTGGGAGGTTTGTGGAGAAGGACAATATCCACCTCCTTATTCCTTATTCCCGTTTGACTTCCAGGGCCGTGCTGACGGGCGGAGGGATCAGACCAGCAGCTGTAACCCGTCTCTCGCTGCTCAGGAAGTTAAAGGTTGCACATGCATTTGGCTGAAAAACAGCAGAGATGAAAAAAAAAAAAAGAGTAGAGTTAGGACAGCTGTGCAGTCGATGGTGAGACAGTCAGAAAGTCATCCACTCCCATGGTGTCAGGGTGAGGATAGGAACTTAAAGTGGACATATTTTACCGTGTCCTGCACCTCCACAGCGATGCCTTTTTTCTTGAGAAGAGCGAGGACTGAGGGGTCGATCCGCTCCAGCCGTGCACCTGTTCCCAGCACAAGGATCTCTGCACAAATAACAGGAAAATAACATGACACATCATTTATGTTGGGACTGCATTTGTCAGTTATATAGGCTACATCCATTATGAATTGAGGTATGACAAAATGAATCAATCAAATCTGGCTTTTATGCTATAGTCTCATAGTGATTTTATTCTATTTTACAGTTTTATACTCTTTCTTATTGTTATCTTTCTCCTATTTCTATCCTGCATTTTATTCTATTCTATTTTATAAAATTTTATTGTTGTTAAAAGTTGTTATTTTATTTATCTATTTTCTTCCGTGTATTGCTATATTTTATTTTATTGTTGTTTTTAATCTTCGTGCATTAGTCTGCTTGCTTTTTCCTGTTTTACCTCCTATATATATATTGTTCAATCAAAATGTAAAGCACTTTGAACGGCATCTATTTGCTTTGAAAGGTGCTATATAAATAAAAATGAAGGAAACACATGCATGACTGCATGAAGCTTCCATACAAGGCTGAACTGCTGCTATACCAGCATGCACTCCCTGCTCATAAACCAGTCTGTCACCCAGTCCTCCCATGAAGCTGGCCCAGCCTGCCCACCAGACGCTGCCTACATCAGCTCTTGTTAAACTGACTGATTCCATATCCATGTTTTCCCATATTCCATGTTGTAAGCTGTTTTCTTGTCTGTATACAACATCTATGTCATGTCTGCCCGTCCTGGGTGAGGCTAAGGACAGAGGATGTTGTTATGATGCTGTGTAAAGCCCTTTGAGACAAACTGTTTGTACTAACGGGCTATACTAATAAAATGCCTTGCTTTAATAGGTCACTGAAATATTTGACAATAATGATGTGAATCATGTTCCCAGTCACCAGGTCTCAGATTTTAGACTAGTGTGGTAGATAATATCTTCCTCCACTGTCATCAAGACATCAAATGAGGAAGTAACCTCAAGTTCATTTAAGATGTGCTTAAAGGGATAGTTCACCCAACATTGAAATTTCACTCATTATCTACTCCCCCTCATGTGGACTAAGGGCTGGGAGAAGTTTCAGAGTCCTCTGTGGCTTCTCTGAGTTACAGGGGGTCTCGGCGTAGCAGTGCATGTCCATATAACGGTTGCAAATGGATACCAACTGTCTTTGTAACAAAAAGACACACCAAAAAACATCCAAATACCTCCATGCTGCTCGTATGTAATGTCCGTCTTGTCTCGAAAAAAATTAAATAAGTCTATATTTCAAGCTTGTTTGTAGCAGAAGCTTCTCAAAGCTCCTCTTCCCGGTTCGTCAAATTTGGACGAACCAGGGTCCGTCCTCTTTCTAGTTCGTCCAGCTTCCGCTACAAAACAAGCTTGAAATATAGACTTATTTAATTTTTTTCGGGACAATTTCGCATTTCGGGGCTTCAATACAAGACGGACATTACATACGAGCAGCATGGAGGTATTTGGATGTTTTTTGGTGTGTCTTTTTGTTACAAAGACAGTTGGTATCCATTTGCAACCGTTATATGGACATGCACTGCTACGCCGAGACCCCCTGTAACTCAGAGAAGCCACGGAGGACTCTGAAACTTCTCCCAGCCCTTAGTCCACGTGAGGGTGAGTAGATAATGAGTGAAATTTCAATTTTGGGTGAACTATCCCTTTAACACCACCAAGACATTTTAAAAACTCATCTGTGTGTTTGCTTGCTTTTTTTTCCTTTATTTTTTACCTATTCTTGGTTCAAGCATGTGGAAGAGTGACACACTTTCCTCTGTGATGTCCTTATAACTGCCAACCTGCAAAAAGAGGAATAAAAAAAAAAAAAAAAAAAGACACAGAAAGTTGTTTAAACTAAATACAATGAATCAACAAACTGTGATTGGTGAAACCAGTCTGGACATGATACTCACATTCCACTGCAGAATGGCAGGAGGCAGCACGGCGCAGGGTCCATACACCCTGTTGCCATCGATGTTGAATCCTCTGGGACTGTAACTCTGGATCATGATGCCGCTGCCCGGCTCCTTCTGCATGACGGACACCGTGGTTCTTTGGTACATCTCATCATCACTGGGTCCCAGTCGATGAGCACGAGAAAGAAGCAGGCTGGAACGAAAGACGGGGAAACACAGTTAGAAACAACAACATATTTTTCATGTATATAAATATGTTGTTTTTTATTTTTAGATGGGTATTTTATTATAGATTTGTGGTTAAATACTTTTATTCAATTTGCTTCATTCTTCTTATTTTTCTCTTTGCATACTGTGAATACCTGCTGCTGTAGCACAGCAGTTTCTAGCATCTCTCATCTTATCTTATAAGACGGGGAAACAGAGTTAAAAACAACAACAACATATTAAAGGGATAGTTCAACATTTTTGGCAAATTGGCCCATTGCCATAACCCCTATAGTCATAGCAGTAGGTACATTACCTTTAATTGTCGGTGCAAGCTGTTTTTAGAACGGCGGAGAAGAGCGGCGAGCTGCTCAGAGCTACGCTACGGAGGCTAAAGGGATTTCTTGGTTTCCCTCATCAAACTCATCAAATACACAATCCAACAACTCCACAACGCTCTGGTGGACAAGTTGTGACCTGCACATTCACCACGCTATGAGATAATAACAGAACATTACGAAATGGAGCCGTTTTCGAGGTAAATACAAGCTGTGTCCCAATTCAGGGGCTGCACATTTATAAGTCTATGATAGAAGCGGTGTATCCTCCGAATGCAGGGGAAAAGAGGATGCATTTGTAGGAGCCTTCGAATTTGGACGAATTGGGACAGCCTTCGCGCAGCACTGTGACGTAATCGGCCTTCAAATCCACCCTCCGAAGGCTGCAGCCCCTGAATTGGGACACAGCTACTGTGCAGAGTCTGCTTGCTGAAAAACTGTCCCTGAACGCAACGCGCATCAGCAGTTTTGCATGAATTTCCCTCTAAAACAACTCTGTCTCGTAACATTCCAGTTGTTGGATTGTGTATTTGATGAGTTTGATGAGGGAAACCAAGAAATTCCTTTAGCCTCCGTAGCGTAGCTCTGAGCATCTCACAGCTCTGCTCCGCCGTTCTAAAAATAGCTTGCACCAACAATTAAAGGTAACAAACCTACTGCTATGACTATAGGGATTATGGCAATGGCCAATTTACCAAAATGTTGAACTATCCCTTTAAGTGAACAAGTTATATAGGTATCTGCATGAAAAACTCTAGGTTTGAAAGAGTGTGTGTTTTGTCATTATTACACACAGGGCTTATATCTGTACTGTCCTCCACTTTAAATTTGACAGAAACAGCAGAGCTGCTGCCATATGGCCCAGTTTAAAAGCCAGAAATCCCATGGCAGCCTACGGACAGGGCCCACAGCCAGGGGCTTTAGCCTGTTTCTGCAGCCAACAAACAAGCATTTGTGCTTGTGTAAGGAGCCGGGGAAGTTTCATCCTCCTGTTGTTCCCACACTTCTCCTCCCTGGAACCTGACTATCACAGAAATCTGAGCAAGTTCAGCAATCCTTTGTTTCTGAGAAGTGCTGCAGTGTATTTGCTGTCTCAACAGCTCAGTGGGCTCATGAGGTGAGCTGGCCTGAACAGGGTGAATGTAATGACTGACTCCAGTAGGTGGAGCCAGAGCTGCAGATCTGAGGGGGATGAAGATTTGGGTTATGATCAAAGGAGTTACAGTGGAGGAAGCAGTGTGCATTCACCAGAAACAAAACCTGGGCCTAATAATAGGCTAACTGTTCTTTTCTTCCACGGTGTTGCTAAGCAATGTGTTGATCAATCATCTCTAGGAAATTGAATCAAGTGAACTGAACTTAGTTTTTGTCTTGAAGACGTTTGGCCCCTAATCCAAGTGGCTTCATCAGAGACTGGCTGGTCTGAAACATGGTGGATGACTCAGGTATTTGTTTCTTGACAGAACAATGAGAGTGTAATGTGAAAGTGGAAAAACCTTCTCTTAACAGAGGAGGGGTTTACGCCACAATCTCTCCCGTCTACAGCATTGTCCTTTCCTCTTTACCAAAAAAAATTCAATAACATCCTCAAAGTGTCAATATCAGACAGAACCAACCAATCAGACTGGCCAGTCTAGTCTACACGAACTGATGAAGCCACTTGGATAAGAGGCCAAACATCTTCAAGACAAAAACTAAGTCCAGTTCACTTGATTCAGTTGCCTAGATTGGCCTTTGATCTGGACTGGACTGGAGTATTGATCATGGAAATGGTCATTGACGTGACTACGGATCTTAATCAACTCTGTACAGCAAACATCCCAGTGTTCTGTGTAATAAAGAAAGAAAATGGTGTACAATTATTGTTCTCAGTTTCACCATTTGAGTCATGCTTGTTCTGGTTATTCTACATTGACTGACTGTAAGTTCTGTAGGCTACTGTTGTTAGCCTACTCCCTGTGCCCCCACCAGGAAATACTCTGGACAAGCCCCTGGTGTTGATCCATCAGATCTTCACTGGGCAGAAATCATCACCAACACTCATCTCATCTCATCACATCACATGCTCAGGGCCGTTGTATAGGGGAGAAAGGTGATGTTAATTCTAGGGGCCCAGCGCCCAGTGGGGCCCATAAAAAACCCCTGTAGTCTAATCTTTGTATGACTGATTTATTCTGCGTAAGACCCTGACTAATCCTCATAGTACACTGTACAAACTCAACATCTTTCCAAGAATATTTGTCTTATTTCTTGTCCAAATGTCTCATTTCTAGTCAAAACTAATCTCTTTCCACTTAAAATAAGACTCATTGCCTAAAAATTCACTGGTTTTTAGATAATTTTCACTTAAATTCACAATAAATAGAAAAATTTGCCAGTGAAAGTAAGTTTTTTGTGCTTGTAATAAGGAAGAAAAACTTGCTCCACTATCAGATTTTCTACTTATTCCAAGTGAAAATCTGCTTGAAAGAAGTAAAAAGTGTCTAAAAACAAGCTACTTTTAATATATGATATATATAATATGTGTCTTATTTTAAGTATAATGAGATTTGTTTTGACTAGAAATTACATTTGACTAGAAATAAGACAAATATTCTTGCTAAGATACTTGAGTTTTTGCAGTGTAATGCTGCATTAGCATCAAAACAAAGAAGGCTAAATAAAAAACGATAACATAGTCTAAGAAAAAAAAGGAAAAGTTAGGGGGAGGGGCCCACTTTAGTATTCTTTAAGGGGGGCCATGATTCCTAGCAACGGCCCTGCACATGCTCACTGTTCTCTGACCCGTCTGCCTTCAGTCAGTCCATACAACTAACATAGCCTAGTACTAACCGAGTTAACTGCGTGACACACAGTGATGGATGGTGCAGCTCCAGTCTACAACTACCAGGACACTGATGCCACACAAACATGTTGAAACATTAACATCACCTGGTTCAACCCAACTCATGTGATAGTTCAGCATTTCACAATAAAGACGTGACTCAGTCCAGTGGTCTGAGTCTCCCAGGAGGAGACAGAGACCTGAGTCTGAGCTGCAGCGGTCACACCAGCAGACAGTTACCTAACGGAACCTCTGCGCTCTGCTCTGGTTCAGTCTGAGAGAACCAGACCTCTGGATGAAAGTCACCTACCTGGAGAAGACAGGTGCTGTCCTGCAGGACAACAGGCAGCGGGCTGTCGCTGTCCTCAGCAGCAGCCTGGAGCACACGGCGGCAGACATGTTGACGGAGCCGGTAACTGACTGACAGACGGGGGACAGAGTTCAGTGTGACACCAGCTGCGCGTTTCCGGTCTTGTGTAACGCAAAATCGAACAGAACTCATGGATGAGTTGACTCAGAGATGGGACCATGGATGTATTGGATGGGACACATCATATTTCGAGTCTCTGAAATAGGAATTGAACCAAAAAAATAAAAATGTTGTTATTATGTTATTTTATAACTTATTGATTTTATAATGTATTTATTCGACCATTTTTGTCTTTATACCACCTCTGTTATCAGTTTATGCCTTATCATGTCTTGGAATGTCTGTCGTTTTGTTCTTTATCTGTTCCTACACTCATTATCAAATGTTATAAATAAATAAATGAATAAAAGGGAAATACACATCATGTTTATAGAGAGAGGATCTTTGTTAATATTTCAGGTTCTACAAAGTTTTTCATTGATTTATATGAGAGATTATTAGTAGCCTATGTTGGAGGGAGTTAATAACAGCATGTAAATTTGGGAAATTATTTTTTATTTATTCTGTGTATTCAGTAGTTCATGAACACATAATCAACAGCATAATAACATAACAGCAAAGTGCATCAATTGGCAGACAAGACAACATTATCCCTATAGTCCTTTATTAAACAAATCAATTAATAAGAAAACAAAACAAAAAGAGATATTATTGAATATATATATTCTATTACTATACGTTACGGCCCGTCCTGGGTATCCATCCTCTGACCTCTCACCCTGAGCTTTCTGGATTTTCTTGGGAGTTGTTTTTCCTCAGTGGATGTGAGGGTCTAAGGTCAGAGGATGCTGTGTAAAGACAAACTGTTTGTAAAAATGGGCTATACAAATAAAACTGCCTTGCCTTTGTTGAGGATGTTTCATTTTAACATAACACTTCATTTTTGTCTCAGAGACTTGAAAGTGATGTAAAAAGACCTTTTGCATGAGTATGATGAGTTTGAGGATGCTGGTTTTTTATACAGCCTGTGGTTGCGCTTCACTCTGCGTTTGATTAAAATGCCTGGGAGGGCGTGTTCAGGTTCGGGGTGTGACTGCGCCCCCCTGTGGCGGTGACTGGAACCAGTCACGGGTCAGATGATCAGGCTACATTGTAAATAGACAGCAGCGGTCGGTCCACCGGGGGGGGCCATGCCTTCACAGTCTCTTTAAACCGCCTCCGACAGACAGAGCGGATCGTCGCACGCGGACTTCCCCCGTGTCTCCTCCTGCTGCTGCCGGTGAGGCTCGGCTCGGCTCGGCTCGGCTCGGCTCGTCTCGGTTCGTCCGACGTGTTGATTCTACTAATCGGAGCATGTACCGGTCGCTGTACGCCTTCCGATCCGCGGAGCCCAACTCGCTGCACTTCGCGGCCGGAGAGAGCTTCCTGATCCTGGAGCGGAGCAACAAACACTGGTGGCTGGGGTCGCGCTGCAGCTCCGGGGAGACCGGCTACATCCCCGCCTCCTACATCGAGAAGATCCAGGTAAACACCGCTGTGTCCGCCCGGCGCCTTGTGTCGCTCTGTGGAGAAACGTAGCCTACTGAGTGTCGGTCGGTCGGTCGGAGGAGGGAGGAGGAGGGGGGGTTGACGGGATCGAGCCGGGTGCTGCAGGCAGCGCAGGCCGTGTAGAAGCTGAGGAACACATGAATTATTGGAGGGACTGACTGACTGACTGACTGACTGACTGACTGACTGCTGCATTCATGTAGAGTCGTGGCCTTCTGCACTGCAGCTGCTGACTGCGACAAAGTCAGAGTCAGAGTCAGAGTCAGAGTCAGGATGGGAAGAGACAGAGACACTGAGTGCAGGACAGGAATGAGACATCAAGACAGGAAGGACAGCGCAACACAACACAACACAACACACAGCCATTGTTTGTGCTCAGATGAGAATCAGAAGATCATCTCCCCCTGTGACTCTGCATTTTATTTCTCCAGGATCACTCTTATATTGTTAAATAAGTAGCTACTTCCCCAGCAGCCTTTTGGTTCAGTCAGTCAGTCAGTCAGTCAGTCAGTCAGTCACACCCTCAGCTCTCCCTTTTCCCAAGGATCCTGACTCACACTGACTCAACGAGTCAGAGCATGTATTTGGAAAAATCATAGTCTCACACGCTGGCAGGACAGGAATGCTGTCGACTGTTAATGACATTGGCTGTGGACTGAGGTTTAATGAGCCTGAATGGGAGGCCTCTCTGAGCTTAAAAGGCTGTTTTGTTAGATAACTGCCCTAGTTTGTCTCAGCCTGGAGTCACACATGCCCCAAAGGCACTTTTTCTTTTCTTCTGTTATGTTTAAAATGTAAGAATTCTGCTATGCATGCTGCCATGTTAATGAATATTTCATTTGTTTCTTTCCCCCTCACCACATTTTGTCTTCCAACTGTGAAGGCTCCGGAGCAGGATGAGGTGTTGCAGTCTATTGACAGAGCGATCGAAGGCATCCACAATGTGGCCTTAAAGAATGGAGGCAAATACAACCTGGAGCAGCGAGATGTTCTGCAGTGAGTCAAGACTGCACGTAATAAATGTTAAATCTGAAGCTGTACTGTCCTTCTATCCACCGTCACGTCATTTTGTTCTCCTCTGTCACAGGAAGTTGATCCATCACAGAAAGGAGACCCTCGCACGGCGAACTCCTTCCTCTGGTCCTAAACAAGGCCTCCCATCCTCCAGCAGTGAAATCTCTCTCAGTCAAACTCCTCCTCCACCCAACGGCCTTAACCGAGACTATGGACGCCAGGGAAGTGTGCCCTTATCAGGAAGCATGGACAATATGCAAGCAGAGCACGGCTTCTACCAGGTAACACACTCGTACAATACACACGACGTGACATCACACTGTCCTACATCTGGTTCTTTTCATATTTGTAATTAATGCATTCATGGCCGGAGTAATCTGTTTAAAAACATAATAAAGATCATCCTCGCTGCAATTTTAATCCTGTGGTTTTACAAAAATCATCATTTCTGTCTGAGCGTTTTCCTGTTGTTCCATGTGTATCTCTGGTTCGTCTGTTCCTCGGTGCCTCAGCTACTCTGTGTCTCAACTAGTTTTGTGGTAAACACAATCTTATGAGGCAACACAACACACTGCTGAGATCTGCCTGCTCATAATTCATGTCATCACCTTCATAAAATAATTTAAAAACCAATAGGATTTGACTTTCATAAGTTGTAATATAGAGCTGTCAATTTATCAGTGATTGGTTATTGTGAAGAACTTTTTTATAAATGAAACGATTAACAGAATTAGATTTAGATGAATTGATAATAAAATAATCCATCATCAATCAATAATCATCAGCTGCAGCCATATACTAATGCAGGCCTGGTCTAAGTTGCTATTGTTCTTTAGTGCGATTCCATAAGAGTCCCATCATTACAAGTCAAGTGGTGATTGAGTCTGAAGCCCTTGGGGGCCGTGGGGGGGCCGCGGCCCCTCTGCTCTGGTTGGTCACTCCCTCCCCTGTGTCCCCTCCTGCAGGTGCCTCCTCAGCCTCGGCGTGCAGCTCCAACCACCCCCCCTCCCCCCGAGAAGCAGAGGAACAGCCGGCGCACAGGTTAGTGAGCAGCAGCACTGACACTACACCAGGGTTATTATAGTTCACTAAAACTAAAACTAAAACTAGCAGTGAAAAAATGATTAAAGCAGAAGTAAGCGATATATTTGTGTTAAAGCAGAAGTAAGTGATATATTTGTGTTAATCTAAGTCTTAAATAGTTATATCTTCCGACAGCAATCACTTCTATAGAGTGTTTGGACCGAAACACGGGTCTCTCAGTCCCTCTGCTCTGCTCTGAGCCCAGGAGAAAACATTTATCGTATCCTACAGTTTTTATCCAATGAGGAGAGAGAACGGCATGCAGGGCTGTGTGTGCAGCCAAGGGACGCCGTGAATGTGGCGACGTAGGGACGAGGACTGTTATGGTGCGTTCAAGGAAACTCGTATTTTTCCGACCGTGAAGTCGTACCAGTTTGATCTGGTACGAGTTCACCGGTCGGAAGTTACGAGTGGCCGTTATAGTGACTTTCACCGGTAAAACAGGTCGGAAAAACACGACAATGCTGCGTTCCAGGCAGGCTTTTGAAATCGTAAATTACAGCTTCAAGTCACAACTTACGACTTTGTAGCGTTGTCTCACAGCAAGAAGGTCCTGGGTTCGAATCCCGGGCCGCCCAGGGCCTTTCTGTGTGGAGTTTGCATGTTCTCCCCGTGTCTGCGTGGGTTTCCTCCGGGTGCTCCGTTTTCCCCCACCACTAAAAACATGTCGGCTAGGTTAATCCTCCAGTCAGTGCCCCTGACCAAAGGCACTGGCTCATAATCTGGAGTTGGTCCCCGGGTGCTGCACCGTGGCTGCCCACTGCTCCTCAGGGATGGGTTAAATGCAGAGAAAGAATTTCACTGTACTAGCTGTATATGTGACTAATAAAGTACCTTTTAAAGCAGAAGTAAGCGATGGTGGTTTTTGGCTAACTTCCTGTCAGCCGATGGAGTTAGCAGTACCCGCCCTCGTCATGGATCTATTGGCCCTCGTCCCTACATCACCACATTCACGCGCATCCCTTGGCTGCAGAGGACTGCCCCTTTATGCCGTTCTCTCTCCTCATTGGATAAAGGTTGTAGGATACAAGGAAAGTTTTCTCCTGGGCTTACAGCAGAGCAGAGTGACTGACAGACCCGTGTTTCAGACCAAACACTCTATAGAAGTGATTGCTGTCGGAAGATAGAACTATTTAAGACTTATATTAACACAAACATTCTGCTTACTTCTGCTTTAAACAGAGGAAGAATAGTCCAGAGCTTGTTTTATAGCTCAAACTCAAACTGTGAATACAAATTCCAAGCAGACAATATAGGCTATAACCCCAAGCTACACCTTTTTTAACCCAAATACACTCATGTGGGAATGTCCTCTGGTAGTATCTTTTTGCATTGAACCTGGCCAGTCAAATCATTACCTCAGTACCTCTCAAAGCAAAGTTATGTTAAAGCAGTACTAAAGAACTTTCAGTTTTGGTTGAGTTTGGCGGCGCCTGTGGACCAAAGCGGTAGTGTTTTGCCTGAAGGAAGACTCCATTTCCCATGAACACTAGCGTGAAGCCCTGTAAATATCCTGCATTAAAATTAACAGAAGACATCAAAACTAAGTTTCTGTTTCCAGTGGATCATTTCAAAGTGAAAACACAAACATAATCCATTGCTAAAGTGCCATTTTGCCTGTTCCCTCCTTGTTGTGACTCGCAAAAGTGAAAGTGAAACTTAAGTGAGAGAAGGGTTCCTACCATGCTCCTCAAAGCTGCTTAGTGCCAGAGAAAGAGATACAGACCCCCTCAGGCCATGACAGAGGTGTCATTCAACTTGTTGTAAGTCGATGTATCATCACAAAAGTTATGAAAATATTATATGAAGGTTGAAAAGTTACTTAGTGCTGGTTTAACTGAATATTTACCCTCTATGAAAGTGATTGCCGTCGGAAGATATAACTATTTAAGACTTATATTAACACAAACATTCCGCTTACTTCTTCTTTAAAAAAAGCAAACTGAAAAACTAAATAAAAATAGAAACTAATGTAAGTTTAAAAACCATAATAACCTTGACACACACACACACACAGACAGGAGGCATCACAGCAGCGTGTTGCTGCTGCTGCTGCTTTTAGTTGATGCTACCTGCTGCTGCTCCGTGCTTTACACACACACTCTATTCTTAGTCAGGTCACTCTCTCCCCTGTAACTGGAGCTCTCTCTCTCTCTCTCTCTCTCCCCCCCATCAGCAGAGCCGGAGGTCCCCTCCAGGGTCTCCTCTCTCCCTCCGTCCCCTGCTCCCTCCCTCTCCATCAGCACCACCTCTCTGGGCTCTGGCTCCTCCCACTCTCTGGCCTCCTCTGAAGTCAGCTTCCCCAGTGTGTCCAGCACCCCCCCTCCTCCCGTGCCGTCCCGCGTGAAGCCCGCCGCCGCCGCGCCCCCTCCGGACCAGCCCCCTCCCGCCTCCTCTCCCTCTCCTCAGCCGCCTCCCGTGAAGAAAAGCCCGGCGCCGCAGCCTCCCAAGCCGCTCCCCCCCGTGCAGCCCGCCGAGGAGAAGCAGCCGGAAAGCGAATGGCCCGTCGCCCCCCCGTCCGTCGCCGAAAGCCCCCCTGCCAGCCCCACCACGCCCGAGCCGGTTCCGATGACCATCGGGGCCGAACTGATCGAGCTGGTGCGGAAGAACACGGGTCTGAGCTACGAGCTGTCGCGGGTGGCGGTGGGCGTGGTGGTGGGCCACCTGCAGACCGCTCTGCCTCAGGCCTCCTCCCACTTGGAGCAAGTTCTGGTCTCGCTGGTGGAGAGCAAGGTCAGATTTGTTTTGATTACATCATGTGGACGGAGCAGCTCGGAGAATACCAGTGTGGCTTCAGATTACAGCTCAGTCTGCATTTAGCTGACACTCTGAAACACACAGCATAGTACCATTCCTGTTTTTAAATGCACAGCGTCGCGCCAAGCGGGAGAGAGCTGCTGACTGCTTCCTGGCAGATATTTACATTTCTTCCTCTTGGTTCAAGGTGTTTTATCATCTGCAGCTTTTGTCTCCATCCAAGCTTGAAACACCATGATGCTTTTAGACACGAAACCAGCTTTGGTTCCGCAAAAATATCAACGAAGCACTCCAGCTTCTTATTGTAGGACGACAGCTGTGTGTACAGACACTACACAGTGTTGAACAGAGAAGCATGCGGCATGATTAACACTGACTAATAAAACCTGGGCTGCTCCAATCAATACGTTTATATTATTTATTATTTGTTATCATTCATTAAGACTTGCTCTCAGACTATGATCCCATTTCAGCCTCTTAAGAAAGTGATGAGATGACAATGTGGATACCTGCAGCGTTTATGGAAGTTTTGCAGTTGTTCAAGATGCTACTGTCAATTCTGGGCTTCTGATTTAGCTTTATTCCATAATAAAAAGGAACATTAACATGTCATTGTTTCCTGTGTCTGTAGGATCTGAGTGCAGCGCTACCGCAGGGCCAGGTGTGTCACGATGAACAGCGACTGGAGGTGATCTTCGGCGACCTGGCCCGTCACCGTGACGATTCGCAGCAGCGTAGCTGGGCGCTTCACGAAGACCACGCTTTGATCGCCTGCTACCTGGAGGAGCTGCTGAAGATACTGGTAGGACACAGAGACTGCTGCCTGAGCAGGGAGGGGGGAGGAAGGAAGTGTGTGACACGCTGACTAACTGTCACATGTTAATATGACGGGCCTAGAGGTTCATTTATGTAGGACTTTCCTAACGTGTGTCATTATGGATAATTAAATGGATTCAGTTATTTATTAATTTTAGCAAGTTTAAAGAGATATTTAAAATGTTTTGGCAAATTCACCTATTTCCATAATCCCTATAGGTTTAGCAGTAGGTTCATTTTGTCGGTGCATGTTGTTTTTAGATCGGCGGGGCAGAGTCATGAGCTCTGCACGGTATTTCCACGTTTCCTTCATCAAACTAAATACACAATCCAACATCTCAAAACACTCTGGTGGACAAGTTGTGACCTGCACATTCACCACGCTATGAAATAATAACGTACATTACAACACATGAGGCAAATACTCAGAACTACTTGCGCTTTTGAAAGCACTCGGCCATGAACACAAGACAGGATCTAGCCTATATATCATTTTATGACCTTGGGTTCATCCTTCGGATGAGGCTTAACGTCAGCTTAAGGCTCTGTGAACAACAAAAACACATTCTCTTAGGGTGCATCTCACAAGGGTCACTCATGTCTCATCTATTACTGTTACTAAACACTTTCCTTCAGTTCCAAGAAAAACAGAAGAACATAATGCATGATGTTAA
This sequence comes from Trachurus japonicus, assembly GCF_045865225.1. NCBI lineage: Eukaryota > Metazoa > Chordata > Actinopteri > Carangiformes > Carangidae > Trachurus > Trachurus japonicus. The sequence goes on along the minus strand of NC_140911.1, from coordinate 27,872,336 downwards.
AGCAAAAAGTTCAAAAAGTTCAGGTGGATAATTTGATTTGATTTGATTTGATCAACTTTATTAATCCCAGAGGGCAATTCTGTTCGGCAGTCCACCAAGAACAATAATAATAAATAATAATACACTACACAGCCCCTGCCCTCGTCCCTACGTCACCACATTCACGTGCATCCCTTGTCTGCACACACAGAGAGGACTGCCCCTTTATGCCGTTCTCTCTCCTCATTGGATAAAGGTTGTAGGATACAAGGAACGTTTTCTCCTCGGCTTACAGCAGAGCAGAGTGACTGACAGACCCGTGTTTCAGACCAAACACTCTATATAAGTGATTGCTGTCGGAAGATATAACTATTTAAGACTTATATTAACACAAACATTCTGCTTACTTCTGCTTTAAAGGTAACAAACCTACCTCTAAGACTATAGGGATTATGGCAATGGGCCAATTTGCTAAAATGTTGAATTATCCCTTTAATTGCACTGAAAAAAGAGCCCACAAATGGCCCTAACTCAACTTACAGTATATGTCACAGGCTGTACATGAGTTCCTGAGTTGATTTAGCTGCCTTATCCTCATTATTGTAAAAAGTTTTCTGCTGGGATGATGATGTGGCCACAGGAGCGTCCAGATGTCACGTCGTAAATACCAGACATGTTTGATGGGATCAGAGCGGCTCAGGCCACTGTAAATCCAACAGTGTGGTGAAAGGCCGCGTCTGTAAACCCTCCATGCTGCCAGATACTCATCCCAACCAGACCTCAGATCAGGGTTAGGATGTTCAGATGAGTTGTTTATGAGCCCACTAACACTCTAGTCCAGTCAGTCTAGTACAGATCATGAAGTTGCATAGATAAAAAATGTTATTACATCGTTACGACTAAGAGCTTTTCTTCTCCACAGACTGATGCAGATCCAGAGGTCTGTAAGAGGATGTGTAAGGCCAACCACTATGAGAATGTGCTCTCTCTGGTTTCATATTATCAGATGGTAAGACATAATAATGATAATAATAATAATACTGATGATGATAAAGGATTTAGTAGAAAAATGTTATGTTGTCTTCAAGTCTCTTTGATGTTAATTCTATTTTCTGTTTCCATGTACTATTAGTTCACTGGTGTGAATGTGTAATTACTGTTACTGCCATGTTCAGTACTGTACACTGTTGGTGTCATGTGACCTCACAGGAGCATCGGGTGTCTTTGCGGCTGCTGCTGCTCAAAGTGTTCGGGGCGATGTGCAGCCTTGACGCCGCCCTCATCTCCACGCTCCTCAACGCCATCCTGCCCATGGAGCTGGCCAGAGACCTACAGGCAGACACACAAGGTGAAGACACACACACACACACGCACACACACACACACACACACACACACACACACACACACACACACACACACACACACACACACACACACACACACACACACACCCCTTAACCTTCACACTGCCTCCTCACATTGGCCCTCATTTATCAAACTTGCGCAGGATCTGGTGTAGATTCTGGTGTAAATATCAGTGTACGGTAAGTGTCACGTGTGATTTACTAAAAGTGTGTACGCTGCTGATTTCGGCGTAGAACCGGCGTGGTGGTGATAAATCCGGCGGCTGAAAACGAGCGTAATTTAAATGTCACGCCCCGATATATTCCTGCTTTAGAGGCGTCGCCCTGCCCCTTTTACGACATGGAGACACGGAAGACGGCCAAGAAGAGACTTTACTGACATTACCGCACTGAACAGGGAGAGGGCGGCAACATTAAATATCTGGACATTGATAGATTCATAGTTTTTGTGATTGATAAGCATCATCCCGGTGGATGGAGGCTGCAGACGCACGTGTCACCGACCACGTCAGGAAACCCAGCGATCTCATGAAATGCTCCTGCAGTTTACTAAACACAAGTGACTGAGGAGAATCACGGCCCTATTATACCTTATCAAATAGGCATATTACTGCTGCGAACGCGACTTTATGACCATCAGCACCGCTGGCATGGTTCGGCTGATGGAGGGATGTGAAACACCGGCCCGATCTCCCGCTGACAGGTCCCGGTGACACAAAAAAAACGAAACGAAAAAAACACTCCGCCGCGGAGATCAGCTGCACCTGGACAGGTAGCGGAGCTCCCCCCCCCCCCGGGCTCCGGTGTCCGGCAGAAAGAGAGACTGAGGAGCCGTCCGGTCATTTCGTAACAAAAATAAAAAAAATCAGATAAGTGCATATTGGCAATCATCATCTCTAAAAGAAAATTGCCTGCCATGTTCAAAAGGGGTAAGAAGAAGTTAAAAACTTTTCTGGTCCTACCCCCTCTATTTATATACTGTTAATCAAAATAATAATGACAATAATAAGTTGTACACATACATATACATACGCACACATACATAAACACATATGTCATGCTCTGGTGCAGGAGATGTTGGAAGTTTGTGTGTGTGATCTAACAATAACAGGTCTGTCTGTCTGTCATTGACTGTTTCTGTTGACTGGTTGTCTGATTAACGAGCATCTGTCACGTCGTGGTTTTTAATTCATCTCAGTTGCTCAAAATAAAAGTCGAGTTAAATTTTCAACACGGACTTGGTTGTGGCTCTTTTTTTGGCTACTTTTTATCTTTTTATCAATATAAACAACAACAACATGTGGTCCACATCGCTGCGTTATTAGACTATGGTTTAATAATCGTTCTGACACAGCAGCACTCCTTCCTGCATGTTCTACGCTGGTTCCAAATGTGCGTACACCTGGTCAGAGCTGGCGTGAGATTTGTGCGTACCGTACGCTCACGCTCAGATTGATAAATGCCGATCCTTGCGGTGAATTTGGTGTACACCCATTTTTCTGGTGTACGCAAGTTTGATAAATGAGGGCCAATGTGACCACAGCGTTTTTTTTAAATGTTTCTTTGTGTTGTTCTTTGTGTTTCTGCCCTCAGAGCATCAGAAGATGTGTTACACCGCTCTGGTTCTGACTATGATCTTTTCAATGGGTGAACAGGTGCCATATCATCACTATGGTATGTAGAGGCTTTCTGATGTTACATAGTGGATGCATTATCACACATCGTCTGTGGTACATGGCGTGTTCTGTCCTGTTTTATATGCACATAAATCAGAAGGGATGCATTGAAGGGACACTGTGCAATAGCTAAGACGGGCCTTTCCCTTCTTGCTTTCAGAACACTTGAATGCCGACTTTGTCCAGTTCCTGCTGGGAGTGGTGGAGGAGGGGCTTCCCAACGACCCCACAGAGCAGCTGCCTGACACCTTCCTCAACCTGCTGCTGGCCTTCAACCTGCACCACACAGGTGACAACGTCCTCCAGAAGCTGTTCTGTCTGCTGGAAAGCACAACTCTAACTGTTCATGTTAAAGGGATAGTTCAACATTTTGGCAAATTCACCTATTTCCATAATCCCTATAGGCTTAGCAGTAGGTTCATTACCTTTAATTGTCGGTGCAAGCTTTTTTTTTAGATCGGTGGGGCAGAGAAGTGAGCTCTGCACGGCGCGCAGTATTTTCGCCTTTCCCTCATCAAACTCATCAAATACACAATCCAACAACTCCAAAACGCTCTGGTGGACAAGTTGTGACCTGCACATTCACCACGCTATGAGATAATAACGGATGTTCATCCCTATGATGGTTTGAGGATTGCCTGGTCTTATAGGTCTTATATACGGTACATAATATTTCAAAACTTCTTAGACAATATAGTAGTTGGTTTCCCTACAAGTGAATGCACCTGTTGTTACTAGGCCATACATCCCTCTTTGATTCATTATTGTTCTTTTGTTGTCCCACTTTTTGTCTCTGTCTTTAGTTAGTTTTCTTTCTTTCTTTAATATACTTTGCAGATTTTTAGCTGTTTTTATTAATGTTCTTTTTGTATTTTTTGGTGTTGATTTGAATTGCTTTATTGCTCTCAGTGTTTTGTTATTTTGTTTCTGTAGCACTTTGAGATTATTTTATGAAAAGCACTTTACAAATTAAATGTATTATTATTATCAAGTAGTTCAGAGTATTTGCTTGATGTCTCATAATGTTACATAAATATACGTTATTATTTCATAGCGTGGTGAATGTGCAGGTCACAAGAGTGTTTTGGAGTTGTTGGATTGTGTATTTGATGAGTTTGATGAGGGAAACGTGGAAATACTGTTCACCTCCATTGCTTTAGCTGAGCAGCTCGCGTCTCTGCCCTGCCGATCAAAAACATCTTGCACCGACAATTAAAGGTAATGAACCTACTGCTATAAAAGATACCTGAAGGAGATTTTTTTTATTGTTTTACTGTTTTTATTATTCATGCTCCATGTGTGTATGTGTGTGTCGTCTGTATCACCAGCACCTAGCAACAATGTGATCATGCAGGAGCTGAGGAAGAAAAACGTCAAGATCCTGTCAGAGAAAGTGCTGCTGCTTCTGAACAGAGGCGGTAAGAGACCACCGTTTGTCCCAGCTCTCATGTTCATGCATCAGACCACCCTGACTTTTACTCTTCACATGGTCATCACCTTTTATCCTCTGCTCTCCAGACGACCCCGTGTGCATGTTCAAACACACCCCGCCTGCACCGCACTCGGTTCTCAAGTTTCTGCAGGATGTGTTTGCCAGCACAGAGACCGCCGACATCTTCTACAGCACTGACATGATGGTGATGATCGACATCGCCGTACGACAGATATCTGACCTTTCCCCTGGAGACAAGGTGAGATGCTGACACACTGGAGATTTTGGCGATAAAAACTCGTGTCAAACAACTGATTATAACCTCCTCTCTCTCTCTCTCTCTCTCCCTCGCTGTCAAAGCTGCGGATGGAGTACCTCTCCCTCATGCACTCCATCATGCGCTCCACGGACTACCTGGAGCACAAGCACCGCCTGCCGGACCTGCAGGGGGCGCTGCAGAGGATTCTCAGGGAGGAGGAAGATCCGGGCGAGGATGAGGGGAGTGCCACAGCCAAGCAGATGGATAAGCTAATCGTACAACAGATCTACAAGGAGTTTCCACACGTCTGTGAGAACCAGGACTGACCATATCATCACCATGCTCACACACTGTAGTCTGCTCCCGTCTACTGCAGGGAGGTACAATAAAGCTTGACGGAAGAAAGAAAGACCCGACGGGACGTCCTGTATCCTGTCCTGGCCTGTCCCCAGAAAGCCAACTCCACTTTTGCCGGTGTTTTCTCCGACCCCATTAGCCCAGAGCTGCAGCATCATGTGATGATGATGATTTCAAGAAGATTGTTGTTTTCCACAGCTTTTCTCCTTCTTTTGAGTGGGAGGTTGTCTTTGGTGTTGAGTGCCAAGAAGGGAAAACATGCCAAAAAAGAAAACAACAACAACACCAACTGTGAGGACATGATGGAGATAAAAATCTAGGCCAAGCTGTGGAGCTTTTGTTACAGTGAATTCTTAGCAATAATTATCATAAATATCAAACATGAACTAAATGTACTCAAAAAAAAGTATCTTGAAATTAGACACATCAGCCACAACTATTCCTTATTCTAACCAAAGTAACTCTAACCAAATTTATTTTCGAACTAATTCAAAGATTTGTGATGAAAAGTCCGATTTGAAGCGAGAAGCTGCTGCAGAAGAACACTTTGACCCTTTATGTGCTTCCCCCTGACAGTGGGACCAAACTACTGTGTGTTACTGAGAGCAGTGTTTTTCCTTTGGAGAGCACAGTGCTCCTGAAACTTACTCTTTCATTCACCTGCTTTTTCATCATATAAAAACCAGTTGAACAGGTGTACACTCCGACCCGCGTTGTAGCATCGCTATAAGCTTCTGGCTGCTGCTCCGTAGCTGTGGCTCGTCCGCAGGTGTTCTCAGTCCGGTACCTTCGCTGACCGCTTTTCAGAAACTTCAGTATGATCACTCTGTACTTATGTGTGAAGCTCCTCAAGCGACAGAAGACTTTGACCGTTTACAAATTAATGTCAAACTGTTGGACTGAAGGGTTTTTGTTCTTTATGCTGCGTTCACATTTAACCTAACCGTGCTGCAATAAGGCTTTTAACACCTTGCTGTAAAAATACCGAGGCGTGACTGAAGTGAGGGAAAAGTGTTTTGCAGTTATTATCGAAGATGACGCATTAGTCAGTGTTGTTGATTTTCCAGTTTTCTACTGAGAATCCAGACTAGGGAGAGGGAACACAGGGCATTTCTTTAACCTCCTCATAGTCTTATTCTTCAACAGCAACATGTTTTGTCTTTGTTTCTTCCCCATCATGTGGTGATTGATGTTGTTCTCCCATTTTACACTCTTACTTCTCTCTTCTGACCCCGGCATGGCTTCTCCATCTTGAGAGGGTAGATGCAATCCTTAAGTGATATCAGATTTTAGTTCTCGTCCATGTACTCATTCATTACCTGTGTGTGTGTCTGTTTTCAGCGTGTGAGAGTGAGTGAGAGAGAGAGAAAGAGAGAGAGAGAGAGAGATGGACATCTCCTTTCCATGATTAACATTGTCTGCAAAACTGCTACGACTGTGTTGTAATGAAACTAATAAAGCTCTATTTTAACAGTGATCAGTAGCCAAGAGAGTGAATTGTGTTGACAGAATGTTTTGAACTTTTTTATTCATGGCAGTTTTACAGGATTAACACAGACAAACAAAACACACACCATGTCCATGAATGCAGTGGTTACAGAAAAGACGACAATTTAAATGAGAAATAGATTAAATATACTGTATATGATAGTGATGACACTCACAAGATTGTCGCAGATTGGGGCGGTAAGTCAGATTTCCACAACCTCAACATCTCTTGTTACTGTGTCATGGACTCAACAGCTCAGATGTTTTGGTCAAGCCTGTCTGTTGCCATAGCGTCCAAACAATGCTGTTTCAGCACCGGGGGTTAAATAGACCTTATAAAGCTTAGAAAACCACTGAAACAGTAGACACCAAAAGATTAGGAAGGTCTGGACATGTCCAAAAGTTGGAGCTGATATGTTGTTCTCTGTCTTTTATTTGTTGCATAAAGGTGAAAGATCAGGGGGAAAAAATCCGTGTGCAGTTTAGACTATGAGCAGTTTAACCTATGTACAACTGTCAACTGAATCACATGTTTTGATAAAGTTTATAGTGCTAAGTTAACACAGTTACACTCAGGACATTACATGGCTCATAGATAGATAGATAGATAGACAGACAGACAGACAGACAGACTTAAATTGTCATTGTTATAAAAACAACAAAACAGTGACAGTGAAGTGCGACTCATGGCAGAGTAAAAACATCAAGCAGCCAGGATAAATTAAATAATTAACAATTAAATAAAAGGTCAGGGGATAGAAGTGTAATCTATCTGAATGAGCTGATTGATCGGGGGCGGGCGGTGACATGCAGCTAAGGGCCACAGTATGAGGTGAACCTGGGCACTGAACACTGAGCCTCATTGATATTTGATAAGGGCAGTGGTAATGCCCCAGGTGTTACCATACAATTACAACAACAATAGGGTTGTTGTAACTGTTATAGTATATAATATAATATAATATAATGGTTAATAAATGTGATAAATGTCCTCTTTTTTATAAATATAATCACATTTATAAAAATATCACATTTATCATATGGAAAAGCTAATATTTAGTTCTTATATAAAAAGTCAATAAACAACAAGGAAACACAGTTTACACACATCATTAACATAAAACGCATTAGGATCTTTGTCGTCTATCTCGTTAGACAGTCAGTGTTGTAGTCGGACTCGGAGTGTTTCCACACGGACAGCTAACCGAGCCGTACCAGAGGAGCGCTGTGTTGCAGTCAGACCGGTCCGGGTAGATAAAGTGGGTCAAAGGTCCAGCAGCAGTGTAGCAGTTCTGTCAGACCAGGTGAGCTGCTGCTTCTTGGTTCTTGTCCTCCTCTTCCTCCTCTCCCTTCACTCGGTTCGGCTTCCTTTGTTCTTCTGCAGCTCAGCGGGAAAAACAGCGAACATGTCCAAACAGCAGCCGATCAGCCCGCTGAAGAACTTCTTCGCTGGGGGGTTCGGAGGAGTCTGCCTGGTGTTCGCCGGACATCCACTCGACACCATTAAAGTAATTAGCCTACTGCATATGTGTGCGTGTGTGTGTGTATCACTTACTCACTGCATATTGTAACGTTATAGGACACACACAGTCAGAGCAGTTCCTGGTTGTAGTGTCATAAACTGTGTGTGTGTGTGTGTGTGTGTGTGTGTGTGTGTGTGTGTGTGTGTGCGCGCGTGTGTGTGTGTGTGTGTGTGTGCGCGTGTGTGTGTGTGTGTGTGTGCGCGCGCGCGCGCGCAGGGAGCTTACTGCTGCAGCCCTTTCACCTACTTCAGGTCACTTTAATGACTCAGCTGCTGTTGCACCTCTCACCTGGCTGCTGTCAGTGTATTCACCTTCCAGTGCTGTGGGATAGAGTCAGACTCTCTGTGTACAGGTGCATCTCAATACATTAGAATATCATGGAAAAGTGTATGTCAGTAATTCAATTCAAAAAGTGAAACTAGTACATTATATCTAGATTACACACTGAATGAAACATTATCTCTTTATTCATTTACTTTCTTTTATTTGTAATGATTATTACCCAGGGGGCAAAGCAAAAAAAACAGACAGGGAGCGTTGTAAAAGGTTTGACACCAGAAATGATATCTAGGAACTTCAAGGATTAAAACCTGGTTGGACAACCTGGTCAAGTAGCTGCTGGAAAGCTACAGGGGGCCCAAACTCAAATGGAAGCTTATGAATGAAGGACATTTTCTATATACATGTTAGGCATAGATATTCTCCATAAAGTGCTGAAAAATAATAATTTTCATGAGGCGAACAGTACTTTTTTTTGTCTTTTTTGGGGATGTGATCTTAAAATCGAGTTGCAACAAACCCCAGAATCTTTTTTTCATGCCTACCCCAATGTGTCAAGATACTCTCTGCCAAATTTTATAGTTGTATGACTATTTATGCCATTGTAGGCCCTGTAGCTTTCCAGCAGCTAGTTGACCGGGTTGTCCACCCAGGTTTTAATCCTTGAAGTTCCTACAGTAGATATCATTTCTGGTGTCAAACCTTTTAAAATGCTCCGTGTCTGTTTTCCAAAAAACTGGGATTTTGCCCCCTGGGTATATGGCATACATCTAATGAAGACCTAAGTAGTATCTGAAAAAAATGTGATTATTACAAAAAAGACCAATAAAAAAAAAATGTAATATGGTGGTAAAGTCTGTCCATCTATATGCTCTTAATACTTGGCTGTTTGACTTGAACTGCTGGAAATTGACTTTTCCTAGTTTATTGAGATGTGGGACATTGAAACACCCCGGGACACTATGAGTGACAGCCAATCATCTAACAGCTATGTAGCTGGGTTAAGCACCGTCTCCAGGTGTGTTTATTGAGATTATAAACTAAAAAAGGACCCGTAAACTCGTCGGTATGGTAACAGTAACAGGTGACTGTCACCAGCTGTCCTTTCAAAATAAATGCATAAAAAGCCAGAGACTGGTGGCGGTGAGAAATGTAGCGGTGGCGGGCGCCGCTAAATCCTCTATGCAGGAAAAACCCTGCATCCAGAAAACACCTGATCACATCATTATGTGGCCACGTCCTGCCTTTATACAACACGAGTTCTTTCAGGTGCACAGTCTGGTTATGTCAGTGTCTTCATGGTGTGAGATCAGGACTCCTTGTTGTTTTGGCTCATTGTCATGTTGCTCAGTGAATCAGACTCAGAATGAATCATCAGACACTGTAAGCTGTAAACACAACACTGACATCACCGTCTCCTCAGCGACAGTTATTAAGACAAACAAGTAAAGCAAACAGACATGTTTACACGTCCAACACACAGTGTAACAGTTGCTTTTATTTGATAATCCATTGTTTACTTTCCAAATATTGGACTTATTCTAACTTGCCCTGAAGGTGTTGGATGAGGTGCAGCTGAGGATGTTGTTCCACTTCAAACATGTCCTGTGAAGTCCACTACCTTCACCACTGTATGTTATATTGTCTGGATCATCATAAAAACATTCTTCTTTTCTTCAGGTGCGTTTACAAACTCAGCCTAAACCCAAACCTGGAGAGAGCCTCATATACGCTGGAACCATCGACTGCTTCAAAAAGACGTTAGCCAAAGAGGTGAGGATGCTCATGTTCTGTTTTATGCCAAAACAAGACAAGTGGGCGTCTATATTTAGAAATAATGGGGATGAACTGGAGCTACTGGGGCGCCAGAAAGAGTACAAGCCAGTGTTTTTCAACCTTGGGGTCGGGACCCAACATGGGGTCGCCTGGAATCCAAATGGGGTCGCCTGAAATGTCAAGTAATTGATTACTGATAAAAATATTTTTTAACTATTATTATCCGTTTTTTATGATTAAAAACACCACACACAATGTTAAACAACTGTACTCTATACTTAGCTGGCGCATCTTGATTGACGGCCGAGATCACGTGACTGCATGTGATTGGGGGTCGCCAGAAATTTGTGATGTCAAAATTGGGTCACAAGCCAAAAAAGATTGGGAATCACGGTGGTATGGTATAAGCAAAGAAAGATACTATATGCGAGATGGGAGAGAAAAGAAAAGAAGGAGAGAGAGAGAAAAAAGGAGGGGGGCAGACCCCCTTTTGTATAGATGTACTAGAAGAGAGAGTGGAGAGAAAAGTGGAGATCAAGGGAAAAAGAATAAATAAATGAATGAATTGTTTCCCTGTCTTCTCCTCCTCCTCTCTCCAGGGGTTGAAAGGTCTTTATAAAGGCATGGCCGCCCCCATCATCGGGGTCACGCCCATGTTCGCCGTCTGTTTCTTTGGATTCGGACTCGGGAAGAAGCTCCAACAGAAAACTCCTGATGACATCCTGACGTAGGTGGCCGCTCTGTGTTCAGTGCTGAACTGGTTCACTCTGTGTCTGATACTTAGAGGTGACTGGGCCGTGTCGCTCCTCTCCGCAGGTATCCACAGCTGTTTGCTGCTGGGATGTTGTCTGGTGTGTTTACCACGGCCATCATGGCTCCTGGAGAACGGATCAAATGCCTGCTACAGGTCAGGAGGTCACTGTGTGTGCAGATAAACTAATCTAATCAATGAGCCACAATGACAGATCCATTCAGTATGCCTGAAAAGAGTTGATGTTCTATCAGACTCTTCTTTTATTGCCTCAAATTCTGCTCAGGTTGCTCTTTGTGAAAATAGTGTAAATGTTTTTTGTGTGTGTTGCAGATCCAGGCAGCATCTGGAGAGGTGAAGTATGCTGGACCCATGGACTGTGCTAAACAGCTGTATCGACAGTCTGGGATCAGAGGAATCTACAAAGGCACCGCTCTGACTCTGATGAGAGGTGCTTCATTACTCCAATAGATCCTGAGTCCAAGCAAACACAACCTAAACAACACATGAACTTGTGTTTTGTAGACAACCCTTTGGACTTTCTAAGTTTTCTGCATTAATTGGCTATTGAATGTGATCCTATCTACTTCTAAGTCACAAGTATAAACAAACACAATGTACTTAACCTAATACCACACAAACAATTATAATATTTCATGTCCTTATTGAACATATCCACTAAACATCCACAGTGCAGGTGGAAAAAGGATTTAATAAGTGGTTGGAGCTCCTCTGGCAGCAACAACCTCAACCAAAGGTTTCCTGTAGCTGCAGATCAGAACTGATCAACACTCAGGATGAATTCTGGACCATTGGTCCTGACAGAACTGCTTCAGCTCAGCCATGTTATTATAGGATGTCTGGTGTGAATGGCTCTCTGGAGAATCATTCCACAGCATCCCTATTGGATTCAGGTCTGAGCTCTGACTGGGCCGCTCCCAAAGGTGGAGTTTCTTTTTTTGGAGCGACTCTAGATGATCTAGATAGTAGATTTACTTCAGTGTTTAGGCTCAATTGTCCTGCTGAGTTTCATCTGGTGGACACCACCCTGACATTATCCTGTAGGAAGCCTTGATAAACTCTGGATGGTGGTAAACTGTCCAGGCCCTGAGGCAGCAGAGCCCCAAACCATGATGCTGCTATGCAAAGCCATTTTACACCATATGTACAAAAAAATACAAAAAATTAAATCTTAGTTTCATCAGTCTACAAAACATTTCCCATTAGTGTTGTGGAGTTGCAAACTTCAGGCCTGCAATGGAGAGCAAAGCAAGTAATGCAGAAAACTATGAAATTCCAAAGGATTCACATACTTGTTCTTGCCACTGTAGTGTGAGAATGAGTACTGTGTATTCACATAGAAACATAATAACTGTCAATTATCCATTCAGTTACTTATCTAGTAATGATGAGTATGTTATTGCTGTTATATGATGGACTGTTGTGATCTTTGTTGTGTAAACTCAGATGTTCCAGCCAGTGGGATGTACTTCACGTCCTACGAGTGGTTGAAGAACCTCCTCACACCTGCAGGAAAAAGGTGTGTGTTTGTCTTCCTGCTTGTTATTTACAAGCCTCTGCTTTAAAAAGACGCGAGCGGTCAAACCTGCCGTCTTCTCTCCGCAGCCATAACGACCTCAGTGTTCCCAGTGTGCTGTTTGCCGGCGGAATGGCTGGAATCTTTAACTGGGCCGTCGCCATTCCAGCCGACGTTCTCAAGTCTCGCTTCCAGACAGGTTTGTTTGATAAACTGTTAAATATTGGTTTCGTTTTCTCTTACTTTAAGCCTCATTTGTACAACTTCCTACTATAACAGAAGAGAGTTAATGTTCGGTTTGCGTCCTGTCCACTAAACACTGTCTTGTATCAAGCATTTGGTGCAGTTCTTAGATTCTCTTTTTCTTATTCTGCTGCTCTACACTTTGTGAGATGTTGTTATTTGAGCTCAGCCCCAGGTGGACAGCTGTGTCTGTATTTCTGTTTTTCAGATGATGTTAACTTTAATTCCATATGGTAATATGGAATGCCTGTAAAAAGTTCGGTGTGTATGAAGTAGAGATCGACCGATATGTTTTTTCCAGGGCCGATACCAATAACGATTATTAGTAATCATGGAGACTGATAACAGATATTCAGAACTGATATTTATTTGCAGTAAAAATGAAAATTTCGGTGTCAAAATTTAGAATAAAGCACCTGGTATTAGACTGAATACAGTACTGTTTGTTTTTTCTTTGGACACTGTAAAGACACACAGAACTTGGTTCAGTGGGGGCTGTGGGCAGGACATTGTTACACAGCCCAGAGTGGACAGAGAGACAGCCTTTTAAAATACATCTATTTTATCAGTTATCAGTGAAAAAAGGCTGATTTCGAATATCGGCGAATATTATTGGCCATGCCGATGATTGGTCGATCCCTAGTATGAAGTCACTCCTTACTGTGTCTCATATGGGCAGGCGTCACTGTTCCTGAGGTTTATTATGTGTCTTCCTCTCAGCTCCTGAGGGAAAGTATCCCAATGGTTTCCGTGACGTTCTGAGGGAGCTGATCAGAGAGGAGGGCGTGGTCTCACTATACAAAGGCTTCAACGCTGTCATGCTTCGAGCCTTCCCTGCAAACGCAGTGAGTATACTTCTTCTTCTTTTGTTCATGGACATGGTGAAGGTGCATTTAAACATGGAGCATGAGATGATGAAGAGGATGTCAGTGGTTCATATTTCATATTTAGGTCAGCAGGATATTACAGGTGCTATAATAAATACAGACATCAGTCTCATTGGACTGAAAGGTAGGTTGATCATGAAGAATTTAAAACATTTACAGGGTATCCGCGGGGTCTTGAAAAGTATTAAAAGGTGATAAATCAATTAATCAATCAATCAATCAATCAATCAATCAATCAATTAAGACCCATAAAAAGTATTAAAAAGTCTTTTCACAACTTTATAAAGTCTTACATTTTGAAGGTATTTTTTTCTGAATTAACTGTCCAAGAGTTTGAGTCCTAAAAAACATTGTAAAAGTGTGTGAATTTATTCATTTTATTAAAAAAACAAAGATGAACCGGTACATAAAAAAGAAAATAAGATTGTTGTTTTTGTTTTTTGAGAGTGGAGCAATGTTTTTTTTATCCCAGCCTATTTGAATTCTGTAGCATCATAGTGGTCTATAGTCTTTATCACAAACTAAAACTGTTATGTTAAAAGTGTCACTGATGTAAATGGTTACAGCTTGAAGTGGCGGTGAGGTATTGAAAAATATTGAGAAGGTCTTGAAAAAGTCTTAAAAAGGTATTAGAATTAACTTCAAGATTCCTGTATATACCCTGATTTAGTCAGTAATGAAGTTAATGTCATCAATTAAAGGTCAAAATGCACCAAAAATATCTTTAAAAAAATAATAATAAGGGGTCATCCAAAAATATGTAGGAATGACATGAAAACAGAATGTGGTTGTGTAGCTGGTTTGTGATGAAATGATACGACCCATTCTGTCCTGCATCACTGTTACACACTCTAACTCTGTCTGTTTGTCTCAGGCCTGTTTCTTAGGCTTTGAGTTCGCAATGAAGTTCCTGAACTGGGCGGCACCGAACCTGTGATGAAGAGCTGAGCGTTGCCCCGTGTGTGAATCCCAGGAAGAACTGTCACACAACAATGGAGTTGAAAGCAGTGAACCCACTCTAAGTCAAGCAACATGAAGCAGTTTTTTAGAATTCTCCAATGATGAACTTGATTATCTTCTAAACCTTGTGTTACTGTAGAGCACACGCATCAGACCTGCTGAGGGTTCAGTGCAGAGATGTTGTCATGACTCTGCCAGTACCAGTGCCAGTACACACACACACACACACAGACGTCGAATGTTCTCACTCCCTTTGTTTTACTTGATTTTGATTTATTTTAAATTCTGTTTATATATATACATATAAAAGAAAAGGAACATGAACTGAACATGTTGTGCCTTATACCTTTTGTTACCTGCGAGTAAGTGTACATATCAGGGAAAAGGTGCACTATGTCGTACCGTGTGTGTTCAGTCTCTCAGTGATACACGCCTTTCAGACTGTCTGCTGCTTCCTGTACGGTCACACACCACTCAGTGGCCCCTGGTACTAACTCCACTTTCTGTTTGTTTCAGTGTGAAACTGTGAGAGTCATCATCATGACAGGGATTGAATTGAACTGTATGAATGTCGACATGTATAGAAATAAAGAGCAGAATCCATATTTAGAATCAAACGGTGTTGCAAATTTTTTATTTGGATGAAGTAGAAACAATCTACAAGTCTCACAAAAAATGACAATACAACTGAGTTATAATAAAGAACATGAAACAAATAATTACAAAGAATTTCAAATAAAGAGAATACCCATGATGAAATAAAGTTACATATTGAATGGTTTATGAATATACAGCGATGGCCAAAAGTTTAGAGAATGACACAAATATTAATTTTCAGTCTGCTGCCTCAGTTTTTATGATGACAATTTGTATATACTCCAGAATGTTATTAAGAGTGATCAAATGAATTAGCAATAATTGCAAAGTCCCTTCAGGAGAGAGGTCCAGGTGTTGTAAAGAAGGCTTCAGGGCGCCCAACAAAGTCCAGCATGCACCAGGACCGTCTCCTAAAGTAGATCCAGCTGTGTGATCGGGGGATCCACCAGTTCGGGTAAATTCATGCAAAACCTCTGATGCATGTTCCTGTCAGGGGCAGTTTTTCAGCAAGCAGTCTCTGCATTTGCCTCGAAAACAACTCTGTTGCATAACATTCCTTTATTATCTCATAGCGTGGTGAATGTGCAGGTCACAACTTGTCCACCAGAGCATTTTGGAGATGTTGGATTGTTTATTTGATGAGTTTGATGAGGGAAACCAAGAAATCCCATGAGCCTCCGTAGCGTAGCCCTGAGCAGCTTGTGGCTCTGCTCCACCGTTCTAAAGATAGCTTCCACTGACAATTAAAGGTAACGAACCTACTCCTATATGACTATAGGGATTAAGACAATGAGCCAATTTAACAAAAGGTTTAACTATCCCTTTAGTGAATGGCAGCAGCAAGGTGTGAGTGCATCTACACACACCGCGAGGGTTAGACTTCTGGAGGAAGGCCTGGTGTCGAGAAGGAGCAGCAAAGAAGCCACTTCTGTCCAGGACAAACACCAGGGACAGACTGATGTTCTGCAGAAGGTCCAGGGACTGGACTGCTGGGGACGGGGGTACAGTCTTTTCTCTGATCAGTCCTCTTCTTCGCCGTTGTTTGGGGCATCCAGAGAAGAAGAGGTGAGCGCTCCTATCAGTCCTGTGTCAGCCAATAGTAAAGCATCCTGAGTCCTTCCACTCACTCACTCACTCACTCACTCACTCACTCACTCACTCACTCACTCACTCACTCACTCACTCACTCACTCACTCACAGCCATGAATAAAGAACAGCACTAAAACATCATCCGAGACCAACTTCCCCCAACCATCCAAGACACTTGATCAACTTCATGCAATTGTCAATAAAAGCCTTAGGCACTGAAATGCTTGTACTTATACATCAGTCACCACAACAATATCTGACAAAAGATCTAAAAACACTGGAGCAGCAAACTTTGTGAAAAATAGTAGCTAGTACTTGTGTCATTCTCAAAACGTTCGGCCACAACTGTATTTGGCAGTGAGTAAAAAGAACGAGTTTTTCTTTCCAGCATGAAAATGTCACAAATTCCTGTGTGATGTTTAACTGAAGCATCTCATACCTGAAATGTAAAAAAAAAAATTATTTTGAATGTGTCTTCGCAAAACATTCTGAACCTCTGACCAGGTTGAAATAAATGATAATGCTTTGTTCAGGATGTCCCAAAGCAGGTGAATGAATAATGTAGGAAGTCTTAAAGGGATAGTTCACCCAAAATTCAAATTTCACTCATTATCTACTTACCCTCATGTCGACTAAGAGCTGTGAGAATTTTCAGAGTCCTCCATTCCTTCTCTGAGTTACGGGGGGGTCCGTGCAGCAGTATTTGTCCATATAATGGTTGTCAATGGATACTAACTTTCTTCGTCCAAAAAGACACACCAAAAAACATCCAAATACCTCCATACTGCTCGTCTGTAATGTCCCTCTTGTATTGAAGCCCCGACATGAGAAATTGTTCTGAAAAAGATTATAGTCTAAGTCTATATTTTAAGCTTGTTTGTAGCGGAAGCTCCCAGTGTCTCGGTTCACTGCTCTTCCTGTGTCAGTGCAAATCTCACGTGATTTGCACTGACCGGCGGAACAATTTCTCATGTCGGGGCTTCAATACAAGAGGGACATTACAGACGAGCAGTATGGAGGTATTTGGATGTTTTTTGGTGTGTCTTTTTGGACGAAGAAAGTTGGTGTAGTTCTAGTGTTTGAATTTAGAAACACTCCTTGCTCAAAATAAATCTACTGTCTATGTGTTGGGGGCTGTTTTTGCATATGTCAACAGCAGTCTGACTTCCAGTACAAACGATTAACAGTCCTCTCTGTCCTCACCGTGTCTTTGCCAAATCATCAAGTTCTGATGCCTAATCCACTGGACAGCCTTTAATTACTACTGAAGTGAAAACTCCAGCTCAATATTTTCCGACAGGCTGTGCTAAATAAAGAGATCGATACGCTGCTGAATGAGAGTGGGGGAGGAGTCAGTTTGGTCCACACAGAAGATTGTTCATCTAATCTGGAGGCCATTCAGAGCTGCTGATGCTGCCGTTTGATATTTCAGGTGTTACTAAGTGAGCTCAGTGGAGATGCAGGCCCTCTAGAGGTGACCCAACACCGTTAACAATCCAAATCTGACCTCTGACCTCTGACCTCTGAAGCTGAATGATGAGTACTGTGGAGATACCGGCCGGTTTAAAGGAGCTCCTGCAGGGATACACTGTGGAGGTGCTTCGCCGCCGGCCATCCAACTTGGTTGAATTTGCGGTGCAGCATTTCGCACAGATTCTGGAAAATCAAAGAAATGACCAACAACGAGCCAAGAGACGCAGCACAAAACCAGCGAGGAAAGGCGTCACCTTTGAAATAAACAAGTCCTCAAAGGATGACGAGGAGGAGGAAGAGGAAGAGGAAGAGGAGGAGGAGGAGGAGGAGGAAGACACTATTAGTGAGTACTGACATGTTATTTTGTCTGGTGTCAGCTCTAGATGAAAAAAATGGAACTTTGAGAAACATCAATCATCTTGTAAATGTCATCTGGAGACTGAGATTTGAGATTTGACTGAGCAAGTGCACAAAAATGTGTATTAATGCAAAGTTTCACAAATAAATTCACCATCATCTCTTCTCCACAGAGTCCACCACCGGTAAATACAACCGCAGAGTTTCAGGTCAGTAACTGGAACATAACCTACTCTGTCGTGAATATTAATCAGTGTTGACCACGGTTTAGTATTTTCATTTGTTGGTCCTGCTGTAGTTTGTGCCGAGGCGTACAATCCTGACGATGATGAGGATGATGATGCAGAGCCTCGGGTGGTGCATCCTAAAACAGATGAGCAGCGTCGCAGGCTTCAGGACGCATGCAGAGACATTTTACTGTTCAAAACTCTGGAGCAGGTACAACAACCTCCTATCATCCCACTGGGTTTCCTCTTTTTGAATGTGTGTCTCTTTATTCTTCACATAAAGATTAGATTAGATTGAACTTTATTGTCACTGCACCTGTCACAGGTTTTTGCATCTAACCAGAGTGCAGAATCAGTAGGTAACAGATATCAATATATGGATGCAGAAGTACAGGGTATGGAATGATATGTATATATACATTTATAGTATATACAGAAAGTGTAGAAAGTAGAAAACGGATGTACAAAAGTGCAAAAATGTGGTGCAAGCGGATTCAAAGAGAATACTTAAAGGTCCAGTGTGTAATAATTGGCTAGGTTTATTGGCAAAATCTGAACATACTACCATGAATATATTTGTGTATAAGTGTATAATCGCTATAAATAAAATGTGTTTGGTTTCTGTAACCTTATAATTATTCTTTTACATATACATATAGCAAGGGTCTTGCTTTAGAGAATGTCGCCATCTTGTGTCGCCATGTTTGTATGGCAGGAAAATCCAGCCAGTCAGAGAGCACGTTTCAAGAGTTTTGTAAAGTGGTTTAGATCTTCACCTCATCGCTCCATGCTCCTGAAATATTCCCAGTCGTCCCAGTCGTGGTGAACAAGTTTTTTTTGTCCTCGGAGGAACGCTAGATGTCACGGTTTCCCTCCATTTTACACACTGGACCTTTAAAAGTGCAGTGGTGTCAATACAGTACTGTGTAAACAAATAAATAGGTCAGACAGCATGTGGATAATTCAGTCCACATGCTGGGGGGTGGGGGTTTGGTGAGTGTGTGAGCACTTTGACTTGAACATAAAGCTGGCTCATGTCCTCCAGGAACAGTTCCATGAGGTTCTGGACGCCATGTTCGAGGTGCTGGTCAAACCTCAGGAGCACATCATAGACCAAGGAGACGACGGAGACAATTTCTACGTCATAGAGAAGTGAGTGAGACAGTTCACACTGTTGTCTTTATGGTTCTGATGTCTGACCTGGCTTGCACTGACTTCTCTGTACGTCCCACCGTTCCCAGGGGCGTGTATGACATTTTTGTGCAGAAGGACGGAGTCGGTATTTGTGTTGGAAAGTATGACAACAAGGGGAGTTTTGGTGAGCTGGCTCTCATGTACAACACACCACGAGCCGCCACCATCGTTGCGACGGAAGAAGGCGCTCTGTGGGGCCTGGTGAGTCCAACAGGGGGTCATGACTTTCACCGCCTCAAAGCCTCATGTAACATCTGGAGTGGACTGACTATGTTGCCAAGTAGATAATGTGTATCATCACTGTGAAATACTGAACAAATATAAAATGCTTAGCTTTGATAATCTAATGATGTATTCTGATGTTCGTTTAGTGTAGAAAATAATTCATAATGTTGCCCCTCCCCCACTGAAAACCTTTGTTAAACTCTGCTCTGAGCATTCCAGTGGAGATTGTAATATTCCTAAACGTAGCTCTGCCTTTGCTCAATCTGCCTTTTCTTTTAAATCTGTCAAATCATGGAACAATCTTCCAACTAATCTGAAACTTTGTACAGACTTCAATGTTTTCCCGGGAAGTCAAACAATGGATCCTAAGAAATCAGTCATGTCAGCATTAATCATGAGCCTAAATTATTTTTAACCTTGGCAAAGTGTGAAGTATTTTAATAACTGGATGTTTCTTTCTGATATGAAATATGTCTTGAGTGTTTATGATGTGTGAGAGGGTGTATTATGCACATGTGTATGGATGTTTAGAACGCTATGTAAATTGATAATTCTTACCTTTCTATTGTTCTTATTCACCTGCCCAGGGACTATGGATGGAAAGTAGCTAGTAAGCTAAATCCGGTACAAGGCATCTCTTCTCATTTCGAGACTAATGTTATTTTGTACATTGTCCCTGATACAAATAAACTTATTAAACTAAACTAAACTATAAACATAAAAATACAAATGAAGAGTTCTTACAGACTTCAGTTCTAAAACTGAAGGAAAGTCAAATGATTGGTTGTTATCTCGTATTTTTTATTTCTCAGGATCGAGCCACATTTCACAGACTGATCGTGAAGAACAACGCGAAGAAAAGGAGGATGTATGAAGCCTTTATTGAGTGTGTTCCTCTTCTGAACTCTCTTGAGGTTTGTATTAGGAACAGAACCGCTACACAAACATTAGAATTGTTGAATAGATGGACATTCAGTCGTCTTATGCTTATGGCGTCTCCATGCTTCGTTTTCTTGCCACAAGCTCTCTGAGAGAATGAAGATTGTTGACGTTTTGGGAGCACGAGGATTTAAAGATGGAGATCGTATAATCACACAGGTACAGTGTTTGTTGGGGCATTTGTTGCTGCTGGTGTTTTGAACTAGTTTGGTTTGATTGGATTAAATCTATGGTGTTGTCTGCACCTGCAGGGAGAGATGGCCGACTGTTTCTACATTGTGGAATCAGGAGAAGTGAAGATAATGATAAAGAGCAAAGTAAGTATGTCAGTGTCAGAATTTGCTGGTGTTTAGAGGGTGGATGTTATATATTTATTTACTGTACAGTAATTCAGTTTGTATCCGGTAACATCTGCTAACAGGGGACTACTTATAGTCCAGTCATTTTATGAAAAAAGGTTGAACAAATTGCAACAGAAGCAAACTCAACTGATTTTGTATCCTCAGCATGTCCTGAGTGAGGGAAAAAAAGCCCCGAAAAATCCCATTGGGGAAAGTTTCGAAAAAGACCCAAATATAGCCCATTCATACGCCTATTAATTATTTTTGTCACGTGAATAGGGTAAAATTTTTAACCTTTAAATATCCATCCATCCATCCATCCATCCATTTTCATCCGCTTATCCGAGTCCGGGTCGCGGGGGCAGCAGTCGGAGCAAGGATCCCCAGACTTCCCTCTCCCCGGACACTTCCTCCAGCTCTTCCGGGAGGAGGCCCCAAGGCGTTCCCAGGCCAGCCGAGTGACGTAGTCACTCCAGCGTGTCCTGGGTCTTCCTCGGGGCCTCCTCCCGGTGGGGCATGCCCGGAACACCTCACGAGGGAGGCGTCCAGGGGGCATCCTATACAGGTGCCCGAGCCACCTCAGCTGGCTCCTCTCGATGTGGAGGAGCAGCGGCTCTACTCCGAGCTCCTCCCGGGTGACAGAGCTCCTCACCCTATCTCTAAGGGAGCGCCCCGCCACCCTGCGGAGGAAACTCATTTCGGCCGCTTGTATCCGGGATCCCGTTCTTTCGGTCATGACCCAGAGTTCATGACCATAGGTGAGGGTGGGAACGTAGATCGACCGGTAAATCGAGAGCTTTGCCTTTCGGCTCAGCTCCTTCTTCACCACGACGGACCGATACAATGACTGCATTACTGCGGCCGCCGCACCGATCCGCCTGTCGATCTCGCGCTCCGTTCTCCCCTCACTCGTGAACAAGACCCCAAGATACTTAAACTCCTCCACCTGAGGCAGGAACTCTCCCCCGACCTGGAGGGTGCAAGCCACCTTTTTCCGGTCGAGAACCATGGCCTCGGACTTAGAGGTGCTGATTCTCATCCCAGCTGCTTCACACTCGGCTGCAAACCGCCCCAGTGCATGCTGAAGGTCCTGGCTCGAGGGAGCCAACAAGACCACATCATCTGCAAAAAGCAGAGATGAAATCAAGTGGCTCCCGAACCGTACCCCCTCCGGCCCTTGGCTGCGCCTAGAAATTCTGTCCATATAAATAATGAACAGAACCGGTGACAAAGGGCAGCCCTGCCGGAGTCCAACACGCACCGGGAACAGGTCTGACTTACTGCCGGCAATGCAAACCAAGCTCCTGCTCCGGTCATACAGGGACCGTACAGCCCTCAGCAGAGGGCCTCCGACCCCATACTCTCGGAGCACCTCCCACAGGATGCCACGTGGGACACGGTCGAAAGCCTTCTCCAAGTCCACAAAACACATGTGGACTGGTTGGGCAAACTCCCATGCACCCTCGAGCACCCTGCGGAGGGTGTAGAGCTGGTCCAGCGTTCCACGGCCAGGACGAAAACCGCATTGTTCCTCCTGAATCCGAGGTTCGACTATCGGCCGAATTCTCCTCTCCAGCACCCTGGAATAGACTTTCCCCGGGAGGCTGAGGAGTGTGATCCCCCGGTAGTTGGAACACACCCTCCGGTCCCCCTTTTTGAAGAGAGGGACCACCACCCCGGTCTGCCAGTCCAGAGGCACTGTCCCCGACTGCCACGCGATGCTGCAGAGGCGTGTCAGCCACGACAGCCCCGCAACATCCAGAGACTTGAGGTACTCAGGGCGGATCTCATCCACCCCCGGTGCCTTGCCACCGAGGAGCTTCCGGACTACCTCAGTGACTTCAGCTTGGGTGATGAATGAATCAACCTCTGAATCCTCAGCCTCTGCTTCCTCGACGGAAGGCGTGTCAGTGGGATTGAGGAGATCCTCAAAGTATTCCTTCCACCGTCCGACGATATCCCCAGTCGAGGTCAACAGCTCCCCTCCTCCACTGTAAACAGTGTTGGCGGAGCACTGCTTCCCCCTCCTGAGGCGTCGGATGGTTTGCCAGAATTTCCTCGAGGCCGACCGGTAGTCCTCCTCCATGGCCTCCCCGAACTTTTCCCAGACCCGAGTTTTTGCTTCCGCGACCGCCCGGGCTGCCGTCCGCTTGGCCTGCCGGTACCCGTCAGCTGCCTCGGGAGTCCCCCGAGCTAGCCAGGCTCGGTAGGACTCCTTCTTCAGCTTGACGGCATCCCTTACTTCTGGTGTCCACCACCGGGTTCGGGGATTACCGCCACGACAAGCACCGGAGACCTTACGGCCACAGCTCCGGACGGCCGCGTCAACAATGGAAGTGGAGAACATGGTCCATTCAGACTCAATGTCTCCGGCCTCCCTCGGAATCCGGTCAAAGTTCTCCCGGAGGTGGGAGTTGAAGACCTCCCTGACAGGGGATTCTGCCAGACGTTCCCAGCAGACCCTCACGATACGCTTGGGTCTGCCAAGTCTGACCAGCTTCCTCCCCTGCCAGCGGATCCAACTCACCACCAGGTGGTGATCAGTTGACAGCTCAGCCCCTCTCTTCACCCGAGTGTCCAAGACATACGGCCGGAGATCAGATGACACGACTACAAAGTCGATCATTGACCTCCGGCCTAGGGTGTCCTGGTGCCACGTGCACTGATGGACACCCTTATGCCTGAACATGGTGTTCGTTATGGACAAACCGTGGCTAGCACAGAAGTCCAATAACAAAACACCGCTCGGGTTCACCGGGCGGGTTCCAAAACCCCTTATGAGTGGAACAATATCAAGGACGTTCACGTCGCCCGGATCGGCGTCACCGGGGCCCCACCCTGGAGCCAGGCCTGGGGTTGGGGCTCGCAGGCGAGCGCCTGGTGGCCGGGTCTCCGCCCACGGGACCCGGCCGGGCCCAGCCCGAAGGAGCGACGTGGGCCCGCCTTCCAGTAGGCCCACCACCCGCAGGAAGGACCATGAGGGGCCGGTGCCGTGTGTTTTGGGTGGCAGCCGTGGGCGGGGGCCCCGGCGACCCAATCCCCGGACAACGACTCTGACCTTTAAATATCTCCATGAAAATTACTGAGTTGATTACTTACATAAAGACAAACAAAAAATGTATTACAAGTTTTTTGAAATTCTTTGTTAACATCAAATTGTTAACAGCAAATTTGCATAAATTCCACCGTTTTGACAGCACGTAAAGGTGCTGTGGTGGTACCAGCATGAAAATTGGAATGAGTTGACTCCAGAGGTTCATAAAGGGACCTGTGTATTGTCTTGAAATTTCAGACCAAGTCACGGAGTTTACTTTCACTTCTGTCAACTTACCAACTGTAGCTTTAATGAGCTAGGGCGCTTAGGCTACCATGTAAAACGAGTGCTTCCCGCAGCGACGGATTCTTGAAAAATTGCAGTCATCTTGAAATTTAAAGTGATTTCTTGTCAGTTGACCGATGGAGTCAACTCATTCCAATTTTCATGTTGGTACCACCACAGCACCTTTATATATATATACATGTGCTGTCAAAACGGTGTAATTTATGCAAATGTATGCAAATTTGCTCATGTTAACAAAGAATTTCAAAAAACTTGTAATACATTTTTTGTTTGTCTTAATGTAAGTAATCAACTCAGTAATTTTCATGGAAATATCTAAAGATTAGAAATTTTACCCTATTCAGGTGAGAAAAATAATGAATAGGCATATGAATGGGCTATATTTGGGTATTTTTCTAAACTTTCCCCTAATGGGATTCTTCTGGGCTTTTTTTCCCTCACTCAGGACATGTTGAGGATACACAATCAGTTGAGTTTGCTTCTGTTGCAATTTGTTCAACGTTGACCCCTTTTTTGGCTTAAAATTACTGGACTATTAGAGGATTTACTCTGTGTGTTCCAGACAAAGGTTGGCCAGCAGGACAACACTGAGGTGGAGGTGGCTCGTTGCTCCAGAGGGCAGTATTTTGGGGAACTGGCACTAGTGACCAACAAACCACGAGCAGCGTCTGTTTATGCTGTGGGAGAAACCAAATGCTTAGGTATGTCTGTGTGTTTCAGGAGGGACCGGGGATTGATCCTCTGCAGTTTGTTTTCAGTGTGTGTATGTCACTTACTAAACGGGTCAGAAGGGCACAGGGTCGGGGAACAGGATCCAGGTCCAGCTCACTCGAGTTTCTGTTTCCAGAGATGAGTAACATTTCCTGTTAAAAAGACAGTCAAAAGACCAGACAGAGATATGAAACAGCTACAGAGAGACAAACAAGCAGAATGATGAAGAAATGTAGTGACGTCAGTGATGGAAAAACAGCCACGAACAGATGCAATGACCACAACCGATTTTGGAACATATGGAGGCAGAACAACCACAGACTGGTTCAGAATGGCTAAAAAAAACTGAAACAGAATAAAAGCAGCTAGCAACACAGAACTGCCACAGAGATACACAACAGCCACAGATGTAACTCTAAGAGACACTGAGCATTACAAAGACACAAAATGTTTTGTGACTTTTTCAATCTAAACATTTTCCCTCTAGAAGCACTGAGGGACTTATATCTGTCTCCTATTCTGTCAGTGGACAGGGTCACTATAGTTCCACTGACCAAATATTTTGACAGGCAAGATGTGATCCTGTAGAAATAAAACTTACAAAACTGGGAAACATTATCTCCTTAATTGATGGCTCTGTCCTTCCTGGCATTAGAGTGAGTAGCAGTGTTATAAAACCTCAACTAAGTCTGAGGATCATTTCATTTTTTTATATATACATATAAGTGCCGATGCAACATTAGGGTTATATATTAGATATAAGTTATAGTGCAACAGTATTGTATTAATAGATGCTATCAACATGTTTTTCTGAAAAATTCATACAGCAAAAGAAGCAGATCAGCCAAATGTTAAATATCCAAACACAGACAGCCAAACAACAGTAATTGAAATCAAAGTCTAATAGAAGCTGAATGGTTTAAATCGCATGTTGGGTTGGAGAGTGAAAATGAATGCCAAGTTTTGGTGTTACAGCACATTAAACCAGGTGTATCCCCCTGTGGCTGTAGTTATAACCTCTTGGCAAATGCTTACTAAGATAGTTCCAGGAAGTGGAGGAGGACACAGGCCTCAGATCACAGTAGAGATGGGATGAAATATCTGCAGGCCACATGAAAGAGGTGACTCAATATCTGAACATTAACCAAAAAACTGCCATGACAGTCAAGTGCAGAAATAAAGACTCTTATCCATGATGCCGGAAAAGGCAGAAGAGTGTAACCTCACACACACACTTCATGGTGAAAGTGTAGCTCATACCCACATATTGTTTTCTCTGCAGCCTACCTCTATTGATTTCCCACGGGGGAGTTTTAGAAACATCATATCGGCTGCATTTATTGATCATCACATTGAACATGTCATGTCAGTACTCTGGTTGTACTCTGGTCTGTTTTTTGACTGTTGACACTTGAAACTACAGAATTCGAAATGTCTTTGTTTCTCTCTCAGTAATCGACATCCAGGCTTTTGAGCGTTTGCTGGGCCCTTGTATGGACATCATGAAGAGGAACATCTCCCAGTATGAAGACCAGCTGGTGGCACTGTTTGGCTCCAGCGTAGACTTGAAACACTAGTGCACAAAATTATAAATCAGTACTTCAGCAAAACCACAGTAGCAGTGCATGTCTTCTATGTCTTATATACAGTCAACTGTACTGTATCTATACCACTCTGCTGTCATGAGGTAAACATGTTGTGAGCAGAATATACCAGGTTTCTTATGTGACATTCCTGATCATCACCCAAAGGACATCTATGCAAGTCTATACTCAAATTCAAAGACTGTGGATTCATAGCAGTGCCTTAAAAAAATAATAATAATAAAAGAAAAATAAAATAAGCATGATAATATAAACAGAAATTCATAAACCAGTAAATATTTATTGTAAGTGTGGGTATTAAACAATAAAAAAATACTTCTACCTGTTGTTTTTCCTATAATGATAGCAAGAAGTAAAAGCATTTTTTCCCTCATTGATTTTCCACATGTTGTTTTATTGATTCCTGCTTATATTTTCTGAATATGCCACTCCTATGACTCCACAGCAGTCAGCCCAACAGGTGACAATCTGAAGGATGATCTAAGGATCCAGATCCAGATCCAGCACCTCACCTTCACCACTGGCTGAACCATGACAGCAAGAAAATGTCTCCACTTCCTGAACCCTTTCATCATCCCTCATATTAGTGCAGGAACACTGAACTGTCCAAATAGCCACAGACTTAAGTCATTCTACGTGTGATTCACAGTTCCACTTCACTTCAGTTTTTGCACTTCTTGTGCTCATACACACATCATGTTAATATTTTCACTACCTTCTTAATTCCACTATACAAGGTACTGAGCAAGTGAAGTAATCAGTAATTGCTGACAGCCCCCTTAATAACAGAAACAGCTAGTTAAAGATAACACAGTCCTGGAGTAAATCTGACTTTCAGTAAGATCATAATGTTCAGTTTGTGCTGAATGCCCCTTTAACACCTTTCAACCACAGCATGAATGGAACTACAGCTTCATAAATCATCATCCACTGGATTCAGCTCCTCTCAGCACAATTTTCAACACTTAATATTCCAACCTTCATGAAGGAGGGCTGTGGCATGTTTAACTGAATTATTTATAGCTTGTTGTAATACCTAATAAAAGATATACTAAAGGGAAAAAGTAGAAGTATAGTTCAATAAAAAGGTTAATTTTCTTGCAAAAGACACACAACATAAAAAAGGATTATATATTAAATATTCAAGTTTTCTGGAGTTTGTTTTATTTGAGTTACAAAATATGAAGTGCCATTAGCAGACTCCACAGGAGAGTTTGCCAACCTTCTCGTGTTACAAGTATTTACACCCAAAAGTCAATGATATCCATCTAAATTTTCACACTGCATTCTGGTAAGTCCCAGAGTTCATGTCTCTGTTGTCCAGGTTCATGATCAAGTTTAAATATTTAAAATATTTACAAAGTCCTGTATTCAAAAACTCCCAGATCATACTGTAGCTTGTTCAATGCAAAGGCAGGTGCCAGAGGTGTAACTGCTTCAGTAGTGTGAGAAAATGAGCAGAGCTGGTGGAATTAAAGTAGCTGTTAAACGAACATGGTCCTCTACAGGGTCTCCATAGTTTTACAAGGTATTTGTTCCTCCTCTAAAGAAAGCTTGGGTGAGGAAGTCTGTACATAATTTAAAATTACACATTGAAATGTCTTTTTAGCCATTGTAGCACAACAGCATCTATGATCCTCTCTTGTGAAGAAATTAACATGACAATCAATAAAAGACAGATGAAAGAAAAAAGGCCACCCAAAAAGTCACTCTTGTTCATTTAACATTTTTCTTCAGAGCATCCCCGAACATTAGAATAAAACTCCAATAAATAGAAATACAGCAGAGAGATGGTCAAATAAGACTGATTCTGGTTTGGTCCATCCCTGAGTTCTTTTGAGAAGGACAAAAATACCAGACAGGAGTGACAAAAGAAAAAAAAAAGGGGGGGGGGGGGGGGGAGTTGGTAGGGTATATCCTAAACATTCCCATTGTGTTCACGGAAAAAGGTTCTCATATTCCTCTGCTTTCCTGAGGCTCATCAGTGAGAACATTCATCCATGGGACAGTTCCCAGCACTGAAGGTTACACAGAGGTGATGACAATCATGAGGTGTGGTGAGATGCTGGAGATCCTGTTGAGGAGGTCGGGGGCAAGCTGGGATAAGTGGCTCTCTGAAAATTCGCAGGGTGGGAAAATCTGTAGCACGTAGGCAGGCTGAAAAAAATTACAATGAAAGGACAGAATTACACAACACATCTGATTATATTATTCATAGAAATTGTGATAAAAGTGAGATTTTAAGCAAAAAGGGAAAAATCACTAGCACCAAGTCATTGGATTCAATTCTACTTATATGTCATCATTATGTATTTTAAGGGGGTTTATCATGACCTATTATTAAATCCTAATGAATAATCCCTTAATTAATTGGATTTAATTGACTACTGCACACAGTACTTCCATGTGTGGTCTGTGGATGTTGCACAATGTGTCAATGCTATTTTCCCAATCAATTTCAGACTAGTGCTCTGAGACTCCCACAGTCATTGACTACCTTCATCTGGCAAAGAGGAAGACTGACAACTGCCACCACCTACACCTCAGTCCACCACATACGTAAATCTGGCTCAACAAACCAAATAACTACACTGAGAAAATTAAAAATCAAAACATGTCTGAAAATAGAATGCAGTGTACAACCATGTCTCACCTGATTGGAACCTGGGTTGGGGATATTGATGATACCAGCAGCCAACTTTGTCTGCAGGTAGTTTATGAAAGCAGCCTTAAGAGCTTGAGTTTGGTTTAGGACATCGTCTTGATCTCGTCCACATGGCAGAGCAAGAAGAAGACAGAAGTCGCTATCCCCCTGGTGAGGAATAATAAATTAAGTGTTATTAGCAGAATGAGTCAAGTGAAACTGAAAAAAAACTCATTGGAGGCAAGACAAAACACACGTACTGTCATTCTTCTGGCTACGCTCTCTAGTTGTGACGCCTCTAGTCTCATTCTCTGGACTATCCTCAGCAGTGCGCCCCCTTCTTGTAAGGGGAGAGATCGATGAGCCAAGGATTTGTTGCCACAGACAAAATGCAACTGGACTGCAGCTGTGTCGTTCTTCAGTGCCAGCAGGCCTTGCCACACAATAGGGTATTTCTGTTTAAATGAGAGAAAACAAAGACATGTTTGTCAGACAATGTTGGTTCTTGTTCAGACCAACAAAACCCTAAACACAATTGTTAATAAGAGTCTGTCTTACCGTTAGCAACTGCACCATATTAACAGGTTGCGTCATCTTGCCATCTGGTTTTGCCTGGAGGTCTGCAGCCTGAGGATGTGAGAAAATAGTGCATTGTGTTATGAGCAGTTTCTGTAAAATGAGCATACCAACAGATTACAACTTCACTCACTATAGTAGATTTGCATTATCCACTGAATCTAATGCAGTCTAGTAAAATAGGTCTGCAATGAATTATACTTTCACTGAGGTCATAATGCTCAGTTCTTCATAACTAAACTTTACTTTGCATTATACCGATATCCACTCAATGGAGTGGAAAAAAGTAAACAAGTAAATCTTTACTGAGGGTGGTTTATAATAAAGCAATACAAGTAAACTCACCATAGTTGGTGTGACATTGAGTGGTGGCTGGTTGAGTCCAATGGGAGATGTTTCTGGTATCTGAGAATGGATGCTTCTTGGATTTGTGTACATCCCAGAGTACTCTGGAAATGAGCCACTAGGTCCTGGTGGCATTAGCTGAACACTCTGGGGAGATGCCATTGCTGGTCCAGATTGTCGGATACCCATCATTCCATCTTTGGGAAGAGGAGAGTGGGACCTCTTTGCCTCTAATGGCTTCGACATGTCCTTCTCAGACACACCTTTAGGCAAAACATGTGATCGTGGTGACATGGATGAAGGTATGGTGGAAGGTGTTGAAGAGGGGGTAAGAGTCTCTTGAATGTGTCCAGAATGTGGGTCTGTGGCTGAACGCTCCCCTTGGTGCAAGAGCACACGCATATCTCTAGGTGGCATGTATGTTTCCAATTGGACACTACTTCGCAGAGACCCACGGGGATCTGACTGCATAGCCTCTGGTTTTAGCTGTGCGGCCGACTGTCTTCCTGCCATGTGGTAATGTCTGGCCTCTTCCTGTTCCCCCTCATGACCTCTCAAAGAGCCAGGGTTTACTTTGAGAACCTTGTCTCTGCCAACAGCCTGGGGTGAAGTGGGCCGTGGCTGCATAGGACCAGACCAAGGAGAGGCAAGGGACTCGCTATGCATCCCATAGCTCATCACAGAAAGAGGTGGCGTATTGACCCGAACATCTCCTTGGACAAGATGTCCCACTGGAATTGATTGGGAAACACAGTGTGGAGACATCCGCCCCAAGCCTCCAGGCACACTGTGAGGTGGCATGATAACAGACTGCTCTGGATGATGTACACCTGTAATAAACTGTTGCATGGCAGGAAGGCCAGTGGATAACATCACAGGTATGCCTTTGGGTGATGAAGAGCCTATGGGTGAAGACACTTTAGTAAATGGAGAGTGCGGGTGACCAGACTTGCGTGGGGACCGTGGTTCCTGTTTCACCCCACTGAGATGTGAAGTTGCTCTGTCGCTAGTTGCTGTAACATATCCAACATGGTTGCCTGGTGGAGATGGCAAATGGGGGCTTATTGCCGGACTTATAGCAGAGGTCCAAGGTGGTTTACCTCCATCTGTGCTATGAGGATCAGCACTGTCCATTTTCTTTTGATGTTTTAATGGCATGTAGTCTTGATAACTCAATACTTGTTGGGCACCTGGTGTGAGACGCTTTACTACTCCTTGAGGTCCAGACTGATAAGTAGATTCCATCTTTTCCAAACCAGAATTTTCTTGTTTAATAGAGGACAAAGATGACTGTGTCTTCCCAAGATGCCCATGCTCCGTCTGTAATGAAGGCCCCTTTTGAAGCCCTGACTGTGAATGACCATACATTTCCTGTTTTATCTGGGGCATTGATACCAGCTGCTGAGATTCCATGTCACCTGCTGTTGCTTGTGGGATCTGACTTATTTTTGCACTAATCCTCTGGGGTCCCTCAGTTTTCTGCCCTGAGTGGCTCAATACGACCACTCCCTCAGATGTGTTTACCCTGAGGCCAGGGCAAGATCCCATACCGAGAGTGGGACTCTCAACAAGGCAGCGTGCAGCACTTCCCCCTTCATCACCAACAGACGACCCATGGTACGATCCAGTATCATCTTTGGTGGGCCTATAGGTTGATTTGGGCAGAGACATGTCCACACAGGGATTCACAATGTTCATGTTTACTTTATCTTCAGGCTCAGGGGGGTTGCAAACACGACTGATAACAGAGGTTGCAGTGGATGCAATAACAGAGATCACAGATTTTGTTTCAGGTGATGGTAGTGAGACTGGAGGTCGAACAATTGGTGGGGCTGAATGAACTGGCATTCTATTATCAGGCAGTGGTGATTTGTTTGGCACAACAGCTGATGGAGTATTACTTTCAGATGGGTTTTGGTCTCGGAGGGTGGGCAGATTACTAGATACAGAACTACTGCCTGGCAGGGAAATATTCTTGTGTTTC
Source organism: Trachurus japonicus (assembly GCF_045865225.1). Lineage (NCBI taxonomy): Eukaryota > Metazoa > Chordata > Actinopteri > Carangiformes > Carangidae > Trachurus > Trachurus japonicus. The sequence goes on along the minus strand of NC_140911.1, from coordinate 27,840,175 downwards.
ATGAGAATCTGTCTCAGGTCACTTGTGCTATGTTCAGTTTCTGTGTTTTCAGAGTCTGTGGGTAAAAGTTGGTTTTCCTTGGAAGCTAATGGCATGACAGATAAAGTTGAGACGCCTGTGTCTTTAGAGTGGTGGCGCCAATCTGGTGGAGAAACAGGAATTCTACTCGTTTGAATGGATCTGATATTTGGCCTGTTTGCTAATGGGGAAAGGGAAGGGGAGATACACTCAGATGGCAGCGGTTGAGGCTTTGGACATATTGGACTCTTAGATTGTGGGTAAACTGCTTTAGGATGCTGAATCTGTTCTTCAGAAGAGGGCTCTGCTTCTGATTTTACATCTGTAGCCTTAGCGGTTGAAGGTTCAGGCTCTGGCTTCCATGTAGTAGGAGTTATAACTGATGGTGATGGAGTTGTCTCAGAGACAATCTTTACACCAGAGGCCAAGCTATCTGTTACTGTAGCTGTCAAGTCTTCACTTACTGGATGTCCTTCCTTTAAATCCTTTCTTACTTGCTTTTGGCCTTTACGTTTAGGCGTCTTAGGTCTTCCCTTATTGGCTCCCTTTTTGGGTGTGGCTGGAAAAACATGCTCATCGGGTATAGTGGATGAATTTGATTCAGGTTCATCTTCCTTAGCAGGCTGAATGACGTCTTGCATCTCAGGCTCAGAACCTACATCTGTACTTAGTGGAGGTGGCTGGGGCAAGGGTACAGGTATATCCTCACCAGTTATGGAGTCAATTGCAGCCATGAGCTCAGTTTCACTGGCAGGATTAGAGGATTTTTCTTCATCTGGGTCACTTTTCACTTCTTGTGAAACAGGTGGCATTGGTGATTCTGCTGGAAAAGCTGGATCTGTAAATTTGGCAATATTTTCTACAGCCTGCTCCAATTCCATCTCCTGAGAAATTAAGCTTTTTGGTGTTTCCAGAACCTCCTTTTTTTCCAGGTCAACATTTTCGATTCCTTCACTGTTGGAATCTCCCTTAGTATCATCAGTGCATTTTAAGACATGATCACTGTGGTCACCAGGCTTTAACTTTTTTGAAGATTCTTCTTGATTTCCATGCTCATCATCCCCCAACTGAAGAAGATCTTTTACCTCTGTGACATTCAGCCTTATTTTGAGGTTCTTGAGGACAGGAGACTTGGGAGTCTTGGTCAGCTTGGTTTTTCCTCTAATAATCCGTTCTTTTTCTGAGGTGGGTTTCTCCTCTACAATTGGGGAATCTGTCTCTTTCCCATTTGATTTACCCTCACAATCCTTTTCATGGAGGACATCTTTATCTTTACCGAATTCTCTACCTTGTTTATCTTTCTCCTTTTTTGTTTGGTCAACTTTTGTAGATGAGTCTTCTTTACATGAACCTGATGAATCTTGCAGTGCCACAATATCTTCATCTGTTAAATCAATGTCCTGATAATCTTCCTCAGCTACCTCAGGTTTGTCCCCCGCTTTTGTTGATCCTAAGGCTGTGGACATCTGATTTGATGACCCTTTCGTGACATTAGGGGATGTTTTCCCTTTTGATACTCTTGGAATTCGTTCACCACTTTCAGATTCATTTGAATCTGTGTCTTTATTGTCCATTTTTGATTTTTCTACTTTAACAGTCTCTTCACCTTGTCTGCGGTTCTTGGGAGGACGACCCCGTTTAGCTGTGTGGGTTGGTGCAGGTGGATCCTGTTCAATATTTTGTTGTGCTGTATCTTTCTCTGTACCTCTCTTTCGCGCAGATCGTGGTGACTCTGTAATTTCCTTTCCAGAACGAACTGGTGCATCATCTTCAACTGGGGTGGCATAAACAGACTTTACATTTCTTCGTCTAGCTCTGCCCAGTGATATACTCTGCTCTAACATATCAGGATCTGATCCATGAATAGGAGATTTTCCTGTGGACTTTGGTTCAGCTCTCGGTGATCGCTTCAGTTTATCTTTGTCAATGCGCTCGCTCTTGCGTGTAGCTTGTTTCTCAGAACCAGAGACAGACATAACTGGAACAGAGGTACCTTGAGCAGGGGATTGTTTGCACTTTTTATTTTTCATTTCTTTTGTTTTATGCTCCTTCTGGGAGGAGATTGGCTCATCATTTGTGTCATTATCAATAGACATCTGCACTTTGCCAACTTGAAGTTTTTTCTCTACTTCAGGTTCTGCTACTGCTACTGCCTGAGCTGTGGAATGTGCCTCTTTCTTGATTACAGCCACCTCCTCTGTAAGGCTAGATGGAATGGGGCTAGTGGCTTCAGGCACTTCTGGTTGTGTTGTGTCAAGATCCAGTTCTGGTTCTGAACTGATAAACTCATCATGTGTATCACATGGTGGTTCTGTAATTTGCGGTTTTACATCCTCTGTTATACTATCCGATTTCTCTTCAGCTGGAGAAAATTTACATCTATCCACTGGGTAATTGGGTTCACATGCTGCAACAGGTGCAAATACAGAATCAGATGTTGATGTCATCTCACTTGGTGGGTGGTGCACGGGTACATCTGGTTTATTTTCCTTTACCTCTTCTTTTACCTCCTCCTTTATGAAAGACACAGTGGGATATGGATCAGAAACTGGATTTACTGCAACACATTTATCTTCTGGTGGAGGAGAGTCCTTGGCCACAGAAGGAGAGACAGAAGTGGGCATGAGTTTGGGTTCAGAAATCTGCTCCTCAGCTGGACTGATGGGTTTAATCTCTGGCTCCATGATAGGTGCAGCAGTTTCAGGCGAGCGCACAGTTTGCTGCTCTTGAGCAATTGCCTTTTCCATTTTATTCTCATTTGTAAGCACAGGGTCCGCCTTTGTTTCTTGCACTGGTGGGGTTTTATTCTTTTGTTGTAGCCTTGTGAGTTCCAAAAAACGACTATGGAAAAGAACAACTGGCCCCGAGTCAAGTTCACCGTCTACTGTCCCTTGCTGAGATTGTTGAGTTTGTGTATGCTCAGGCTCTTCATGTTTGCGTTCCAAGTGCTGAAGTCGCCTTGAGTCCAACTCAAAGACAGGGCTATGAAGGAAGCGGGATGCAAATAGTTCCCTACGTTCCTGCTCCTCAGGCTTAGGCTCTTCCTTCCTGTCATCAATTTTGTCTTCAGATCCACTTCGAATCTTTTTCTTTATAATGTACCAGGAAGGTGTAGGTCTCGGTGTTGACTCCACTTTCTCAGTATCTTTTCTATCACGGAATCTGGCAAAGTGAGAATCGTAGTCCAAAAATGACCAGTTATCCTCTCTGGAAGATGAAAGAGATTTTGCACGCTCAAGAAGAGCTTTTGTATCGGGTGTGATGTTCTGGTCAAGGGCAAAGGAGTAGAATCTGTTCCTTTCAAGCTGAGCTAGTTTGGGATCTGAAAATTTGTCAACCCTTGGCCTCTCAGAAAAAGGTATAGATGTTGAAGGCACAGGGGAATGGGGTTTGGGCTCTCTGTCCTCTTCAGAGTCAGATCTCACTTCCCCAGGCTCCAAGTCATGCCAAATACCATATTCCATACGCTTGCAATTGTGAATGTTTTTATTTAGACTTCTGGAAAAGTTCACGTCAGGTAACAAGTCTTGTTTGACCCTGCTCTCCCATCTCTTTTGTTGCTCTTCTTCCACACTAAGTAAAGGAGTGTTTGGTTTATTTACTTGTGTGTTATGCATCCTTTTGACGGAATGATCCAGATCTGGATGAATTTTTTCATCATTTCTACTTAATTCTTTTTGAGCAGGATCAACAAAATCCTCATCTACATGGTGGGGGAAGTGCTGATGTCCTGGGGAGGAGGTGTTGTTCCAGTCAGGATCTTCACTTTTTTGTCTAAAACTCCTGTAGATACGCTCCCTCTTTATCCCCGAGTCTGTGTCAAATTGGTCTAGTTTCTTTAGTTTGTGAGATGGGAAATTATCGGTGACATCCTCAGGTGGTTTACCAACATCATGCACAAGACTGCGATGTTCCAAGTCATCATTTTCACTTATTTGGGGGCTTTCTGGTTTGTCAGATTTGTCAGATTCACGCTGTTGTTGTTGCTGGTGCAAACGTCTGTTTTGCTCCATTTGTTTGCGGTAACTCTGAGACAGGTCAATGTCAACATGGTCTTCCTTGTTCTTCACATTTCTGTCAGAGTCAGTATTCTGAGTGGCAAATTTGAAAGCAGTGTGGTGTTCTTGTTCTCTTGCACTGCTTTGTTCTGCAACTCCCTCATGTGAAAACCTTCTGGATGTAGTACTCCCTGGATGCCGTTTTGACTCCAGTGTGTCCAAAGATACCTCAGATTTCTCCCTTTGTCCTCTAAGATCCTCTTGACCATCCTTTGGAGTGCCACTTTTATCAGTTTTCAGTCTCGAGTCTCTCCGTTGTGATTCTTTGTGTTTGTCAGCATCTGACTCTTTTAAATGTGTTGAATTGGCACCAAAGTCAGAGGACTGATTACCATCTTCCTCCTCATGCCTGCTTCTCTTCTGGCGAATAGTCCTTCCACCAGAATCAGCAAAGCGCCTTTTTCTTGCAGCAAGGCGGTCTGAATTCACCGTTAAGTCTTTTCCGTCATTTCCAGTATCAGACCTCAGATGTTTCTTAAGGCGATTTTTACCATCCAAGTCTGAACTATCACCTTTACTCATTTCAGGTCTTTCAGTTTTTACAGGGTCATGATGGGCAGTTGATAACTGATTTCCAGGAACAGAGTCACTGTCCCCCTTTGATTTCTGCCTCTCATGAGCATCTTGGTCTGATCCCCTTCCTCTTCCAGAGCTTCCATCAAAACCAGGATCAAGCTCTGTTTCAGTTAATGTGTTGGATGGGGATTGCCCTTTGGCTTTCCTTGATTTGATCTTCTCAGCTTTGTCTTTGTCACCTTTCTCTTTTCTTTTTGTACGTTTGGTTTTCTCAGCACCTGTAACACGATCTGGTTGACTGCTCTTCTCGCTTTTGTCGCTCTTAGAGGGATGTTCCAGCACGGCCTTATCCGATTTGTCAAAGTGTGGTGGTGACATTGAACTCACACTACCACTTCTTTCAGAAGACTGGCTATAAACTCGTCTTTCTGAGTCTCTGGGAGCCCGTTCAGATGGTGAAGGCGATACTGTTGGAGTAATAGGTCGCCTTGGATGGGAAGGGCTCCACCTGCTGCGGTCAGCCTCAAAGCGTTCTCGCTCTCTTTCTCGCTCTCTTTGTATGTACGTGTATTTCCGAATGTCTTGCTCAAAAGGGTCTCTGTAATCCCTATAGTCTCGTGGGTCTTCATGATAACGTGGGTCAAAGTGCTCCCCCTGATAATGTTCCAGTTCTGGAAAGCGCTCTCTGCTTCGAGCCGCATAATCTCTTCGAGCTTCCTCTGGATAGAGACCAGGAGTCCGTATATTCTCATAGTATGCCCTTTCTGCTGTGAATTCATGATATGGAGGCCTGCGCTCCTCTCTGTGAGGTGACAGGAGAAAACAGAAAGAGAAAAGTAATGATTTCTGTTAACCCCGTAAATGATTCAAGTTGCACTACCATTTCCATATTTTGAACAGTTTCTATACACCTAAGATCTGACATGTTTTATCAGGATTAATATCATTTGAAATGACAACAAAATGACAAGTGACAACGGTATGCAATCAACAATATGGGCCATTTACCGTCGCTCAGGAGGGATTTCATAGAAGTCTCTGATGTCCTGACCAGATGCCTGCATGCATCGATAGAAGGCCATCTGACTCTCTTGACTTGCAAAGTCCACCTATCATAAATAAAGGCATGCCAAGGTAAATAAAGGCAAACACAAGAAAAGCAAGTTTTAACACCTGGGTAGTCAATACAATTCTTTTCTTTTTTACCTTTATTTTATTGCCACCAATCTTCCAGCCTTTGGTTTCCCTTACAGCTGCCTGAGCAAAATCTGTGTTATTGTACATGATGAGGGCCATCCCTTTCAATCGATCAAATACAACCTAAAAACAAGGACAAATTAAACTCACATTAACAGACATCACATTTAAATGTAGGGCATGAAATCTTTAGCAATATAAAACCTTACCTTAACTACATGTCCATAGCGACAGAAATGCCGTGTGAGGTATTGTTCTGTAATATTGGTTGCCAAACCATCAAGCCAAACACATGTTGTGGGCATACTCTTCCCAAAGCCAAGCTTCAAGAAAGAAAATATACACACATGAGTATACATTAGACTGAAGACATTTGCAAGCCAGAAATGTTACTACTGTTCACAATAGAAACACTACCTTCAGTCTGTTGCTTCCGAGGTATTCCCCATCCATCTTTTTTATTGCCTTGCACACACTGGCAATATCAGAATACTGCACAAAGGCATACTGGGGAACTCCATTTACTTTCTTGATGTCGATGTCCTTTAACAGAAAAGACAGAGCAATTGGAGAACTATACAACATGTACAAATTTACTTATACAGTACACAGGAAAATGGTAGCTTACCACAATTTCTCCAAAGCGCTGGAAAATGTCAAGGAGCTGTTGGTAACTGGTGGTCTTTTCAAGGTTGCCTATAAACAGCGTCCTGGTGGCCTTTGGATGGAACTCATCTATTCGCCCATCCAAGGGTCTGAACTCATTTTCACTCTCCGTTTCTGACAAAAAGAAGAGATTGGCCATTAATGGCCAACATGCTACAGGATCGTGTCATCCAACACCAGCACACAAAGGACATTTTGTAAAATGACATCTGGGCAGTAAATAAGGCTATATGATTATATGATACTAAGGGCGCTTTCACACCTGCAGTTGTTCCGATTCAGCAACTAAACCGATACAACTGTTGCGTTCTTTTTTCTGGGCCGGTTGTGTTCACATCGCATGATTCTAAAGCGGTACAGCGCGTTGCGCTGTGGAACAGCGCCATAGCATCGGCCCTAACAACACCCCATCAGCTGATCAGCAACAATGGCAACAATGAACCGCCAGCTGACTTGCAGTAGTGAGGAGGTTAAATTTCTTATTAATATTTGGGCAGACGTGTATTTAGTTGAAGTTCGATTTAAAAAAATGCCCAAGCTGACTGGTTTATGGCTGGGGCGAGAGTGTGCCTATAACGTGCTACAGCAGTGCATGTGAAATTGGGGGTCACGACTCAAAAAGGTTGAGAACCACTGCTCTAACACCCTACAGTTTGACTTTTTTTTTCTAGTAAACGGCCAGCGTAGCCATAACCATTAACAAATAATTACATTACAATATCATGGAAAAGTCAATTTCCAGTAGTTCAACCCCAACCAAGTATTGGGTGCACCGCTTTGGGTAACGAGCGCGCACGTCGCGCGTCTACATTGGAGGTAGGCTGTTATCAGTATAATCAGAGACAACCATGAATGAGTTCGCCTCAGTTTCACGTGATTGTCACTGTCAGCCTGTTAGAAAAACATTTTACTGACCCCAGCTGAGACGCTGAGACGCTGAGACCCCCCCCCCCCTCTCCAAAACAAAAACTCTTCGGATCTGAACGATTCACACAAGTCACCTAATTGGTCATGAAAAAAGCGAGTTTCGCTTTTCGGCGCGCTGTTTGCATCCCTGTTAAAAGGCCAAGACGACACGCTGCTGATGCTCCATTATGTTTTTGGGGCAGTTGCCCGTGGTCCTCCTCCTCCGGTTGCCAGGTAACCAGTCAATTTGTTCCGATACATGTGTCGTTGCGTTCTCACTACAAACAAACCGCTCCAGCGCTCGGATGGAAACGAGCCGAGACCGCCTCTCCCAAGCGATCTCGGCTCGCTTGTTTTGTTTCGCATCGAGCGTGATTGCTGTGTTCACATGTGACCAAACGATCCGATCTATGACGTAAACCGCTCCCTGTTTCGGAACAAATGGTCAGGTGTGAAAGCGCCCTAAATCAATCTATCATCACTTACCAGGACCATTCCAGGCAGTGACTTCAATAAGCATGCCAAAGAACAGCTTTCCTTTGGAGACAGTAAGGGCCTTCTCTTGGTCTTCTTGCTGTCTAAAGAAGACCAAACCATAGCGGTCCTCTGAGGCTCCATGGATCTGCACCGACGTCACTTTCCCATGTTTCTTGAATTCATGGAAGAGTCCATCTTTTAAACTTGTATCTGTTGAGGGAAATTGATTATGATAATTCAATGTTCAGTCTCCAAAAAGAAGCCTACTGTAAAACCAAAGATTTTCTGAAGTGTTAAGAAGCATATTCCTACATAGACTATTATGATGCTGCCACCACCATTTTGTGCTGCTTCAAGCTCTTGACAAACAGATGCATTATTTTTCTAACAAATACTGCACTCTGTGGGTTTCTAGGCTAAATGTGCTGCCAGAACAACAGAAGGGAAGAGCTGAAACTTTGTCTGTTTTCGTGTTCTCTACATCATGTGGCAACACCCTGACACTTCATAAAGTGTAAGAGCAGAAGTCAAAGTAATGGTGTTCAGGTGGCAGGAGTGGAGTGAATTAAAGCAAGGCTTATGTTTAAACTTTTTTAATGTCACTATTAATTCATCTCAACCAAGGTCATTTTTAACAAACCTTTAAAAAAAGTTCTAATTGTTTTGATTTTAATAGGTGTAGATCAAATATGTTGTTCAGCAAAGTGAAATTTACACAAACTCTTGATAAAAGGGGCCTGGAAATTTCTGTTGTAATTATAAGTAGACTTGCCAGAGCAGTGGTCTGAAAACATTTGAAATAGGATAATCTGTAGGCTCAGATCCAAATTTAAAGGCTACCAGTAACAGTAAAAACCTGAGTGAATATAATTCAATAGGAAACCAACACTGTTAAAGTGCTTTCCCAGTTTCCGAGGTTACTTCTTGAATATTTCAGACCAATTATGAAATAACATTTAGGTGTCAACAGGTACATCTTACTCCGATATATACTGCATTTGGACAGTAATATTTAAGAGTGTATTCTTTATGTCTTTCAGTGCCATATGATGGCAAGGCAAGGCAATTTTATTTGTATAGCCCGTTTTTACAAACAGTAAGTGTCTCAAAGGGCTTTACATCGCATCGTAACAACATCCTCTGCCCTTAGACCCTCACATCGGCTGAGGAAAAACTCCCAGAAACCCTTTTAACAGGGAAAATTGGAGAAACCTCGGGGTGATGGGGGGGCTGAAGCTCTATATTGTAGAAACCGATGTCCAATTTGAATCACAGTTCAGGCAGGAGAGGTATATCAAACACATACCTGTGGAGCGCACTGGTAGGTTTTGCACTTTAATTCCAAAGCTTCTGCGTGGCTCATCTGAGTCCAGCACCATTGAAGACTGGGGGGCGGCATGGGTGGCCGACGACTGAACAGAGCGTGCACGTGACCCGTCACTCGAGCTGCTGTTTGAGTCGCTGTTGTCACAAAAAATTAATTAATTAATAATCTTAAGCCACAGAACAGTGATCTGACACACTCAGTCTAAACATATACACCCATAAAGCATGAAGTGTTTATGACAACACAAATGTCACACCTGCCACTGCCCGTGCTGCTGGTGCTACTGACTGAATCCGAGCTTGAAGATCTGCTGCGGGATCGAGATCTCGGGCCTCTCCCGGGAGACAAAGGTGCTCTTTTAGGGGAATGAGGAGTTTTGGGAGTCTGTCCCGTGGTCCGCTGAGGGGAAGGGTGCCTCGATTGTGAGGAATGAGATGATCGGCTTCTGCGGTGATGGTAAGTTCTATCAACACGTCGTCCTCTGTCATCTCTGTACAGGTCACGCCGTGTAGAATTAGTAAGAGTGAAGGGGTCTCTAATTCTAGAGTCAAAATGTGGGTCTGTTGCCTCAAAGCTTCCCCCAATAGCACTGCTTCCTGGACCAGCAGCAGCAAACATAGAACGATCACGGTAATAGTCAGCGTTGTAGTGCCGCTGCCTGTCGAAAGTTCCACTGCGCTCATGGTGTCCATATGGGCTGTGATCATATGCACGTTCACGGCTTTCTGAGCTACTGTGAAGGAAGACAAGTGTAGAGAGGCAAAAGAGAGTTATTATGATTTGAAGCGAAAAAAAAAGGCAAAACAAATAATGTACTGTTCAGTAAGCCATTTTGTCATCCAAACGCACACTCAGAAAATGTCTGGTACATTAAAAACATAGCTGAGGGGCACAGCTATAAATAGGCCAGATGTAGGGACAACTTCACTTGCTTAGTATCAATACATCAATCAGTGCCAGTATTTTAAACAGAGATCCTGCCATTCTTTCTAGTAGCCTGTCACTGTCAATTATGCCTATTGATTTGTTACCATCAAACTCAAACAACAGTTCTTCAGAGTGTTCAAAAGTGTTCCAAAGGAAAAAATAACTGATATGTTACATCACTTATCTTTTAACTCAGAAACTTGCATATTTTTACTCAAACGTGGTGTTTGGAGGATCATGTGTGATTGGAATAAGAGAATTATTTAAAGGGATAGTTCAACATTTTGGCAAATTGGCCCATTGCCATAATCGCTATAGTCATAGCAGTAAGTTCGTTACCTCTATTTGTCGGTGTAAGCTATTTTTAGAACAGCGGAGCGGAGCCACGAGCTGCTCAGAGCAACGCTACGTAGTCTAATGGAATTTCTTGGTTTCCCTCATCAAACACACAATCCAAAAACTCCAAAACACTTTTGTGGACAAGTTGTGACCTGCATATTCACCACGCTATGAGATAATAAGGGAACGTTACAAAACTGAGCCGTTTTCGAGGTAAATACAGAGTCTGCTTGCTGAAAAACTGTGCCTGAAGGCAACGGGCATCAGCGGTTTTGCATGAATTTACCTCTAAAACAGCTCTGTCTCGTAACGTTCTGTTATTATGTCATAGCGTGGTGAATGTGCAGGTTCACAACTTGTCCACAACAGCGTTTTGGAGTTTTTGGATTGTGTATTTGATTAGGGAAACCAAGAAATTCCATGAGTCTCCGTAGCGTAGCTCTGAGCAGCCTGCTGCTCCGCTGTTCTAAAAACTGCTTACACTGACAAATAAAGGTAATTAACCTAATGCTATGACTATAGCGATTATGGCAATGGGCCAATTTGCCAAAATGTTGAACTATCCCTTTAAGAAATGTTAGAAACAAAACACTAGCCCCCTCACAATCAGAAAAATAAGCCAAATCAGTGTGACTCAAATACTGGCACTGACTATACTAATGTGGATGCCTCGTGTAGTTGCTCCTGCTGAACCTGAAAGTGTCTGCTAAAATGACATCTCTTTCTTCAACAACAAAAAGACTTACTATCAACACTGTATACAGTAAATGTGAAAAGAAGCCACCCAAGACTGAGGATCAACTCAGACAACCACATAATACAGTAAGGTTGAAATACGGTGCTTGGTCTATTTGTTACTTTTTATTTGCAACAACAAATCATGGAACACTTTTGTCTCCTCTGGATGCCCAGGGGAGCTGATTTCAGAGGCTGACGGTTCATTAACTATCACTGGCAAGAAAATATATAAATCAAACATTCATCTAAAATATTCAACTTCTCCAATTGAGGAGCATGTGGTACTGAAATTTCGAAATGCCTTTCAGAGGTGAGATCAATGTATATAATATAAAACCAATAAGTAAATACATTTTGTTGATATAGCACTTCTCACAGACTTAAGTCAAAGTGCTTTACAGAACTTACTATATGAAATGTTTACACAACACTATGTAGGGATTATGCGATTCTGAAAAGAAGAGGCACTTACTTACAAATAATACTTATATAATAGAGATTCTATAAAATATGTTTTTCCTCTCTTGCATCAGATCAATCTTTCCCTAAAAGCAGTGCAAAACCTAATATTAGACAAAGCACTAAGGAATGTTAGAGAAAGAAAATATGCAGAGGGCAGAGCAATACCAACCTTTTGGAAAAGAGGTTACCGAAACTAATCCAAATAAAATCTAGGTGGTCAGAATGTGAGAGCCCGAATGAAAAACCAAGGAGAAAAATCAACTGATCTAATTAGGCAAAAACGGTTCTCTTGAATCGCATTGTATGTTATCTTCAAACACTGTGGAGAACCAGGCCAGTACATTGTTGATGTATAATCCACAGTTAGGCTATTTAATTCTCTTCACTGGATGGAAAAAGGGAAAAACAAAATTAACCATAGAAATGGACCTCTTTATGGATTTCAGGACAGGTGGAAAAACATAGGAACGTATAACCTCAATTAGTTAATGTGAATTTAAAAAAAAAAAAAAAAAGGATGATGGACATCTGGGGAATTCGGCCGACTCCTGGCTGACTGTACAAGATGGTGCCAAAGTGGAAAATACATCCAACTGGTTCAGTCTTGTTGTTTGAGGGGGTAGTATGTCCCAAAAATTATCTTTAAAAAAGGTTCAAAACAAAACAAAACATATTCCTCTGGTTAATGGTATGTACTTCTCATGAACATCTCAGAACCTTCTCAACTTGCAGACACTATGATCACAACGTGTTAAATCCTTATTGGCTGACAGGATGATAATTCCAATATCCACTGACTTGCATACTCACTGGCAGGCTTCATCTTTTTGTAGATAAGTTTCAAGTTAGCATGAAAAAGTTATCTTCAGCTCTGTGTAACATAACTCGTAGTGCTCTTCTCCTGACTGAGGCCTTACACAGCTAAATCCACACTTCGAGTAATCCAAATGATTGGCAGCTATACCTATCCATTCTAGGGTCAGTAGATCCAGAAAGAGGTATCATATTGCGTACATCCAGGTTACATTCCAACTATGCAGCCTTCATGTGTCTTCATGGTCATCAATCCAAAACAAGATTAGCTCCACAAACGTTTGGCAGCTGGTTGTTTGGATCCTCAGTGTTCTTGCAAAATCTTCTTGGTACAGCGTCCATATTTGGGACAAAAGACGGTCATGATATAGTACATCTCATCCTAAAATGACTGAGGTAGCAAAGGACATATATGCTAATCTGTCTGTCTTTGGATATGTAACAAATATAAAGTTCTTCCATCGACTTGTTCAAAACGTAAATCCAGATAAGGCTGTATCCACAGATGCAAAAGTGGTTAAAGTACTCCAACCATCAGCTGTTGTCAAAAGGAGAAAAAACTGACAACCCGAGATGGAAGGTCCTTTAAATAATGACACATTACCTGTATAGCTTCTTCAGAGAAAACTGCACCCTTCACAGTTGAGATTTACTTCCAGTTTCAATCGATTCCAGAAAAATTAAAGTTAGATCCCATATTTAGAAGAAAAATGTTTTAAAAATATCCAAAAGTTCCGGAGGTAGTTTCCCACAAAACGCAATAAATCCAGAACTCACTAGGATATTCCTCACAGATGTAATATCCAAACCAGTTGTCAAACCTTGAATTATAGTTACCTTACCAAATGAAAATGTGTAGTTAATTTACTTAAATCCCGTGGGGATGGTGAGTCAATTATGATGAAAAGTGGAAGAATCCCTAGATTACCTTTGTATAACCCCCTTGAGGCATCTATCTCTCACGAATAACCCCACTATGTGTATAGGTCTTACACCTACCCAATACCTAGATTCCCCTGGATTTTAAGGGTAGGCCATGTCCACTTACCCATCTATTCTCCGTTCATAACGTCCCTCTCTGGTGTGAAGGGACACAGGTGGGCCAAACACTGGACCAACTGTTCCCCTAGAGAATCCTGTAACGTCTCGACTGCTCGAGGGGGAACTGTCTTCAAGGCCCCGAACAGCACTAGGGACTGATCCAGGTTCATTGTAGTCAGTCCGCAGGTCCCTGTCTCCCATCTTGTTGACAGCATTGTGAGCCTTCTGCGCACTTTTGATATCCACAAAATCCACAAACGCTGCAACACCACCCTCTGACCCTCGCTTCCGCAGAACTTTAACACTCTCCACACGCCCATACCTGAGAAGGAGATTACAATAACAACAAAGGGAAATTACATATACACCAGCTAAGAAAAGAGTTAAGAAAAGCCATGTGCATGTGTGTCAGAGTGTGGCAAGTACAGGGCAGAACTAACAAAACATGCAAACTGTAATGATTCAGAGTTGAGGTTTCTCAACAACATCCACAAAGCACTATTTTTATACAAAGATCCCTCCGAGGCTTCCACATGTCAAACGTCAGTGTTGGACACAACTACATCAAGCATCTAATCGCAGTCATTTCAGGTCCACTAGTAGGGTGATTGCAACAATTATTAACTGCACGATGAGAGTGTTCTCTTGTATATGGCTTTATCAGTTCCAGGAGTGGACTTTCGATTACGTAGCATATGATAATGACAAGCAACCCAATCTCGCCTTAAATGACTTCTGTGTACGGGGAACAGTGCACAAGCTAAGGCTATTAGCTCTCTTTAAATCCAAGTATTTGCTCACTTGTGAAAACATGAGCGGCAGTTTGTGTGTAACTTGTAAGACAACATCGAGTAGCTCAGCTAGGTTTAGTATAGTGATGTCTGCCTCGGTCAATCGGCTCAACTACTTGCTAACATCTGACTGTGAGCAGTGGACTCGCTGTTCACTCTGATATTAGTTGACTTAACGTTTCTGTTTTGTCTTCATACTAACTGGAGAAATAACGGTGTGGTTAAAATACTGAATAAAGTACCACACGCCATCTGTTGTTATGTGCCCTGCTGTGCAGCTAACGCTAGCTGCCTTATGACTTGTACCGATCATGAAAACGACTCCACTTCCCACAAAATGGTCGGACGATTGCTTGGGTGGTAGCTCGGTGGCTAGCACACCTAGCTACTTGCCTATTGACGTTAGCAAAAGTTAGCAAACAATGTGAATCGTAAACATCATCACGGGGGTGCTTCTTTTCTCAGTGTTTCGCTTTTACAAGTTTCCCCGTGTTTGAATAGGACGCATGTAGCACACAGGAAACACCCTGACTTGTAAAACTTAAAAATGCTAACGTTAGCCGCATTAGCATTGGAGACAGGCTACATGGCTAACGACAGAGCTGCAGCTAGCCCGCGCTGCTCCTCCGACACAGGATCCCTCTTGCGTAACATACCGTTTAAAATGCTCCACTATCTTCTCCTCCCGGACATGTTCGGGTAAATTTCCCACCCAGAGGTGTCTGGTTTCCCGAACCATCTTGCAATAGTCTTCCCCCCTTCACACACATATGATCGGGCACGTTTCTAATCCCTGCCGGTCGGTGGTGCGCCTGAACAAAATGAACGACGGTAGAGTCGGTGAACGATCTAGGCCCGATGGCCGCTGCCCGTGTAGCTTTAGCTACTGAGTCCCCGAGATGTTCACGGGAACGAGCGTCAGCCGCGCTCCTGTTGGTTCTGGGTGCGAGCTGCGCGGCCCGGGTCTGATGCGCGTGGCCGACATCAAGCACGCAATTCGCTCTCTAGGACTCAGCCAGACGGTGTATAAAAGACTCAGCCCATGAAGGGTCTGTTCGAGTATGGGAGATAGCCTACTTTTTTTTTTTTTTAACGTGTCACCAGTGAAATCTTTTTCTTAAATTAATTCACAAAACTGAATATTGTCTATTAACTGACAAGTAGGCTACTGGTAGTTTAAAACATAAGGCAATGGTGGACCAGTAACAGCTGTGCTCTTTCTGTAGTTTGTTTCCTTGCTCTCATTGCCCATCCTCCAACTTAATCAAATATTACGTGTTTTATAATCCGCGTGTTCTGCTATTTATTTTCTTTATGTGTGCTTCTTTTGTTTTCTGTTAAGCATACTGAATGACTGCTTTGTTTTCATTTTCTTTCCATTCATTCCTTTCACCACTTCATAGAAGACCTGTGTAGAGCTAGGGTTAGGGAAGAGTAGCTAGGCCTAAGTAATAATGATACAACAACAAGAATAGTTCATTGTGGTTTCTATGTGCAAAACAATCCAAAAACTGCCATTTCCCTCTAGTGAGCTTGTCCCATTTTAAAGACCAGACTGAAAAGATAACAATCTAACTACTATAACAGTATTTAGGGCTTCCTTGAAAAACGAATGAAAGAAAAACTGTGGAAGTCTGGACTAGAAAGACAAAGGACAAATGTGCTTTTTTCAGAAAATGATTTATGTTCATAATACACATAATTTGAGATACAGGACATAAATAACAAAGGAAATCAGCTGGGGTCTGAACGAGACATAAATGTGTTGTCAAATCAATGCCAGTCATTTCCTAAAGAGGCAAATACAAAGGTCCTGTTGTGAAGAGCTTCAGGGATTCAAAATGTGGACTCACCCGCAGGTTTTGGTCTATCGTGTCTGCTTGGGAAACAGTTATTGTGCTGTCACTTATTTACATAAACCCCAACTTGTCTAATGCAGTTTAGATGATGAGTTGAATCAGTTTTTTCAAGTACAGCCTAGGCAGGTGGGTACAATGATTCAGTTTGAAGAGCCCACTTTCAGCTCAGCATAACATAAATACAGGCCACTGGGAAGTTCCTGCAAATTTAAGTGCAGAGATCTTGACTGGACTTGTGATAAAAATCACATTAAGGTTTTGCATGTACCAGTTACACAGCTATGGAATAAACTGCATTCTTTTTTCACATCTTACACTTGGTAATATATAGCTAGTGTATGTGTAACAAATGTTATGTATGTTGAAGCCTGACTGATAAAATATATTAGTTCATTTTTATAAAAAAAAAAAAAAAAAGGTTTTGTGTTCTTTTATATAAAGTTTTATTTTTTATATAAAGGGTTAATGTGTGAAACAGTATACTGCTTGAGACTTACAAAAATTCTAATATTTTTTGTGGTAAGTCTGTTATATAAATATATTTGGTGCATTTTGAAGAGTTTATTGAGTGCAAAATTATCAAGTATAAAAAAGGAATAGGAGATCTTCAGAAAGCATGATATATTATAAAAAATAACCATATTTCATTAATGTTCTGTTGGAAAAAAAAAAAGTGTGTGACATTCGTATGCTAGATTCTTAAATGCACATGCACAGTCTCCCATATCTTTAAACCTGGACTTGTGGCATTCTTCCATTGGTTGCAGTTTATCACAGGCAGTGAGGCCTGTGTTAGTGCTGGACAGAGACCAGGCTCAGATGGCAAGATTTGCAAAGCATCTTCCCGTCCAAAGGATAGCATCCATGCTCGTTTGGTTCAGGAGAGAGCTGGATGACACAGACCTGCAGGCAATACGAAAAACTGGTGGTGACTGGTGGCGATCACTGTGTGTTTGCATACTTGTCAGTGTTTCCAGTACAAACTTTGCATTCAGAACACCCACCTCACATCTGTAGCAGTTCTCATGGTAGGAGCGTCCCAGGCATTCAACAGTGTAGCTGTCAGTACCATCCTCTTTTGGAATAATTAGTTGCTTACAGGCGTTACACTTTGGAGCATACTTCCTTCATGGATTCAATTTTGAAAGAAAGTCAATATTATACAAGGCATCAGCATTTTTACTACAGAGGCTGCTTTACCCAAGATCAAATATTATAACCACATTAAGCACCAAACAAGGGGAAATAAAACAGATGGAAAAGGCTTAAAACCTCTTAGGTTGTGTAAAGTTATGCTTGTGATCAAATTTAACTTTAATACCTGTAGTAGTCCTGGAGGCAGTACACCTCTCCAACTTCTCCCTGAGCAAAAGCTTGCTCTCCAATTTGCTGATTACATGTTGAACAGGTGAAACAAGAAGGGTGGTATGCTCGCTCCAGTGCCCGGATCACATGGTCTGTGATAACTTCCCCACATGACCAACAAAGTTCCAGACTGGTCTAAGGCACATAAACAAAGATTTAATAGATATTTACTAGAAGAGCAACTGCTAATTAACATCCTTAATCAACACTAGGAGGGATTTCTTGATATCTTGCTTAACATAGCATATTGTTCCCATTTTCCCACCTTCCAATCTACCATTGACCTCCACTTGTTTTTGCAAGGAATACAAATCAACTTGCAGCTCAGCTGTAACGGATGAACCATCACAAGACAGTACTATCATAACAACCTTTGTTTTCACACTTGAACTCAGTGTCCATCTACGACTACATCACACAACATAAAACTGGCTCTGGTACCAGGCGATACAGTGTTAACACTAACAGTGGTCGGTGAATTGCAAGCACACCTCAAGTGTGTGTCTGTCTCTTCAGTGCTGGAGTGAAAGTAGGGGAAAATAGTTCAGGAATGCAAAAACATGAGAATGGTCCTCTGTATGTGTATTTTCAGCCTTGATAACATCCTGTAGAAGAAGATGTATTGACTTGGACGTACCTGGTAGCAGGCTTCACAGAGCGGAATCCCCGCCTTGTTGTAGTAGTGTTTACCAGCCAGGGGGATGTGACAAGATCTACACTGGAAGCAACCATCATGGTAGGTCCTGTTTAAGGCCTCGATGGCAGGTTCAGACAGAGCCACGGGCTTCCTGCAGAAGCCACACACCTCTGCATTGTACACAAGCATCAAATGTCAGAGGAGGTTATGTTAATATGTGTGGTTGTCAAAGCAGAACAGTTTAAAGCTTGTGTGGTAAATGTGTGAAGAGAGATCATGTTACCTTTACTGCTTGTGTCTTGGCTGTTTTTATGGATCCCACGGGACTGTTCATCTTGGTTTAACCCACTAGATGGTGTGCTTGTTTCCACCTTGAAAGTGAAACATTTTCTCAATGTTACTGTAACTTGCCGCTGTGAATTTAGCCTTATAGAATGAAGCACAGTGTAACAAAGCATGGTTTTAGTAAATATGCAGAGGTTGTGTTTGGTGTGGAAAAGAGAGTGACTGTAGAATTTACAGGTTGAAACATAAACATCATCCAAGACAATCAAGCGTGTAGAGTATCAAATCCTACAATTGTTGCACAATGTTGACTTTTGATTTGAATGCATTTATGTCAGCACATTGTGATTATCCTTATTCACAGGATAAAAAAGGACCTATCGCTGGATCACAGATCAATCTTTAAATTCTCTCTCATCCTTAAAGCATCAAAAATGTTATTTTTCCCAAACTGAAAAGTATAGTTGACAGAAATAGTCTCTAACTTTTACATTAGAGGCATTGTAATGGGTCCATAGAGGCAGATGAGGGAAAATCTAGTCTATGCATTCAGACTCATACACAGAGACTGGGCTGAAACGATGGGAACAAATAGTGTCTTATAAAGATATCAACAGTTTGGAAAGAGCTCTGTTTGCAAAGGAAACAATCTGTACACTTTATAAAGTCTTTCTGATCATTCTCCATATAAGACAGCTGTTTTTTCCCCCTCAAAATGTGTTTTGCAGATCACTCTTTACAACCGCTGCAGAACATAATACAGTATCTGTAAAAGTTGTGGAAAGTTCGAATCCTTCACTGTGGGAAAAAATGACTTGTCCACTTCAGGAGAAATTTATTGAGGGAAATTGGGATCAAGTCTTTGAGACAGTGAATGACATCAGTGGTAAACATGAGGATGGTCAGGGTGAAAATGCAAGATTGTGAGATAAGTCTGCATACCTGTGTGCTGTGAGCTGGCTGCTGACCTGGGGTCACAGGGTGTGACAGAGGGGTCTGGGCAGGAGGAGGTGGTGGAGGTGCTGATTCCTGGAGTGATGAGGGCCGTGGTGCAGCAGCAGCAGCAGCAGCAGCAGCAGCAGCAGCAGCAGGAGGGGGAGGGAAGAGCTCTGTAGCAAGAAAAATACTTTTCTTAGGCCACTTACACAGAGAAATAGTATACATAGTATAAGCAATGACCTTTACTGATATTAAGATTAACATGGAGGCCAACAAAACATATACACATAAACTGTATGTAGATATAAACACATAAAGCCACCCCATATATATTTAGCCTATATAAATGAAGCAGAGAAACTGAGGTGTATTGCAGAGATGGACAGAGTACTCGACCCCAGTACTTGAGTAAGAGTACAAATACTAGTACTACTGGTCAAAATTTACTCAGTTACAAGTAAAAGTAGTTCAGTCGACATGTTACTCGAGTAAGAGTAAAAAAGTACTTGCTTTTAAAGGTACTTAAGTATCCCAAAGTACATGCTTTTAAATTTACTTTAAGTAAAAGTAAGAGTAAGAGTACATTTCTTATTTTTCACATCAATGAATTACTATTTTTTTTTTCTAAATGAATTTAAGGAGCTTTTAACTCTTGTTTCTGAGAATGAACTCTTTGAAACCAGCTGCTGATGTGCTGCTTTTAGGGCTTAGGGTTTCCTTCTTTGACAAACACAGCTTGTGTCCAATAGGATTTTAGAAAAAAAAAAGAGCAGACCTGAAAGTAACAAGTACTTTTCAGCCTTCCTAGAAATTAACTTGAGTAAAAGTAAAAATATTTGTCTTGGAAATGTATTCAAGTAAGAGTAATAAGTACCAAAGAAATCTAATACTCAAGTAAAGTACAAATCCTCTGGATATGTACTTAAGTACAGTACTCAAGCAAATTTACTCCATTACTGTCCACCACTGGTGTATTGTGGTGTCCTCAACTTCCCAAAACTTGATAGATGATACTTGATCATTTCCAACCTGGTAGCAGAAATACTTCCTCAACACACTAATGTATAGAGAAGGGTCAACATTAATGCAGCCAAGCTAGAGATTCTTTTTTCCTTTTTATTCATCTCCCATATCAAAACCTGGCACCTACATTACCCACAATGCAGCTGATGCCGCCTGGAGCCTTTTAAACAGCGATGACAAGCAGGCAGCAGAAATCTGCTCAGCTCACATCTTTCATCTACATCCACATCCTTCCATCCACCCAGACTTTCTAGTGTTCAAACGTTTAGTCTTCAGCTGCGGCCGATACATTCCCTCTGGAGCCACAAACAGCTTTATATTGAAACTTTTTCACATTGGCAGTAGTATTCTTTAACACCAGTAAAACGCCTGGAGTTGGGACAGCATGCAACCATGGTCTGGATGAACCCTAATGATCTGAATGAATTTGGAACCACACCATCTCAACAAGGGGTTCAAAGACCCATCAGCTACTCGGTCTCCATTTTGTCTTGTGAATTGGTTTGTATTGATTTATGTAATAAACCTGCAGCTCCTCTGTCGACTTGTTGCAGCTTTCCACTGTTGGCTTCAGGCTGGGCGGGTTTGGGACTCTGAGGGCCTGCACGGGTCCGGTCTTTGCTGTCCAGGCTGCTGTGAGAAGAGCCGGACGGTGAGACGTCCTCCTTCCTATGTCTCACGGCTGCTGGGATGCTGTCACTCGGGCTGACGCGCACGGCGGTGTGCTGCTTGTCTCTGGCGGGGGCACTGTGAGCCTGCAGGGCGGGCTGCTGCTGGGTCACGGTGGCTCGGTAGGGAGATGCCAGAGTGATAAAGACAGAGGACACCATCCTTTTTGGTGAAGCTGCTGAAGCCATGACTGCACAGTATACAACCCACACACAGCCTAACAGGAGGACAGGACAATGATTAACAAACCCAATAGAAGCACATCATATCAGTATAAGATTAAAACATATCAGACCCAACAGTATTTATTCAAAGTGTACACACCCTCTCAGTCAGCCCTGTGGGAGCTCTCTCTCACTTTCACTTCACAGAGGTATACATTCACACCCTCACAGATCTCTTCACCTATAATGAATGGTTTTAGAGGCAGAGAGCTCAAATCTAAATCATCTGTTTCCTGCATGTGATCCCCCGCACACTGGCTGCGAGCTGCCATTACGTACCTCAGAAGGAACAGTGGGTTTGAAGACGGCTCTCTCTTTTCTTCTCTCTCCTTCCTTGTTCTGTATCTCAAAAAACCTCTGGTTTGTTTTCCCTCCTACAAGCTGCCACAGTGAGAGGACTTTACTCCAGCAGAGAGGGCAACTATCTGCAGAAGGCCACTCCTTTTCCTTCTGTACCTCCCTCCACTAACTCTCCCGACCGTCGACCCCTCCTCCTCCTCTGGCTGAATGACAATACCACCTCCCTCCCAACCGTAAAAGGTGAACAGTTAATCTCGGGCAAATTTCTGTAGAAAAAAAAAGAAAAAAAAAAAAGCATGACACATTCATCCACTATGAAAACTTGGCAGGCAGACATGCACACACACACACTCACACAGTGGCATGCGTGCACATAGACACATACTCACATTAAGTTATGCAACAGATGTGTTTGAACAAATGCAATGTCATGTCATAAAGTTTGTCATGAGCGCAGACACAGAGCCGCCTCCCTCCTCTTTATCTGAGTGGAAGCCAGCAGCAGAATGTGACTGTACCTGCCTCCTCTAACAGCTCTCTATCTCCAACTTCCCCCTCACTCTCTCCTGTGCAGCTCTCTCTGCCTTATTGTTCTGTCAGCTTTATTTTCCCTACCTCCCTCATTGAGTCTGCCTCCTTTTTTCTTCTCCCTCTTTTCCTTCTTCCCTTCCCCCACAACATTATATCACTTTAGCCTTGACTCACTATCAGCGTCTCATGGCATTGCCTCCATTTGTGCCTCTCCGACGGTCCGCAGCAGAACGCCCTATCTGATAACGTGCGGTGGACTTCATCAGACTCTCCTGATGAAGCTTTTGGAGTTGAGCTGTACAAAGAGCAGCAGCATTACAGAGCAATGAATCAGGGCATTGTGCAAGAGGGAGATGTTGGTATATAAAGGGGGGTGGAGGGGGTGGTGAGTGATGTCTATGAAAAAGCTGCTTTGTTGTGTTTAGTGCACCAGAATGAGTCTGAGAAATATCAGATCTGCTGAACAGTAAACGTTGTGGTTAGTTGTTTTTTTTTGGAGCCAAAACTCTCTGAGGATGGAGAGAGGAACGAGACTGAGAGTGAAACTTTTCCTGATCGACGTGGAGGCAGAGCGAGGCAGGAATGTATGGGTTAACAGGAGACGGAGATGAGGAGAGTGATGGGGGTCTCTGTTGTTCCAGCTCTGTGGAAAGGAATGCTGCAGTGATGTTACGGCTGCAGGAGGGAGCATGCCTACTGATGACACAATCCCCAGACCTCCATGCTCCGCCTCTCCACCCCCAACCTCAGCAGCTAAAACCCTCATTTAAACCTCCTGAACCCTCCAACAGCGCCGCTTCACTCACCAATATGACTTTGTGTTTTATAGTTTTAAAGGTTTTGGTGGATGTGCAGGAAAAACAATGACAAGAAAATGACGTGAAAGGCGGGAAAGTTGGGCAAAGGAACAGGAAGAGACAGAGTAGATAGGAAAAACAACAACAATTGCATGTTCACAATTACAGCTGATGCTGATTTCCGAACTGTAAACATCTGCCGCAGCAGGAAGACTACTGAGGAATACTGCGAAACAATGGCCGTGTTGACAATTACACTGCAGAAGATTCTTTGGGTAACAGTTAAAGGAGGACTTCAGAGTCGTGACAGATCTGAGGCTGAAACAATCTCTTTTATTCCTGACTAAAGTTCAAGTTGAAAAAAATGGAAAAGTTGAAAAACATGTATCCTATGCAGCTGGATGGTGCCTTTCATTAGACCCCCGTGGCATCTACTTTACATTTTCTTTAAATCTCCACACTGTACTGCAGACTTTCTCCCTTCAGAGTCACAGATGAGTTTGTCAAATTTGTCCCTTTGATTGGTGACTAATGGATTCGTTCAGTGTCTCGTCTCTTTTCTCAAATATTTTCAAAAAGCTTCTTTTAACATTAGAGAAGTGTTTCTGAATAAATCCAAAATTTGTTATGTAGAATATTTAATTAATATCAGCACAAGCCTCATCTTCAGCTGCTGCAGTCCTTATCTGTTTCCTCAGTGTAGCTCTCTGCAGCATTCTGCTTATCTGTATTCCAGTGTACTGGCTTTTCTAAAACTACACCAGCTTGGCATGCTGTGTCATCGCAGAAAAACATGCTATATGAACCTGGAAGTCCAAGTAAGGCAGAGGCTATAAGATATGATAGGATGCTCGCCTGGGCCTTTAATTTAGCCATTTCAAAAAATAAAGACATTAAAAGAATGATTTTAAATGTTGAACATTAAACATATTTTAAGAGAATTGGTTCAAACATCAATATTTTCTTTCTTCTTTTTTTTCTCCAAATCTTTTTATTGATCCACAGTTGCGGAAAACAGTACATCCAGAAAAAGTCACATTTTCATTTTTTCATTTCTATATAACCCAATACCCACCCTACCCATCCCGGAGACCTATACATCCGAGCCAAAAAATAAGAATACAATAATCAAACATTAATATTTTCATGGTTGTATTGATTCTTTTAAAATATTAAGTTCATTAGACAGAAACATAAATATTCCTGTGACCTGCATGCTATATCGTTTTATAAATGAATGCGGTTTTATTTCTTACACTTTATTTCTGCAAGACATAAGAGTCGACCACTGTTTCTCCAGGTTCGTTAGTTCAGGTTCGCTAGTTCATCTTCTTGGTTTGTTAACAAATGAAAAACTTCATTTGTTTTCATGGCATAGTTTATGCCCATCCCTGTTTTATTCGTGCACTACATTCAGTCTTTTTTAGGCAACTTGTGATCTTTATGTATAGTTAACACACTGTATATTATGGTACAGCAGTCTCTGATTCCTGTTTAGTCTGGTCTGGTCCAGTTGAATATTACCAGATTTCATAAGAACATCGTGTTTGGTTTGATTTATCACTCCGTCGTTATACTACTTTTGTCTGCCATTGCAGGGAGCCTCATAACATGTAACATAACAACATGTGGTAAATCTCAAATCACATTTGCTGAAAGCTGTGTGGGCTGGATCTTCTTGTCAAAAAAAGATAGAACAGCAGATGTGAAAAGTCTTTTTCTGTAAGAGTCCATACACAATTCACATGAGGCCACATTAGTCTTTTTATTATAATAGGAATATTCAGTATTAATGTGTGAATGTTTGAGGTGTTCATCCATATAGAGCTGGACTTCAGCTACAGCATCAACTGCTCTCATTGTTCTTTGTGTATTCTCTTATTTTGTGATCCATGCTCCGTTTACTTTTGCTCGGGCTCGTTTCTTCCTCCTGCAAATGAAGCATATGACACGTCACCTGTCAAACTCATGTTGGTACGACGGCTGTGATGCGGGCGAGGTGAAGTGGAACAGACCCATGTTAACGCAGCTTGCAGAAGGTCCTGAGAGGGCAGCAGGCAGGCAGCTTCTCCCAGGAAGGTGATGAGGACGTGGAGGACGTCAGACCACTCGCCCACTGCCAGCATCAGCACCAGTATGGCTCCCAGTCGCAGCACCACAGTGTGCAGTAAGGCCTCTGTAGAAGCCTGCCGAAGCTGCTCCTCTGAGTGACAGGAAAACAAAAGTTACACAATAATGCTCAAAGCGGCTGCAGTTGTTTCTTGAGATGAGTTGTTTATATCATTTGTAAGGTTTTGTTTCATGTATTATTATTATTACTATTATTCTTAATCATTTATTTAATGGAAACAGGCAATAACATACACAATTTATAAACTGACAATACACTAACAAACAGAAAACAAAGGACAGAACAAACCAGACGACATAATAAAACAGGACCAAAACAAGACAAAAAAAGTAATAAAGAAATACAAAAAAAGGGGGATGTGAAACTACTAGAATTAAATCAGCAGGTTAGTGCTCCAGTTCTAAAAACTCTTAAATGGTTAACACAAATTAAGATAAATAACTTTGATTCCCTGGAAAGATTATTTTAGGTCTATTTATAGCCTACAATAACAATTGATTCATATTCTAAAATTTTTCAAATTAAGATTTTCTATAGAATTACCGCTACAAATAAACAACTTAACATTTTTAACACTGACCACTCTCCATTATGTAAATTTTGCAATGAAGAAGTGGAGGATCAGCTACATTATTTTTTTTATTGTACATCATGTAGTCAGATTGTGGCTAGACATTCAAAAGTGGCTAAGACCCAAAAAGAGAATTTAGAATTTACACCACTAAACATTTTGTTGGGAGTACTGGATGCAAAATACCCACAGATTGTAAACACAATCATTCTTCTGGGGAAAATATAAAAATTTAAGACCCAAACAAAAAAATTCTTGGATTTTTTTTTAGAAATTAAGTGCAATGCCAATTTCTTTTGGAAATGATCGCAACA
This sequence comes from Trachurus japonicus, assembly GCF_045865225.1. Lineage (NCBI taxonomy): Eukaryota > Metazoa > Chordata > Actinopteri > Carangiformes > Carangidae > Trachurus > Trachurus japonicus. The sequence goes on along the minus strand of NC_140911.1, from coordinate 27,814,254 downwards.
AATCAAGATAAGGTAGAAATGCATAACAAAAAATATGAATATGAAAATATTTTTTTAAAATAAGGCCTCTTTTCACATTTAACCAAACCTGTTTCCCCTCTGAAACTTATCTAATCTAAAAATCCCTTCTATCTCCAGAAACCATGGTTCACTGCATAGCTGACGTGATCATCACCTTGAATATAGACCACCAGCATAGTGTAGCAGAGTGTCAGCGGAGTCCAGAACTTTAGAGCATCCTTCTGGGACAGGAAGTGGTCATAAACCGTAGCGGTGGAAGCCACAGTCGCTAGAGCAAAAGCCAAGACAACCGCTCTCTGCAGTGAAGCCAGAATGGCGTGTCCAGAGGTCAGGAGGGTGATGCATTTCCCACAGTACCGCTCTGTGCTATGCAATGGGTAGAGTCTGGCCACATGGCTCCACAGACTGTGGCTCACACTTGCCAGTGCCCAGCTGAGTGCAGCTGCCAGCAACAAGCTGAGGGAGCTGTGTAGAGCCCCCTGATGGAGGAAGGCAAGAGTACAGGTGAGGCAGCAGCCCAGAGAAAACTGGCCCTGGATCAGGAGGAGGTCCAGGCCTCTGCCGGCACTGTCCTGAGTTAAGACAAACACAGGAGTGTGGATTAAACATGTGTACATGTATTCTGTATCTCCAAAATTGAAATATTGCAAAGGAATTTTTTTTTTTTTTTTTTAAATATAGAAATGTTGGCCTTCTGAAAACTATGTCCATCTATATGCACTCAATACCTGGGTTGAACAACTGGAAATTGACTTTTCAGTGATATTGTACAGAAATTCCCCCGGACAATTCCTCTCTTTTTTGGTCCTGACCTGTTTGCATCCCTGAATGAGTGTGTTGCTATATGTAAAGAGGAATGTGCAATAATGCTGCTGTAGCATGGGGTCAGATTGTATACGTATGGTGATTTCAGGACATTGTGGGGGGAGGAGAGGGGATATGATGATGTGTTGTTTGTGGTCTTAGATGATGATTGTTTGTGTATATGTGTTTATGGCGCCTGGAGTCTCTGGTCTGTCCAAGACGAATTTCTCCCAAGGGAGACAATAAAGACTAACAACTAACTAACTAACTAACTAACTAACATGTTGAACACAGAAAAAAGCACTGCAAGGCTCTGTTTGTTTGTGTGTGTGAGGAACTCACCAGTCCTGCTGACGCCCAGGCAGCGACGGCTCTGAGAGAAAACTCCAGCACGATGAGAGAGGAGACCCTGGGACCCACCAGAGACAGGAGCAGCGTCAGGGACCAGAACTGGAACCATGTCCTCCAACTTCCTTTCAGAGGACTGTGGGGTGAGGACGGCCTCTGTTGGTCCTCAACTTCAGAATCACTGTGTGGAGATGAAGATCAAACAGGCAGAAGAAAGAAAGAGTTTGGAGACTGATGCCATTCATTTTAATGGGGCAGAAATTGAGTATGAATAATATATTCAAAAGTTGAATATATCCGACAATCTACAGGAGAAGCTGAACAGCTTGATTATAGTTGAATGGTTTTTGTAGCACAAAGTTGATGGGACTAGTTAGAGGCTGCAGAAAGGGCGAAGACGTGAGAACTTCAACTCACCTGCATGTTTGAATGAAGTGGTAAACTCTCAGCAGACTGCACAGCACTGATATCCCACATGCACCAACAAGAGCTTTGACAAAAAGACCACAACCAAACAAAAAAACAGTAAGTTTGTGAAGCAGACGTAATGAGAATCTAGAGAAGGTTTAGGGTGAAGGAGGGAATGGATCAGCTCACCTTGAAGAAAACTGTCAAGTGGGTTTAAATCAGAAAGAGTCCATTCAGAGGTTCCCAGGATCCAGAAGAAGGGGAGAAACATTGTAATGCTTTCACAAGGAAGGGGAGACACAAAAAGCACTACAACCTGTCAGTCATGTTACTCCAAATCTGAAACCCGGCTGGTCAACTGAAGAATAGGAAGAAGGGGAGGAAGGAGAGCCAAACATGTCACATCCTCTTTGCTCCTCGGTACTGCTCAGGTCTGAGTCTGCTCTGTGCTCCTGCTCCAAAAGGTCAGCTTTGATTTGACCATGTGGTGATGAAAGAGGCTGAAAATCCTCTCAGAGAAGATGATTAGGTTTACAGGTCAATCAGAAACCTTTCAGCTGTCACAACAAAACCACACTTTGCTTACAATGACTGCAGATGCAGCACTCAGCAGAGGATATGAAAACAAATCAATTCATTCATTCATACAAAAATGTCTTTATTATTATTATTATCATCAATATTATTATCAACTGCTAGTCAAAGTCTTAAAGCACCCGTTTCTGAAAATAAAAACCTCATATCAAATGGCATTCTTGGCTTTAGGTACCAGTAGCTCATATGGCAGTAAATCAACACATTCCCATCAGATCTCTTTCTTTACATAGAACAGACAAGGCAACAAGAGTGATGCATTAAACTGTGACAGTGGTTACAAATAATCCAGTGTGTGTCTATCTATTGATAATCCAGATAGTCACCTGAACTTCATCTATTTGTTTGTTTATAGGAGTCACTGCTCTCAAATACATTATTTGAGGTAGGCCTATTTTAAAGGAAAAACCTGAAAGTTCATCAGCCGTTTCATAGATTTGAGAATTTCACAGGAATTCTTCACAGTGTCTCTGAGAGTCAGTGCAACAACACATGTCTTCTGTCAAGTATTCAACACGTATGTTCATGTGGCGTCCTCATCCCCTGTGATACAGACTCAGTCAAGTCTCACTTGAAGGAATAGTTTCTGATGTGCTCGTTCGTGTGCCATCTTTTTCATTCGTTCACTCGTTATGCTCAGGCACGTGGGATGTTTTAGCTCTGGTTGACCCTCGCTGCCTGATCCCTCATCAGATCCCAGAACAGCATGCTGAGCACCGTGTGAGGGGCCAAGCGCAGGAAGACGGGGCCCATGCCTTTGTACAGGCCCAACAGGCCCTCGGACTGGCAGACCTTCAGCATGCAGTCAGAAAAGCCGTGGTACAGCCGTCCCTTCAGAAAGGCAGAGAAGGAGAGCAATGAGTCTCCAGAGCTCGCTCACTCAGCACAAGCACGACTTTGATCGGGAGGCAAGGCAAGGCATCTTTATTTATATAGCGCATTTCATACCAAGGCAACTCAATGTGCTTTACATAAAGACAAAACATTAAAAAAGAATCATAGAACAGAATAAAAACAAACAAAACACTTAAAAGCAAGAGCAAATAAAAGAAAAAGAAAATAAAATAGATAAAGTTTTAAGTTCTTAAAAGAGCTCAGCTATAAGTACGTGAAAAGAGAAATGTTTTTAACCTGGATTTAAAAGTGCTGACAGTTGGGGCTGATCTCAGTTCTGCTGGTAGTTTGTTCCAGTTGTGTGCAGCATAACAGCTAAATGCTGCTTCACCATGTCTGGTCTGAACTCTGAGCTCCACTATCTGACCTGAGTCAGTAGATCTCAGAGCTCTACTGGGTTTGTACTCTACTAACATGTCATTCATGTATTCTGGACCTAAACCATTCAGTGATTTGTAAACCAGTAGCAGAACTTTAAAATGTATTCTGTAGCCGACTGGGAGCCAGTGTAAGGTCTGAAGAACCGGGGTGATGTGATCGGAGAGACGATTCAAACTCACCCTACGAAACTCATCCACCGGTTGGTTGTAGAGCCTCGTGCTGATGACGTCGAACGGCGTCATGGTGACGGCCACGGCGACTCCGCTGATCATGGCAGCGATCAGAGCCGTGAGCCATCTGTTTGAGCCCAGCCACTGGGAGGAGAGGAAGAAACTCAACTGACGACAACTGTTTGGCCTCGTGTAAAAATATCAGCTGCCCATCATCACACCTACCTGGGAATGTGACACCCAGTCCTTGGCCGAGGTGAAGGTTGCCAGTTGAGCAGCTGAGCCCACCATGACTCGGGGCACGGCCCCGTTCACACCCCTCCACAGACCAATTAAACCCTCTCTTCTATAGATGGTAACAAAGGCATCAGACACTCCCTGAAATAGAAAAAAAAACAAAGGTGAGAAGTGACACACTGTGTGTTTTGCTGATAGAAACACAGTCCTTTGTGTGGCAGATACATTGACCTTATTGTGTGACTGTTGTGTGTTTTAACACCTAAATAAAGTTCATTTGACAAGGCATCTGCTCAAACTGGTTGGTGCTGTGCTGGTTATTACATAATGTCACCCAACCCAATAAAATGCTCTGTGGTAGGGTGGGGGAGGGTTATGCTATCAGTCACATACAAGTTATGAGACAACACAGCGGAACAAGCCTACATATTCACATAGTGACGTGGGTAAATCTGCGGAACATTGCGGCATCTCTCAAATGTACTAATGTGACTCTTCTCAATCCATCTCAGCACAACTCCATGGTCATGGCACAACTCTGGTCTTTGCATTGTTGCACCTCCATCCCATTCATCCACCTCTGACAGTTTATCTCTCCCAATCTAATTTATTCTCATTTAATTAAAATCATGGTCATTTATGTTATGAGCACTTCAGCACTTTATGACTTTACTCATTCATATTATACTTTATGCCAATGATCATGGTTCTCCATTGCTTCACTTACATACCATCCATAACCTCTTGTTCAACAATCTTGCACTGTATTATATTGTTTTGTATTATTGTCTATTGTGTTATTGTTTCTGTAGTGTTGTATGGACGTCTCTCATTTAGTCTTATTGTCTAATGGATTCTGTCCTGGATATGTTGTGTTTCTCTGGATGTCTCGAACTTTGTGTCCTCCGTGTCCTTGTTTTGATGACCTTTGTGTCCATGTTTTGTGTATTTTAATGGCCTGAGGTCTTTTTAAAGGGGTAGTTTGACGAATTCACCTATTGTCATAATCCTTCTAGTCTAAGCAGTAGGTTCATTACCTTTTATTGTCGGTACAAGTTGTTTTTAGATCACTTAGATAGCTCAGCTCATCTAACACAATGTAAAGGTATGGTATTTTCACCTTTCCCTCATCAAACTCATCAAATACACAATCCAACAACTCCAAAACACTCTCGTGGACAAGTTGTGACCTGCACATTCACCACGCTACGAGATAATAATGTAACATTGTGTGATGAATGTGCAGGTCACAACTTGTCTATGAGAGTGTTTTGGAGTTGTTGGAGTGTATTTTAAGAGTTTGATTAGGGAAAGGCGAAAGTACCATTTGCCTCCGTTGCGTTAGTTGAGCAGCTCACGACTCTGCCCCACCGTTCTAAAAACATCTTGCACCGACAATTAAAGGTAATGAACCTACTCCTATGACTCTAGAGACTATGGCTCTTATGGCTCTATGCATCATCTATACCATTTGTTAAAATATTTGTTTTTGAAAACACTCACATGGGACTGTGTGTATGTGTATGCATACATGACAACAATAATTTAATGTTGTAGCAAATTAATAACTTGTCTTTATGTGTATTCATGTGACTGCCATACCAGATGGTTATGCTGATGACCCACGGCAATGGCCTCCACAGTTTGAGCTTGCAGATGGGTCTTCACCTGTGAAGAAATGCAGCACACATGATTTAATGTGCATTCAATGCTATAAAACAGTTAGTTAACTCTGCATATATCGACGATATCGGTATGAGTTATAAAGCACGTATTTTTTTTGCAGAAAAGCTAATTACGCTCACTGCAGAACAAAAACAAGACGCCCCTCCACTCCACTTCACCCTCTGAGTCAATTAAACTTCACTCATTCACTGCCAGCAGCAGCACAGTGCAGGATGATACAAGATACTTTCTATTTGTGGCGGCAACATGCAGCGGCAACATGCAGCATATATTTGGTGACCTAGATAAAGACAAGCATGTCATCACAGAAGATTGTCTTTCCATGACGCAGCAAAAGGTTAGATGGTTTAAAATGTATTGACGGTTGGACAGCTGGAGCAGAAAAACAACAACATTACTCCTGCCCTGTCCTGACATGGAGGGGGCAGTAAAACGTGCAATAAATCGAAAGACAGTGTGTTAAAAACAACAACCATATCCTACTATACACACACCACTGCAATAATACTTCTCCTCTGGTTGAAAAAGATGAGACGCCTTTGAAACTGAGCTGCGTGCTTTTATGTCTCTTGTTTGTGCTGGATAGTCAAATGGGGATGGGTCACAATATGTATGTATTGTATACTGTATTATGTACTGATGGGGTGATGCTGCTTAATTTCGCTGTACTTGTACAGTGACAATAAAGGCTGATTGATTGACAATGTCAGGGGTGAAGATGAACCTCTTAGTGCGACATTTCAGATGACTCTTTTTTTTTTAAGTATATTTTGGGGCTTTTTATTCCTTGATTGGGTAGTATAGTTAAGAGAGAGTATAGTAAAGGGGCCGCCCAATGCAGGATTCTAACTGGGGCCGGCTACGAAATACCTTTCGTATTTCTCTTTAATGCCTCAAAAAGATGCTACTGATGAACAGATTGGACAAATGAACTTTGTGTTGCAGTTATTATAATCCAACCCCCCCTCTTTGTTTTACAGTCACTCAACACACTCGTTATGGCTAAACAGTAATAAAATGCTCCGACACTAAAGTTGAACTGAAACTGTGCTTGAAGAGGAAGCACCACAGTGTAATGTAGTGTAATGTAATGTAGTGAGCTGCCTGTCACTGAGTAAACCATGTTGTTGCTGTAGATTAACAGTCTGAGGGAGGGTTGACCTCCTGATTCAATTACAGGTTTATCTTACATGTCTGTTTGTATAAAAGCGGTGTTGGACTGAAACCTGAAGCCTTATGTTTCTCGGCCCAGAGAACAATTATCCAGATCATCTTCCTGCATCGGCTCTCTGCTCTTCTCTGGCTGTTAAATTCAATTACCTGCTTTTCTTCCACATGTGTAAGTGGGACATGAGTATGTGCTGGATGTAAACTAATCCGATTAGATCCTTTTTGAACACGGGGTTTCAATTTGTGATTTTTTTTTCTTCTTTTTTGACTCCACTCACACACACACAGACAAACACTGTAAAACAGATGCCACCATAATGACATAATGGCCGACATCCTGCACTATATTTGAGGGACATACTTTAAATATTCATCAGGAATGGGAGCATACAAGGTGACTGACCACAGTACACTGTATATGCTAAAGACAGTCTTATGATGCAAACATGCCAAAGAGATGAGATGAATCTTTGCTATAACAAAATGTTCACTATTGTAGAAAATTAGACTTAATCATAGCACAAACTTGTCTCTGATATTTTCTCTTCGTTTTAAGACTTCAGGCCTTAAAACTTTAGAAATGAACACTGAAGAGGACAAATTAGATTAGATTTGATTAGATTATTCTTTACTTCGAACATATTAAAAAAGAGAGAAAAGAAAAGACATATAAAATAAGTAGTAGGTATCCCAAAGAACAAGTCCAATATTTAAATCAGTAAAGAAAGAATGTTCGAAAAGTAGCAGGAGGAAGCCGAGCTTTTTAGTTCCCAGCCTTTATTCACTACTCCATCATTCCATATTCAAAGTAAAACAAAATAAACCAAATAGGCCGACAAGCAATGTCACTCTCAGTTTTATAATCACTATCCCTATGTAGTCAAATTAATATTCCAATTGACTTTTCCTCATTCTCATATGTTTTTAAAAACATGTTTCTAAAAATCTAAATGAATCTGAGCAGTTAATTTAGATTTTTCCTCTGATCACCCAGGAATGAGGAGCCACAAGCAGAGAGGCCAACAAACAATAATGTTGTGAAAAAATATAGTGTTCAACCTCAAAAATACACTTTATATGGGGAATTGTGTTAAATGTTGTCTTGAGACCTGCCTGATCAGTCTGTAGAAAGAGAAGAAAACTCACCAGGTAGGCAGGAGAGGCGATGAAGGCCCCCAGGGCCCCGGCCCCGGCCCCTGACAGCAGACTGCCCCCGTGCAGCGAGGTGATGCCCAGAGCTTCACAGTAGGAGTAGGAGCCCAGCCTCACCCCGTTCATCACCCCCTGGTAGATCAGGCCCACCGAGAGCCCCTTCTGCAGGCCCCGGATCCCGTCGGTGCGGCCCACCACCCACAGAGCCTGCAGGACCCCCCGGTAGTGTCTCTGGTAGGACCCCCGCGCACGCAGCTCCCCCTGAAGCTGCAGACGGGTCTTCACCACCTCCAGAGGGTTGGTGAACACGCAGGCGGTGCAGCAGGCCAGGGCGCCCAGGCAGAAGTCCAGAGGAGGACAGACGGCGGGAGGGGACGGCGAGGGGCCGAAGACACGGCGAGGGACAGCAGACACGGTGGTGGAGGTCATCCTGTGTGAAGGCTGGACACCAAACACTGACTCTTTGGATGAAGGTTCCTGCAGCTGAGCACCGCTCATTCCTCCAGAAGTGACTGACTCGTCCCCCTTTCACTTTGGTTTGTGGGAAACAGGGAGAGCGTGTTGCACTGAGGACAGAACAGTGGTGTCAGAAACACAGGCTATCAGCTTTCATGATAACACACTGTCTCACAATGGGACACTGTGTCTTTCCGCTGTGACTTTTCTTAGCTTCCTTCAAGAGACACACCATCTGCAAGGAGAAAGTGAGAGTGTGTTCATGTTTACACGTCAAGGTTTTTGAAATATAAGGTCCAAGGAATGTTTGCAAAGGCTCAGTCCTCCATGTCAGGACTGTGTGCCAACCAGTCCTCCTCTAGGACCTCTGCAGTTTTACTCACATGACAAACATGTTTTAGAAATCTGTCTAACTCTAAACTTCAAGTGTGTGGTGGCGATGAACTAAAATATACATTAACAGTTAGAAAAGTGTTCAATACACTGGTAAATCAGTCGTTACAGGAGGCTTCCTGATCCTCACAGGCAGCATGATCAATGGACACAACACAACACCCACACTCCATTCAAGTTCATTCAAACCCAAACATTACACAACTACACAAACATAGGAAGCAGAAGCACAAGTTACCAACATGCTAAAACAATAAAGTCCTGTCTGTAGCCTGTGAAACGGTAGAATCGATCTCTAGTGTTTGTCTGCTTCATTGAGAAACTCACAGTGTTCAGTGATCCAGTGCAGCTCCATTCTTCCCCTCTCTCCCATCATTGTAAACATGTGTCCTCAGCATATTCATTGTCAAAGTCTCCGCCCCCTGCCTCGGGTCAGAGCCAATCCGCTCCCAGCCCCGTCTGCCACCTCACCATATCCCTCAGTCTGCACCAATCAGACGGCTCTGCTTGAAACTGCCCCAGCTCTGCTCCTATAGGAGCTCTCTGGGTAAAAGGTTATTGTTGGTCAGAGAGAGGGGGGGTGGAGTGTCTGAGGGACAGGAAAGCAGCTCTTTAAATGTTGACCAAGATGGTGTTGGAACCTTTTACAGTCTATGGTTGGAACAAGGTTAATCTGCTCAAAACAGAGTGGACGATGACGATCCCAGACACAAAACAAACAAACCCGTAGCTTCACGTCAGCACCACGTGACGCGAAGAAAACACCTTCAGTTCTCACACAGGTGATTGATCACTGTACACACATAGCAGAGGTTCATTTAGTAAACAGGCAGGTATAATGTATTAGCTGCTGCTAAATCAATAATGCTCATGATTATGATGAATGTGTAAATATTATTTAGAATAAATAATGTTGAGATGACTCATCTATTTGACCATTTTCATTGAGTTCTCTCACCAGCCACTAGAGGTCGCTACTCTACAGCGCTAGAGCGAACAACGTAAAGAAGTTACTATATATTACTTCCAGTTCATTCTTCATTCTTTAAAGTTGATTTTAAAAATCTCTTCAGGATCCATTAGTGTCTGCTCTGGAGCTTTCACTCATTAAAAGTCTGTGTTTATTGTAAATATTTAAATACCACTGATTTCCATCATTGAAATACTAGGATTACTTTGGGGACCACGTGTCTGAATCTACATGTTTTGGCGGATCACCAGACACGTCACTTTCATTTCTTCATCACACATTCACACACAAAAATCACTAGTTTGTCATTCAAATCAATTTGGAATCTAAAAATGTTAATCACATTGAAAATCTAATTGAAATGTATAATTGCTAAAATTAGTTCATAGTTCATGACATGTGATAATAAAAGCCAAAACGTCCAGATATGAATTTCTCACCAACAACTTGTAGAGATGGAATTTATTCAAATGATTTACTGGAATTTTCAAATAGGGAATCAACCAAATCAAATTAGATGGACTTCAAAATCACATATTGGCAGTTAAACATTGTCAGATCAGGTTTCACATTTGGATTGACTGCTGGTTATAAAATGACAGTTTGGTGGCTTTTGCTCCCACACTGCTTCATGTTGGCCTCAAAATCCAGACAGAAAATGTATTCCCCATTTCCATGACAACTGGCAAACTGCATCTCCTGAGGAGGATTGTGAGATACGACAGAAAGCTCCGCAACAGTTGCTAGGGACTCTTTGTCAACAAAAGTAACAATGACTGACACACACAGAGCAGAGATGTTCAGACTGTGACAGAGCAGACATGGAGGCCTTTATTGTTTAACTATGTTTTTAGTACAGAGCCATCTCCCACCCACCATGGCCCCCAACACATTAGTCAACAACTTTTAACCACCACCGTGCACACAACACACTCACACTGTTGTCACTGTAAACATCGCAGGCTTAAAGAGTGATACAAAAAGCAAGGTCAACCGCTTTGTGTCGACGGCGTCCGTACTTCCAGAGTTCCTCTCTCTCAAGAGTTCGGGGGAGAGTGACACAGGAAAACAGAAATGTTATTGTTTGGTTGATCACCTTTTGGGGGAACAACAAAAATGTCCTGTTCTCTCTACTCACCACACACACACACGCACGCACACACGCGCATAAACACACACTTCTCACTCAACCAAATGTTTTTATCAAAGTGTCGTTAAAGTGTTTTCTGTTGAATGCTTGCAGTAGGCAGAGGGGGGTACCATGAAAATCTGAAGTGGAACATCTAACAATGATTATGTTATTTTCCCATAATCCTCTCTATAGGAAAAAGGCCTTGTGTGTCAGTTCCCTTGTGTGGTCACAGGGCGAAGCGTCTGCCTTCCCAGCCCCCACCTGGAGCTGCATTACCTTTTAGCGCGTACAAAGTACAAAGCGTTGGTTTTGGGGTAGTACTTCACATTCTGTTTTTTGTCCATGAGGCCTCCGAAAATGATGAGCTCCCCCCGGCCCTGTACCACCGTGTGCAGGCTGGTCTCTGGGGGCCCTGTGACCGCCGCCGGAGTCCCATTCCCATAAACTCTCCAGGACACCACCCCGGCGGATTTGGCCCGCGACACGTCCAGCACGTACATCTGCATGGGCTTGCAGTTGAGAGACTGGTACAGAGGTTTGCCCACGTTCAGGCTCTGTGGCGGGTGGTGGCCCAGGCGCCGTGCGATAGGTGGGATAGCGTGTCCGTCGGCCACGGCGGCCTGTGGAGGGCTGGAGGATGATGAGGGAGGTGTCACAGGAGGACCCGCCCCTCCTCCTCCTCCTCCTCCTCCTCCTCCAGGTGAAGCTCCCTGTGTCTGAAGGGAAGACGATGAAGAAGAAGATGGTAAAGACGAGGAAGATTTGTTTTTTACTGCCTCCAGGCCTCGTCGTAAGGCGGCGGGGGACACTGCTCCTGGGGGGGTGTGTGGGGAGCCTGCGGGAGGGGTGTGGAGGCCGTTGGTGCTGGGCACCTCGGCGTGGGGAGGGGCAGAAAGGGGAGACTCCCAACCATAGTCCGTGGAGGCGGGAGGGTGAGGGCGAGAGGGAGGGGACGCCGCCTGGGCCGGGCTGGTCCGAGGGGACGGGGAGCTTCCGTTTAATAATGGAGGGAGCGGAGGCAGAGGGGGGCTGTCTGGACCCTGTGAAGGAGACGGCTGCTGGGACGAGGACGGGCTGCCGTCTCTGGCGCTCCCTCTCGCCGAGGGCCGAGGTCTCAGCGTCCCCCACCGACCATTGACACACGGAGCCTCTTCCACGGCTCCCAGGACGACGCCGGCGGCCCCGCTCCGAACGGGAGACTGAGAGCGCAGGGAAGGCGGTTCAGGGCCCAGAGGGGCGGGCGTGGCACTTATGGGGGAGGGCCGAGAATTAAGACTCGGGCTGAGGGGTGCGCGGCCAGAGGGAGCTTGTGAGAAAACCACCACACACTGGCCCACCTTTGAAAGAAAGACAGAATGACATATTAGAGATGGATTTAATCACTTTGACCATGTTTCCACCCACTTGTCGATCCAATTATCTCAAGATTGATAAGACTATTAATGTGAATAATGCCATTTCAAGTAAGTAATGAAATAAAAAGTTGTGCGTAATGACGTAATGTGCTATTTTGTGATCATATTGCAGTATTGAATTGTTTTCTTGCAATTTAAGGTTTTTCCATTCATTTTTATACTAAATCTCAAAACAGAAGGACGTCCATCCTTCATCTTTAACCGACTATCTGAGGTTGTGACCAGCTGCTGGAGTTGTTGCCTGGAAACCACTGAGCCATACGCATGATATTATATTATTATTATATTAAGTTCTAGGCTATAGGCTGGTGCTTAGAGTGCCACATGCCTGTCATCAGAAGACAGTGGTGTGTTAACACCGTTTTAATGCAGATGCACTGCTTGTTAAATACAACAGACACTGGACGGACCTGTCACCTGTAGCAGCGCTGTACACCTGCGTCTTTCTTTGTTTACTCCAGCTGTGTCTTTGAACAGCTGGAATACGTAGCTGAGTTGACATAAAACATGATCGCAACTCACATTTATCCAGCAGAGAACTGTTTCCATCAGCATTTGTCGCATAAACTTTGTATCAATCAAGAGAAAATCCGATGAGATCCACCGTAGTAACGTTTTATCGTTATTCATGACATTTAATTGAATTTTCCTATTTTCATAAGACATTTTAATTCAATATTACTTAATTTGAATAAAAACGTGTGAATGGAAACATGGTCTCTGACTGAGACAGTTGAGACAGTTAAAATACTTACTCTACATGCTGGGTGACACCAAAGCTCTGGGGCTCCGTGGTCCTCATTTTCCACCTGTAGCTGCTGCCACCTCCATGGTGGTGCATCCATGTGGAGCAGCCAGGCATCTTTAAGGAGCTTTCACAAATAACACAAAAGGCTAAGTTAAAACATGAAACTGAGACACAAAAATGTTGCTTTGATATTAAAATGAAAACTTACTGCATTAGGGCCACCGCATCCTCCCAAAATGAGCAATGTGTGATCATCAATGACAATCTAATAGGAAACACATAGAAGTTATTCAGTTTCATATAGAAGAAAGTGGTTGTCCTGCTCTTACAGGGGCTGTTCTCTAAATGTTGTTATTCCTACATAGTCAGTAGCAGCATTAGCAACAATTTTCTGACCAGTCTTGCCAAGAGCTTCTGTCAAGATTGTGGTGATAATATAATAGGATATAATAAAGCCCCTGAGCAGCTCTATTTCTTCAGGATAGACTGGACCCAGCCATGACTTGAATGAAAATGATCATCAGGTACTGGGCTGGGGCTAGCTAGCTGTTTATCAAGGTAATTTACATGCATAAGAAGAGGTAGACAAAAATAGATAGACAAAAACAAGAGTGTTGTTTTCCACTGCTGGAGATGGCTCAGGATAGGTACAGGAGTGGAGTTACCGTAGTCGAACATTTCTTCCAGGCTAGTAAGTAAATAACTATTGATGCTAATCAATGGAAAAATATAGAAATAGCTCCTTTAAAGATTCTGAGCTACTTTTGTAGACCAACGTGGGACAATGCAAAAAAGAAAAAAGTTGCAATCGAACAATCAATAATAACCATTAAGATAAAAATACCTAAAAGGACTATCTGGCTTTCAGGAGAGTGGTCTGCTCAGCTGAGAAAATCATCAGGACAACACTCCCCAACCTGCAGGACATCTACAGTGAGCCACGCAGATCAAAGGCCAGAGAAATCCTCAGGGAGCCAAGCCATCCCAGCAGTAGCCTGTTCTCTGTCTCTACTGCCTGAAGCCAGCACACAGCGCACGACAAGGAGCTTCTTCCCACAGGCTGTTCGCATGGTGAACACTGTCAGTAAGTAGATGCCTGGTCCCCCTCCACACCCCAATCACCCCTCTTCCAATACATCCCCTTGCACATGCATGTGCACTGTTTATTTATTATTGTTTTGTGTCATTTCTGATTTTTAAATAGGAGCTGGTGCTTAAAGCATGTCACTATCCCTTGTACTGTGTATGAGACAAACTACATTTGAATTTGAATAAGATCATTAAAATACCAGTGGACAATTTTCTATAGCTTGAGTGAATGTAGGAATCCTTACTTGTGACTGGCCTCCCCGTGGGTGTGGTGAAGGGCCAGATATGGGTGGTTTGGACCAGGACCACTGCTCAAGATCCAGAACCCAGACTTCATTACTCCTGGTTAGAAACAACAAAGGCCAGAGCGAAGCGGTGAGCTGTGACAGCCAAGAGTCTCATTCACAAACACATTTATGTGATTTGTGCAGCTGAAATGTGTAAAATTCTGACAGTGCAGGCTGCATTAACATGACATGTTGTCACCCACTCATGAAACCCAAACTTCTTGCAATAAAGAGCCCAACAACAGTGATCTAGCTGTGTTCGAAATCATCAGCTCATTCTCTCACTCCCTATCCCCTACATTGTGTATACAATAGGGAACGACGGGAGGAGAATTCGGACACTACACGGTTCTGAACGTGGTTGCGTCAGCATAAAAAACCGGACCCTTGCGGGAACATTTGAGGATGCTTAGCTCGTAAACTCTTTACTTTACTACATATTCTACTACAGTTTATTTATTAGATTGATTTAATGCTGCCTGTTATTGTTCGGATGCTGCTGCTCCTCGGGTGGTGTAAACGGAGCGAAGGCAAATACGTCTGAGGAGTTTATTGGTAAATGACCTAAAGAAATCGTAGCTAACATGCTAATAATCTTGCTCTTATTCTCTGGCAAAACACGGCTGCATTGCATTGTGGGATACGGGAGTAAAAAGTAGTGTACATCGCTTGTTCACTCAATTTTGCAGTGCATTGTGGGTGTTTTGTCGTCAACTACATAGTGGATGAAATGAATCACAGCGAATTCGAACACTACAAAATGGCGAACACACTATATAGTGCACTACGTCCGTGATACGGGGCGGTTTCGAACACAGCTCCTGACTGACCCAGGTGTAGTTCACAGGTGGTGTAACTTAATCTAGTTAACATACCCACAATCCCCTGAAACCAGGGAAGTCAATAACATGTTTACAACGTACAAACTATGAGGTGAAAGTCCTTTGCAAACATGACATTTTGGGCTGCACAGTCTTTTCAGTAGTTTGAACGTTTAGCAGATTTTCTGCTTTAATCTATGCTCCGTTTTAGATGAAGTGTACTTAAATTCAAGTAATATGTTCATACATTTGACGTGCTCCTAATGATCCCCCAAACACCACCATGGTGTTCCCAATCACAGAAGAAGAGTGGCCAGCCATGGGTGGAGGTCCGTGTGTGGTAACAATACAGTTCCACCTGATACAGCAAAAGAGATAATAAAAGAAGAGAGAAAAATGTTGGTCAAAAACACAGAGCTTCAACTAGTTCATTACATATCATAGCCATACTGAAATCATCCTCACCAGTTCTTTGAGGGAGAGTATGTGTGGATTTCATCAAAGAACCTTTCTGGTTGGTGGAGTGGATAAGGGCTGGGCCGAGTCCACCCACCAAAGAGCACTAACAGGTCTTTGTGCATCACTAGAGTTGCTCCAGCTTTAGGAGATGGATAAGAGCCTGTAAAAGACAAGAGCAATATGGGATCTTATTTCTGCTTTTTGCTGATTCATACACCGTAAATCTGACTTGACTAAAAATTTAATTTTCTCCAACTTATTTCCTTATGTCAAAATGACCAAGCAGGAATTAAAACAGAGCATCTAGACTTGGTAATACTTTTTCAAGATCACATACATTTGGTAAAATCTTTTGTAAACATTACATGAACATAGATTTTACAACCACGATACTAACTCTCTGACAAGCCGTTTTTTATAGAAGCAGCTTGGTATCTATCTGGATCACGAGTGGTCAGCTGTAAGTGCAGGTTTGAATACACTGAGGATACATTTCAGATCTGATCACTCACACCACATTCAGAGGTGGTTTAGGAAAGTCTAACCACATTATTGTAGCAGTGTGAATATGAATGGGTTCTGATCTGAAGTCAGTGTGGCTGTTTTTATTTGCATAGCAGACATGCTTGGGCTGTTGTCATGATCACTAAAGACACAAGTTAATGTAAGGTCTGCAAAGGGCCACACACATAGAGTTCAACCTCGTGATCCTGGGCATGCAGTCTCATAAAAGGTAGAATAAGAGCTGAAGTTTGCTGCAATAAATGCACCAATATTTTACTACAGTCTCACTTTACTGGTGCTTCTTTCTTTTTTATTGCTACCTCCTCCAACACTATGCACTTAGCTGCTGCTGTTAAGCATCTCACCATTGTGTTCACAAATGTGGTTCACCCTCCCACAGTTCCCCTTACATAAGCCCCATGTGCTTGTACCTGAGGCTAATGGGCGGATCCACTCCTTGCTGTTGAGGTCAAGTCTCCATAGGTCATTGAAGGCAGCATTGCAGCTACTCTGAGTACAACCCCCAAACACATACATGGACTGGTTTGAGTCATAGTAACATGCACCTGCAACCCCCCAAAAAGAAAAAAATTAGCAACAGATTTAGAGCAAACTGCAGCAAAAAGTGAGAGCTGTGAGTGCATCTACTTGTTATTGTTACTTTTTTTAATTCATGTGTCAAGAACAGGTAAAACAAATAAACTAAACAAATACAATTCAACACGAAAGAAATCTCCCTATCTGTGTATGTACACTGTTGTTCAAAGCACAGTTTTCAAAATGGCACCCAGTCGCTGCTGTTACATCACTTTTAAAATTTTGTTTTGCTCGTCTACATGAGGATTTAGATCAACATAAAGATACGCTTGCGAAATGTGTGACCTTTAGTTCAGTTAAGATTTAGCAACAGTCTTAAGAACACGTGTATAATGCAGCGTAAATAAAATATGCTTTTAAAGCAATGAATATTAATAATGTGTCTGAAACTGTTCTTTTAATGAAATCATTCATCTTGCAGAGGGCAGGAGGCAATTTAGGCAATAAACCTGCTCCACAAATAACACTAACTAATAACACATCTTCACCAGATACAAAACCTTAAATACTGTATTTTTCACTAACTGCATGGGTTTAATAGTAAAAGGGGGTATCATTCATCACTGCATATGTGCAACTTGAAGTGAGGTTAAGCAGGATATACTGACTGTGTGAGAAACGCTGCGTAATAGGGGTTCCTGGATATGGATAGGTACGACTCTCCCACTGGATATTTCCCTCCTGGACAGCTCTCAAGAAGCCATGATAGCACTGGTAAGCAACACCTAGTAAAGAGAAAATGGGAGTAAAGAACATACAAAGGAGTAGATTTCCACCTGCATAATGTTCTAACTAGAGTAACAAGGCTAATTCTGTGAATCATTGCTACATTTTCCTTCTCGGGTGTTCGGTGCACTCACATCTACAATGGCACTAGCCAGCCCTTTATCTGATTCAATTTTGGACAACATTATGCATTTGAAAAAGAGACATACCTTTAATGAGGCGGTACCACTGCTTACATACAAGTGCAGCAGTCTTGTGCTCCTGGTAAGGTGAGAGGAAGGACAGAATATATTCAAGAACTTCCTCTGGCAACTCCACCATTGTTCTCCCCTCTCCTTTGGCACCACTGTCCATGTTCCCTTCTTGTTGACAGGACCCCATCTTTGTCTCAACTTCCTCTGTTATCCTTGCAGGTTCTGTACCATCGTCTTCTGTATCCATGGCAACAAAGCATCCATCCTCATTGTCAGGGGAGCGGGACATTATTGTCTGTTGAGACAAGGGGAGACACATTAGTGAAGTATGTACCAATGGTGATGCTCAGAAGCACACTTCATATTAGCCACATTAAGAGTAAATCAATACTTAATGACAGGAGACTCACCCTCTGCACAACTGGCCAATATGATTAATATGTTCCTTACTGGATTTCAGCAAAGCAATTTCTACGAGAAATCCTTAACGAAAACTGAATGAGAGCTGATCCTAACCTCGAACCCCCATGACAATGCAGAGCTGTAACCAATGGAGGATTTTTTGGTAGCAGGCTTCATTGATAGACCCATTGTTTAAAACGGGTGGTGCCCCCTGTTCAGCCTGAACAGCTGCCCCCAGCACGTCCCCCTAATATCGCTGGCTACATCAAACTAGCTGTCGTTAGCCATGACATAATAAATGAAATGTTGGAGTGCTAATGCTAATTGTCTTCGATGACCACATAAGAAGAATTCGTTAAACGTAAGCTATGTCATACAGCTAACTGAGGGGTAGCTTAAAGGCTACAAAACACTTTTTCGCTGACTAACAGGCGCCTGCATGTTGCTGAATTTAACGTTTGATCCTCAGAGAATATGTGCTAGCACCGGCTAACGACGTTTGCTAACCTCTCATGAGCACCCAAGCTAACATTAGCATTATCGAATTTAAGATGAACGCAAAGACTCACGGTTCACGCGTTTTCTTTTACATATCTCTGCTCGCCACCGCATATAAACTCACCCACTTGTTAACTGTCTTAATGACACGACATCTTCTCAGACTTCGTTACACCCTGGCAGCTAACAAGCTAGCCGCTATCTTCAGTCAGGTGTACCACTGGTAATTTTTTGCTAATGGGTAACTAGCTCCTTTAATGTCACTCTATCGTGATTTCAACACTGAAACCGAAAACCCTGGACCCGGCGTTGGCAATACCGTTGTTTTAGACGTGATGTGCTGTGAGCTCTGAGTGTGTCTCTTCTCTCCTCCTCCCCGGTATCAGCTCCGGAGGTTCCTCAGCAGCCTCCAAACAGTCGCCATCTTCCGCTCTGTGGAGAGCGTCCTCCGCAGCACAGCGACGCTTCAGCAGCCGCGGGCAGCCCGTGGTCCAAGGGTGGGTCCCTAAACCCAGACACTGCGCCCCCAGCCGCTGCAGGCAGAAGTGCTCAGGAGAAAAGCTGCCGATATCCTCATAAACCAATATGAAATATAAAAATTCTCCGTGAGAGAATATGTGCAGATACAGACTTCATTTACCTTTGGGGATTAATAAAGTTCTTATTCTTAGAATAGAAATTAATGCTATTTGCATACAAATGTATAGCATGGTGTATAGTCAGGAAAATGCAAAAATGCACTGTGAAGTAGCTATAAATACCCACTGAATGCAGAAAACTGTCTCCAAAATAACCACGTGAGTGATTACTCACTAGAAAGCATTTTACTGTTGCAGCTGGTATAATTAGTATTTTCATTGTGGATTCATCTACATCTGCTGTTATTTTCTTAATTCATCAAATTATTGTTTTCTTTGAAACAATCATAATGAGAAATGCCCCAGAGCCCAACAAATCTTACACATTATTAAGCAACAAGTCCTCACACCTGAAAACCAGAAAATTGTTTGGCATTATGTATATCATTTACATGGTTATGGAAATCAGTTGTTGTTTCATCTGTACTTTACTGTTGGGTTATTAAAATGAGCACATAGCCTACAGAATTATGTAGTAAACAAAAAAGTATTGGAAGGCAGAATATGTTTTATATTTTAGATTTTTTGTAGTAGCCTAGCCACTTTTTGCTTTGATGACAGCTTTTTGCACACTTTTGATTCTGTCATCAGCTTCATGAGGTCGTCATCTGCAGGTGCTGAACATTTGTTGGCTGTTTTGCCTTCACTCTGTGGTCCAAATCACCCCAAACCATCTCAATTGGGTTTAAGAAAATAGAATAAAGGTTTCAGGTTTGAATGTCTGGGATAATATAATCTAGATTTGATAAGTGCTGTTTATAATAACAGTGTTTATAAAATATTAACTTATTCATGAGATGATCTGAATGAATGAATGAATGAATCTGGGACTGAGTTTACAGCAGCGCTATACAAAGTTGCTACAATGTAACGTTACAATTATGTGAAGTTTGTTTACTTTCCCTTTAACTCCCCAATCGGAAACGAACTTCAGCGGTGACAGCTGTGGTGTGGACAGGTAGAAGTCCCTGCACACCTGCACACCTGCACACATGTACGGTGGTGGTTGTTTTCTGCTCTGAGCCGAAGCCGCTTGATTTACCGAGGTGGACGTGACGCCAAATTTAAAGTAATAGGCAGCGGGAGGAGGGGAGGGGAGGGGAGGGGGGTGTCCACAGTGGAGCGTCGAGCTAACAGGCTAACACACGCGGACAGGGACAGGTCTGTGAATCTGCTCCTTCAACCGTCGTCTGACCACAACAAAAACCCCGTCAAAACCCACCACCTCCCCGCACGGCGGTGCACAAGCTGCCCCCCGTCAGTTGCCCTGGGCGTGAATGGGAAATAGTTCTCGGGCGGAGTGTGAAGAGGTAACCAGCCAGCAGTCCTGCTAAACATGGAGGATGAGGAGGTTGCAGACAGCTGGGAAGAGGCAGCGGACAGCGGGGTGAGAAACCACACACACGGCGCGAAACCAGCTTATATCTGTGATTGAGCAGTGAACCACGGCACGGTGGGCGAGGGGACTGCTTGAATATCAATGCTGTTTTTAAATGAATTTCGGTGTGTTTGCTAGCAAAGACAGCAGCCAGCCTCTCTTCCGGGCTCAGTCCTACAGGCCTCGCTGTCCCACAATGACGTGGGACCGAGCCAGAGCTCCTGATCTGCTCCATTATTGTTTTTTAATCCGTTGAAGACTCGAGTGGAGTAGTAACCACATAGAGAACTTTTTTGTTACAAAGCGGACTTTCTCCTATAATGGCACCGATGTTGAACCCGCCCTCTGCGGAAATGTCAGTCTGCACTGACGTGAATCATTTGAATACCATAACAGTGTAGTTGTAGTAGGTCAGCTTTACTTGGAGAACACCACACAACTCTGGTATTGGTTGTGATGGTAGATTTTACTACAAAAACGTTTGTTTGAATCCAATTGTAAGTGACGACAGGACAGCATTATCAACAACTTTGCAGGCAATTAGTTATCATGTAGAGGAAATTAATATGTCAGAGCCTTTAAATGTCAAGCCACATCATATACTCACACCACGGGTGCTGGGTATGTTCCATGTTGGTATAGATTGACCCAAAGCAGCTGATTGCTGATCTACTGTATGTCATCCAGTCTGTCAGCCTGCGTTCCCCTGTCTCTTCACTATCCTATCTAATGAAGGTGTAAAATGACCCCCAAAACATCCTAATATTAATATAACAACATGTGATTGGGTTGTATTCTCAACAGTAGTACTAAAGTAATGACTAACAAATTAATTTATCAACAAATGTCAGACCCTCTGTGTGGTGTTACTCAGAATCTGCATTCTCTATCATCTAGGACTCTAGGTGTTGAATAGATCTGTAATCATAGAGGGGTTGTTAGTATGTAATGGCTGAATTATGTCAGAATATCTCTGCCAGCATCTTAGAAATACAGATCTCTAGGTCAGTGAGGCAGAAAATGAACTTGTTGTATAGTAATAAGAGATATAATAAATATGTTGCTCTCTTCAGGAAATAGAGAGACGGCTTGAGGCGAAGCTGAAAATAAATCAGGAGGCAAAGTAAGTTAATTGCAAATTTTATGATTTTTTTTTTTTTAAGCTGTGGTATGAATATACACATTTAGTGCTTTCCTACTGATTATTTTATTCTTCTCACAACTATACAGGAAGTCCCGCTTGGGTTCAGGTGGTTCACCTGTGCAAACCGCCATAGTGATCCAGGATGACTCACTGCCTGCAGCACCTCCGCCACAAATTCGAATTTTAAAGCGTCCTTCAAATAACGGTACCATGGGAAACGCTGCGTCCTCGTCTCGTCCCTCTCAGCAAATGAAGTCTTTGGCTCAGAGGGAGGCGGAGTATGCAGAAGCCAGGAGAAGGATTTTAGGTAGTGCTTCTTCAGATGAAACACCTCAGGACAGTCCATGCCAGGACCGGTAAGGACAGAATTACAGAAAAAACACAATAGTTTATAGGGATATTTCAACATTTTGGCAAATTTGCCCATTGCCATAATCCCTATAGTCTTAGCAGTAGGTTCATTACCTTGAATTGTCGGTGCAAGCTGTTTTTAGATCGGCGGGGCAGAGATGCAAAACTAAATACACCTGCACATTCACCACGCTATGAAATAATAACATATAAATATGTAACATTACGACACATGAAGCAAATACTCGGAACTACTTGCGCTTTTGAAGTCACTCTGCCGAGGAGCCGTGTCTGGGATGTAGTCCTGTCATCATGTAAACAACTCTGTCTCGTAACGCTACGTTATTATCTCATAGCGTGGTGAATGCACAGGTCACAACTTGTCCACCAGAGTGTTTAAAGTTGTTGGATCAGAACTCACGTCTCTGCCCCGCCGATCTAAATGCAGCTTGCACCGACAATTAAAGGTAATGAACCTACTCGTAAAACTATAGGGATTATGGCAATAGGAGAATTTGCCAAAATGTTGAAATATCCCTTTTAAGTGGTGAGCAAAAATGTGTTAATTGTTAATATTAGTAGACAGCACATGTAATTTATTCTTCATCTTTCCCTATATTATAAGGCCAGTGCGTTTGAGTGCACAGCAACCATCAGAACCAGTTCGTCCCAACAACCATGTGATCCGCCAGCCCACCGGCCCAGATGGCACCTCAGGCTTTCGACTCTGCAGATAAACTGGAGCTGCCCACTTCAAGGAAACAGCTGTCTCCCTGGGAGGCCATGAGGGGTGGCAGCTACAGGGGTTGCCTGGTAGGAAGAGCAGAGTGGTGGGATGACATAGAATTTGACAGACAGAAATATGAAGGCGTAGATCTTCTCCACCCTCTCTCTTCTCTGCTCACTGGCATGGTCTTTGCCTTTCGCCTTGTCTTCTCCCTCGTGTGGAACGTTGCAAGGGGCTGGCAGAGATCAGCCATAGATCTGAAACCCCCTTCTGTTCCACACTGCGAACAGGTTTTTGCCTCACATCCCTATACACTGTGATACTTCGACGTACCATGAGGTGCCCTATGATTTTAAGTCTGATTGGCCGGCCGAGTGCCAGGGTATCAAGTGTCTGTCTCTTCAGGGAGAATAAAGAGAGCTTGTCAATCTGTGGGATTTCCCCAGAGACACGCAAACAAACAAACTGGCCTTTTCCACTGATGGAGTGTGGATCATGGCTGGGTGTCCACCGGGAGGCTGGCCTCAGTTTGTTGGCTTTGGTAGAAATGATGCGCTTGACAGTGCTGGGAGTTTACTGTGCGTTCAGCAGCTTCAGTGCAACGTGATAGAGAACCTTTTGATAGAAGTGCCCAGCGCTCCAAAGTGTGTTTTGATATCGTAGTGGCCCAGACCAGCACTTTGAACAGTCAGTAGGCCGAAATGCCCGGTGGGCACACAGCCTGTGGCCAAAGATTATAGATGGGAAGGAGAGACTGTCACTAAATCTAAGCTTATTCAAGCAATAATAATGAAATGACTCCCTGAATATTGTTTGTTTTTCTATGTATTGAGTAAGTAACTGTGTTGTGTTTTGTTTACTTTTTTTGTGTGTGTGTGTGTGTGTGTGTGTTTTGGCCATAGTATGTTTGAGTCAGGAGATCAGTTAGTGTCCTGGAATAGATTAAGTAGTCTGCATAACAAACTTTACTGGTAAAGTCATATTAAAGTTCATCACATTGGAATAAATTGGACCTATCCATGGATTGAAAGAAGTGAACACGCATCTTTGTCTGTGTGTGTGTTGTCTCGCTGGTTCTAATCAGAATAGCTAAGTTGGAGCTTCTCAGCCAAATACAGTTCATCTGTCTTGCAAGGAAGACTCTGTTGCAGTATGTTGACTGACTTGTGTGTTTTTGAACCTGATGGTTAAATGCCCAGCAAGCTGGAGGCCATAATCACATGCTTCTTTTTGGTAAATATTCTGTCAGGGTCAGGGAAGTGTGTGATAATGATATGAAAACAATAAAGGAACTTTTACATTTTAATTGGTGTCCTTTAGAATGAAGCCAAATTCCACTGTCAGGTTTTCATGAATGTGTTCATTCAGTGCTGTTTCTTTTCTGTTTTTTTTTTTTTTTACACACCATTGCTTTTGCAACCAATTTAACATGAAAGTTTGCAAACCATGAAATCAATCATGTAATCAAATACTGATAGCTCAGTAGTACTCATAGTAACTGAAAGGATCACACTAAATGAACCTGCAGAAAATTCAGAACCTTTTTAACACTTTGCCTTAAATACTATTATCCTGGTGACTTTTCCATGGGTAGTTCTGTGTAGTCAGTGTTGGTGAATCTTGTTTTTTGTGCACATGTAGTAGGTCAGTTATTTTGTGGAATAAATCCTATGTATCTGCTGCACAGTTTATAGCCACACTAGGGCTGCACAATTAATCGAATTTTAATCACGATCACGATTTTGGCTGCCACGATTAAATTAAGATGATCGTCACGATTATTAACATATTAAAAAACAGGCTGTGCTGCATATCAAATCAAGCGCTTTCTCAACCAATAGTCCGCCAACCACCAGGGGGCGAACGAGAGGTTAGGGCTTCATGAAGCTGCCTAACTAACAAGCGAGCGCATCCTCCCTTACATGTTGTTTACAATCCAGAGTGTGTGTCCCGGCCGGTCAGTCTGCACCTCCAAAGGCTGTCGTACTGTCGCCGTCTCACTCTGGATCAGACCGAGACCACCCCGTCACCCCACGCGGCCGTTTTGGTGTTAATTACATATTACGTTGTGTAATTAAAACGTTCCGACCGCGATCATAACGGCCGGTAACGGCGATCTATGGCCGTTTTGGTGTCACCACAATTGAGCTAGGCCGACCTGCTGGACGCTGCCTGTGTGAAAACACTTGGTCTGTTCATTAAATGTTTTTAATTCGTTCCAAATTGCTGCTGAACCACCCGTGCTGAGCTTTGGTCCAAGCTAGACAGACTCTTGCCCACACATCTCTGTGTATCATTGATGGCAAAAATTTATTTTTACTATAGCCTACTTTGAAATTACATTTCAGAGCCTGTACTTTCTTACT
The DNA here is from genome assembly GCF_045865225.1 of Trachurus japonicus. Lineage (NCBI taxonomy): Eukaryota > Metazoa > Chordata > Actinopteri > Carangiformes > Carangidae > Trachurus > Trachurus japonicus. The sequence goes on along the minus strand of NC_140911.1, from coordinate 27,789,094 downwards.
TTTATTTGAGTAAAGGAGTTGAATCAGCAGCTACTTCTACCAGATTTATTTTTTTGTTTTTTACACAAGTATCTGTACGCTACTGTACAGAATGACACCTCTGCACTCTGCAATGGCATTTATTTTTCGCTAGCCCTTTGTCTTGGGTCAATTTTATTTTAGGCTATTATTTATTTTTATTTTATGTTTTATTTTGAACTGAAAACCTTGTTCACATAGCCTATTGTTTGTTTCAAATAGAAAGTGCAATAAAAACATGTTTTATCTAACATAATGTATAATCGTGATTAATAATCGTGATTTCAATATCGACAAAAATAATCGTGATTATCATTTTGGCCATAATCGTGCAGCCCTAAGCCACACTGAGCAAGAGTTTGACTAAAAATACGAAAGCACACTCACTAAATACTTCTCTTGGAGAAGTGCTTAACCATAATTCTTTCCAAATAATTCCAGGTAAATTGATAATTCCCAGAAGGGGTAATGACCTGAAACTATAATTAATAGTAATTTGAACACCTGCCTTCACCACAGCAGTGAACAAATGTGATATATAGGCTAGAGCAAACTATTCAACATGGCTAAAACTGCTGCATTTGTTCCACATTTTCAACCTCACTACCTGCCAAAGAATAAGAAACTTCAGAAGTTGCAGCATTCATTAATGATCTCTGGGAATTCAGGTTGAGAGTAGTAGAGTTCAAGTTTTATTGCTCTTTGATAACAGAAAGCCCTGAAAGTATTTCAGTATTTTGTTTTCAGAGATAATCTTGTGTTTAAAAGAGTGAAAGGTTGTAACATACGTGCTCTTAATACACACCTCCCACTGACGGGGATGAACAAACAGGCGTGTGTCATCATTTTAAATTGATCGTTAAAAACAAATAACCATGCAGTACATGTGTGATTTACCCATGATGCTTCAGTCAGTCACAGCTCCTGTTGTGTTTGAGGCTGATTTGATGTCATTGTTATTTTGAAACTTGAAAAGTACAAATGAAATTTGAATACCCTTTAATAAACACACTTCAAGGAGAGAACTTGTGGTTGTGGTGTATGTGTTTTCCATCCATCCATGATGGCTCCATGCTGATTATCTATCTATCTATCTATCTATCTATCTATCTATCTATCTATCTATCTATCTATCTATCTATCTATCTATCTATCTATCTATCTATCTATCTATCTATCTATCTATCTATCTATCTATTTTTCCTCTGGTTGCTATTAACACGGAAACACACACAATTCTAGTGATTGTTAAAAAAAACAACTGTGAGAGGTAGATTATTAATTAAAATAATTCTAGTAATTCACAAAAAAATACATATTAGAATGAAACGATCTGCAATGAATGAGCACAGTAGGCCTATGCCCTAAAATAGAAATAGAGTATGATGTTTGACACAGACTTTTTTTGTGAATATGAGGGCCATGAGCCAGTGGATGGAGGGGCTCTCAGTAGTGATCCTGTTCAGTCATGTAGGTAGGCTACCCAGCTGTGTGTGGCTCACTCAATAATCCTCCTGACCAGAGGCGGCGCTGTTTGAAGCCAGCGCCCTGCTCCGGCCGGATGTTGTCGTCTTGTTCTGCCAGGCTGTGGACTTCACCGAAAGTCGGAAGTTACTTTTTTTTTAGTTAGTGAAACTTGACAAAATGGCAGAAGACAACTCTTACGAGTCAATGCTCTGCGTAAAGCCTGAAGTTCACGTCTACCGGATCCCGCCGCGGGCCACTAACCGTGGATATCGGTAAGACGACCTCAGACCGCGTCAGCGGCTGGAGCTGACGAACGTCGCTCAGTCAGGCTAACTTACTGCACTGCATCCATTATCGGACAGGCGGTCGTCAGGATGGACATTTGTTACTTTTCTGTTTCCTCTCTAAATGTAACCAACGCTTTAACCCCACACACATACAAAAGCTCTAAAAGGACATAAGTGGATACCGTCGGTACACGAGAGGCGCTAAATATAAACACTGTGCCCGCCGCGTCCCAAGTTATCGCGAGCTCGTTGGAGCAGACGTGAGAAACGCTGACAGCGCTGATAACGTTAATGAAACCTCCTGTTAAACAGCAGCCGCTCCTCCTCCAGGTTCACTGCACCAACAGACACATTAGCTTCACATTCATATTTACTGCAGTCAAATATCAACTTTGACGGTTCCTCCAAGTTGTCGCCCAAAATTTGGGGCGTTTTGGGAGTTTTTAAGATGTTGTGAAGTGTTGTATTTCACAGGGTCCTCGTTGAACAAACTCTGAACACACAGAAAACCTCGACCACAGCAGCATTGTTCTATTATAGAAAATCTTATTAGTACATCTAATGGAGATTTTCATGATTGAAATAATCCGCTCAACAGTCAGTAGCCCCCAGATTTTGAGATTATTGTTCACATAAAAGAAAATATTCACATTTGGGAAGAAAGACTGATATTAGTGGATTGGTTTTCGCTTAGACCTGACCCTGTGGGGAATACTTTGTAAACGTATTAAACTTGCCTAAATGTTTTAGCTTTCATTGAGGGTATTTAGTTTTTGTGAGTTGGAGCCACATCATTCATGAAGAGCCTGTTAGAGACGTTGTCAAATGATCATTCTTGACCATGGGGAAATGTATAATTTCACTTCCTCCTGCAGTAAAAAGCTACATTGATCAAGTCAGCTGTTCCTCTGAGAGACGATTACACAAACCACTTGAGCTCTCAGCTGTGTGTTTCTTGTTTTTCCAGTGCTGCTGACTGGAAGCTGGATGAACCTGCATGGAGTGGTAGGATGAAAATCACTGCAAAAGGCAAGATGGCCTTCATCAAGTTAGAAGATAAAAATACAGGTAAATCAACCTCCCTGCCACTAAATGTGATGCTGTGTTTCTGTTTCCTTCATGTGTGACTTCACAGTGCATGTAAAGTCTCTCAACTGTTGTCACCGAGACAAACTGCTCAGAAGTGGGTCTCTTTATGCTCCACCACCACAGGAGTAGCTAGAGTCAACTGAAGTAGGAGACTAGTAGCAGTCTCCAACATTTAACCCAGTGTTTGTGTCTGTTAGAAAGACAACACATTAGTTTTACATTAGTGAACAGGAGATTAGAGCAGATCCTTGGCCTTGCTTGCTTGCATCGACAAGTCTTAACACTCAATTCATTTCTGCCTTGTATTTGCCCAGCTCATGCTTCAGGCTAGTTACACACACGACTTGTTTTCTGGTCTAGTTGCACAGGTGGGTGTCTCCTCGCCGACTTGCTTGTTGCTGTTCTTTCACTTTTTATGTGAACATTTTTTCTCAAACTCTGCCACGAGAATCAGTCAACAAGAATGTCATCACGTTCACCACAGACCTGTCTTCCCTTCAGTTCCACAGAAATGTCTTAAAGAAATGATGCACACACAAGTTAGTCACAGTGTGATCAAAGCTGTCAACAAGCTTGTTATCTTGCTGTGTTTGCCACCAGCACATCTTACCATTTTACCTGATTATTTACCACACAGAGAACACTCCTAGGTACAATCTGGTGTGAATTTGTTCTGTGCAGGAGAGCTGTTTGCACAAGCTCCGGTGGATCAGTATCCAGGTTGTGTAGTTGAAGCAGTCACAGACTCCAGCAGGTATTTCGTGGTCCGGATAGAGGACGGCAATGGTAAGACACTTTCATCCAAACTAGGGGTTTCATTTTTTTCAATATTTTTCATCTGATTAAAAATGAAATTAAAAAAATCATTAAAGTACTATTGAATATAATAAAAGTGTTTTTCCTTTGATTCAAGGACGTCATGCCTTTATTGGTCTGGGTTTTGCGGATCGTGGAGACTCATTTGACTTCAATGTCGCTCTACAAGACCATTTTAAGTGAGTTACTCTCTGCTGTATGTCTGTCTAGACTCTACACACACAGTCTGTATATACCTCTGTATGACCTAGGCATATTTTAGACCCAGAATACACATACTGTTTTTTCATGTGTAAATTAATATATAAACTGCAGCATTCATGTTTGTATACTTGCCGTGAGTGGGTGGTATTTTTACATTTACATAGCACACACATGTTAATTTTATTCTGCATTATTCTGCATTTTGACTGCTGCCAATAAGCTACATCCTATTTGAACTTAAAGGGCCCGTATTGTGCAAAATTCACTTTATACTGTAGGAGTCTCTCCCATGTTTCTCCTTCTTCTGCCAAAGTAAAAAGGAACGTTTACATTTTTTTTTTGGAAATCATTTCCTGACCCCATCCCTATTCCCAGTGTCAACATTGGCACATGTACCTGTAGCGAAAACCACACCCTCTTCTTTTAGATTGCTCAGATTTAGAGCTGCAGATTGATTTGGGAACACTACACCACAAATACAATATGGTTGGACAACTTAGACCCATGTGAAATGGTTGAAAAACAGCATAATATGGGACCTTTAACTACTACAATTATTCTCTCTATTAATATTCCCTGACATTCCCCTCAATGTTTTTAATCATTTTAGAATGGAAATATTACAGAAAACTGACAATATTTCTTAAACTAACAATATTTTCTAACCAACACAATAAAAATGTTGAGCCATTGGTTTGTAATCAGTTTGATGTCCTGAATATGTCATTGCACAAACCCAGTTTCAGTCTTAAGCACCATTTTTAAGTCACTATGTAGCCACCAGCCAGTGTCAAAATAAACCTGATCTCTAAAAGAAACTTGGTGTCTGAAGGTGGGTGAAGCAGGAGGGCGAGCTCGCCAAACTGGAAGCCTCTCAGACCGCAGCACCTAAACTGGACCTGAGCTTCAAAGAGGGACAGACTATCAAGATCAGCATCGGGGTGAGCACGTTGAACAGTAATGACATTGTGACGAGAAAAAATGATACGAACATTTAGAAACTGTCCTGATTCTGTCCGCCACAGAACATCAAGAAGAAGGATGCAGGTGGAGCCAAGCCGCGGCCGATGGCTGGTGGTCTGCTCCCACCGCCACCATCAGCAAAGCCTGGAGGGATCCTCCCTCCTCCTGGAGGACCGCAGACAGTCCCCGCTGTTCACACTGATGCTGGTGATCACCCTGTTTTTCTATCACATCAAATACTGTTTAACATCTCCACGTGATCTAAACATCATAGCAAATTCACCTATTTTACTATTTTATGTCTTGCTGTTGAATGATTGTTTGTTTATTGTGCATCTATCTATCTATCTATCTATCTATCTATCTATCTATCTATCTATCTATCTATCTATCTATCTATCTATCTATCTATCTATCTATCTATCTATCTATCTATCTATCTATCGCCATAATCCCTATAGTCTTAGCAGTAGGTTCATTACCTTTAATTGTCGGCGCAAGCTGTTTTTAGATCGGCGGGGCAGAGACGTGAGCTCTGCACAGTATTTCCACGTTTCCCTTATCGAACTAAATACACAGTCCAACAACTCTTAACACACTCTCGGGACAAGTTGTGACCTGCACATTCGCCACACTATGAAATAGTAATGTATTATGTAACATTATGACACATGAAGCAAATACTCAGAACTGCTTGCGCTTTTGGAAGCACTCCGCCCAGCAGCCGTGTCTGGAATGTAGTTCCGGCTACGCATTTGCCTTGAAAACAACTCCATCTCGTAGTGTTACATTATCATCTCATAGTGTGGTGGATGTGCAGGTCACAACTTGTCTACCAGAGCGTTTTGGAGTTGTTGGATTGTTTATTTGATGAGTTTGATTAAGGAAAGGCGAAAGTATTGCGTGGCTCACGTCTCTGACCCACTGATCTAAAAACAGCTTGCACCGACAATTAAAGGTGATGAACCTACTCCTAAGGCTATAAGGGATTATGGTAATAGGCGAATATGCCAAAATGTTGAACCATACCTTTAATTATTTTTCTTCAAACGCAGCCACCCTCCTAGACTTCGGCTCCTCCGTCCCTGCAGCCCAGCCCAGCTCCGACATGTGGGGGGATTTCACATCTGCAGGGTCCAAGTAAGTGTTTTTTCCCCCAGATAACTGTTTGCAGCATCTTATTTCTTGTGTAATAATCCATCTCATCCATCTGTCTGATTTGTGTCAGTTTTACACAATTGTTTTGTTTTTGTTTTTTTTGAGTCTTTACTCACTCCATCAACTCCACCCCCCACCCCCTCCTCTCCTCCACAGCTCCAGTAAAGATGCTGTCCAATCAGGATGGGTGCAGTTTAGTTGAGCTGTGAGAGAACGTGCACACACTCAGGTTCCATACATTCCTTGGACAGGACCATTGTGGCAGAACAGAGAAACTAAAAGTTAGGAACTACTAGTAAAACTTGACCAGCTCCTTCACTGCACTTGTACTGTAAAGAATCTGTTCTTGTAGGATATAGCCCAGCGACCAACACACTCTGGAAGAACAAACACTACAATGTACACGTTCTTTACAACCTCGGTCTGCTTTTCACTCTGTGCTATGCAGTGGGATCTGTCTTTTGATTTTTAAACTGTCCCTGTCAGAGCATCTGTGAGGAAAGTGAGCGTACCCATGGTTAAAGGGAAACATGGTCTCAGCACACTACCCAGCTCAAAAGTCTATCCATCGCCTTCAATCAAGTGTTGTTGTATTTTATTCCTACCTTCTGTTCTATTCACTCTGTCTGTCAATCACAGCCAGGTTTGATCGTGTCCCTCTGGTCCTCGTCTCCACAACACCACACATAGATTTATCTTCTGCCATCATACAGTTGTCTCATTGCACCACTCATCTCAAGGTTTCCTCAGTATTTGGGGAAAGTAAAATTGTGTTTCCATTGAAGTGTCTGTTTGGTTTAGGTGTTTCCCAGTGTGTGTCTATGCATGGTGTGTGCGTGTGGTTTTGTTTACTGCTTGTAGTTCTTATTTTCTTGTTTATGTTTCAAGCCTGCATTGGTAGTTGATGATTAGTTTTACATTAAAGCTCTGAAGCCCTCATCAAGACTACCAGGACTTTTTAATCAGTGGACTAAAGTCATGATTGTCATTTTGTCTGTCATTCAAAGTCTGAAAGTGCTCTGTTGGTTTTTACAGTATGTACACCCCTCATACATTTTCCTGGTGTGCTGTTGCTTTTTAAAAGTGTGCCTTTTACCAAATTGAATTTTAATCTTGTTGATTCTTTTCATAGAGTATTTGATTAAGTGCCTTTGGGAAAAGATCTAAAATGTGTATAAAATGTAAACCTATGTCCTCTTGTAAATAAACTCTATGTTTCAATGGCTCTTTTTTAATGTGAATTAGTAACGTGGAACCTGTCACTATGGAATTAAAGGTTATTGATATTACATAAAGTTGTTTATGATACAGTCAGTGTGGATTGGCATTGGATACTGTGCTTTCAGTAAACAGGTTATCCCTTGAATGTGATGGGATTCTTACCAATTACCTGTCCTGTCATTTATTCCAATTAGGGAGATTCAAGACAAACTAAAAAATTGACATGTAGGTAACTTTAAAACATGGCACCAAAACCTTTCATTATTACTTTGCTGTATGATAGGTAATTGGGATTCATTCTATAGTTCCTCATCATCACTGTTCAGTGACACAGGAACTGTAGGAGAGAAGTTTAGTTATACAATGAGGATTGTTTAACACTAAAGAATTACATACATTACACTTATCACTACTTACAGTCACTGTGCTGTCTGAACCCAGCCCATCAACCAAACGACATCATGATGTAAACATTGACAAGGCTTTTTCCAGGCCTTTTTTGCTGACAAAATGTCATACAAATTTCCATTATCAAGTTATTCATTTATCAAAGGTAAGATGCTCTTGACCATGGATTTCTATTTTATTTTTTGGGATTTTTGAATAAGCCTAACTTTATTGTTTGTTAATAAAATACCCACTTGTTGAACTTCTCGCATTTTGGGAACGTCAAAGTCACTGGAAATTGTGATTGAAAACAACTTTTAATTTGCCATGCCTTCGTTTACATTTAGCCTATATTATGATATTTTAGATATGGTGCATTTGATTGAAAATGTTTTGACAGAAACGAGCTGAGTCTGATCATATGACTGGCTGACAACGCGGACCCATCACGCAGATGGACTGAGCTGGATCCAGACTGAACAAGTCCCTCCCCGGAAGAAGCATGGAGGAGTGAGTCCCTGTGAGCCAGGCAGCAGCAGCAGCAGCAGCAGCAGCAGCACCGCCGTGGACCAGCGGACTGTTCCTCTGTAGCCGCCGTGGATGGAGCTTTCCTCCGCCTCACGCCCCGGCGCAGGCCGCTCAGCAGCATGGAGGACCGGGGAGTGACGGCGGACTGACGGCGGACTGACGGCCAGAGCAGCGGGGCGCCGAGGTGAGCTACAGACCCGAGGGGGAAGTGGATGTTTTCATTACGAGAGCTGCAAACACGACACAGACACAGGACACGTATAAAGCTTTTAGTCTGTTGTTTCCATAGCGACAGGTTTGTGTCAGCATCATCTCAGTTTTAACTAAATTCTTACTCATTATTTTGCAAATGTAGCTGGATGTTGCAGTTTACTGTCCCGCTGCTCTCCTCCTCCTCCTCCTCCTCCAGCTCCTGACCCAGACTTTTGAAAACTTGGGCGGGTCTTAGTGGAGGGCTTTCTGAGTTGTCCAGTGTGTTAAGATGGAGATCATATAGGCTACTGGTGGTGAATCACAGCAGCCCACAGTTCCCCTTTAGAGGATAACAAAGAAGAAGCATAGAGGAGACAGTTGATGGTCACTGAATGGAGTTGGTATTACTGTTGAACTGTTGGAGAGTCAACAGTGAAGTGTTTGGTTCCTCTGTGGAAGTGGTTGAACTGTAGCCTTTAGTTCATCACATACAGGATCTCATCAAAAATCTGTGCTAGACATAGCCTAACACTGACTTAGCCACGTGGCTATGTTAAGAAGTTAGAGTAGGACAGTTTTTTTTTTTTTTTTTTTACATAAACAGAAAAAAAGCTTTTAAAGTAGCAAACAACCGACAACTATGAAATTTCTGTAGGAAAATGTTAATGCTAAAAACACTTGAAGGAAAAAGCACTGACAGTGCCTTTGTTTATTATTTTGAATCTGTGCACAATGACCAAACTGTCCTGTATGAATGAGCGTTCACACCAGGGGCCACAATGACTTTTAAAATGTGAAGGCCAGGCTGGGCCAGTAGCCTATCAGATGGATGGAGAGTGTTTGTGTGAACTTATAGAAATGACATGTAAAGCCATTACCTCAAAGTATGAGAACTTGCATCTAAATGACATTTCATTGGAGCAGTGTTATTCAAAGTTTGAGATCTTTGCTGTAATTTAGACATTTTTGTACCAGTAGGCTATTTGACGGGCCGGGTTATGGCCCACAGGCCTTAGTTTGTAGATGCCTGATTCACATGATCGTGTTTTTGTTGATATCTGACATATTTAACTGAGCTGAATCCACATACTTCCGGTGAGTGACTCTGCATAAGTGTGTGTGTGTGTGTGTGTGTGTGTGTGTGTGTGCGTGTGTGCGTGTGTGTGTTAAAGCTAGACTGGGGGTCTGGTATTGACACAATGATCCTCTTGTCTGTAACTATGACAATCCAAACACTGGGGGAGTGCAGACCCCCGCCTGTCTGTGCTGTCATAGTTTCACGTTCACATGTCCACAGTTTCATAAGAAAACATAATAGTTTTGAGGTTGCTAACATGTAGTCAAGGTACCAATAAACTTTACATCATACATTAATATGCTAACATTGAAAAGATCATTTCAGACGCAATATAGGCTAATGTAGCTGTAGTAGAATATAAGGCAGATTTTACCTACGTTTATCTATCTTACCCTAACAACAACAACGTACTTCGTGTGAGTCAGGTCTCCCATTGAAGCTATCGAAAGCTTATTGGGGAGCTTCATTGATATTGTTGCAGTAATATTTGAATTTTAACAGCTGTATTTGCACACCACAATAAAGCACATGGACATATGTTTAGGGCCTTAACCAAAGATTATTTTCCTTATTAATAAATCTGCAGAATATTTTCTCAATTAATTGCTTTGTGTATAAAGTGAGAAATAAACGTAAAACAGGACCTAATTCATCTCTAGAATTCTTGTTTGTCAGATGGACACTGCAAAAGCCAAATTCGTTAAATTCATTTCTCTAAAGAAGAAAAGCAGCAGTTGTTCACATGAGATCATGGTGAAATTGAAATGTGGGTCTAGGTCCATTGGTAAACTGCAAAGTGTGCAGGCTGTCGCTCCTCAGTGGAACAGGTAGTACTACTAACATTCTTTTCACATAACTCGGAGTGCAGTGAACAGGTAAAGTAGCTTGACAACCTTGAACGAACAGCTCATTGAAAAGACCTGCATGAATTATTGTTAAAATGTGGTATTTGTATTGATTTGATCCTTGATAAAATAAAAAACATGCCTGACCCTGGTCTCCCCTTCTCTGAATTTTATTTCAGAATAGACCACAATAATAGGGGTCAAAGCACTGTTATACAGCTGCATGAAATTAGAATATCATGGAGGTCAGCAGTCTTCCACATGATGGTGTATAAGGCATAAGACTCTTTTATTGTTGTATTGTTTATACCACTAATGGAAATACACAAAAGTAAGGAATGCAAATATAAAGACACTCTATTTGTGCAAAGATGTGTAACAAGAGTGTGTAGCCTACTGTTCTGTACAATAAGTATTTAAAAAGAATAACAATATACTTTCTCAGACTAAGAGACCATTTAAAGGTTCATGAAACCTTTGCAGGTGTTTGGAGTTAATCAGCCAACTTTTTCTTTTATGAGATACAGAATTTTGGCTTTTCATTAAATGGAAGCCACAATTATTACCATTAAAAGAAATAAAGACATTCTGTGTGTAATGAATCTAGCCTATATAGTTTCACTATTTTAATTGAACTACTACTTTTACATTGTATTGTAATTTACTGAGCACCTGTAGGCTGAGGGTCCTTGTCAGGCTCTGGTGAGCAGTGAGAGTGTGGTGGTGGTGTGGGGTGTGGGGGAGGAGGTGAGGGAGGGGGGGTGCACTTTAAAACCTCCTAATCCTTGCTGTCCTCAATCTGTGCCTGCCTGCACCGGAGGAGGACGGTCACGGCTCGGCTGCTCCGCCACACAGAGCTGCGTCGGCTGCTGTAGCCAGCAACACGCTACCAGACGGAGGTTCACCAGCTTTGCTCTTCTCTTCTTTTCACACCTGTTGGGAGAATAAAGCCGGTGGTTGAGTTTGTGGAGACGTTTGTAACCTACATTTACTGGGAAGTTAATCCTCTGAGGATTTGAAATCTACGTGATGAGCGCTGCGGAGAGCTCTGACACCGACTCCAACAAGCTGGAGTCTGTGATCCAGGTGAGAGATGTGGGTCCTTGTGTGTTGATGCTCATTGTTAGGTTTTTTTTTTTTTATGTAACAGTTTTGGACTCACTGACTGTCAACCTGCTCTTACAGGACTTCATCACACACTCACCACCATCTTTCAGTTTGTTGTCATTCCATGCAGTGTGATATTCAGATGTAGGCCTGAGAAGTTAGGCCTATTATCGTCTCTGTAATGTTTCTCTACAAGTTGAAATAATAGATGTGTGTGTTTTTTATGCATCAGAGGTTGGAGGAGAGTGTTTTGTCTGAGGAGAAGAGGTTGACAGTCCAGGGCCCGTCACCAGACGCCCCCCCCACCTGTCTACCAGCACGAGTACGAGAGATCGTCACAAAGAACCTGAACGACGGCTGTGAGTTCTTCACAAATCTCTCCGGCGTCTAGTCGAATGAATCTCCATCAAGTTCAAGTTTTCACTCCTTTCTGCTCCTTCTGTCCTCTCAGCAGCAGGGGCCATGTCCTCGGTCATGTCCCTCCAGGAGGAGAACCGGGTGCTGCAGGGGGAGCTGGCCCGGCTGGAGGACCTGCTGGCCCACAGCAGAGCGGACCGAGACGAGCTCGCCATCAAATATGGTGCAATCAGTGAGAGGGTAAGGCAGCACGCCGGGATGACAACAACACCTGGCGCTGGTGGTGAGACAAAGTCACAACTAGGAGCCAGTGAGTGTGGGAGTGTGGGAGCACCGAGCCTTTCCCCCATTTCCATGTCTTCTTGTGTTTCTTTGTCTGAGATCTGCTGGTCGCCCAGGTGATGGGGGCTGGAATGATCTGAAGTGGAATGTTGCCATGGCATCTGTCACCCTGGGTAACTGTAAACAGGGGCTTGAGTAGCGGGAGGAGGGGTTGTTAAAGTGCTGGGTGGGTGGGCACCACATCCCACTTTGGATTGAACATTAGTGAAGGATCCATGCAGGCCCAGAACCAGAGGGAGACTCAGGCACAAACACATCCTCATTCAGATGAAAAGGCTCCTTTGAAAAGTCTATTCAAATAAATCGGCTGTGTTGTTGAGAGGTGTCGGACTGAGAGGGGTCTGCACTCTTTTTTTCTTTCTTCTAATCAACTAATTTAATTGAACAACATTATGGTCGGTCTCTACGTTGTGGTGCTGCAACTCTTTGCTACAGTTCGTGCAGTGGTTCCCAACGTTTTTTGGCTCGTGATTCCATTTTGACATCACAAATTCCTGGCGACCCCATGTGATCGTGATTGTCAATCAGGATGCTCAATTTATATTCGAGAAAGTGAAAGTATAGAATACAGTTTTAATCATAATTTAAAAAAGAATAATAACTAGTAAAAAAAAGTATTTAGATATATAAGTTTTTTTTTAATCAATTACTAGACAAGGGGGACCCCATTTGAATTCCAGGTGACCCCACATGGGGTCCCGACCCGAAGGTTGAAAAACACTGAGTTAGTGGCTGCAGTGAGGAATCAGCAAAATGTTTTAAATCATGACATCAGTTTCTATGTATTCCAGCTACAGACTAACAAAAAAAGTTGACAGTAGTGTCAACAATAATGACTGGAGCATAAAAAAACGAGCCTGGAAACACTAATGTTAAATCTCATAATCCATCATCACTATCATCAGCTAGTTTCATGTGACAGTTCAACAGTGGAGTGTTGACATTTACATGCAGCACAGACCCACAGCTGGACTCAACCTGAACCTGCTGCTATAGCTTTTAAACATTTACAACAGAGCTAAGTAACCATAAGTTCCCAGATTGTTTGTTAAAGTCATGGAGTTTGAGAGCCAAAACATTTTCACAACAATGAATTTTGAATATTTTAATTCATTGTGACTATACTGGATTCACACACTGATTAAACATTTTCAGTGAAAGTTTTAGGAGAAATAACTAACTTTCGAATCTTCTGAAGTCATTTCTCTTGAAGTGGGGCCTCTCCCTTTATAAATATATTTAATTTTTGTATAAAGACAGAACAGCCTTTCATTGTCCTCAGTGTCTACATTGAGGACAGTGAGAAGGTAGGATCCTAAACCTCCAGAAAAGCATCACATGTTTTCCCACCTGATGTTTTCAAGGTGAAGAATTATTTTCAGTCTCAGGATTTACAGTATGTGTAGGTTTAGATCCTCAGCATGAATAATAAATCTGCCTCCCATTTTTAATTAAACCCACAGCTGGAGCAGGCGCTTAGTTTCGACACGGGAGAGGGGGACCGGGACTCTCCGGAGTCGCGCAGCCTGGCTCAGCAGAACGTGGATTTGCGGCGGCGGCTGGACGAGGAACAAGCGTCCTACAAGCGTAAACTCACAGCGTACCAGGAGGGGCAGCAGAGGCAGGCGCAGCTGGTGCAGAAGCTGCAGGCCAAGGTGGGATTCTCTTCTACTCCTACTGCGTTGTTGTTGTTGCCGAGGCGCCGGGCAGTGAGACGGACAGACGTTAATAATATTTGTGCTGCTTCTTCAGGTGCTTCAGTACAAGAAGAGGTGTGGAGATCTAGAGCAGATGCTGCAGGAGAAGTCCTCCGAGCTGGACAAACACAGGCTGGGTGTAAGTGGTGTTTGTTCAGCACTGAGGAAACCAGCTTTTATCTATGTGATCAGGAACTTCCCACACATTTCACGACATGTTTTCTCCTTTAGAGTCACAGTGAGGCATCTAATGGCAGCCATCCAGAGGAATCCAGCAGCAACCTGGAAGATGCTCTAATCCGTCTGGAGGAAGAACAACAGAGGTGACTTAATCACACCACATGAGATATATTTTTCTAACATAGCTTTTTGTAATCCTTAAGGTGTGTAGTAAATCAATTTTGATGATCCCCGTCAAGGCCGTAATTACCATATACATTGGGGGGGGACACATCCCCCCAAAATTCAAATATGCTCAAAATGTCCCCCCCAATATAGAGCTCGCTGATTAAAAAAGAAAAAAGTATGCCATGTGTTAGCGAATTTACCATACTTTCCGGACTATAGAGCACACCTGAATATAAGCCGCACCAGCTAAATTTTAAAAGAAAATACATATATAGGCTGCACTTGAATATAAGCCGCAGGTTTTCATGTTGTAACATGAGATATTTACTTTTTTTTTGGACCATCTTTTGTGGACATCCTGGATTTCCGAAAATGTAATCTCTATAGCTCCTTAACTATACATCCTACAGAGACAACTGACCCCATTTTCTTTTTGTCTTGGCATGAGGAATCAGTAGAGATGAAGATTGCCATTATTAAGTTATGTATGGTACATAAAAACTCAAATAAACACAAAAAAATGGCGGAATTTGGTCACAGGAACCCCTCCCCCATGTGCCCCATTGATATATATATTTTTAACCCTTTCTAACCCTGACCTTTATATTTTTACAATCTTCAAGATGTCTAGTTAACAAATGTTGATGATCCCAGCCTGAAATATTGTCCCATGTATGTTTATTTTGACTATATTGGTTGCCACCCTGGATTTCCTAACATGAAAAACGAAATGTAAAAAACTTTTAGTAAGGTAGTAAGAGAAACATTATGAAAATCTGGGAACTAAATCCTTAGCAAGAAATTTCTCCACTAGGAATGTGTGTAATATCATATATTAAAATGTTGGGAAACCTCAAAAAAAACAAAAACTGCTCAAAGTTGGGGTATAAAATATAAGATTATTATTATAATTTATTTATATATTTATATCTATTATTGTGTGTTTTCAGGAGCAGCAGTTTGTCTGCGGTGAACGCGATGCTGAGAGAGCAGTTGGAACAGGCCAGTTTGGCCAATGAGGCGCTCAGCCAGGACATCCGCAGGCTCACTGCCGATTGGACCAAAGCCAGGGAGGAACTGGAACAAAAGGAGTCTGACTGGAGGAGAGAGGAAGAGGTGGGAGAGGGATGCTGTGAACAGTCAAAGCTTTGAAATGAAACCTGGAGTTTAGTTGATGTGTTGTTTTCCTTCTAGTCTTTCCACAGTTATTTCAGCAGCGAGCACGGCCGTCTGCTGATGCTGTGGCGCCAAGTGGTGGGCTTCAGGAGACACGTCTGTGAGCTGAAGAGCGCCACTGAAAGGTTTACAACCAGTCATTTGAATCGCACGTCGTTTGGCCTTTTGGAAAGTATTTAATTTCACAGTTTGTGTTCCTCATCCTCCCCACTCCCGCGCTCAGGGACCTGTCGGACATGCGTAACGAGCTGGCCCGGGCGTCCCACTCCTCTCTGCTGTCCTGTGCGGGCGTGTCCACGGCGCTGCAGAGCCGCGAGGGAGGAGCCGCCGTGGCTCTGGAGCGGGAGAAGGCTCTCAGGGCTCAGCTGGAGCAGCAGCTCAGAGAACAAGTGGCAGACATGATGAACCTTCAGACCAGGACGGACGCAGAGAGAAGTGAGCTCAACGTCAGGTCAGTGGCAGCGTGGACGAGTCTTCATCGGCTTGATGTGGCTGCTGAGGCCGTTAGATCAGAGCCCTCACATACACTATATATACTACTATACACTACCAGTCAGAAGTTTGGACACACCTTCTCATTCTGTGTGTATTATACTGAACACATCAAAACAATGGAGGAGCACATTGGGAAGTGTGTAGTAAACAAAAAAGTGTAAAGCAGAATATGTTTTATAGTTTATATTTTTCATAGTAGCCACCTTTTGCTTTTTGCACACTTTAGATTCTGTCATCAGCTTCATGAAGTCGTCAGTTGGCTGTTTTGCTTTCACTCTGTGGTCCAAATCTTCCCAAACCATCTCAGTTGGGTTTAGGTCAGGTGACAGATAACACTTGGTATTCGGGTCACCAGTGACCCGTTTTCAGGTTTTAAATGCATAGAAGTACCACATACATTTGTTTATAGAATCAAGACTTTTTGACTTTGTCAGGAACATCTATTTAAACAAAAAAAAAAAATTCTCACAAAGTTCTAAAATGCTCTGGTGAAAATTGTTACATTTGTGGTGTTAGGGTCAATTTTGACCCGGTTATAACGATAAGAACAATAATGAGAGTTAAAACTGAAACCATGAGTGCAAAACCAACCTTTTCATGGATGAGGAAGCCTAACAACATAACCAAGAGATGAGAAACTAATGGGATGATAAATAATTGTTTTTAGTGTGTTTTACAGCTGATTTAAGACTCGGGTCAAAACTGACCCGAACACCATAGATGGTAGCAGAAAGCTGACAAGAGGAAGGTTCAACTGAAGACAAGCTATACTGACAAAAAAGGTCCAGGGGCCCACACCCAAAAATATTAAACCAATATTTCCATGGATAAGGAATCCTAACAATGTAACCAAGAGAAGAAAAACAAATTGGATGAAAAAAAAAATTATTTTGTGTATTTTACAGCTGATTTAAAATACGGGTCCAAACTGACCCAAAACACCATAGATGGCAGTAAAAAGCTAACACAAGACGAAGGTTAATGTTTTTGTGTTAAGTATATAATTCCATACGTGTTCCTTAATAGTTTTTAATGTAGAAAGTAATAAAAAATAAAGAAAAGGCCATTAAATGAGAAGGTGTGTCCAAACTTTTGTCTGGTAGTGTAAGTGCCCTGCTAATAAACTTTATCTTAAATCGGTTAATGTTTGGATCCTGGGTGGATTTAATAACTACAGCAGCGTGTTGTTCACAACTGCAATGAGGATGTTTATAAAATCCCAGATTCCTGCCTCTGAATAGCTTTTCCTCCATTGCACTGGTTAGCAAGGAATTAAGTATCAATCAGGGATCCCACTTGTCCTGGAAAACCTGGAAAATGGTTGAACAATTTTCCAGTCATGGAAAACACACAGAAAATGAGGGGGAAAAAAGTCAAATGTCCTGGAAAAGCTTGAGTTGTCCTGGAAAATGATTTATCACACTGTGACATCAGCTACCAGAGCTCGATTTGACCTTTCCAAACCCCACCAAGGATTTCTTTTCCAAAAAGTGTCTAGTGAGAAAACTAAAGACGACATAATTTGTCATCATTTCTGTAGATGTAAGATGTTACAATTTATTAGATTATTTCATAAATTAGAGCCATAGTCTGCACACCTTTAAATCAAAAATAATGGGGCTGAGAGGGGAATAAACATAGAAAAAAACTGGTTAAATGCACAAAAGTAGTAGTACAAGTAAATACCTCCAGCATCTACACTTCCCCAGTCTTTATAACTTAACTGAACTTGTCTTTGATATGTTTGGCTTCATGCTTGTTATTGTGTCAACTGTCAGGTTGTCAGATTCGGTGCGAGAGGCAGAGAGACTGAAGGGCCAAATGGAAGAGCGAGAAAGACAAATGGCCGTTCTGACGCGAAGGCTGGAGGTGAGCGGACGGCCATGACGGTTGTGTAACTGGTCCGTCTCTTTAATCCTCCTCCTCCTGGTTGACCCAGTGTGTCTGTGTCATTCCCCTGGTTTCCTGCAGGAGCAGAGTGGAAACGATGAGACTGACATGCAGATGATGAGAGCTCACACTGAAACGCTGCTGAGCACGCTGCGGGACATCGCTCAGGTGAAGCTCCCTGTCCCTGTCCCTGTCCCTGCCCCTGCCCCTGCCCCTGTCCCTGTCCCTGTCCCTGTCCCTGTCCCTGTCCCTGTCCCTGTCCCTGTCCCTGTCCCTGTCTCTGCCCCTGCCCCTGCCCCTGCCCCTGCCCCTGTCCCTGTCCCTGTCCCTGTCCCTGTCCCTGTCCCTGTCCCTGTCCCTGTCCCTGTCCCTGTCCCTGTCCCTGTCCCTGTCCCTGTCTCTGTCCCTGTCCCTGTCCCTGTCTCTGCCCCTGCCCCTGCCCCTGCCCCTGCCCCTGCCCCTGCCCCTGCCCCTGCCCCTGCCCCTGCCCCTGCCCCTGCCCCTGCCCCTGCGCCTGCGCCTGCCCCTGCCCCTGCCCCTGCCCCTGCCCCTGCCCCTGCCCCTGCCCCTGCCCCTGCCCCTGCCCCTGTCCCTGCCCCTGCCCCTGCCCCTGTCCCTGTCCCTGCCCCTGCCCCTGCCCCTGCCCCTGCCCCTGTCCCTGTCCCTGTCCCTGCCCCTGCCCCTGCCCCTGCCCCTGCCCCCGCGCCTGCGCCTGCCCCTGTCCCTGCCCCTGCTTCATTTAAATTTCTCTCTTCTCTTCTCTTCTCTAGGCGGTTTTGTCGGACGGGGAGTCGTCTTCGGAGGCGGACCAGGACAACTCCGGGGCTCCTCTGCTGGCCTTGTTGCGCAGCTCGTCCCCTCAGCGCTCCCCGTCTCCTCGCAGGTCGTCCTCCCCCTCTCGCCCCGGCTCACTGGCTCCTCTACCAGAGGCAGCGCTGTCTGCTCTGCACTCTGCTGTCAGCAACAAGACCCTCCAGCTGCAGGTGACATGTCAGCACACACACACACACACACACACACACACACACACACACACACACACACACAGTGATGGACTAGCTCCAAAAAGAGGCCAAACATTACACAACCACTTTGTGTGAATGTACCGGTGTGTGTGTGTGTGTGTGTGTGTGTGTGTGTGTGTGTGTGTGTGTGTGTGTGTGTATATATACAGTACAGGTCAAAAGTTTGGACACACTCAATGCATTTCCTTTATTTTCATGACTGTTTACAGTGTAGATTCTCACTGAAATTCCACTAATGAACCCTGACAAGGCACACATGGAAGTGAAAACCATTTTCAGGTCAGGTTCACCTCTTGAAGCTCATCAAGAGAATGCCAAGAGTGTGCAAAGCAGTAATCAGAGCAAAGGGTGGCTATACTTTGAAGAAACTAGAATTGGTGGGGGCAGAGATAGAGGAGGAGGAGGAAGAAGGAGAGGAAGAAGAAAAGAAGAAAGAGAAGACAAAGAAGAAAAGACGTGTTTTCAGTTATTTCACACTTTTTTGTTAATTCCACATGTGTTCATTCATAGTTTTGGTGCCTTCAGTGAGAATAAAGGAAACATATTGAATGAGAAGGTGTGTCCAAACTTTTGGCCTGTACTGTATATATAAATATGCAAGGGAGACCTGGCCAAGAGGCTGAGCTGGTGCAACAACAATGATAAAAGCAACTGGACACAACAATACAAACATATTGTATTAACATATTCTACATTGCATCATTCAAGAAAAGCAGGTGCACATTTCTGTTAGTTTAGGTTTTATAAGAGCCTTGAATTCACCCAAGGAAATGAGATATATCAGTTATCATTCAGTGGTCTTGAGAAAATGCATTGACGACCAAAAACATTCTATATTTAAGAGTATTATTGAATTTTTCCCCTTTCTTCAGAGTTGGCCGGCTGTTAACCTCGGCACCTGTTCTTTTTTTGTTTGTTTGTTTGCAGCCACATTGTTACGTGGCTGTTGAGGCGTTTGCCCATGTTGCCCTACGGCCAGTCCGTCACTGCACACACATCTCTCATGTCATTTACTGCTTTGAGTTCATCATTTACAGAAGGGTTAGGGTTATTTCTGAGCTAACTGCTCCTCCTGTGATCATCATACATCATAATACAAAACAATAACTAGTAAATTAAAATCAATGACAACAAGAGTGCTAGAAAATAACTACAAACACTAAAACTACTAATAACCATAATAACAATGTCAAGTGGCTAATCTTAACCCTATGCTAAATGATGCGGTGATTCAGCTTCACACAGTCCAGTCATTTCTCAGAGAAATGTTACTTTTCTTTATCTCTGTCCAGCCAGCATTTAAAGTGGAAGTCCCAGGGTTATTGAGATGTGATTGTCTTCATCTTTTCTTTTTGTAATAACGTTCTTATTGATTCCATACAGCATTATCCCATCAACATTTTACATATTGTTTACAGTTTTCCCAAATATATAGAACCTATCCATAGTCCACACAGGGGACAAAGACAGAAATAGGCATAAACTCACAATTAATCATAAAGAGAGTAAACGTGGAGTAAATGAGAAGTAATATGAAGTACTTTTTTCCCACTCCTATCCTTATTTTCACTTCTTTCTTGCAGAGTCCCTTTTCTTCTGTTGGAGGGTCATACAGAAACAGAAACAGAAAATGTATAATGCACAGTGCCCTTACTGAACACAAAACCAACCCAGTTTTCCCAGTAATTCTTAAATTTAACTGATTTGAGTTGAGAAAGTCAGCTTCTCCATTCTGTAAATAATATACATTATCTCTACCCAGTCCTCTATTGTAGGTGCATCTGTCTTTAGCCACTTCCTGGTGATGGCTCTTTTGCCTGCCACCAACATTACTCTGAATATATATTTATCCCCTGACCTTGTTATTCCCTGGTTCTGTTTTCCCAAGTACATCACTTCAAAGGTAAATTGAAGTTGCACTTTAAAATGTTTCTCTATGTGTTTCTTCAAATGCTGCCAATACGGTACAATATAGGGGCATTACCAAAAGACATGAGAATGATTGTCTTTATTTTCACCACATAGTCTCCAGAGGAGAATGGATGTACTGTAGCACACTCGTAGCCTTAGATGCAAAATGATTTAATAAGACCGCATAAACAAAACCAACGTTTTGACCGTGATGGTCTTCGTCAAAGCAGAGGTGCACTGTTTAAAAAGACGATGTAGGCAATCCAAATTCAATGACATCTGGAAGCAATGGAAAATGTACATTTCCCTGAAACGTCCTTCTTTTGTTTGAGCTTCTTTTCTATATCAAGTTGTACTTGATTGGTTAATTACTTTGCTGAAATATTGTGACAGAAAACACCCCATGTTCATGTTGTGTTACTTTATAAAATGCTTTGTAAAAGGAAAAACAATAAAAAAAATTTAAAAAAAAGGGGGGCCACAGAACCTTTAACCATAATTTCAGTATTTTTGACTAATCAAACACATTTGTGACAATCTTTATATGACTGAAATTGAAAACATTGTTTAAAAAGTTTTTTTACCATTTTGCTGAAGTTTAGGGTTTAAGTCTCGCTGCTGTGCTGCTCTGTGAAGCCACTTTCTTCTTTTCTAGTATTTTGCATCATTATTTTTGTGTAGGGTAAACCTCTTCCTTTGTTACTTTTCCTCCTCATCAGCACTGTATTATTGTCCTAATAATGACTCAGAGGTGTGTTATTAACAGTTTGCCATTGTACACTAAGTCAAAGTCCAAACTTGGGACAAGACACTTGTGCTATTCAGCTCCTGACTAATTTCCCCTCAGGGTTATTCATATGTACGTACACTGAACAAAAATATAAACGCAGCACTTTTGTTGTTTTTACTCCCATTTTTTTTTAATAAACACAAAAGACACAAAAAAAAAGACGATGTAGATGGGGGATTGATGAGGTGTGTGTGTCCACAGCTGGGCTTGTAGGCGCTTTTTCATTGATTGGTTGAAACAAAACATGATCGTCTCTCAGAGAAAAGAGCCTAATGATAACCATAGTGATAATGGCAGACACCACAACTCCACACCGCACTTTGATTATTATTATATAGATGTAACATTTCCTGCACTGTCTTCCTGTGTGTTTGCAGGATGTTCGAGGCCGTCTGCTCTCTGCCCAGTCTTCGTTACAACAGTTACGAAAGCAGCTTTCAGAGGCAGATTCGGCCAAAAGAGACGCAGAGCAGCGAAACCAAGCTCTGCAGAGAGAGAAGGAAACGGCCCAGAGGGAGAGGGAGGCCGCACAGAGAGAGAAGGAGCGTCTGAAGCAGGAGAGAGACGCACTGACCAGGTCCACAGACTCTTACATCACCTTTAACTATCTGATTCTAATCCTTGAATCCTGTCGGTGATAAGTAATAATAACCCTAAGTCTACAATGTGCTCTCCCGCATGCATCACCAACATCGCAGTGAGAAGCTGAACTTGGAGAAGAGCGCGCAGACGGCGGAGAGCAGCAACCACATCCTCCAGATGGACTGTGAGAAGCTGCAGCTGAGCGTGGCGTCCATGCAGCGAGAACGGGACCACGAGAGAGAGGAGAAGGAGGCGGCCGTTCAGGAGAGAGAGCGGGCCAAGGCGGAGACGCAGAGGATGTAAGTCGGCTAATTGATGGTGATTAAGTGAATGTGATGTAGGAGCTAATCCACAAGGTCTGGCACAGCCCACAGACAGCCAGGGAGTCATTCAACAGACCTGTATGAGCTGACAAACAGAAAGCTGTCTGCCTTCTCAGTGCTCCAACACACACACACACACACACACACAGCTGCTCTGACCAGTCTGCCCTGCTTTATGTTTCTCTTTCTACTGGGCCTTCAGGACTCAAACAGTTCTCAACATATTAAAGGTCCAGTGTGTAAAGTTGGGGGGAAAATCGTGACATCTAAAAACATCTGGCAACATCATTTTCCGTTCGGGCTGCCGTACAAACTTTTTTTTTTTTCAAACACAATGCTATATTCTATTTTTAAAGAGTTGAGATACAAATAGCATACAGAGAACAGTATACAGAAACACACGTGCCAGGGGTAATGTACATTATACAAAAAGGTTGTAGACGTCTAAAGTTTTAATAACCTTTTCATTTGTTGACTTGGTAATTTGCTTAAAGTAAAGTTCCATTTCTTTTCGAAAAATAACAAAGCAAGGAGTATTATGAATATGAAATTTTGCCAGGAATAAAAACAAATTTATTAAAAAATAACAATTTCCTTCTCTCTTAGAGTAATTATGGAAACCAAACACAATATTTTCCCAGAATAAAATCTAGGCTGAGATAATCAACGATGAACCTGCTCAGGTCTGCCCACAGCTTTTCAATGGCAGCGCAAGATGGCAACACTCTCTAAAGCAAGACCCTTGCTATATGTATATATATAAAAGAATAATTATAAGGCTACGGAAACAAAACAAATTTTAGTTTATAGCGATTATACACTTATACTAATATATTCATGGATAGTATATTCAGATTTTGCCAATAAACCTTGCCAATTATTACGCACTGGACCTTTAAAGGACATACAGAGCCTCAACTCTAAAATGTATTGATTCAGTGCTGCACATACATGACCTACAGACAGAAGCAGTGGGATCAGAGTGAGAGTCGAGCCTCTGCCCAGCGGGGGGAGCTGTCTGCAGTGAAGGAGACCCACCAGCAGGGGGAGGTTGAGAGGGAGCTGCTGGAGAGGGAGAGGGCCCAGCTGTCTGAGGCTCTGGCTCGGGTAAGAACAAGTCCACCCATTCAGTGTTTGCTGATTTAGGAGTATTTTGTGTGTGAATCTCTGGTGACCTGTTTTGACCCTTGTGGACTGGTCCCTCCAGGCTGAGAGCAGCAACGCAGAGCTCTCTCTGCTGCTCAACAAGCTGCAGTCGGAGGAGGCGGCTCTCAGAGACTCCCTGGCCAAGATGGGCAGCATGAATGAGGGTCTGGCTCAGGATAAAGCCGACCTAAACACCTACATCCTCCAGGTGACGGAGTTTCAGCAGTATTTGACCTCTGAAAGGGTTCTGTATTGTGTATTGGTTGTCTGCTGTGTTTGATCATGGTTTACTAATCTTCAGAGCCTCGTTTGTCTCAGAGTCTCAAAAGAATGAATGGTAGAAATGCAGATGGAGGTGCAGACGTTTGGACCATCTGTCCTTGAATGCATTTATGTAGCGGCCATGGGCGTAGCAGACGCGGGGTACACGGGGGGACATGTCCCCCGCACTTCAGGGTCATTCTGTGTCAACTCAACCAGAGTTTAGAGTAGATTTTGACTTTGTATATCATTTTTAAAGAGCTAAAGTCGGTTTCCTGGTGCTGTTCTGTTTGTTTGTGTGGTTCTGTAGCTGCTAAGGAGAGGTGCAATTGAATGCGAGAGGATGATAAATCACTCAATAGACCTTTGAACAATTTGTCCCCCTCACTTCTAAAATGATGGCTACGCCGCATCTGCACCTGCATCTGGTTAAAAAGTAGGAAAGGAAAGACAAGAGGTGGAGAGAATTTGTTGTAAGATATCATTATTTATTAAAAGCTTATCACTCAAAACTCAGCTAGCTGACTTCATCAGGAGTGTATGGACCAACACTACGACACAGAGACCTCCACAGTGAAAACCTAGTGTCACCAGAAACTGCTGATTGAGAAATCGAGCTCCCTCACTCAGCGTGGCTCTTCCCTCTGTCTCTCAGCTGGAGGAGGAGAAGGCCCTCCTGCAGACTCAGAAACGGGAGACGGAGCAGGAGAAGTTGGCCATCAGAGACGAGCTGGTCCGGTTGGAGCAGGACCGGCTGGAGCTGGCCTCGGCCCGCATCTCTCTGCACCAGTCACTGCAGGACACCGAGCTAAGCCATGTGGCGATGGAGGCAGAGCTCCAGACTCTCAGGGCAGAGAGATTAAAGCTGCAGGAGAAAGTCACGCAGGTACATAAAAGATTATATTACATCACCATTCAAAGGTTTAATCCAAGATGAAACACTTAAGCAAAAGCTATGGGCAAATCACCTGCCATTTATGAGCCAATTTAGTCCTTAAATAGGTCACATGACTTCTAAGCAGAGGATGTGACCTCATTTAGAAATACTTTGATGTCGGTTCAAAGTGTTTATTTGTCTGAACCAGCAGCAGAAAGTGTCCAGATCAACACAGGGTTCCTATGCAAGTATGGAAAGTATGGAAAATGGAAACTATTGTATGGAAATATATTAATTTTAATATTTATCTATCTATACTTGGTTGTATCTGAAGTTATTTGGGTTAATTATTTTGTAGGCCCTATGCTACAATCTTCTGGAAATGATTTGCTGACATAATGGCATACACATTCAGAATAAAAATCAATGAGTATAATTGAATTAAATTAAAGCCCCTGTACAGAGCTTTTAACTGGATACGCAAAAGTCTCAAGCTGATGTGTCTCTGTTACCTACAACAGCAGATGAGCCCATCAGTCTAATTCTAGACCTCTGGAAGGCATGGTCGGGTCGGACCACTGACCAAACCATACCAATAGATACATTGCGCTGCAAAAAAAAAAGAAAAAAAGCAAGTCCAAAACAAATCTACACGCGCCGGCCAGACAAACGTCTTCATGACAGTGGGAAATGCAGTCTTCATTCCGGCAAAACACCACCGCTTTGTCCACAGGGGCCACCAAAATCAACACTAAATGAAAAGTCTGTACAGGGGCTTTAATTGAATTATTTATTTACATGATACACATCTAATTACTCAAATGAAGTCTGGCGATTAGGGTCCGGAAAAAGTATGATTATATTTGATGATATATGATGATATTTAGAAATGTAAATAGTGTAGGAGCCCTGTCAACGGGAGTTTTTCATTTGACACATGGCTTTTCATGTCTGACGTTTCTTCGCCCACATTGTTTTCTGCCGACAGCTGTGTGGCGAGGTGACGTCTCTGGGGTCAGAGTTGAGTCTGGCCAGGGGAGAGGGCCAGAGGAGCGAGGTGGCCTTAGAGGAGGCCGGCCGCGGCCGTTCAGAACTGGCCCGGGACAAAGCGGCTCTGGTGGTCCAGCTGACGGCGTCGGAGAGAGAGAACACGGTGCTGTCAGAGGAGCTGGCTGCTTTCAGGTCTGTTGTTGTTGTTTGACTGTGACACACATCACTATTGATACTAAAGAAATTGAGCTGGTAAATGAGTTTAAATATTTAGGTAAAACTCTGGATCCTCAACTTCAGTTTGATGCACATATAAAGAACTGTAAAAAGCAGTCTGAACTGTCTCTGTTGTAGGGCAGCTCATTTCTATCTGCATGCTGTGGTTCTTTCACATGTGTCCTCTTGCATCACTGCCTTTACTTACTTACTTTACTTTATTTGTTTATTTAGTCTGGACAGTGCATATTAATGGACAGTGAGTGCAAGAGTACCCACAGTAAATACACTGGATTTAGCACTGGTGCTAAATTACATCCAAAGTCCCCAAAACAATACAACAATTAACATAAAAAGTCCATAAAGACAGAGGACCGGTAGATAACAGAAGAAGTACATTTCCATAAATACAGGAGGATTGGACATGATTCGTTGAATTGTAAAAAAAAAATATATATATATATATATATATATATATATATATATATATATATATATAATCTATACAGTTTATTTATTTATTTATTTAAAGGTTTAAAGATCAGGGACAATGCACATTAATAAAAACATTTAAACAAATGTAAACGTGCCAGAATTAGCCAAAAGGCTATTTTACATCCGTAGTCCCGGGACCGATGTTAAAGTTGCGATTGACATGATTAATTGAAATATAAAAATATACATATCTATACAGGCCACTGACTCAGCTACTATAGACCTCTATTCTCACTTTATAAACAAGCTTTGAACATTTTAGACCAGAAGCCACAAAAATGGCACCACTGCAAAATCATTGAGAAATACAATTTGTTGACTTTTTGTCAATTTTATAAAATTCTCCTTTCTGAAAGTTGTTTTTAAGTGTGTAAATGGACTGGCCCTACAAGCGATGTCTCAGATCTGTAAAAAAGACAGACAACTGTAGGACAATGACAAGGAGTATAACCAAGCAAAACTATAAAATTGAAAGTTGCAGGACAACATTTGGCCAATCATCCCTCTCAGTGCTCGGTAGATACACACCTATGGAATTCTTTACCATCAGAAATTCATTGTCAAGTCATTGTCAATACAACAGCACTTTACCAATGTTTAATGTTCAAGTTAACTCGTGTTTTTTATTTCTTTATTTATGTTACTTATTCATTGTATTATTCACTATATTTGTATCATTGCATTTTTTATTGTATTCAGTGTATTTTATTCTATCCTAAAGCCTGACCAGGGACAAAGAATTAGCTGAAGCTAGACGTCTTACAGTATATGCATCACATTTTCCCATTTTCTGTGGCAGTGTTGTATGTGTAATTCCTGTTACATAATCATTCAAATAAAATAAAACAGTTTTCACACGGGTCTGTGAGTAACTAGTGTTTGTGTAACCCCACAGGTCGGAGAGGGAGTCTCTGGAGACCAGTCTGTTCGAGGTGCAGCAACAGCTGGTCCAGGTGGAGTCTCGCAGAGAGCAGCTGGAGGCCGAGAACCAAAACCTCCGAGTCCGCTCTGAAACTGCTGCTGGTGAGTGAGCAGACAGCATGTAGCAGAAAACATGTAGGAAGCAGAGACAGAAGAGAGAAAACTGTGACCCAAACTTGCAAAACTGAAGATAATTGAAGTCCAGTTTATTAGGAATGTGACAGAAGAAGAAGTTGGTGGTTGAATCCTGTCTTTCCCTCTGTTTGGTTTTCCTGGATGGATTCTTAGCTGAGCTGAGGCGTGTTCGCTCAGATGGGGAGAATGCATTGGCCCAGGCTGAGAGGGAGAAACAAGCTCTGAGTCAGACTCTAAATGCAGCACAGCTGGAGGCCCAGCAGGCTTTACGCAAGGCCATCTCCGAACATCAGGAGGAGGTGGAGAGGCTGGTCTCAGAAAAGGTCAGGAGGTTCAGTGGTTGAGTGTGTAACTGCAAATGCTATTTATAGAGGTGCTTTAGTTCTGGAAGTGACTCTCTAACCGACGTCTGTGCTCCCGGTTGCCGTGGGTTTCAGGAGGTCCTGCGCCACGGCCTGATGATGGAGCACGAGTTTGCGCTGAAGAAGCTCCAGCAGGAGACGGAGGATCAGCTCCACCGGGCGCAGAGAGAAACGGAGGAGCTGCAGGATGAACTGAGGAGTCTCCAGCACGACAGAGATCAGAGCCTTCTGCAGGCTGAGACTGAGAAACAGCAGGTCTGCTCTGATCTGGATCCAGACACAGAGATTATATCTAATGATTTAGAATCAAAGTGGAATCCTAATATCAGGATAAAATGATTAAACAAGGAGGTTAGGCTGTTGCTTTAACCACATTCTTGTATCTCATACAGTGTGGGAAAAGTGTGGTTTAACCCAGCACATCTGCAGGAAGTTGACTTGTGTGTTAATCAGACGTCGTCTCTTTGCCAGGCGCTCTCTCTGAAGGAGGCAGAGAAAACAGTTCTGTCGGAGCGGCTGTCCAGCCTGCAGGCCGAGCTGTCCGCTGCAGCTCTGGAGGCAGAGAGGATGTCCAGAGAAGCTGCTCATTACAAAGAGCAGGAGCAGGTGATGTCATTTCCTGTCTCAGTTTGTCTCATGTTGTTGATTCATCATCAGTCTTTAACTCTCTGTTCTCTCTGTTTCCCCTGGCTCCAGATCAGAGCTGAGGCTCTGAGTGCTGAGCTGCTGGAGCTTCGCTGTCAGCTGGAGGATTCAGCCTCCGTCCATGAACGTGAACTCCACAGTCTGCGAGAGAAGTGCACTGAACTCCAGTCACGTGCTGATGTCGCCCTCAAAGAGGTAGACAACTCTAATATTAAACAAAACACAACTGGTTTTTATGATCGATATGACCCGTTTGTCAGTACTTTGAACACGTTTTCACTCCTCACACAGATAACACAACATCAGCCTGTGTGAGCTGTACTGTTAACACATTTTTGGTTCTTTTGACACAAAATACATACATTTAACATATTTAAAATTTGTTCACACAAGCTACTAAGACCAAAACAGTAGATGTTAAAGCAGTACTAAAGAACTTTCAGTTTTGGTTGAGTTTGGCGGCGCCTGTGGACCAAAGCGGTAGTGTTTTGCCTGAAGGAAGACTCCATTTCCCATGAACACTAGCGTGAAGCCCTGTAAATATCCTGCATTAAAATTTACAAAAGACATCAAAACTAAGTTTCTGTTTCCAGTGGATCATTTCAAAGTGAAAACACAAACATAATCCATTGCTAAAGTGCTGTTTTGCCTGTTCCCTCCTTGTTGTGACTCGCAAAAGTGAAAGTGAAAGTAAAGTGAGAGCAGGGTTCCTACCATGCTCCTCAAAGCTGCTTAGTGCCAGAGAAAGAGATACAGACCCCCTCAGACCATGACAGAGGTGTCATTCAACTTGTTGTAAGTCGATGTACCATCACAAAAGTTATGAAAATATTATATGAAGGTTGAAAAGTTACTTAGTGTTGGTTTAACAGCTACATTTTCAATTGCTTTCAAACTGTTTGTCAAAACAGAAAACCTCATGTTCAAAGCCCAACCTAAAGGCTGAAGTGAACAGCAGTTCATCAATACACAGCTGATTCTAGATAAACTGTAACATCTAGGAATCACACTCAGTCACATGACCTATTTGGGCTGATCTTATAAAAAAAAAAAGAAGAAAGACGAGAGATAGAAAGACGAGGGAGAGGAAAAACAGAATACTGGGCAGTCTAGCAGTGGCTTTGTATTTTTTATTTTTACTGAATTGTTTTCTGTTTGTAAATGTATTTTTTTCTGCAGTCATTCTCAGTTGTTTTACTGTAGAAAGTAAAGTAAGTTTTTTTAAGTATTCATTCTGCAAAGCTGCTCTGAGATGTTGTTGTTCACTTTTTGTATTGTTTGCACAAAAGAAACAAAATACTTGCATTTGCTAAAACCAAGAGGTTCAAAGTCAATTTATGATCAAATACAATATTGCATAAAGTAAAGTGATTCAGTTTGTGTTATTCCATCAGTTGTTAGTGTTTTTGGAGATTTTGCTGTGACTGACTAAATGTTTGTGTTGGAAGATGTTTTGGTAGATCTGGAGAATTTGTGTATTATTGTATTTTAGTTTTAGTTTGCCAATAAATAGTTTTGAAAAAGTGTTTCAAGTATTGACAAGCGGGTCTCAGCGATGGTAAAAGATGATGGAGGAGAAAGGAGGTCTATCAGTGCTATAAATGTGATCCTCATCCTAGAAAAATCTGGGTGTGCATTGACAAATACATGAGACATGCATCATGGGACAAACATGTTTTAAAAAATAATTAAATAATTAAAGGTGCGTTTCACCCCCACAGCTGGACCAGTGCAGAGCTTCTCTCTCGGTGAGCGAGGAGAGCAGAGACCAGCTGAGACGAGACGTGCTGGACACCGAGCGCCGCCACGGCCAAACTCAGGACGCCGCCGAAAACTACAGGAGAGAAAACACGGAGCTGCGACGCAACCTCAGCGATGTCACCAAGGAGAGGGACACTCTCAACCAATCCAACGTGCAGCTGAGGGAAACTCTACGGAGCGCAGAAACAGAAAGAATCAGGTGAAAGCTTGAATGAAGGGAAAAGGTCGATCACACAGAAATAAGATAAATAAATACAGCTCTGTTGAGAGTTTTGTCTAAGACTGACAGGGTTCCCACGCATCCTGGAAAACTTGGAAAACCTGGAAAATAGTTGACCCATTTTCCATTCATGGAAAACACATGGAAAATGAGAAAAAAGCAACGAGTTGTGCTGGAAAATGATGACATGACATCAGCTGCTACTAGAGCTCTATTTGACTTTTTCAGACCCTGTTAATGATTTCTTTTCCAAAGAAGTGCCTCGCGAGAAAACCAGAGACTTTGAGTTGTTGAGTGTTTTCAAGCAAGCATGAGGGTTTTCTCTCCGGCATCTGCAGTCTCCTTGTCTCTGCTGAGTGACAGACAGAGCAGCAGCAGAGAGCTGTTTTGGCTGTGGTTTGAAAACAAAAACAACATGTTTCTGCGTTGTTCCAAGATACATTTGTGATAATTTCTAAGCATGTAAGAGATTATTTCATAGATAAGTCAGAGCCACAGACTACACATCTTTACATCAGACTTATAAGGGAGGAATAAACATAGAAACAGACTTGTTAAAGGGATGGTTCACCCAAAATTCAAATTTCACTCATTATCTACTCACCCTCATGTCAGCTAAGAGCTCCATATAATGGTTTGTCAATGGATACCAACTTTCTTTGTCCAAAAAGACACACCAAAAAACATCCAAATACCTCCATACTGCTCGTCTGTAATGTCCCTCTTGTATTGAAGCCCCAACATGAGAAATTGTTCCGAAAAAAATTAAATAAGTCTTTATTTTAAGCTTGTTTGTAGCGGAAGCTCCCAGTGTCTCAGTTCACTTCTCTTCCTGTGTCAGTGCAAATCTCACGTGATTTGGCGGAACAATTTCTCATGTCGGGGCTTCAATACAAGAAGGACATTACAGACGAGCAGTATGGAGGTATTTGGATGTTTTTTGCTGTGTCTTTTTGGATGAAGAAAGTTGGTATCTATTGACAACCATCATATAGACAAATACTGCTGCAAGGACCCCCCCGTAACTCAGAGAAGGAACGGAGGACTCTGAAAACTCTCACAGCTCTTAGTCGACATGAGGGTGAGTAGATAATGAGTGAAATTTGAATTTTGGGTGAACTATCCCTTTAAATGTACAAAATAAGGTACAACTGTCGAAAAGAAGACTTCTCCACAGCATGAATGGGACGGGGGATGTGTTAGTGTGTGGTGTAACAACATGTCTGTCAGACTGTAGCAGCTGAAAATCTCCTGGAAAATGATTTCAAGAAAAGAGTGGGAACCCTGACTGAGTGTGTGTGTGTGTGTGTGTGTGTGTGTGTGTGTGTGTGTGTGTGTGTGTGTGTGTGGGTGTGGGGTTGGTCAGTGTGAAGCGACAGTGTGAGGAGAAGGAGCAGAGGCTGGCCGTGCTGGAGGAGAACTTCTCGTCCTCTCAGAAGGAGGTGGCGGAGCTGCGCAGCTGCCTGAGGGAAGTGGAGCGCTCGCGGCTGGAAGCCCGGAGAGAACTGCAGGAGCTGCGCAGACAGGTCAGAGAGCAACCGCCACACAACGGACCCACAACGCTGGCTTTCAAACTCTGCAGTTGAAATGTCACATTAAAGGGATAGTTCAACCAAAATTGAAATTTCACTCATTATCTACTCACCCTCATGTGGACTAAGGGCTGGGAGAAGTTTCAGAGTCCTCCGTGGCTTCTCTGAGTTACACGTCCAAATTTAAGAGGAGCTTCCACTAGAAACAAGCTTGAAATATAGACTTATTTAATTTTTTTCTGGACAATTTCGCATTTCGGGGCTTCAATACAAGACGGACATTACATACGAGCAGCATGGAGGTATTTGGATGTTTTTTGGTGTGTCTTTTTGTTGGTATCCATTTGCAACCCTTATATGGACATGCACTGCTACGCCGAGACCCCCTGTAACTCAGAGAAGCCACGGAGGAGAAAATTGAGTGAAATTTCAATTTTGGGTGAACTATCCCTTTAAGTCAAAACTGAGTAAGCCACACTGAGGTTTTCAGGTTTTTCTTGGTAAAGTGAGAGCGGTGTGGTTTTTTTTGCTTTTCTTGGCTGCAGCTGAAGGTTCTGGACGGAGAGAAGGAGCAGAAAGGGAGGGAGGTGGCAGAGCTGCAGGCCCGCCTGTCGCTGGAGGAGCAGAGAGAGGAGGAGAGAGGGAAGGAGGGCTTCACTCTCAGACAGAAGCTAAACGAAGCCGAAGCAGCCAGAGACTCCCTCAAGAAAGAGGTGAGGACAGGCAGGGGTGCAGATCCCATGTCAGGATCAGGGGGGACACAAAAGTGATTTTTTTTTTTTTAACTGTTTGCAACTCATACCATGCTGCCATAAATCACAACTTGGTAGAGGCTCGCCATTTCATTCAAAAAGTACAGCACAGGGAATTATTTATTGTGCTTACCTGTCTTGTTTATTTGTCCTAAACAGCGTGAATCACTGCTTACTTAAGTGTTAGTAAATCATAATTCTAAGGGTCTCGGGTATGTAAATGTCTACACGTTCTTTGTATGGCCTCCTGATTTCATCGGCATCTGTGAAAGAAACTACCCATTTACATCGTAGTGGAGGAGACCAGAGTATGGTCGGCGGCCAATTTAAAAAAAAACATGCTTATTTCGGATACAACGTGTGATCTCACTTGTGTCTTAAGATAGATTTATTTGTATGACCTACTTCCATGCCAAAGGGGACCTTTGCATCAGGACTTGAAGTCAAAGGCCTATATTTTTTGGGCTTAACCTCCCAACTAGAGATGGAATATGGAGTCAGAAATATATTTGTCAAACATTATTAGTTCCACCATTTAAATCATTTCTTTTTATATGTGAATCTAAAATGTGAAAAATGTGAAATCTGAAAATACATGTTAAATTTTTAATAATTTAGGGTATTTTTAGTGGGGAGGACAATTCATGGTTTTCACAAATTAGGGGGGACATGTCCCCCCCGGGATCTGCACCCATGAGGACAGGATGCAGGTGGAGGGAGTAGGGGTGGGAGAAAAAATCGATTCACATAAATATCGCAATATATTTTTTGACGATTTTTAAATCGATTTTCTTTTTTTCAAAAATCGATTTTTTTAAATTACTTTATTTATTTATTTATTTATTTTTAAATATTGTGCAATGTGCATTTGTTAGCCTTTTTTACATACAGAGAGTCCAGGTTTTGAAAAGGGTTTAAGTTCACTTTATAATGGAGTATGTTAATTTCTAGGCTCCTACAGTATTTGTGTGCAGATAAATGTTAAAAATGCAGACTAAAAATCGAGAGAATCGGCAATATCGTAGAATCACAATTTAAATCGAATCGCCATCCAAAAAATTATAGAAGAATCGAATCGGGAGAAAAGCGAATCGTCCCAGCCCTAGGAGGGGGGGAGGGGGGAGGGGGGGGGGGGGGGTTGCAGCTCATCATGATCTTCATGCTGTTTATTTTTGTCCCAGCTCTCCCAGATCCAGAAGCGGCTGGTGGAGTCGGAGTCTGGCTGGCGGAGCTGTGAGAGGGAGCTGACGGCTCAGCTGCAGGAGGCGCGCGGCTGCGAGAAGAAGCTGCAGGACGAAGCTAAGAACCTGTCTCTGCGCGCGCAGGCGGCCCAGGACGCGGCCTCCCACCACGGCCTGCAGCTGAGCGAGGCCCAGGGCCGGCTGGCCGCCACCGAGGCCGAGCTGACCCGGGCCGAGGCCTCCAGGAGGGACCTGGAGTTCCGCCTCAGCAGCCTGCAGTCGGCGCTGACACGGACCCTCGGCATCGGAGCCAGCGGCAGAGGAGGCCGGGGCCGGAGCCCGGGGGCCAGCTCCACCTCCCCGGCCGCCGGCTCACGCCACCACAGCATGTCACCCATGCGCTCCTCGCTGTCCCCTCCTAAAGGTTAGAACAGGACATGCTGGTTCACCGCTGCAGTGGGGGACTTCACCCTGACATTAGTTATGATATGCTAACTTTGAATTTATTGATCTGTTTTTTTATTGTTGTGATGTTTATTCAGATCCAGTCTTATATCATCATATATCATCATCATCATATATGTTTAAACTTTCACCACAGTCAGTGATTAAGAAACCTGCCAATGGGACTGGACAGTGTTCATCAATATGTACTGTTCCCATTTTAAAAATAAATAAATCTGAAATCTGAAACAGACCCCAAAAACAAAGAATAGAATATCAGAGAAATTACAACTATCTTTAAAGGGATATTTCAACATTTTGGCAAATTCACCTATTGCCATAATCCCTATAGTCATAGTTCATTACCTGTTTTTAGATCGATATTTCCACGTTTCCCTCATCAAACTAAATACACAATCCAACAACTCCATAACACTCTGGTGGACAAGTTGTGACCTGCACATTCACCACACTATGAAATGATAGCAAGCATCATCATAATTATGTAACATTACGACACATGAAGCAAACACTCTGAACTACTTGAGCTTTTTAAATCACTCCGCCCAGCACCCGTGTCTAGAATGTAGTTCCGGCTACGCATTTGCCTAGAAAACAACTCCGTCTCATAACGTTCCATTATTATCTCATAGCGTGGTGAATGTGCAGGTCACAACTTGTCCATGAGAGTGTTATGGAGTTGTTGGATTGTGTATTTGATGAGTTTGATGAGGGAAAGGCAAAAATACCATGCAGCTTTTGTTTCTGTCCCACCGATCTAAAAGCAGCTTGCACCGACAATTAAAGGTAATGAACCGACTGCTAAAACTATAGGGATTATGGCAATAGGATAATTTGCCAGAATGTTAAAATATCCCTTTAACAAACAATAAATACACATGGACTTACTAGGGGAGGGAGATCAATACATTATAGTATCGCGATATATTATGTCTTTATCGTATCGACATATGGACACCAAATATCAATCTGAACAGACTAAGAAGTTTATCTTAATAGGAAAAAACAGATGTTAACAAAGTTGTCATTTGGAGATGTCATTTGCAGTTGAAAAAAGCTATCACAATATTATTTTTAATAAATTGTTTCAAAGTGTTTTACACAAAGAAGTAGCAAATAGAATACAGATACTGTACATTACATTCTAAATGAGACTGATGATAATTTCCTTTCTTTTCTTTTTTGTTGTTACAGAGTTTCGAGTGAGCACCCCTGACAACACTTTAGGCTCTGGTGCCGTGTCTCCTGAGCGAGGGGACACGCCGCTGCCTCTTCCTCAGCCGGAGCTGGACCCGGAGACTCTGCGCAGCGGTCTGAGAGACTTCCTCCAGGAGCTGCGTGACGCACACAAGGAACGGGTAAAAGAGCAACACAAGCGCGCACACACACAAAAACACAAAGTAAATATTCATGATGATTCAGGAATATGTTTTTGCTTGTACACTAAAACAAGTCTTTGTTTGTTGTTGCTCCTGTGCAGGACGATGCTCGCTGCCAGCTGGGAGCCGTGCAGCGAGAGCTGGACGAGCTGACGCAGGAGAGAGACTCTGCTCAGAGTCGACTGACTCAGCTGCAGAACTCCTTCCAGGAATACCAAGAAGGTACGAGTGCCTCTGGGTTTCTCATGGAGTCTTTAGAAAGGACCTATAGTCCAGTCATTTTAGGCAAAAAAAGGGGTCAACGTTGAACAAATTGCAACAGAAGCAAACTCAACTGATTGTGTATCCTCAACATGTCCTGAGTGAGGGAAAAAAAGCCCTGAAGAATCCCATTAGGGGAAAGTTTAGAAAAAGACCCAAATATAGCCCATTCATACGCCTATTCATTATTATATTATAAATTGGAATGAGTTGACTCCATCGGTCAGCCGACAAGAAATCACTTTAAATTTCAAGATGACTGCAATTTTTCAAGACAGCCACATCCTTAGTAGAGCAGGTATGAGCAAACAGTGCATAATCCAATTACGTATGGCTAATTTGCATACATACAACACTTGATGGCCTAAATGGGTTCCATTCAGACCTTAATATTAAGTGTTTTAACTGTAATATGTTAACAAGACTGAACAAGACATTTTCACCTGCTATACCCAATGTTTAGATCAGGTGTTGGTATGTATGCAAATTAGCCATACGTAATGTCATACCTGCTCTACTAAGGATGTGGCTGTCTTGAAAAATTGCAGTCATCTTGAAATTTAAAGTGATTTCTTGTTGGTTGACCGATGGAGTCAACTCATTCCAATTTTCAAGCTGGTACCACCACAGCACCTTTATATATATACATGTGCCGTCAAAACGGTGGGGTTTATGCAAATTTATGCAAATTTGCTCATGTTAACAAAGAATTTCAAAAAACTTGTAATACATTTTTTGTTTGTGAGTAATCAATTCGGTAATTTCATTGGAGATATCTAAAAGTAAAAAAAGATTTTTTTCCCTCACTCAGGACATGTTGAGGATACAAAATCAGTTGAGTTTGCTTCTGTTGCAATTTGTTCAACCTTTTTTCATAAAATGACTGGACTAATAGTGGCGAATTGCAGTCTCCTTGTACTGATGTGTGTTTGATATGTGTGTTATAACAGGGAGGCGTGGTCTGGACGAGCGTTTGACCACCACTCAGATTTTGCTCCAGCAGCAGGAGGAGACGGTGAGGAGAGGAGACAGAGAGAGGAGGGCGCTCGGCGACAGGGTGAAGGACTTGGAGCGAACGCTGCAGGCGTCCGAGGCCGACAAGAAACACACACAGGTACACACACACACACACACGCCGTCGTCCTGTAGCGAGCACGTACGTAAACACGTCGTCTCTGTGCTGTGGCTCGCTCAGCAGTGAGCGCTGATCTGTCACGCTCGCCATATGGCAGCTCTCTACAGCGGAGCAGTACTTATGAGGAAAAAGCTGTCGGGGGAATAATAACAACAGATGCCAAACACACACAGGGTCACACCTTCTCTGGTGTCCCATCGTCAGCTCCCCATATGTCTGTTTTGATGCAAGAGCATTTCATAAAGATTCACCGTCTGGACACAGCACGACAGCCGGACTTTACTGGAAGAAACAGAAGAATAATAAGAAGAAATCCTTCGAACAGCAGTTATAAAGGATTGAGAAAGGTCACTCTTGTAAAGGAGGTTTTTCAGGGTTTCTGCAGGATCTTAAAAAGTCTAAAATTTGAAAATCAATATTTTAGGCCTTAAAAAGTCACTGACGTTTTGTGTTCAAGTCTTAATAATTTAAAACAACAGAATTTGAGCTGGTGAAACCTGCAGAAAACCTGTTTTTAAATGCCAATGAGTTTTTATATGGTTAAATAAAATAAAATAAAACACGTTTCTGAAGACCGTCTTTTACAGAAACAAAGAACTGTGTTCTCTAGTAAAGACCAACCTGTCCTCTGTCTGTCTTGTGCAGGATCAGCTGAATAAGCAGCGTGCTGCTGAGCTGCGTCTGGAGGCAGAGAGGAAGCGCTTGCGGGAAGCGCTGGAGGCAGCTGAGGCCCGGGCCACCAGGGTGGAGCTGGGCCGGCGCAGTCTGGAGGGGGAGCTGCAGAGACTCAGACTGAGTGTGGGAGACCGGGAGGCTGAGAGCCAAGCCTCCCAGGACCGCCACGACTCCCTGCTCAAACAGGTAAACAGCTTCTTCTTCTTCCTCCTCCTCCTACTTAACTCCAAGCACATGTCAGTATTCCTCCTGGGGGAGCATTTAAATTGAAAAACTTTAAAAATTTCTACCAAATCAACAGTACATGCTACAGTTTTGCAACTTTCACCAAAATGCCGCCCCAATACTGCTAAAACTTTTGTCCACTTAAACTCATTACAAATTATGAAGTCCATCACTCTGTTTTTTTCAAAAACTGTAAAACTTATTAAACCTATCTCCTCCCACAATTTTTGCTCAATTGACACCAAACTTGCTACAGAGAATCTTCAGACTGTCCTCCACCAAACTTGTTTCTCGGATTTTTGATTTATCAAAAATTGAGCCTACAGTGCATGAAAACGTTTGACTGTAAACATATACCATCCAATTCTTGATAAATACATTTTCAATCTTCCTGAAAAAATTGAGAATATTTTGGAGTCATGGTTGATGGTTCTCATGGGAACAACTGCAGTCAATGTAAGAGTGGCATTTTTAAACATCAGATTTTCTCTTATGATGCAAAACACTTATTATTAAAAACAAATCACTAACATTTCCATGCTGTCAAGATGCAATTTATGTATTATTATGTATAGATAACACAATTAGCTCAGTGAGTTAGGAGCTGGTTCTTGGTGTCAGAGGATCAAAGCTCAGCTAAGGCAGAATGGACATTGAAATGTCGATGTTGCTCTTGTCTTCCTTTTTTGTCTCCTGTTACTCAGAATTCCATAAATTTGTCCAAAACTGCCTGGCCCCGACCACTACTGCAAAGCAGCTTTAATTTCATATTAATTTTACAGTATTGCGTCTTTGTTTGTTGAATGAATTGCACATCAGTGTGATCTGTACAAACTGCAGGTGGCAGAAGGAGAGGCCCGTGTGTCTGTGCTGCAGAGGGAGGTGGACAGTCTGAGACAGGCCCTGCTCAAAGCTCAGGAAAGTGAATCTTTCCTCAAAGATAAAACAGCTTCTCTAAACCAGAGTCTTCAGGAGGCGGCGGCAGCTCACAGCAGCACACAGGCTCGTCTGGCCGCTCTGCAGAAGACGCTGAGCGTGGCGGAACACGACAAACGACTTCTACAGGTGAGTGAAACACAAGGAGAAGGAGCCTGAGACGACGTGGATGAGAGAGTGGAGTGTTTATGTGGTGAATACTCTGTCACTAAGGAACAAATGGATGAAGTCAGAGCGTCGTCCTCGGAAGCGAGGAGGAGCACGGTCGCCCTCGCCGAGCGCCTGCAGAGCCTCCAGACGGAGCTGAGCCAGAGCGAGCTGAGGCGAGAGGAGCTGGAGGTGGAGCTCAGCAACACTCAGGAGGTGGAGATCATGTCACACTAACATCTGCTCAAATAACGTCCACGACACAACACAAGCTTCGTTCAGACTCCTGTGCCAGGTGTGAGTGTGTGTGCTGTGTGTCCTCCCCCGTCAGGCCCTGCGTCTGCGCTCGGCGGCGCTGGTGGAGGCGCAGCGCGGCGCCCAGTCGGCTCAGGCGGAGCGGCTCGCCGTGGAGGAGCGGCTGCGTGGGCTGCAGCGAGCCGTCGCCATGCTGGAGACGGAGAAAAAGGACGCAGAGAGACAGGCTGTGAGGCTGGAGAAAGACAAGAATGCTCTGAGGAACACGCTGGATAAGGTCAGTGCTGTCCTTACAAAGAACCTTTTGTAATAACAGCTCAAAGGTCCATGAGCCATTTGGAAACATGCTGCGTTTACCCCAGTCTCCTAGTTGTAACATTTCACTCTTTCTGTTGCTTGTGTTTCTATAAAAACCTGTGTTAACCAGGTGGAACGTCAGAAGCTGAAGACTGAAGAAGGCAGCATGAGGCTGTCAGCGGAGAAGAGCCGCCTGGATCGCTCTCTCAACACCACCGAGCAGGAGCTGCAGGAAGCACAGCAGCAGATACTGATGATGCAGGTGAAGAGCTGGTTGCAGTCAGGGCCGGCCCCAGGATTTTGCTGGCCTTAAACAAGATTTTGTTTGTGGGCCCCAAAACACCCCAACACTCAAAAACAGCACAAAAACCAAATCACACACACTGCTAACAACTGAAAGAACACACACAAACACATATAGCCTATATATAGTATTATACAGTATATATGTAGAGGGCGTAAAATTAAAACCCACCAAGTGCCAATGGCGTAAAAAATGAGTTTGGTATGTGGAAAGACGTCGCCTCCAAAATGTGGAATGTGTGTTTATAGAAGAGAAACACATTTCAGGGCCGCTGACTTGCATCATCAGAACAGACATGTCCTGTGACTTTCAGCCTCTTTTAATATTTAAAGGGACAACGAGGAGTTTCTATTTGGTTATAAAAAAGTCTCGTTAATGTGGATGAATCTACGTTACCCACACTTGTTAATGGGCCCATTTTCGATAAGTATATCGTTTTGTCTCTATGGTTATTTTGTTATTATTAGTGGTGGTGGAAATGCTGGTCGAGCCGACCAGCGTTTCTTTACTTTCGGTTTTGTGGCGAGTCATGAGAATAACGCCGCCGAATCGCCGTTTATGGTCGGAACTACGACGGTATGTGATCGTCTTCGAACCTCTGACTTTAATTCTTGATGAATGAAAACATGAGTCTGTCTTGCGCCGGTCAAAGAATTTCACGGTGCGCGGAGGCTCATAAATGTAGTGTGAAAACTAGGGCTGTCAAACGATTAATTTTTCTAATCGCGATTAATCGCATTTTTTCCATAGTTAACTCGCGATTAATCTCTATTAAAAATATTATATATGGCGCTTTGGACTTTCAACACTCCAAAGTGTTATAATCTCTAGACAAACAACTTTTAGACCAGACCTAGTAGGCCTACCTAATCATAACACATGATGCATGAAACTCACACAGAATTTAAACGAATTGCATCCAGTGGAAATTGCCCTTTACTTTGCTACGCCTCTGCCTGGCCATGTGCATTTGTTGACAACAGAAGCCGTCAAAAAATCAATGGATGGAGCTGTGGATATATGTTAGACTGTGTATATTTGTGTAGCAACCAACTTGAAGGTGCCTTACCGCCACCTACTGGACTGGAGGTCCCACACTCCAGTCCTCCAGTCCAGCAGACAGAGGACAAAATGGGCCGCGATTAACCGGGATTAAAAAATTTAATCGCGTTAATTTTTTTAATTAATCTCATCGCGATTAACGCGTTAACTCTGACAGCCCTGAAAACGCTTCGCTTTTCCAAAAGGTTGTCCCTTTAATAATGCATGATTTTTTTCATTTTGCCGGTGAAAAATATGTTTGGCCGTTACATTTTGCATTCACTGTGCTGTGTTACTATGGCAACTAACTGAGTTCTCTACATGGGAGTGAATTTAACATCCTATGGTTTTATGGTCAACTGAAAAGTATATTTAAATTAACTTTCATAAGGTAAAAAACTATGTGGAACATGTTTATGTGTTAAATGAACTGATCGAATCCCCGTTGGGACCGTTGTGATCATGTGGCCCTAAACAACTGCTCTTCACTCTTCACTGTATATTTTTTAGATATGCCATCACATACAGTATATGTTCTTTCCCTTTCACTTGGCATGACATCACACAGCTGGGCATATGACTTACAAAAATGTTTTACACCAATGTAAAGTTTTTCTGTCTTCCACTCTGTGTTGTGTGAATAGACTCAGCTGACTGAAATCGAGCAGTCACACAACCTGTGTGAGAGTCTGGCCAGGCAGCGCGATGAGGCTCAGCGGGAGGCGGAGCGGCTGAGGAGCAGCTTCAGGGACATGGAGCGAACTCTGGGCACCAGGGAGCGAGCTCACAGGCACAGAGTCAAAGGGCTGGAGGAGCAGGTATGTCCTGTGAATGATCACATTTCTTCTATGATCACAGCTGTGGTGAAATGTTCAGAATCATTATCAAGAAAACAGGAAGAAAGCCTCTCTGAGCTCCGTTCTTTCTAGCCTTTAAAGGATAAAGCAGCTTTTGTTGAGGCGAATGCTTCAAGAATGAATCACTGCTAATTTCATGCTTCCTTTTTTGAAAACAAACTTTACGCAGCAGTAGATGACAGCAGGAGGCGGATGGACCAGCATATGAACTACACTGTTTATGAAGATGGCGGCTGCTAGTCATGGGGACAACGACAGCATTGGGGGAATTAAAGAATGTCACAGTTACATCAGTCCATGCACAGCACAGTGGCGTTTTTCAGCCTGCAGTTCAAAGTCATCAGGGGGAAAAAATGATCTCAGTCCCATGCTTTGTATTGGAACTATATTAAATTGGACTGTCCCTATTGAACAAATGAATGAAATTCAAAAAAACTCGCACAGCTATGTGATTCACACATCTTGCTTGGATACACAGTTCTACATAGAAACACATGGGACGGAGCTCGGTCATCATCCCTTTGTCATCTGCAGCCACTTGAAGGAGAAGCGGGTGCCCAGCCTCATGGCATCAGTGTGCAACCAAGTGATCTGAAGTGTATATAGAAGTGTAGCTCTGTCGCCCACTGCTGTACCTGTTTTCCCACAGGTATCCACCCTGAAGGAGCAGCTGCAGCAGGAGATGAAACGGCGGCAGCCTACTCTTCCATCGTCCTTATTGTTGGCAGGGAACTGAGAAAGTGAATCAGCAGCAGAGCAGCTTCTAATCCAGGGAAAGCCCACTCATCATGAATGTCTCAGCAGCAATATTTACCCACAGAGACATTCCTGACAGTGTTCATACTCTAACTCTACTCTTTAAAGAGCTATTTGTTTTATTTTGTGACGTTGAAATGAGCACAGGCATTTTTAGAATATTTTGTACAGTAAACACTTAACTGGAGGGAAGGCAGTGATGTGATTCCACAGCTGCGGCGAGGACGCCAGCAGCCTGCTGATTACTGGCAGCCATCTGCACTTGATCCTTGCTCAACATTTTCGCAAAACTTCCTGCTTTTACTCGAGAAGAAACCCAAATCACCGCAGGATTCTCCTCTGCACAGAATCTGGATGTAGCGCAGGAAGGAAACTCTGCCAGGTTTTTGCAGTTTGGCCTCAATTCCTCCACATTTATATTATAACAGTCAAGGACAGAAAAAGAAAGAGGGAAGGTCTTCACTGAGCTCCAGTGCCAGGAAACAAACAAATTGAGCATAATAAGGTGACTGCAGTGTATTTTTTTTTCTTAGCAACAGACACAGATTTAAAGGGATAGTTCACCCAAAATTCAAATTTCACTCATTATCTACTCACCCTCATGTCAACTAAGAACTGTGAGAAACTTTCTTCGTCCAAAAAGACACACCAAAAAACATCCAAATACCTCCATACTGCTCATCTGTAATGTCCCTCTTGTATTGAAGCCCCGACATGAGACATTGTTCCGAAAAAAAATTAAATAAGTCTATATTGCTTGTTTGTAGCGGAAGCTCCCAGTGTCTCGGTTCACTGCTCTTCCTGTGTCTGTGCAAATCTCGCGTGATTTGCACTGACCGGCGGAACAATTTCTCATGTCGGGGCTTCAATACAAGAGGGACATTACAGACGAGCAGTATGGAGGTATTTGGATGTTTTTTGGTGTGTCTTTTTGGACGAAGAAAGTTGGTATCCATTGAGAACCATTGTTTGGACAAATACTGTTGCGCGCCACCCCCCCCCCCCCCCCACCCCGTAACTCAGAGAAGGCACAGAGGAAATTTGAATTTTGGGTGAACTATCCAACTGACTTTATTGTAGGCCAGAAACAGTGACGGTATACTTACAGTATGTCTTTGTATTAGTTGATCACTGGT
Organism: Trachurus japonicus; assembly: GCF_045865225.1. Classification (NCBI taxonomy): domain Eukaryota; kingdom Metazoa; phylum Chordata; class Actinopteri; order Carangiformes; family Carangidae; genus Trachurus; species Trachurus japonicus. Next base: position 27,745,435 of record NC_140911.1, on the reverse strand, counting down.
CTTCTTTGGTGTATATGCTTTTTATATTTTTTACTTACTGTATGAAGGCGACAGACTCATGATTAGTAACAGCAAATGAACTTGTATGACAGTACACATGGAGGCCACATGTCTGCAGGGGAATAAATGTACTGTGTGCACCATAAATACCTTTCAGCGCTGTATTATGCTGTACACAATGAATCATGTTTGACTCAATCACACACACCAAACCGCTATAGTACAAAAAAAGTTTATTTTTTTCCTCAGTCTTTATAGTGACAGTTTAACAAAGCAGTAGTACAGAGGCTGTTTGTGAGATGCCTTTTCAGAGCACTTGTTGCCACTGGAGTATATCTCTATACGCGTGCTGCTTGGTTGCTAAGCGCAGACCCAGGTGGCAGTAGTACAAAAGCTGAGGTCACTCGCCACCTGTTTCTTCACACGTCTCATGACCTTCAATGATGAAACGGCCGATGGCTGGATACTGATTCACTTTGTCTGATGTCAGTGCACAGTGGCCACCATTGATGAGCTGGTCATTGTGACAATGACTGCTTCTCAACACAAGTACAGTAACATATGAACAAACACAAAGCATGAGATTAATATGATACAATATGGCAAAAAAAAGGGGGGAAAAAGATGTTCTGCAGTTTTATGTGCATCTCTAAAGGTTAAACTTTATAGCACCAGTGTGATGATTTTATAGCACCAGTGATTTATACAATCATCGTTCTTTGGAGTATATTTAACCGTACACACAGGATCTACTGGGCAGACATACATGTGGAAAAGTAAGGGTACAGAAGTGCTTTTCGCACAAGAGTAATGAGTTGCACAGAGGAGTCGGTCAAGGAGGAGTGGAGCACAGAAACAGGGAGGCGTGGTCGGAGGGTGTGGACGGGTTGGAGGGAAGCGGCAGTATCTGGGCAGGTAGAGTCCCTGATCTCAGTGCTCCATCAGCAGCCACCGCAGCTCTTCCCACAGCTCCCTCCTATCGACGCACACTGTCCGCTCAGCGCCGCCACGCCACAGCGGGAGAACTGATCACGACACAGGTCCGCTGTACACAGGCAAGACGGGGCAGAGGTCAAACAAGTCTGGATACAAACTAGGGATGGCTCCATACGATATTCAGGATCGATATCGGTCCGATATTGGCCAAAATTTCTGGGGGAAACCCAGGATTCATATTTATTTTATTTCTTCCTTTAGGGCAGTGTTTTTCAACCTTGGGGTCGGGTGCCCATGAGGGGGTCACCTGGAATTCAAATGGGGTCCCCCTTGTCTAGTAATTGATAAAAAAAAAAAAAAAACTTATATCTAAAAAATTTTTACTAGTTATTATTCTTTTTAAAATTATGATTAAAACTGTATTCTATACTTTCACTTTCTCAAATATAAATTGAGCATCCTGACGATCACATGGGGTCGCCAGAAATTTGTGATGTCAAAATGGGGTCACGAGCCAAAAAAGGTTGGGAACCACTGCTTTAGGGGAGCAGAATATTTGTTGCACAGTTTGAACATGGTGTTTTTAGATGTCCATATTAAGCAAAGTAGCCTACGTCTATACAAATTATATGTATAACATGAACAGGAGAAAAGACAGTATCGGATTGATATCGGTATCAGCCAATATTCTAAATTGCAGTATCGGTATCGGTATTGGACATGAAAAAGTGGTATCGAGCCATCCCTAATACAAACACACACACACACACACGATGTACTGAACCCACCTCTGAGCAGCTCTTCATGTGCACACACGGTCCTCACGCAGACTTCCTTGTTAATGACGTATACCCGTCGCAAACTGAGTGGACACACATGGAGGTCAGATGATACATTAGTGCATTAGACCTCACACACGTTTCATCATTACAACAAACATGATCACTGGCCTGCTGCAACAAATACACATCAGCACAACAAATGACAGAAGAGGCTTTTGAAGACAGACGTCTTATTCACTTGGTGACACAGCCTGAAATCTGACACAAATACTCTCTAAAGGTCACTCTTTTGGAAAAAGTTGCTGGCCACTCAATAGGTTTAATATGGCAGCCATTTCATTCATATGTCTGATATTAGCATGTAATTATCAAAATCAATTTATTTAGGTCTAAAGTATTTTATTATGGGTCTCATTCCAATATTATAAGTGTTGTTTTTGTCCTAACAGCCATGTGAAATGTTGTATTGAGGATGCCGTGCAAGATGGCTGTGAAACTAGGTGGAATATCTCATGATCTATGAAACATAGGAACAGTTTTTGGTTCTGTACATTGGTTTTAAAATCAGCTCCTCCACCTACTAAATGCTCTGACAAGAAAACCAACAGGTCTATTGGAATCTTAAACCCCAGAAACCAATGTATAGAACCAAAAACTGTGTTTCTATGTTTCATAGAACATGAGATATGCCAACTGCTTTTACATGGCGGCCATCTTGCACGCCATCTTCAATACAACATTTCACATGGCTGTTATGAGAAAAACAACACTTCTAATGTTGGAATGTGAGACCCATAATAAAATACTTTTTGAGTGGCCAGCGCCTTTTTCCAAAAGAGTGACCCTTAGAGAGTATTTGTGTCAGATTTCATGCTTGTGTCACCAAGTTAACGACTCTTACCATAATCTCCTCCACCATTAAAAAACATGAGTTCAAGTGGCAAATGTAGCCTCTTTATACCCAGGTCAACAGAAACAAACACCAGTCCTAGCACAGCAACATGCAGTGTTGTGTGGAGACTTAAACTCTACATTATCTTAACTACAATCTGCTGTAACTTGCTGGCAGTTAAACTACATTCATATTTTGTGCTGTGTCGACTTTTTGGGGTCATTTTTTGTAGTTCAACTATTTAAATTACAAACTACAATTTTGGCCAATAACATGAAATATATATATTTTTTAAAACCTATATAGGGGCGGTGCGTGGCGCAGTGGTTAAAGCGGCTGCCCCATGTACGTAGAGGCTACAGTCCTCAACGCAGGCGTCCCCGGTTCGAATCCCGCGTCGGGCAGACCTTTCCTGCATGTCATTCCCCCTCTCTCTGCCTCCCCCTTTCCTGTCTATTTCTACTATGGCTATCAAATAAAGGCATAAAAGCCAAAAAATATACTTAAAAAAAACCCTATATAATATAAGTTGTATTTTACCATATTGTGTTCTAGAACTGAAATAAGGCATAAATCTGCCAATCCAGCGCTGCCTCTGATTGGCTGGCCCTGGCGTTCCTGTCATGGTTTTAAACATTGTTGTTCCAGACACACCGATCTAGAATATGTCGACCCCTTTGTATTTTTTGTTGACTGATTCACCAGTGGGTTCTGGGGCAGGATTTTCATTTTCTCTTCACATTACCCAACATGTCTATGGTCAACCTATAGTATGTTGACCAACAATATCAGCTTTTTTATTTAGAAAATAAAACTGAGTGTAGAGGCATATTTCTACTGCATGTGAATTTATTGTAGGCTATTATATTTAGTTTCATAGACACCACATGTTGATTTATTTAACGCTGAGTTAAATGAGTAGAATGAGTAGAAGTAGTTGCTGAAGCTACTTTTTTAGCTGTAGTTTTACAAACTACGTTTCTCCAGGGATAGAAAAGTAGTTTGTTCAAACTAGAAGAGACGATGAGAGGCTGGGAGCTGCAGACGTCCTGTCCTACATACCTGTAGAAGCAGAGGCTGTTGAGGCACTGCTTGCATGGCTTGTGAACAGAGTAGAGCCTGGTGCAGGGGTACTGCTCCTCTCTGCAATCTGGAAATAAATCACAAAGACAAATACCATCTCCACTCAAAAGAAAACAGCTGATCATGGCTCCTCATCTCATCTCTGCAGCCTCTCTTACCAAGGGGACCGGGCTCTGTGGGCTCTGTCTCCAACTCGGACCCTGACATCCAAAAGGAGAAACAGATTTTAAAATGTTTTCTCACTCTGACATCATAGAAACCTATTCAAAATATACTGACGGGATGTGATATACCTGATTTTTCTGGACGGACCACTGGCTCGAGTCGAACCTGCTGCTGGAAGGTTCCAGGAAGGGAATCTTGGTTTTCAGAGTCTGGACTCCCTAAAAAGACGGAGGAGAAGATAGAAGTCCTTCTAAACATCAGTGACAGCTCAAGAACATCCAGGAACAACACAGTAGAAGGTGAAAATGTTTTACCTGGGAAATAATCTGGCCCATAGTCCTCTGTGAAGCCATGAAGTAAGCAGGAGAGAGAAATGTTTCATGAGATCAACCCTGTGAAACCAATTACAGCCCGCCCTCCCCCACAAACACACACAAAAGGCAGCGCTCTGTATGAACTCAACCACATGCATGCCAGAGCTGGAGAGAACGAGCAGCCTGCGAGGGTGTAATTCATGACCTCATACGCAAGATGTTTACAAATAACAACATGCAGAGCGGTTGGAGTTTTACATGGTGACAACAGTTGCTATGCGGGTGGTAAATAACAATCAGGAGGAGAGGAGAGAACTCCCCCAGGCTAGGTGACACATCACAGGACAGAGACAGATGAGGAACAGATGTGGAGAGCGCTGATAGAAACTGATGCTGGGCTGGAAGGAACGGTCCAGGCTAATGCTCTCTTAATGAACTCACCCAAAAACGTAAAGCGTTCCTGGTACTGGGCCTGGGCCTGAGCGAGCAGCAGGACTGTGGACAGTTGGGACAAACAGAGACAAGGTGATGAGCTGCTCTGAACAGAACTGCTCCTAATGTGTGTTATACGCACACTTTACATTTCTTTAGCATTGACGTCATCCTGTAACTCCTTCCTGCGGCCATGTTAGTAAGAGATGAGGTCACACTAAAGTCTGATAACTAGTTATCTGCAGCAAAACCTCTGAGTGGGCCGAACTGATCAAAGCTGTTTTAGCTGTGTCTGACAGTGGCGTGTTCAGGGAGTGGCCTTTGGTGGCACAGGCCACCGCTGAAATCTGATTGGCCACCCCAGGTGCCACCCCAAAATATGATGGGCTTTATACTGGCTTTTTTTTTCTATCACAATTATATGTTGCCACTCCTGTATTTTGACTAGTAGGTCTAGTTTTTCTTGCAGTGTTAGTAACTGAAGTAGATATGGGTTTTGCAGACAAACCTGGTATGGCCAAAACCTGTGTGGGTGTGTTTCGTACATACATGCATACATGAGTACGTAATGTGTGTGCACAGGCACTATTGCTCACGCTTCATGCCACCTCATCATAGAGAGCCTAAGCGGAAGCAGGAAGTAACGGTCGCCATGGGACCTCAACTTGGAAAAAGTCTCCATGTAAATGAACGGGAGTCAAAGCTTTATATCGTGATCCGATTGAATTGTGTCATGAGAAAAAAATATGTCCTCTACCTGTTTAAAACATCACGTTTCGTGTCGAGAAATCAGCAGTTTATTATAAAACTATTGTAAAATAAAATTCAGAAGAGTCCGTAACCAGAAAGACTACAGGTCGCGTAGGTGACGTCACATACCAAATGCCGCCCTTTCCCGTGTCAGTTGGTGATGTATTTTTTGTGGGACACCAGATCTGTAGTCCTAGAGCGGTCGTCACACAAAATATATTCTTCCGTTGCCGTTTTACGATAAACTGCTGATTTCTCTGCATGAAACGTGATGTTTTAAACAGGTAGAGGTCATATTTTTTTCTCATGGCACAATTCAATTGGATCACCATTGAATGGCGACGTGACTTCCTGCTTCCGCTTAGGCTCTCTATAAGGCTCCACTTGGGCCACCCCTATCAAAAATGTCTGGACACGCCCCTGGTTTCTGATTCGACTTTTCATCAGCTAAATAATAGAGTGTTGCCGTCTTGCTGGATTTGAACCTCTGTGATTTTACACAGAGTGTGACTTGAGAGGAGACTTTCACAGTTACAGTTAATGTACAATATACAGGAGAGGATTTTTTGTGCTTTTGTTCATTTCAATACAATCTACATAATAAATACTTCATGTTTTAAAGGCCCTCAGAACTATTTTCCTGAACAACTTCCGTCACTATGGTTGACAGTGTCCTGTGGCCAGAGCCATGCCAGCTGTTTGCCCCTGTTTATGCAAAGCTAAGCTATCTGGTTGTATATTGTACAGACATGAGAGCTGGTATCTGTAACCTCTCACTCTGGGGCAGGAAGCACATCCGTTATTAAATAATTATTATAGCTTTCATAGTTCTATAATTAGCTATTAATGAGTATTCAAAATGTCAGAGATGAAACTACCAGAACTGTGAGCCATCAATGACCTGCCGCTTTTTAAGTCCAATCTTTAAACGTTTCTATTCAGAATGGCTTTTAATACTGAGTGATGCTGTGACTTCTCTCTTTACATGCTGTTTTTGTTTTTTATTATCGTTTAATGTCTCTTTGTCTTGTTCTTGTTGTGTTATTAAGTTGTAATTTTTATGTAAAGCACTTTGTTCATCATTTTAGATGCTGTAAAGTGCTATATAAATCAACCTTGATTGATTGATTGATTGATTGATTGATTGATTGATTGATTGATTGATTGATTGATTGATTGATTGATTGATTGATTGAAACTACAAACTAACTAATGACCAGGAAAAGTAACTATTGCACTACTTTTGTTTCTTTTCTTTCTTTCTTTTTTTTTTTTAAAAGCTCAAATATGTCTATTTCAAAGGAATTTTAAATCGAAAGCAACTGGACCTGGTTATTTGTCTAGTTATTCCTAGACTTATTCCTAGACAAATAACCAAGTCCAGTTGCTTTCGATTTAAAATTCCTTTGAGATACTATGACCTAGACAAATGAGAATATGCACAGGCTTAATATGTCATATTACTTGGACCCACTCCCCTCACCTCCCGTTTATCTGGAACTAACCAACTCACAATAGCCTACGTGTATTATTTTGTGACTGGACGGCTCATTTTATTGTCAGTAACATTAACATTACGGGGGAACTGTAACTTTTTTTGATTACTCGTTACTGAAAAAAGTAGCGCCATTAGTAACGTGGTTATTCCATCAGTGACCCCCAGAGGCTGGGGGCTGGGAGTGGGACATGGTGCGGTTACCTGGCATGCAGATGAGCAGGAGGACTCTCATGGTGACTGTGGGAGGTAGACTGACTTCACCCCTGCGGGGGACACAGGGGGGACAGGAAGAGGAATCAACACAGAGCACCATGAGGGGTTGAACACACCGCTGGAGGCTGGACATGTCCTTTGGTCTCCTGAACTCCCTTGTCCTCTCTTTCCCCCCCGCCCTCTGTCACCTTATAAACCCCCCGCTGCTCCTCCTCCTCTGTCTTTAACCACCTCAGCCCACCCTCCTCCAAACCCCCTCCACTGGCCCCAAACTGCCACAGTAAGAAGAAGAAGGAGGGGGGGCTCTGACAGCAAGAATGTGGCACGTTTGTCTTCCTGAGAACAATCTCTCTGTTTTCCTACTTCTCTGTGGTGCAGCAGCAGCAGCAGCAGCAGCAGCAGCAGACTGTCTGGAGGCTGCATTCCAGGAAAAGAAACAGAGGACCCCTCAACCCCACCCCACTCTAACTTTTCTTCATCCCTCCTTCCCTCCCTCCCTCTCTCCCTCTCTCCCTTTATCCGTCTGTCTCCACATCCTTCATTTCCCTTCTGTCGCCCTCACTGGTCATTTCCTCGAACCCCCATCCCCTCCTCCCCTTCCCCCCCTTTCTTTCTTTCTTTCTTTCTTTCTTTCTTTCTTTCTTTCTTTCTTTCTTCTTCACTCCACCAAAGGGCCTCTCAGGTTGAGTCGAAATGACATGTGGGCAGAAAAAAAAAACATGAACACTGACTACATGAAGACATGGTGACCCCCCCGCTCATTAGTTTTTCCTAGAGCTGTCAGTGAGCTTCAGGAAGTCCCAGAGTGTTACATACAGTAAAATCCATTACCTTCGCTTCCTGCACCACTGACTAAACTACTTTTCCACTATGTGGAAAGTATGATCGCTCCTCCTCTGCTGCAGCACTGTACACTCCTTCATGCACACAACATGAAGCAGTGCATTTGTGCTTTCAACACGTCCCACACTGTGGACCGACTCCTCAGCTCTGTGTGTGTGTGTGTGTGTGACTGCATGCAGATCTTTGTGCGGCCGCACTGAGCACAAAACGTGAGGGAAACATTGTTTGCATGAGCCCTGCACATGTAACAAATCTGTGAATGTGCGCTTGTGTCCCAGCATAACACACACACACACACACACACACACACACACACACACACACACACACACACACACACACACACACACACACATTCTTCTTGTGCATCACAGTGGCTATCGGAAACCATATGTTTTCACAGCACACATCTGGGAGCGATTAGCCCCCCTCTCCCCCATTTAGTCCTTCACTTCCCAGCTAGAGACCCCATCTAGCCCCCACCAAACACACACAAACACACACACACAATTACTGAGGGCAGCAACAGGAGGTTTGACCGCTGTCACCTATTTCATGCAACCATGACAAATAAATAAAAATTAAAAATAAACTTTCCAGCAGGCCTTGATGACCCAAACCCTCCAGAGGCATCTGATTTTTTTTTTTCTTGGACTTTTTCCTCCTGGCACCCAGTCTCCATTGTAGTGCCATTGCTGCAGGCTGTGCAGTGAAGTCCCTCCTCCTCCTCCCTCTCTCCAGTGAAAACACCAGACCACATGTCAGCTCTCCACAGCCATTAACATGCACACTAATTATCCACAGTTGATTCTGTCTGCTTCGAGCCCACTGATAAAGACCTGGGAGGGTTTGAAGCCTTTGAAACATGGACCTAGAAGCTTCATGCACTCTGTCTCCACACACCACCTGATTTCTTTTCCTCCAAAAACTCTCAGCATAAATCTTCTAAACAATCACATGCATCAGATACAAACAAAGAAATGACGTCCAGTTACAACAAAAAGTTCAAATGCAGACTTGTTCTTTCCTCTGAGTGTCTTACCAATAATGACTTTGGATCAGTTTGCCCCGACTTCTCTCAGCTCTCATGCGTCCTCTGAATGCAGGAGGATCTCGCAGCGCCACATTGTACCACCCCGCATCTGGAGTCTCCTCCCCGTCCAGTCTCAGCCTCCAGCCCCCAACCCCCGATCCCCCGGTCCCAGCAAGACCAGGGTTCGACCAAAACCGGTTAGCCAACAGACACCAGAGCAGAAAAGATTCATGACCTGAGCTAGTGATGATTGTTGCTAGGTAACCAGGCTGACTGATGGAATTACCAGCAGGTCATTGTTTGTTTAAATTAGCTCTCAAGATGTAAAGATGATCATGACAAAGGAATATTGTTTAGGTTTATTTACACCTATAATACCAGATAAATCCAGTTTTCAGATTAATTTATTGTTAATTTATTACATATGAAACCTGTTTGCATCCTCTAAGATTCAAAACAGTAAACTCTCCATCTAAACTGTAGGCTACACCTCAGCTCTGAACATTATTTACCATGGGCCTTATTCTCTCTTGTCATACCATGTAGGCTAGTTATTATATTTATAGTACAGGATAACATCTGGATTATGTTCTATAGGATTAGTTTGAAAATCAAATAAGATGTTTAACTTGAATTTTGGTTGAGTCCTGCAAGACGTCTTGACAAGGACATGAATATGTAATTTATTTACAGCTGCAGCCAGTGATTTATCCTTAAACATTAAACATCACTAATAATTTTCTATAATAGAAACATAATCTGTTGTGCATTTATTATTACATACATAGACTTTGTAACTATTTATAGATGAGAGAGAGTTTCTCAACAAATTGTTCCCCTTTCAATTTAAATACAGTGATCTAAGACTTAAAGGGATATTTCAACATTTTGGAAAACTGGCCTATTGCCATAATCCCTATAGTTTTAGGAGTAGGTCCATTACCTTTAATTGTCGGTGCAAGCTGTTTTTAGATCAGCGGGGCAGAGATGTGAGCTGCTCAGCTAACACAATGGAGGTGCACGGTACTTTCACGTTTCCCTCATCAAACTAAATACATGATTCAACAACTCCAAAACACTCTGGTGGACAATTTCACCACATATGAAATATATAACGTATAATTATGTAACATTACGACACATGAAGTAAACGCTCAGAACTACTTGCGTTTTTGAAATCACTCCGCCTAGCAGCCGTGTCTGGGATGTAGTTCCGGCTACGCATTTACCTCTAAAACAACTCTGTCTCATAACGTTCCATTATTATCTCATAGCGTGGTGAACGTGCAGGTCACAACTTGTCCACAAAAGCATTTTGGAGTTGTTGGTTGTGTATTTGATGAGTTTGATGAGGGAAAGGCAAAAATACCGTGCGTCATGCATCTGTCTCTGCCCCACTGATCTTAAAACAGCTTGCACCGACAATTAAAGGTAATGAACCTTCTCCTAAGACTATAGGGATTATGGCAATAGGAAAAAAATGTTGAACTATTGCTTTAAAATCAGTTCACTTGTGTTTAAACAAATGCTGTACATGAACATGTGCATCTGTGTCACACACCCAGTGAACCAGGTGACAGGGATGTGGCTGCTGACGGTCCATTCACAGCTCAGACTCTGCACCATAACGTCATCTAGTGGAGCCAGGCTGTAATGACCGAATTGACCAAGAATAATCAACCCAATGAAATCGATCCAATGAAAACAAAGGCAGGTATATTTTAACTATTTATTTTCCATCAAGACAAAGACTGCTGTTGGTATGTTGGAAGATCTGAGGGAGGATAAACATTGTGTCTGCGGACCGGCTGCAAGCCTGGTGAGCAACAAGCTAAAAAATGTCTATGCACATTAAAATGCCTCATTTATACTGGAGTAATATGCAGCATTGTGTCTCCCTAGTGCACAAACATACACACTATGAAGTTGGAGATAAATATACACACACACACACACACACACTCTCATTCTCTCTCTTAAACACTCTCTCCGTCTCTCCTGCATTCATACTCTACATGTGCGTTTTTGTAACACCATGTCCTCCAACCACACACACACACTGATCTTGGAGGTGCGGTGGTGGGTGAGCTGACTGATGTACTGGCCCTTCAGACCTCATTAAGCATTTTAATTAACGTATAATTTAATCATGGAGGGAAAAGTTGTAGGAGAAAGATGACTGCAGCTTCACATGGCAGCAGCCTTCTTCTCCTTGTACGTAGCCATCATCTTCTTGATCTCAGCTATGGCTTTCCCTGGGTTCAGTCCCTGAGAGAAAGAGAGGTGGAAAGATCAGAGTCAATTTGATATTAAGGGAACTAGAGGGAGTTCAAACAACACCTGAAGTAAAGAGTGCATCCTTGTTTTCTTAGTTAACTTTAAAGTGATACGCCAACATTTTGTTTCATGTCTTGTCTCAGTCCTGAGTCCATGACCAGCAGATAGACGCCATCCTTTCGACTGTGCGTGCAGTAACAAGGGAGATAGAGCCGTATCACCCGTAATTAGCTTAGCTCAAACACTGGAAGTGTATAGGTAGTGTTAGCCTGCCTCCTACCCGAGCCGAAATCAGCAGTCAGAAGCTGATTTCATTTTAGCTCTAAACTCTGTAAATATATCACTTTATCGACATTTCAAACATGTTTAGGCGAGAAAGTAGCCGTTTAGATCAGCAGTGTGTCGTTAATTTGTCTAAATACCAGCTGTTTACTATTTTGTTCGGACGAATTTGGCGCTACTCAAGCTAGCCGTTGTGACCAACGCACTTCCGGTTACTTTCACAAAATAAAACACCCATTTCCCTTTACATACAGAAAACCATGACGATAGAATTTGTGCTTTTACTTTGAAATAGGAAGCTAACCTACCCTCGATGTAGCTAGCTTGAACCAAAATAAACCGTCTTTGCTTGAACCCCCTGTTTTGACCGATCTCGTCCCGTTACCGGCATTTGACCGCTCAAGATGCCTTACCGGAGAGTTTTGTCAGCTCTAAGACGAAGATCGTCCCGCCGGTTTCCATTTAGAGTTGCTGAAGAGTTTCTCTGATGACGTTCGGTGGAGGCAGGCTACCAGTACCGATACACTTCCAGTGTTTGAGCTAAGCTAATAATGGGCGATATGGCTCTATCTCCCTCGTTACTGCCCGCACAGTCGAAAGGATGGTGTCTATCTGCTGGTCATGGACTCGGGAGTGAGGCAAGACACGAAAAAAAAAAATGTTGGCGTATCCCCTTAAGCCCTTTGTGTCAGTAGAAACTATATCTGACACAATAAGCAACAGATTTAAAAAAAGTACAGATGCAAATCAGTGCATAAAAAATCTTTTTCTTGTAACTTGCATGAAAGACATAACTGAGAAGCTGTGCATGCGAGTGTGGCTGCTGGTGTAGGATCAGTGCTGACAGGTTACCTTGGGGCAGGTCTTGGTGCAGTTCATGATGGTGTGGCAGCGGTATAGGGAGAAAGGATCCTGCAGCTTGGACAGACGCTCCTCTGTAAACTCGTCTCGTGAGTCGATCATCCAACGATATGCCTGACGGACCATAGCACAGGCAAGGTAAGACATGCTTTGCAGGCATAGAAATACATACATTTAAAAGAAAAAAAGCCAATAAAAGAGGGTTTAAAAGACTATAATGAATAGTTACGAATTAGAATGACAATACTAAAATAATGTATTGAATTGAAGTAAAAGCAGCAGCAAATAATAATGTTTTCAACCCTGATACACACAGCACACCATGAACCATCCTCAGTGTTTCTACGCTCTCACACACACACACAGACACACCTGCATCAGCACTGCAGGTCCCAGGTATTTGTCTCCGTTCCACCAGTAACTTGGACAACTTGTACTGCAGCAGGCACACAGGATACATTCATACAGGCCGTCCTTCACAGGGAAGAAAATCAAGAAAATGTATTAATTTTTATTCTCAATGTGACTGAGTACTTGAAAGCCTTCTGTCAATACTTTAACAAAAGTTAAAAAAAAAATATATATATATAGCGGCATACCAGCTTTTGTCGGTCCTCCACAGACTGCAGGTACTGCTCTTTCCCCTCCTTTGACTCGTCTTTCTTTTTTAGGTAGGGTTCAATAGACTTGTACTGGGCATAGAAGTTACTCATGTCCTGCAAAACACAATCATGAAGTCAGAAGAACTAAAATGTCAGAAAGGAACTAACAGAAGAAATCTAGTAAGTTACTTCTGAAACATGATACAGAAATGTCTCCATGCGTCAGAAGAGAAAGCTTGTGAGAAATGTTGTCATGCTGTCATCACCATGACATTCCAGACTTTATGACAATGTTACTACTTATCAACTTACACAACTAGGGCAACATCAGTTACATGGTGTAGTGGATTGTTACTCACCGGAACGAGGTCTTTGACCACATACATATGTGGCAGGGGGTAAATCTTGGTTGGCTTGGTGATGTTGGTGTCAATCTTGTTCAGACAGGCCAGTGTGTTTCCTCCATTAATGTTCATTGCACAGGATCCACAAATTCCTACAGTAAAGAGATTTTAAAAACACACGGTGAGAATCATTTCAAGTCAATCTGAACTATTTTCAACCAAAACTAAAACTAGAGTGTTTTATTACTGTGGTGGTTGGCTTCCACAAATTTAAGGCATAGTTCACCCATTATCTTCCCACCCTCATGTCGTCTAAGGGCTGGGAGAAGTTTCAGAGAGTTTCAGAAATCTTGCACGATTTGCACTGACACCGGCGGAGCACTGAACTGAGACACTGGGAGTTTCCGCTACAAACAAGCTTAAAATATAGACTTATTGAATTTTTTTCGGAACAATTTCTCATGTTGGGGCTTCAATACAAGAGGGACATTACAGAGGAGCTGTGTGGAGGCATTTGGATGTTTTTTGGGTTCGCAACCGTCATATGGACATGCAGTGCTGCACGGAGACCCCCTGTAAATCCGAGAAGGCACGGAGGACTCTGAAACTTCTCCCAGCCCTTAGACGACATGAGGGTGAGTAGATAATGAGTGAAATTTGAATTTTGGGTGAACTATCCCTTTAATAATTATTTTTTAAAAAAAGCATCTGCAGGGCAAACTTAAACTTTGGTACATTTTCTTAAAAACAAACCAAGAAAAAAACAGAGTTAGTTGAATCCAATTACTACACATTTATTACACAGATGTATGGATTGTTTTATTATTTGAGGTCATATGAAACTAATGCATTTACAAACTACATTCCTTTCTAACGACACTTTAAACAGTTGAGAATTATCGAGGCGTCACCCTCCAGCTTTCACGTGACTGACCTTCTCTGCAGGAGCGACGGAAGGTCAGAGTGGAGTCCATCTCGTTTTTGATCTTGATCAGGGCATCAAGAACCATTGGACCACAACTAGATGAAGAAGAAAACCAGTCAGGGAGTCAATAAAACATCAAAGTGCAGCCGGGGACGACACTGCAGTGTTTTATTGCCATGGCGCCCTGGCACGGTGAGTCTCCTCAGGCTGATAAGAGTGGAAATGTGCCAGGTGGTAAATCCACCTGAAGCCTGTTCTCAGTTCATCTATCTGTTTGTAACTGCCCAGGTTACGGCTTACAGCGCCCTGATCACCAGTCACCATCACAGGTGAACATAACCAGAACTGGAAAAGCTGTTATTATTATTAGCATCAACTAATAAGACCTTTAATTTAACTGCTGTTCATCAGAAGAGATAAGATCCACTTGACTTGACTGTTGAAGCTTAAAGGGATAGTAGCATTTTTTTTAAAGTGGGGTTGTATGATACAAATAGCCCTAAGTACTTTAATTGCAGTAGAAGACTCTCTGCACTCCTCCCGTTAGCAACGCCAGCCCATAGCCCTGCCCAGAGATTTACAACATACAGTGTTGTGAACAGACCCAAAGAAACAGCCTATTTTCGTGGCCTAAAAGAGGTTTTACGTGAAAAAAAATACACAGTTCCATTGTTCGCTATAATATCATTTTGTTAATTTTTTCGGTGTATTTTTTTTCAGGTAAAACCTCTTTTAGGCTGTGAAAATAGGCCGTTTCCTTGGGTCTGTTCACAACACTGTATGTTGTAAATCTCTGGGCAGGGCTATGGGCTGGCGGGAGGAGTGCAGAGAGTCTTCTACTGCAATTAAAGTACTTAGGGGCTATTTGTAGATCATACAAACCCACTTTTAAAAAAATGCTACTATCCCTTTAATCTGAGGGTCGTCTTCATTACTGTAACAACTGTAAACATTTACACCCACAGTCCCACAGGAGAGCTTTCTTTCTGACAGCAGCCTCCACAGTGCTCATGTTTACAAGTAGGTAAGACCTGCCAAGTGCCAACGCAGTTTGAAAGCTGGAGCGCTCAGTGACACAGTGTTGCACATCGCCACTGTCCATGTCTCAGTGTTGAGAGCTGTAAAAGCTCTAAACCTACGTGTTGAGGTCGATCTCGTAGGTCTGCATGCGGGGCTTGTCTCCTGCCGTGTCTGGGTCCCATCTGTAAATCTGGAACTTCTTGACTCTGGGCTCTGGTGCTGGAGCTGCTGCTGTCTGGGCGTACCGCACTGCCTGATAGGACAAGAAGAACAATCAGGAGGATTCTGTCCCTCTATCATTTTTAATATACACACAAGAAAACTGAATTTAAACTTCCTTTTCTTTGCTCTTTCACTTTGTCTTCTGTCTTGCTGACTATTACAATTTATTATTTATCTCTTACTGCCATGATAAGATACATATCAGGATAAGGTCTAGCCCATGTGTTTCTAGAGTTCATCTGTACTTTTTTGTAACATCAGTTTTTACTTGATCTTGCTGCTCCTTGAAGTAACTTTACTCCTACAAGTTAAGGGTTACAGAGGATCTTTTTTTCCTTTGATCAGCCGATCAAGTAGTCTATAAAATATCAATGAACAGTGCATGACTGCATGACATGAGGAGGTCTTCAAGAGTACCGTCGACCAACCCACACCTGATAAATGACATGATAAGAAGAAGGCAGCTAAATGTAATCATATGAAGGAAGAACTGAGCAGCAAATATTCAGCATTTTAATAGGAGTGACTGAATTGATCAACTGACGATCAAGCCGCTTGAGATTATGGACTAATCCATTCACCTACGCAGCTCTCATTTCAACCAGACACAACTACATCCCTCAGTACCAAGGATCAAACTCTGCTTCATGTTAACAGGCACTCAAATGTTCAGCAGGAACCAACTTTAAGAAAGACAAAACCGTTTGCATGACAAAGGCGGTGATAGTTTTCTCGTCCTTTCCCATTTGTTTTGCTTGAATTCCCCACATGACTGGAGCTATATTTAGCTGACCAGTGTTTACATTAACAACTAGAGCCACACCGGGTTTGTTGTCGATGTTTGATGCAGAACGCACCGACCAACAACCAGTAAATAACACTTTTTGTAAAGTTATTACATAGTTAGTGTTAACTCCTGCTGAAAGTTAGCGGTACTGGTTAGCAGCCAAGGCACAGGACTACGTAACACGGATGTCAGAGCATAGACGGAGCCCTCCGCTGTCAACCCAGCATGGGTTACCCTGAGCCCGCTCACAGAGCTCCGCCAGACTATCAGCACCGCCACAACATACACAATGTCAGCCGTTTACTTATCCTGTTGTCTAACATACCACCAGTCCTGTGGGAGAGCGGAAAGCCCAAAAGCCACAGCGGCTCAAGGACGTGAGACCAGCAGCCGACATCTTGGAGTTTGTCTGACCTCCACTGCCTGTCTGCTGTCCCAGCATCCACCGCGTCACCGCTCTCAGGGGGGCGCGTGTTTCAATCACAGGCACGTGCCGGTGTGACTGAACCTCGCTCACGTAAGAGTTCAGTGAGTTAACAGTGTTTTTGAGTTTGTTGGTTAATTCCAGATAAACGGGATGTCAGGAGTTTAGGGAGGCGAGTCCAAGTAATTTGACATATTTAATTTGACATATTTGAGCATTTTATAAATACAATAAAATAAAATAAAGTAACGCAATAGTAACCTTTTCCTGGAAAGTATGTTACTTTTTATTCATTTTAACGCAGTAAGTTTTTTGGGGAAGTAACTACAGCTAATAAGTATAGTAACGAGAGTAACGTAAGTTACCCAACACTGCACTGCACACACATCTTCCCCGACATTCCCGTCAGTAAGCCCAACCGGAGCTTATGAAACGCTGCCGCCAGATAGCCTGGGTCTTAAACCGAGCGCACCCAGTCCGTCTGTCAGTCAGTCGCAGCACGGCGTGTTGAGTGAACCGGTCTCCTTGCAGGTGGAGCTGGGCTAAGGTCACTTAAAGCGGTGTTTTCGCTCTGACAGGAACAAGACTGCGGTGAAGTCTGGGCTTGGAAAACAAACATGGTTTTCCTGACCTTGTCGTGCTGGATCAGAAGCCGCGGACCCGACAGATACTGGAAAGTTCAAGAAGTTCTCAAACATGCGCGGGTAAGGCTGGGACTATTTCCTGGAGCACAGTCAGCTAGCTGACCTGCCTCCACACCGACTAAACACTGTGTTGTAGTCACCTCAGGAAACTAGAAACGCAGCTGTTTATTCTCTGATATGTGTTGCTGTGCGGTGGAGGCTTAACGCGTCCTCGTCGGCATGAACACACGTTAAAAGCATCACGTCAGTGGTTGTGTTGTGTTGTCGGTTCTTCACCAGCACTTCAGGGGCAGGAAGAACCGCTGCTACGGCCTGGCGGTGAAGGCGGTCCGGAGGGCGTTCGTCTACGCCACCAAAGCCCGCAGAGTGAAGAAACGTAACATGAGAACGGTAAGACACAAATACATGCCGGGTAGGTTTTATCTGATGTGTCACCCGGTTTATATCCAAGACCCAGTTCAAAATAGTTTAGCATGTTCTCCTCTAGTCAGACCAATATTAATCAGTAGCAGTCTAGTTTTCCAGTGAATCCTGGGTAACATAACAATGAAAACACTTGAACCAGTTTTAGCAGTCTGTCCACAACGTTGACTTTTAGACCTTGAGGACACTAGTTGTTTTTAACAGAGGACATGAGGTCTTCCAAGGACCCAAAGATGATTCTGAACGTCACAAGAAGCCAAAGACAAAGCAGCTGTCAATCCCAGCTTTGTTTGTTCCCTCTTCACATCTCCAGCTCACAGGAGGGTTTAATAATTATGCATTATAATGGACCTGAGTCCGTAATAAAGACTGACTATCTATCTATCTATTACAGTACATGACGTTTGAGGAGTTCTTTTTAAAAACAACTGTTCACATACCCTGTAATTGCTGATATGGTCTTGAACAAGTTAACCAGTGTGATACATCTCCTGTTCTGCTCTGATGTCTTCAGCTCTGGATCACACGCATCGCAGCAGCGTCTCGAGAGCACGGCATGAAGTATCCGGCCCTGATGCACAACCTTACAAAGGTTGGTTGTGTCAAACCACACGTTTACAGAGTTGTACCACTTCTCTCTCTAGGATCTCGCAGCTTCGACGTTTCACTTCACCATCTCTCTCTCCCTCCATACAGACCAGCGTCCAGCTGAACCGGCGTGTCATCAGCGACCTGGCCGTCACAGAACCCCGGTCGTTCCTCTCGCTTGCCAAGCTGGCCCAGGCTCGGCAGCAGGAAGGCTTCGGTGCGGCGCTGGGCGACGGCAAAGAGCCTCCTGGTGTCTTCTCGCGTGTGGTTTGCCTACAATAAAAAGGACTCGCTGCGGTTATGGATCTCCAGCTGATGTGTGCTTTAAAGAGCAGTGCCCTTGGATTGTTGAGATGATCCTCCGAATTGACCAGACTGACATCCACCACTTTGCTTCACAGCCACTTCATCTATCTAGGTATCTGTCATATAATAATCACATTTGTTAACTTAAGTTTCCCAACCGAGCGACTTCCCTGGGGGAGGACGGGGGAGGACGCTGTCGAAGGGCCTGTTTGATCCCCGGCCTCGGAGGACGGCTTCTCTCTCCATGTTGTGATTTTGCCATTCAAAGCTCAAGTTTTCATATTTATATAAGAATATGACACATCCTAAAGCCAATTGTATTTATTGTCGATACTGTTCACTCTTCTGTGACATCTGTGACCATCCCTCAAGCTTCGTCATGACCCCAGCTCTCAGCTGACGATACGTAGCATAGCAACCGTTTGTCTGCAGACAGTCCTGCTCCTGCTACATTCACCGTCTTCAGTCCAACATACCTGTCAATGTGTGCCAGAGGTTTCCTACTGAAGCGTGTGAAACTGTTCCTCAGCAGATCTCCTAACTGCCCCTGCTATCATGATAGGAACACAACCTTTGTTAAGTTATTACTTGATGTTGTAATGAAGTTTTTTTGAGGGGGGGTAAGGATGGAGGGTGATGATTTTTGTGATGACTTTGTTTTGTATCTATTTTACCCATTGTTGTGGTAAGACTGTCCTCACTATGTTTAGTTCATTAAACATTTTGATACATACTCTGTTCTCATTGGTTCTTCTCATTGAACAGCATTGTTTTGATGTTATTCTACACTTCTGTACAAACTGTTGCTGCCATTCCCCTGCAGATGTTCCGGTGGTGCATAATAACAAACACAAGGATGAAATAAATACAATTCAATTAACCAGTGGTGTTTTAGGAACACACACACACCCAGGTCTGCAGTCACACACTCCAACAGTTGTCTCTCTCTCTGCAGTAGAGGTCAAATCCCACCGTGTGTGTGTCCTCTGTCTCACCAAACCTCCACCAGCCTGATGCAACCAAAGAATATTTGCTGTCAGTCCATGTGAATTGCAGCTATTGTGACCTTCCGCGGCTGCCGTAGCAATTCTGGGTGGGATTACGTGAATGACCTCTAGTGAACACGCTGGTTCTGGCAGCCAATGAGAAGAAGGCGTGCTCGACCGGTAGCCAATGGCCGTCGCTGTTCTTCAGAGAGCCGCTGCGCTTCCTGGTGCACTTGCGCAGAAGTCTGCGGCGTGACACGCGTGTGCAGCAGTGACAGATCAGATCAGTAGCTGCATGATCCTCCTGCTGCTCCACACGGAACCGGCCGATCTGGGTTTTTCTTCCTGATAGCGACATGTCGTGGCTGTTCGGCCTGAACAGGGGCCAGCCGGAGCCGCCGGCCGGACTCCCGGCCCCGCCGCCACCACCACCACCACCGGCCGGAGGCTCCGGAGGTGGTGGTGATAAACCCAAGGACAAATGGAGCAACTTTGATCCGACCGGGCTGGAGCGGGCTGCTCAGGCCGCCAAGGAGCTCGACAAGTCCCGTAAGTGTTGAACGGCGCCGGTGGGTCTGAGTGGGTCTGAGTGGGCTGAGGGGGCTGAGGGGGCTCAGGGAGGTCCGTCCACATTGTGTCTGTGCAGCTGCTTCACACCGAGGCCTCGGACTCAGACCGGGACTCTCGTGCTCCTGTGAAAGTCCAGTAGCGGATGAGACCGAGTCTGTGCTGCCTCTCCTCCATTCACACTAGTGGACTGGGTTCAAAGGTCATCACCTTGCACCGCGGCTGACTGCAGACACACAGCTTACACTGCTGCTGCCATTCATTCATTCATTCATTCATTCATTCATTCATTCATTCTGTCAGTCCTCAGATGGCGCTCTCTGGTTCTGGTTCTGTTCAAGAGTCTCAGAGTCTCTGTGCTTCATGGTGAACCAGTTTAAGTGGAACCACAATGGGAGTATGGTCTGCAGCATTACTCCAAATTATTGCTTCCTTGTAATCATTCTTCAGTTTTATGAATATTTTGGTCTGGTGTTGGAGTGAACCCAGCCTTGGCCATCTCTCCAGAGTTAAAAGATCAGAATTACTTTACTTTATTAAAGCAGAAGTAAGCAGAATGTTTGTGTTAATATAAGTCTTAAATAGTTCTATCTTCTGACAGCAATCACTTCTATAGAGTGTTTGGTCTGAAACACGGGTCTGTCAGTCACTCTGCTCTGCTGTAAGCCGAGGAGAAAACTTTCCTTGTATCCTACAACCTTTATCCAATGAGGAGAGAGAACGGCATAAAGGGGCGGTCCTCTCTGTGTGTGCAGCCAAGGGATGCGCGTGAATGTGGTGACGTAGGGACGAGGGCGGGGACTGCTAACTCCATCGGCTGACAAAAAGTTAGCCAAAACCACCGGATCGCTTTGGATATTGCTTCTTTGCTGTCTCAGTAATCATTCTTTAGCTTTATGAATATTTTGGTCTGGTGTTGGAGTGAACCCAGCCTTGGCCATCTCTCCAGAGTTAAAAGATCAGAATTACTTGACTTTATTAAGTCCCAATGGGAAATCCATACAACTTCTTAATTCTGCTTTCAAGCTTTTCTTGAAATTCTGTAGACGCCCAAATCGCCACAAACATTTAGTTTCTTTAGCAGAACATTGCAAATCTTTCTCCAGGTTGTAGTCACTGCCTTTGTCCTTACTGTCTAGGATACAACATGTCACGGTTCCCAGGAAAGAACCAACTATTTCTTGGTTGCCTTGAGAACCAGCTTTGTGTTTTTCCGGCCTGAATGCGCTGTGTGGTGTCAGACCAGGATCAACTAGAGTCCCTCCTTGTGTGTAAGCTGTATCTCTGATGTCGCCCTGTCCCTCTGTCCAGGACATGCTAAAGAAGCTCTGGACCTGGCTCGTATGCAGGAGCAGTCCACTCAGATGGAGCACCAGAGCAAAATAAAGGTACAGTACACCTTACCTTACACCTCCAGTCCTGCATCACTCCTCATCCTCTGCAGGACGGGGGTTGTGTCCTGGAGCAGCACTGACTGTCGGTGCTGCCCATGTGTGCTGTTCTGTTCTGAAAGTCCAACACAGGAAAAATAATGAAATTGAAAAGTAACGTGCCGCTCATTATTCTTTTTTTTCTTTTTTACTTTATTTTTAAAGTCACCACGTGTTTGTACATTTACATGTACACATGAAAAAAGGTCACGTAACATAGACAACATAACAGTCACAACATCATACACATGGAAAAAAAAAAGAAAAACATATAACATCAACAATCACATAGACAAACACTCAGAAAATAAATAATAAATAAACATTTAAAAAAAGATAATAAAAAAAAATTACAACAAGCAGGATAATCACAGTTACAACAACAACATTATGATGATTAAATCAATTGTAGTAGGTTGACCACTTGGCCCATCTTATCTCATATAGTCTGAGGTTACCCCTCATTTTATATGTTACATACTCCATTTGATGTACCTGTTGAATGGTGTCCCTCCATTTTTCTATTGTTGGCTGGGTTTTCTGAAGCCAGTTTCTGGTGATTTGTTTTAGAGCAGTTATAAGCAGCACCCTGAGCAAATAGTCATCAAATAGTCGCTCATTATTCACAGGGTTAAAAGAGTATTAGAGCTAGACTTTTACATCAGTCTGGAAGTCAGACAAATAAGATAAGACAATCCTTTATACGTCCCCCAGTGGGGAAATGTACAAGGCTGCAAAAGCAAAAATGCAAAGAAATGTATATCACAGATAAATAGCAAATAGCAATAGCAGCAAAAAGAAGGCCGTATTTATAAAAGAGTATAATTAATGAATAAGAAAAAAAGTAAATAATACACATTCCAATTATGTTTTGTGCATTTTGTCAAAGAAAATGTAAATTATGGCATTAATTGTGTCCAAAGTATTCATGTGGATGTGTAGCTTCAAAATACAGTGTCATATTTGCATCTCCACTTTAGCTCTATGTACAATGTGCAGCACAATAAAACATGGGCCCCATATGTAGCTCTGTATCCTTTTGGATAACCCAAGTGATTATTGAATGATCTCTAGTGTGTTCCTTCAGTGTGACTGATTGTTGACATGTTTATATTTCACTGTAACAGGAATATGAAGCAGCAGTGGAACAATTAAAAGGTGACCAGTTAAGAGTCCAAGGTGAGGAGAGGAGGAAAACTCTGAATGAGGAGACGAAGCAGCATCAAGCGGTATGAACAGAACAGCTCTATCTTTTCCTTTTTTTTTGTTTTATTAAAGTAATTAAGTATTAGAAATACACAATGCACTGAAGTAGACCAGACAGAGTTTGATGGCTACAGTGATTTCTTTCTGCCCACAGAGAGCCCAGTACCAAGACAAGCTGGCCAGGCAGCGATATGAGGACCAACTAAGGCAACAGGTGAGTTTAGTTTGAAATGAATGAGCTATATTTGTCACTATACCAGCAGTGCAATGGGAATATATGCAACTCTCTCAGGAAATGCTTTGAAAAGAGCTGCAGTACCAAACTGATGGCTGTTTTTACTTTCCGTTTTCTTCCCACAGCAAGCCCTGAACGAGGAGAACCTCCGCAAACAGGAGGAGTCGGTCCAGAAACAGGAGGCCATGAGGAAAGGTGCACAGTTCACCTCTGTTACACTGATGAGCGGGGTCATGTGGGGGTCGTTCTGCAGCTGATGACCAGTGGTTTATGTACTTTGTTTGTCATGGCTTTTCCAGCAACGATAGAGCATGAGATGGATCTGAGGCACAAGAACGAGCTCCTGCGTATAGAGGCGGAGTCTAAAGCCCGGGCCCGCGTGGAGAGAGAGAACGCCGACATCATCCGCGAGCAAATCCGCCTGAAGGCTGCGGAACACAGACAGACTGTCCTGGAGTCCATCAAGTAAGACACACGGCCTCTTTTCTGATTGAACACTACAGTCTTTCTTATTTTTAGTATTAACAGAGGGTGTTAAAGGAGTCACTATCACACCA
The DNA here is from genome assembly GCF_045865225.1 of Trachurus japonicus. Lineage (NCBI taxonomy): Eukaryota > Metazoa > Chordata > Actinopteri > Carangiformes > Carangidae > Trachurus > Trachurus japonicus. The sequence continues at coordinate 27,721,808 of NC_140911.1, read as the reverse complement.
CTCTATGACACAATAGTGCTCATGGTTTTATCGCTTAAGTGTCAACACCAGAAAGTCCCACTGACAGTGAACGTGTCTTTGCTTTTAGGACTGCTGGTGCTGTGTTTGGAGAAGGCTTCAGGGCCTTTGTTTCAGACTGGGACAAAGTCACAGCTACGGTGAGTCTGTTTCCATCCACAGTTAGTTTAGTGTGAGATTACATTAGAAATGCACAGTAACGACTAGAGCTGCAACAATTAATCGATTAATCAAACAATAAACAATTATTAAATTAATCGTCAACTATATTGATAATAGTTTTTTAAGAAAACAAGTCAAAATTCTCTGATTTCAGCTTCTTAAATATGAATATTTCTGGTTTCTTTGTTCCTTTATGACAATAAACTGAGTCTCTCTTTGGTTTGTGGACAAAACCAGACGTTTGAGGACGTCATCTGGTGGGTTTTTTTTTTAATCGGTAATGAAAATAATCATAAGATGCAGCCTTAGTAAGGTCTAAACGTCACTAACAGAAAGACAACCAGATCTGTTCTGTCCAGTGATGGGAACAACAGCGTTACTAACGGTGCTACTTTTTTCACTGTTCCTCCCAATAATCCAAAAAGTTACAGTTTCTCCGTTATAACAACGTTACCGTTACTGACAATAAAATGTGCTGTTACTTGCCTCAAGAAGTCCTGTCACAAAATAATACACCCATTAAGAGTACGTTACATACATCTTTTATTCAACTAGTTGGAAAAAAGTGGTTTATCTGTAAACTAACCAACTCACTCAGTATTCCTCCGCACAGAATACTGAGTGAGTTAGTTAGTTCCAGATAAACGGGAGGTGGTGTTGGGGTTAGAGGGGGCGAGTCCAAGTCATTTGACATATTTGAGCATTTTATAAAAGAGTAACACAACAGTTACTTTTCCTGGTAATTAGTTACTTTTATACTAGTAATTCAGTTACTAACTCAGTTACTTTTTGGGTAAAGTAACTCGTAACTATAACCTATTACTTTTCAGTTTACTTTTGGTTCTGTCACAGTCTGATTTAGTTTGCTCTATAATAATAACAACAAAAGCAAGAAGTTATGTCATTGTACATTCAGTCCTTATATGATGTATTTAAGCAATATATCACTCCAGTCCGTGGTATATGCTCAGTATAATGAGCATATACCACGGACTGGAGTGATATATTGCTTTTATAAAACGGTTACCAATAATGACAATATGAAAGAGGGATATGCAATCAATTTCATGTAGTTTTATTCAACCAGAAATACATATTATCCAATAAAATAGCCTCACTGTGAAAAAATAGTCCCACCTCTCCAGACGTTAGCTCCAAGTAGCTCTGCATCTCGTCTTTTCCTCCGCTTTTTTCAGGTGAAAGTCACTGCTCAGTCCCCTCTACCATTGTTAACCCTCCCCGGAGGTGAAAGTTCACCTTAAACATGTGAATTCAACTACTTTAGTCCATTTTTTAACATCGTAAAAACATCAGCTGTCTTTTGCTACGGACTGCTACAGTCCGTTGTCATGGATACATGACAACAACTTCCATTCATACCAGTCATACGTGCCTGACGCGGAGTGATAGCCTACGCTGTGATAAGGCTTTAGAATAGTAGCTGTGGCATATGCTCAATATACCACGGTTAACAACCAATCAGATCGCCGGATTTCACCTTTCTGTCTTATAATAGTATTTATGCCACAGAGGACACCCAACATGTGAATAACCATTGATGTCTGTCTCCATGTGACCAGGTGGCAGGACTGACCCTCCTGGCTGTGGGAGTCTATTCAGCCAGAAACGCCACAGCGGTGGCAGGACGCTACATCGAGGCCCGGCTGGGGAAGCCGTCGCTGGTGCGAGAGACGTCCCGCTTCACCGTGGCAGAGGCAATCAAGCATCCAGTCAAGGTAGCTGTGGAGGACTTCATTGTTTCATACGTGTTGTACGTGCAGGTTCTAACACGGTTCTGATCATTCTCCTCTTCCTGCAACCGTTCAGACGGCCAAACGTCTGAAGAGCAAACCCCAGGACGCTCTGGAGGGAGTGGTGCTCAAGGTAAGTGGACCTCAAACAAAACAGACGTCTTCTTATCAACGGTCTGCAATCACTTGTAATCGAAGCATATTTTCTTTTTTCTTAGCCTTCCCTTGAGGAACGTGTGCGTGACATCGCCATAGCGACAAGAAACACAAGGCAGAATAACGGCCTCTACAGGAACATCCTCATGTACGGCCCACCCGGCACGGGCAAGACCCTGTTTGCCAAGGTACAGCTGAGTGATGGTGACTGTCACATACAGGACAGGCACACTGAGGCTTGATCTAACTGTGAGCTGTCTCATCTGTCTTTGTGCTGAGCAGAAGCTGGCCATGCACTCCGGCATGGACTATGCAATCATGACCGGTGGTGATGTAGCGCCCATGGGCCGCGACGGCGTGACCGCCATGCATAAAGTGTTTGACTGGGCCGGCACGAGTCGACGGGGGTACGTTACCACAGCCGCTGGAGATTATTCTGATGATGTACAAACTAAGATAATGTCCAGAAAGATAAAGTAAGTTCTTTTTGTTTGTGTCCTCTTACAGGCTGCTGCTGTTTGTTGATGAAGCTGATGCATTCCTTCGCAAGAGATCCACTGTAAGTGTTGATGTGTTTCACTATACAGACGTTCATCCCTTTTGATAACTGCACATCCCTTCATTTATCTTGAAGCACATGATTTGAAGGTTTCATTCTTGTGTCTTGTAGGAGAAGATCAGTGAAGACCTCCGAGCCACCTTGAATGCATTTTTGTATCGCACTGGAGAACAGAGCAACAAGTAAACATGTTTTCATTCTGTGCCACACTGCTGCTTTAACCCTCCTGTTGTCCATCTGTTCCCTTCCTCCATCCTTCCTTTCTCTCTTCCTTCTTTCCACAATCCTTCTTCCCTTCCTTCTTTATTTCTTTCCTTCCTTCCTTACTTCCTTCCTCCCCTTCATCCTTACCTCTTCTTCCTTCCTCTTTTGATCCAATTGACCTGATCTGTTCCCTCCCTCCATCTTTCTTTCCTTTCCTTCCCTTTTCCCTTCCTTCTTTCCTTCCTTGAACAAATCTGTTCCCTTCCTCCATCTTTCTTTCCTTCCTTTTCCTTTCCTTCTTTCTTTCTTTCTTTCCATCCATCCTCCCTTCCCTTCATCCTTACTTCTTCCTTCCTTTTTCCCCTTCCTTCTTTCCTCCCATCTTTCCCTTTGTCCTTCCTTCTTTCTTTCTTCCTTGAACAAATCTGTTCCCTCCCTCCATCTTTCTTCCCTTCCTTCATTCCACAATCCCTTTTCCCTTCCTTCCTTCCTTCCTTCCTTCCTTCCTTCCTTCCTTCCTTCCTTCCTTCCTTCCTTCCTTCCCTTCCCTTCCTTCCTTTTTGACCCAATCTGTTCCCTCCCTCCCTCCTATCTTTCCTTCCTTTTCCCCTTCCTTCTTTCCTCCCATCTTTCCCTTCGCCCTTCCTTCCTTTCTTCCAACAGGAGGGTTAATCTCGAACCTTTACTGTTTCATACTCTTTCATCACATAACTATGTCGCTAAATTTCTATGATTTTTTTTTTTGTTCCCCCTGCAGATTCATGCTGGTGTTGGCCAGTAACCAACCAGAGCAGTTTGACTGGGCCATCAACGACCGTATAGATGAAATAGTGAATTTTGCTCTGCCGGGTCCTGAGGAGAGGGAGAGGCTGGTGCGGTTGTACTTTGACAGATACGTGCTGGAGCCGGCCACTGGAGGGAGGCAGTGAGTAAAAAAATCCCAACACTACTGACAAAGCTGTTAAAGGGATATTTCAACATTTTGGCAAATTCGTCATAATCCCTATAGTCTTACTGTTGGAGTGGGTTCATTACCTTTAATTGTCAGTGCAAGCTGTTTTTAGATCGGCGGGGCAGAGACGCAACGGAACGGAATTGTACTTTTGCTCAAAACTCATCAAATACACAATTGACCCCATAATTGACCCCATAAGCCCCACCCCCTTGGTTACTGTTGCTACGGCGGGCAAGCTTTCACTCCCAGCCATGCTCCTGGCAGTATTTGGTATCGATTTCAAAGGAAATATCAGCAAATTTCTGGATAAACTGTTCTGAGATAATGGAGAGTAGAAGTCACAAAGATCATTCAGAGTTTTCAGTGACGTGACTCGCGCAGGAGGATAAAACATCTGTTCAACGACACGACTGGACAATGTACAGAGCAGCAGTAAGGACCGGTAATTTTACCGTCTATCAACCCACGAAGACTTACGTCATCTCACTGGTCATGAAACGTTGTCACACTGCAAGTTTTTGGGCGATTGTGAACCACATACAGCTTTCGCTGCTGTTTTGTTTTCTCCCAGCGCTGTATCAGTCAGTGAAAGCAGTCCCTGCCTGGAGGATCCCTGGCCAAAAAGCCCAGGTAAACGCGGTAAAAGTACAGCTGTCATTTCGGAGGTGAACATAGGTTATCCCCATATTTACACTTGCTCAAGTCGAAAAAAAAGTCCGCTCGTATCTGAACATCTCTATATTGCTGCTGCCGCCGTAGTAGCAGCAGCAACAACAACATCCTTCTCTACAAACAAATGTTTTTCGTCCTAGTCTCAAAATATGTCCACAAAAGCAAACGTAATGACTCACTGCGGAAAGCTTGCCTGGCCTATAGTTACGGTTGCTAACGTAGGATTGGACAATAGCCGTTTGTGGGAGGAGTTGGCGAAGGGTCAATTCAACAACTCCAAGACATTCTTGTGGACAAGTTGTGACCTGCACATTCACTACGCTATGAAATTATAACGTATAATTATGTAACATTATGACACATGAAGCAAATACTTGGAACTACTTGGGTTTTTGAAATCACTCTACCCAGCAGTCGTGTCTGGAATATATTCCGGCTTTGGATTTGCCTCGAAAACAGCTCTGTCTCGTAATGTTACATTATTATCTCATAGCGTGGTGAATGTGCAGGTCACAGCTTGTCTACTAGAATGTTTTGGAGTTGTTGGATTGTGTATTTGATGAGTTTGATGAGGGGAACGTGAAAGTACCTGTCACCTCCCTTCTGTTAGCTGAGCAGCTTGCGTCTCTGCCCCGCCGATCTAAAAACAGCTTGCACCGACAATTAAAGGTAATGAACCTACTGCTACGACTATAGGGATTATGGAAATAGACTAATTTGCTATGATGTTGAACTATCCCTTTTAAATAGGGCAGAAAACCTGTGCCACACACCAGGGATGCATATTGAAACAAGTAATAAGGTTCAGTCCTAATGTGTAGAGGGATGTACAGTCATTTTGTGGTTTAATATCCCTTCCTTTAAATGCCAGTGTGGGTTAGTTTACATTCAGGCCTGTTTGATTTGAAGGCCAAGAAAAGGCCTGCTGGGCACGTGAAGGTTAGCAGACATGCTGAGGCATTAATTGCAGATGTGTGATGGAGGCTGATGTGTGGGTGGGGTGATGCACACATAGGCCAGGAGGCTTTGAAGTGAGCTGCAAAAACACTACAAGACCTGAAAGGCATTGCATCCAAGCCAGCCAAATAAACCCATATTGCTGTGTGTGTTTGTGTTGTGCAGGAGGATGAAGCTGGCACAGTTCGACTATGGTCAAAAGTGCTCTGAGATAGCGAAGAGGACAGAGGGCATGTCGGGCAGAGAGATCTCCAAGCTGGGCGTGGCCTGGCAGGTATGTTTCCTCAACTTGTTCCAGATTGGATGCCTTTTTATTTTATTTTACATTTTTATTCATTATTATTATTATCATCATCACAGATTACATTTACATTTCTGATACACATCTGATACTGATTTCTTGGTTCACAGATAGTATCAAAAAGAAAAAAAATCAGCATATCAAAACATAGCTGTCGTAAATATGTAATGTTAAAGTGCTGAAAACAAAACCTGCAAAGTATTATATTATAGTATAGTATACAGTATTTGTAAGAAAGAGACAGAAACCAACTAAAGACAGAGACAAAATGTGGGACAACAAAAGAACAATGATGAATCAAAGAGGGCTGTATGGGCTAGTAACAACAGGTGCATTCACTTGTAGGGAAACCAACAACTATATTTTCTAAGTTGAAATATGTATATAAGACCTATAAGACCAGGCAATCCTCAAACCATCAGAGAGATGAACAAAATAGTTAAGTGCACAGAGAAGTAATTTAGTTTGCTAAGTCTCCAGGATGTGACTGTGACGTTCGTACATAAGAGACCCATTTTGACCATGACTTTGTAAATGTATCTTGGATCGGATGCTTTTATAAGATTTTATTTTCATTGCGTAAAGAAATGTGTAAGACACACGTTGTGCTTCATGTTGTCACAGGCAGCAGCATATTCCTCTGAGGACGGCGTCCTGACGGAGGCCATGATCGACGCTCGGGTCGACGACGCCGTCAAGCAGCACCTCCAGAAGATGGACTGGCTGCACGGAGACGACGACGCCCAGACCCTCACCCCCCCTCCGGCCGGGACCACAGGCGGCGGAGGCAAAATGGGCTTCAACCTGCCACTCAGCGAGGCACCTCAGGCTCAGGAGGTGGTCGCTCCTGCACTTGAGATAAATGCAGAGTCGATCGCTCCTGCCCCTCAGATAAATGCAGAGGTGATCGCCGCTCCTGCCCCTCAGATAAAAGAGGTGATTGCTCCTGCACTTGAGATAAATGCAGAGTCGATTGCTCCTGCCCCTCAAATAAATGCAGAGGTGATCGATCCTGCACCTGAGATCAGTGCAGAGTCGATCGCTCCTGCACCTCAGATAAATGCAGAGGTGATTGATCCTGCACCTGAGATAAAAGCAGAGTCGATCGCTCCTGCACCTGAGATAAATGCAGAGGTGATCGATCCTGCCCCTCAGATAAAAGCAGAGTCGATCGCTCCTGCACCTGAGATAAATGCAGAGGTGATCGATCCTGCCCCTGAGATAAAAGCAGAGTCGATCGCTCCTGCATCTGAGATAAATGCAGAGGTGATCGCTCCTGCACCTCAGATAAATGCAGAGGTGATCGCTCCTGCACCTGAGGTAAATGCAAAGCAGGAAGGCGACAGTATACCACCTCCCTCTGATACTGACCAATCAACAGAGAGCAAAAGTGCCACTGAACAGAACTGTGAAGATGCCGTCAAATCAGAAGCTACGACAGCAGAGAGTTTGGCCCAGCCTGCTGCCTCCACTGACAGTGAGGTCAAGGTGGAGAAGGAGGTCAAGGTGGAGAAGGAGGACAAGAGTGGAGCCTCTCCTCCGAAGGACGGAACTCCAGTTTGAGTCCAATGTTTTTTTCAATCAGGCTGAAAATTTAAAGAATTAGTGTCCTGCCCCTTTAACTAGTCTGCTACTTAATGTCCAGTAATCTGATGGACTGTCTTTTATGACAGAAGATGAGTTAACAGGGTTTGGGGAGATGATCACTTAACAAACAAGGTCTGAGACTTTAACTCTAACATATAATGTATACATTGTAAAGGTGTACTTTACATGGGAACCATTCTGTCTGTAATAACTCTATAAATGTTGTGCACAGTGGAGTGTCTCTGTTGGAATGATTAAATGGGTCTGTGTTTTTATAAACACTACAAGTTTTGATGGTTCTTGCTTGGGCACTAAGGAAATGGCCAGTGGACAATGTAGCTGCTGGTGGGATTTAAAGGGATATTTCAACATATTGGCAAGTTCGCCCATTGCCATAATGCCTATAGTCTTAGGCATAGGTTCCTTTTAGCTTTTAATTGTAGGTGCAAGCTGTTTTTCGATCGGCGGGGCAGAGATACAAGCTGCTAACACTACAGAGGCGCATTCTACAATCCAACAACTCCAAAACACTCTGGTGGTGGACAAGTTGTGACCTGCACATTCACTATGCTATGAAATAATATCGTATAATTATGTAACATTACAACACATAAAGCAAATACTCTGAACTACTTGTGCTTTTGAAGTCACTCTGCCGAGCAGCCGTGTCTGGATTGTAGTTCCGGTTACGCATTTGCCTCAAAAACAACTCTGTCTCGTAACGTTCCATTATTATCTCATAGCGTGGTGAATGTGCAGGTCACAACTTGTCCACCAGAGCGTTTTGGAGTTGTTGGATTGTGCATTTAATGAGTTTCATGCGGGAAAGCCGGAAATACCATATGCCTCCATAGCGTTAGCTGAGCAGCTCATGTCTCTGCCCCGCCGATCTAAAAACAGCTTGCACCGACAATTAAAGGTAATGAACCTACTGCTAAAACTATAGGGATTATGGCAATGGGCCAATTTGCCAAAATGTTGAACTATCCCTTTAAATCGATCTAATGGTCCAGTCCTACGGTACCTATGAAATGCTGCTGTAGAGAGATCAGTCTTATGGTTTTGAAAGCCAGAAGGGAGTACTGTTACACATAACGGCAGAGGCCTTGCAGGATAGGGCTGCTTGACGTGGGATTCGAACCGGATGAGGACTATAGCCTCAATACATGGGGGTTTAAATTCATGTAAAATAAGCAGATGGGCAGTAATAGTTTTATAAAAATGGTGACTGAGCCTGATAGTTGTAGATACTGACAGTAATATCAGACGTACTGTTGTGTGTCTGACCTGTCTTCTCCCTTCATTTTCTGTCAGGTCTCTCAAGCTTTTTTAAAGAGGCACAACATGCCTCCATAAATACATAAAGCCTGAATCAGAACTTCAAGGCTTTAACTTACTTAACAGAAAACACAGAGCAACAGGGGAAGTTGAGCCACACTTTATCTTTTAGGTCTCATTAACATCATGGGAAAAAGCTTGCTTTCTGTGCTCCATTTCCCCACTCCATTGTGTTCTGGACTGGATGTAACTGCCTGGAGATGGAATAAGTGAAAGAAGGAAGGAAAAATCACAGTAAGGCAACAGGATTAAATTTAGCTGAAAAGATGACATGAGAAAGCAGAAGCTGCTGGATAAAGCGTATGATGAGAATATCATACACATCTACCACACATTTCCTGGGTCATGCTTGTGAATGAATTTGCTGTGACATCACTGTTATTTCAAAAACCGTAGATTTTACTCACAGCTCGTTCAGTTGGGCCACCAGTATCTGTGGCATGAACGCCAGAGTCTATCCAGATTCCATAGGAACCAGCTGATGCAGAGGCCCGACAGCAGTCCTAGTAGCATGCACGTCTCCATCCGGGTCAAGATGCCATATAAATAGTCTTTGTGTTCTGTGAATTCCATGAGCCCATGCGGCTCATATGGAATCACACGGTGAACTTGATGGCTGCAGCACACAGAGCAGAAGCCAGTGAGGGATTCGGACATGGAGAAGTGCCAGTGAACCAAAATGATAAGGATGTTCTGTTCAGCCCTGATTGTGGAATCATATCTATTTTTTAGATATTCTGACAAAAGCAGTGACCTAGTAAGTGATCTTATGCTAATACCATATACCCATATCCTGATGTAGCCTATCATGTCTATTTCAAGTTTTTAAATAACAGCTACAAAAGCATCACAAATGGAAACTATGACATTTGCTTAGTGAAATTAAATCTCTGACATTTTCTCTGATTCGTTTTTTTTCCCCACAAAATATTCTCTTTGATGATAGTGGATCTAGTCTTTATTTTAGGAGACGCAGCCAAACCAATAAAAGTAACAATAAAAGCAGGGGTGCAGATCCGATGTCAGGATTGGGGGGGACACAAAAGTGTTTTTTTTTTTTGCCCATATGCAGCTCATAACATGCCACCATAAATCACAACTTGGTGGAGGCTCACCATATCATTCAAAAAGCACAGCACAGGGAATTATTTATTGTGCTTACCTTTCTTGTTTATTTGTCCTAAACAGCCAACAGCCGTTTCACTGCTGTTATATTAGTAAATTATCATTTTAAGGGTCTCGGACATAATGTTTACTCACATTCTTATCTTTCGCCTCCCACCGACCCTCCCAGATTCTTCTCACCGTCTTCCTTTTCACCCAGTGTAAGGGACTACTTTATGCATGATTAACTGATATGGATGAATATCAAAATATGAATCCTAAGATTGAGGGGGCCGTTTTTTAAAATGTAAAGCCTGCTGATGTCATCAACGTCTGTGTAAGAAACTACCCATTCATTTGCATCGTAGTGAAGGAGACCAGAGATTTCTGCTCTGGTTATTTGTTCAACCATTTCAATCATTTCTTTTTAGATGTTAATCTAAAATGTGAAGAATGTGAAGTCTGAAAATACATCAATCAATTTTGAATAGTTTAGGGTATTTTTATTGGGGAGGGGCAGTTCATGTTTTTCAGAAATTGGGGGGGGGCATGTCCCCCCGTCCCCCCCCCGGGATCTGCACCCATGAATAAAAGCAATGATCAAACTTAGCTATATGATGTCACTGTCTGTGGTTTTTAGTTCTAATAATTCACAACCTCATATAGTACACAAATATTTTTCAAAGATTTTTAACAGTGGCTTATTGCTGATATATTGGTCTTTCCACCATATAGGCATAATGTTGTAGGCTATCCTATGTGCAGTGGTCGCATACATTATAATAGCAGGACAGAGTCTGCACGTGCGGTGCGCCAGCTGTGGCTCTACACGAACACAAAGAACAGTTCAGAAACTGTGAGCTGACTCCAGGACACTTAACACCAGGGTTCATTACAGAGAGTTTGGTCGTACAGTAGCCTATCTATCACGTACAAACAATTTGGTAACGTTACAGCCTGGGGGGGGTTGTAGTTTTACCTTCCGCAGGCGCAGGAACAGGCGCGGTCCATTCCTCTCATTATCATAATCACGAAGTTGTGAATGCGGCTGAGAAGCGCGTCCATGTCTGTCAGTGTCAGGACAGAAAGTGTCTAAGGAGATGACACAGAGGAATAAAGTCAAACATCACTGAAGTGGTGAGAAACTGTTGAGACAGTTGACTTCTTCTCCGTCGCCGTAAAGACACTAGTTGTTACCGTTACTTCACAGTAACATCCTGATCTGCACGGTGATGTCATATCCAGCTAACTTACATGTTAACGAGCTCCGGGACAACACGCAGCGGCTCCTCGGTCTACCGGTCTGTGTCGGTGCCGTGCATCCAGTCGGTGCTGCCTTCACTGACCCAACCAACCGCAGACGGACGCTGCTGTGGACAACTGGACGGCTGTCAAGGTGGACTGTTATTGTTCAAGTCACAGCAGTTGTGTGAATTGTCATGGTTACTATGTCAACTTTAGCAGATAGATAGAGAGAGATTTCCTTTACTCATGCTTACTTCAAATTATTGCCCTAGTTAACCCTGCAAGTCCAAAGCTGTGTAGGTTAACATCTGACTGAACCACAGGCTGAGCATGAGCAGATTGTCTTGGCTTCTGTGTTGTAGTAACATTCATTCAAGTAGCATGCTGGTCATCACTGGTCTTATGTGAACCACACATCACAGATCAAAAAAACAGTCAGAGCAGGTTTCTTAGAGGTTTTTTTTACTCTCTTAAGTGGATTCATATGTACATACAGAAAATTCAGGCACTCTGAGCTGAGCTCGCAGTTTGCAGTTCATTACAATGCTTCAATTATTTAACATTTACAAAGGAAAAAAAATTGCCCTGAAAGATAACAGCCGATTTTAAATATGAATCAACACATTATACTGGAAACACGTTGGAGAGCCTCAGAGAGGTCTAGGTTTGGTTATTAGTAGCCCACCCACTTTAACTTAATCCTAACTAATCTACAACACAGTCTCACAAAACACGCATTCAATTCAATTATTTCTCTCTCTTTCCTTTCTGACCCCAAAGAAAGACATTTACATCGTCTCTGGTCAGAAATAAAAATCTGACATAATGCTGAAAATGAATTACAATTACGTCGTAAATCATCTAGAGAAAAAGAAAATCAGCATCAAAATGCTGTACTCAACAGAGGAACTTGTAAAGCGGTTGTTTGACTGGGGGGTGTGGGTGTTATGGCTCTCCCTGAGGAGACATGGCTGAGTGATTTCACTGAACTGGGATGGAGGGAGGACCTTGGCCTGACCTTGATCCCAAGGAATAAAGGCAGAGCGAGAGCAGCGAGTCCGTCCTCTGCATAGAGGAAAAACCCATCATCACCATTATGTCCAACAGCAGCCATTAGGTCCTAACCCAAAGCTGTTTGTGTGTGTGTGTGTGTGTGTGTGTGTGTGTGTGTGTAGGCACACAATATGTATGTATTTTGTAACAGATGTTTAGGGAGCAGGTAGTGTGTGTCCATGATCTATTGTCTGATTGCTTGTGATCTGGGTTTGTGTTTATTGCAGTTTCCTGTGCATCAGTAGAAGCAGACAGTGTGAAGGAAAGGCCTGTTGCTCTTCTCCTCAAACTCTTGGAGGAGCTCATCGATTTCATTCTCCATGTCGTCAGTGTGCTGGATCTGAAGGGATGGAGGAGGACACGCATTAAACACAGCCAGCTCCTTCACCCACACTACACCACCCGTCTGTAACGTTGGCATTTTCACTAGGTGACAACTCAATCTCATATGGCTTTGGTTATGTGCACATAAAGATCTTATTGTGGCAAAAAATCCATTATGCCGCCGCTCAACACCTTAAACATGCCTGTCATGTAAATAAATATGCAAACAAAGCAAGTCTCTGGCGAATTCATCACACTTTGCTTCAAATGTTTCTGTATATCAGAATTTGAGGACGCTGGTAGGAGACACTCACACATTGACACAGCTCACAGATAAGGAAGGCGCCCAGCGTGGCTTCCTCGTGGTTGTCCTGAATGTCTACATTGATGACGTGTACGGGCTGCAGGGTCTCCTGCTCTCTGGAGTTCAGATCTGTGAAGATGCAACAAATGAGACAAAAGTACCACACACACACTCACAAGCATCGAGAGCACAGCATGACTGTGCTGGGGCCGATGGGATGAAAACAACTAAAAACTGTCCACAAAAGCATTATATTAGTACAATGTGGTTGTCAGATACCAACTTTCAGTGATTAGACATTTCTCATAAGAAGCCTCACCCTCCAGCACTTGGTCGTACACTCTCTCTTCACAGGTGATGACCAGGTCAAACTTATCCTTGCAGTTTTGAAAGCGCTCTGGCTTTGATTTGATGCGCTTGTTGCGGTCCAGCATGTGCAGGATGCCGTTCTGTGTGTATCTGAAGAGTGGGAAGGTCAAGGAGCACAACAGGAGCCAGAGAAACATTTCAAGGTAACACAATACACTGATCACATTGTCAGACACAGCATTTAAGCCCCTACAAGACTCTGTGGCCAAGTACTATAAAATTAAAAAATGCTCATCTGTCAGCTGGAGTGTCAGTCACATCACAGAAGCAAGGAACAGTAAATGTAGATTTGAGGAGTCAGTATCTGCATTAGTCAAACTGCAGCACCCTCTAGTGGGCAGTGAGCAGCCTGTCTGATAGGGGTCTGCTGTAAACACCAAGGTGGATAGAGCAGTACTGTTATTCATCCATCCAGCCAGGGTTTAATATCACAAAACCAGGTAGATAGTGGAAGGCTGACATCTGTTGGACTTTACAAAGACAATCTCAGACTGTGTCTGCACATCTGTACATGGCTACCTTGCTGGGCAAAGCTAAACACAAGGGAAGGGTTGGGGGGGGGGGGGCAAAACCACTATGGGAGCTGTCTCTTATGGTGGGCTATATGTATGAAATCTATGCAAAGTTGTTAGAACACTAGAATTCTATGTACAACCTCTATTTATAATGTGATTACCGTTCACATCAAATGCAACAAGGTACCTTAGACCTCTCAATGTATTATGGGTAGGCAACATTTACACCCGACATCTCATTAATATTAGTATAGGACAATACTAAGTTAAAAACCTGATGTGTTAAGTGGTGTTCTGGATTTTCACTTGAGACTTTTTCCTTTTTTTTTTTTACCAGAATAACTCAGGATGGCTTTTTAACCGGCCCTACATTTAGTCTGGTATTTTAGGAAACAAAACAATTATCTAAAAGTTGAATTTTAAATATTCTAGGGGGGGAAAGAGGCATTTAAAAGAAAACAACCAATGGGGCAGGTGTAACTGCTTACCAACAGAGCTTACATTGATATTAGAACAGGGTCAGTGAGGACCAACAGTACCATCGGCTGGGACTTACCAGGGGCAAGAACTACAATCATTTGATGGATTTGAGACAGTTTATGTATATATGTACACATAAAGTTCAGCAGGTATATACACTACATGCACTACTGCAATATGTACTCCTCTAACACATTACAGGCCTTTTGTAATGCAGGTCAAGATGAGTGCTCAAATCAAACAGGTGATTGTAATTGATAAGATTTAACTTACCTTGGGCAGTATAGTCAATACCTTAAAACACCAGTGAATCAATTTTGTGCAATTAACAGCAAAAAGGTGTCTAATATGACAGAGGGGAAAATTACAAATATAGGAAAACTGCATTAGAAAGGGACAGTGGTGACAGGAAAGACCTCACATTTCAAACAATATAAGCTAGAGTGTTAAAAGACGACAGATTCAGGTTGATGGGCTCAGCAAAAACCTTATGATCTTCACCAAAATGCATTTACTGCTGCACAGCTGTTGAACTGCAAGGTGTTTACCCTGTACTTCAGGTGTCATAAAGTCAGTTTATCTCGTGCCCATTTTAAAATCTCTGCATATTTAGCCTCCAGTGGTCTCCATTCAGCTGCAAATCACATTGTACCAATCCTGACAAAGATGAATCTAAGTAATATGTGTATACATGGACCATGTTCACTTCTTATGGCATCTACTATCCGTGTCTGTGTGTAATGAAAGAGCGAGTGAGAGTGAGAAGGGGATACAGTTCCTTGTCCTTGCGGACCAAGTCGTTGTACATCTGTTCATATGTAGTTTTGAAGTCATACACATTTGGCTTATCCGGGGCAGGACCGGGTAGCTTGACATGAGACCCTGTCCCAAAAGAACGCACATCAAATCCACGTTTGCTGCAAAAAGGAAAAGACAACAGAGTAAATTACAAACACAGACAACATTATGCATTAATTAGCATCTTCCCATGCCTACAGTTGATCCTATCCATCTGCCTTATCACTCGTCTCCTTAGATTTAGGACGTCAGCATTTAGACAAAATCCTAAATAGGGGGATTTTTTAAATTTTATTTCATTACATAAATGTCAGCAACAAGCCATCTATAGGTCGTTATCTTACACAATTGAGTCCAGTCCATTAAAGCAAGTTGTCCAATAATCTTAACAGTAAATAATAAAAAGAAGTGTGCAACGAGCACACATTGTTTAAAAACTAAACTTCCAGATGTTGTGACTGAGAGGACTGATCAGAGACCAAGCCCCACTGTGTTGTTCAGCTGCAGTTCCTCTCTTCCGGATTTTTCCTACCAGGGGGCGCTCTTGTCAACATGTGGGGGTGAAAAAAAGACAACTACCCATTAAGTTGGGCCGGTAATTTTGGAAACCCTGAAATCTTTGACAACATCAGTGTTGACGTTAAATTTTGGCAGCATTTAAGCGGAAGGCTAGTGATAAGCAGCGCTAGCAGTGGCCGTGGCCCGGTGCAGTTGTCGAAGAGCGGGTCCATTGTTACTGGGCGCTGAGGCCCGACGGACTGTCTACATGTCACCATGTCGGCAAGGCTGTAACCGGCTCAGAAAACAGCCAGACACGACACATATTCGGTTCGCCCGGTGGTGGTTTCCCGTTTTCTCCTCTTCCCGGCGGCTCATCTTTACCTGAGGATATTGTGCGCTTCCATACTGCGGTTCTGGTTGCTCGAGCACACAACCGCTACACGCAGCGGGTGGCTCGGCATCGCGACTGTCCGGCTGAAACTACCAGATACAAGCTGAACAAACGTTGTTAGTTTGAGCCCTGTAAGAGAAAACACCAAGACAAAACCCTACGTCGAGCTAAACATTAACGAGTTCGACAACAAATACTGTGCGACGTGCTCGTCTTCTTTTGAAGCAGGAAGTTAAAATGGCGGAGCCCTGTGACTTGAATCCGGTTTTATCCGGTGATGTCATGTGAGGGCGGGGCTTCATGTCTGCCAGGCCAAACTGTGGAAAATATGACTTTGAAATACTTTTACCCTACTAAGGCAACAACCAGAGTATTTTCTAACATACATTTTACATTATGTAGCCTACTTTCTTGGCCTTCAGGTCAAAACAAATTTCCCTAGTCTCAACAGTTGTTCAGCCATGACACAGCAAAATCTAGGCTAATAGGCCTACAGTTATTTCCTCAAGAAGTATAAATCTGAAGTTCTTATGTTTTGCTTTTGGGTGATAATGTTCACAAATCTGTGACATCCTTTTACAACCAAGTAGCTCATTAAATAACATTGACAATAAAATGTTTGGTTTCCCAGTTTATTTTAACTTCTAAGCTAACATTTGACAAGTTACAGCAAATCTTTGTTGCCTCTCTGCTAATGTATTCCATATCTGTGGTGTAGCAGGCATAGAGAGGGCATAGTAAGATACCATCCTGCATGCCATGTGGCTATATATATATATTTTTAATTGTAAACTTGACACAAGTAAATACTGACACTGCTGGTAAAACCTTAGTGAACTCTCCCCCTCCTACAGCATTAAATAATCGACAAAAGTGTTTTTACATACTACTATTTTGTTATATGAAGTTTCCTTTAATGTCAGCTGGGATTGGCTCCGGCCCCCTGTGATCCAACATGATGGATGCCATTATTGAGATATTCCGCTCTCAAAATGGGACGGATGGATAGCCTAGACTATTATGCAAGTAGGTTGGAATATTACATAGGAATACATGATGCAAACCTTAATGCTTTTATGGCATACATGTCCCCTTTACTTGTTTAGTCCTAGTATTTATGCTGTTACCTAGAGGCAACATCAGAGATTTTGCCATAGTGTTTAGGTGTGATGATCCCTGTATTATCTCTGGATGGATCAGGCAGTGTTGCAAATTACTGAATAGGCTTCATGTCAACATGGGATTTTGATATCATTAATGCATCAGTGTGATGCACCAATTTGATGTTCTCATTTAGTTTACCTGGTTGGCCAAAAAAATCTATTTCTGTTTTTCAGAAAATGACTATACTAACCATTGTGATATTAGTCATGGGAAAAGTCCACATTTTCTTTTTGTGACTGCCTTGTTAGGGGTTGTGTTTATTTCAGTATTTTTAATCTGGTTCTTGTAGATTTGTTGCTTGGGATGTGAATGCTGACACGCGCACACACACACACACACACACACACACACACACACACACACACACACACACACACACATGCACACACACACACACACACAAAAGGAGAGAAATAACAACAGCTGCAATGTACTAGAAATTACCTCATGGTTCTTTATTCACTGACAGCAGGACATAAAGGCATTATAACTTATCCTTACTTTGGCACAGTACTTGGAGATTGTACACCAGATTGTATTGCCCTTCACAAAATGGTACAAATACATACTATATGCAGACCTTAAAGCAAAACAAGATGGTGGGACGATTTAGTTGAGCGAGAAAATGTAAATTAGTTCAGTTTTATTTTTCTATGACCCAACAAGTACAGGACCAGTCTTGACTCTTTCACGGGCTGCACATTTAGCAAAACTACTGTTTCTGATGTATTCAAAGCCATTTAGTTGATTGTATTGCTGTATAAATGCTGCCAGCACACACATTGACAGATTCAGTCACAGACAGCCTCAAACAAAAAACATAACACAGTAAACTACTGTCTTCACTAACTGTAGGTTATCAGTACATTTGGTTCAGTGCATCCTCGCAGAGGTTGACAAGGCATGTTATTTGCAGAGCCATAGTAGATTGTGCTTCAACTCAGTCATAACAGGATGTATAATATATATCATACTATGTAGCTGTTTGAAAAATAATTATTCCAGACAATGAGTGACTATGTTAGATGTATGACATTTTATTGATTCAGCAGTGCTCAGTGACGCGAGTGAGTGCGGTAGGAGTACGAGTGCTGTGTTGTGGGGCTCATGATGTTTTCTGTGATATATGCCACCAGCAAGCAAATGATGACCAGCATCACACAAATAGCTCCCCCAACCGTCGTCATGGCAATCACAATGTCCTGCATCCCGGACGGCGGCAGGGTAAACTCGACGCAGTCCCGCTGCTCTGCTCCCTGACCCTGACCCGGCTGAGACTGGGCCAGGGAGCGCAGGCAGAGGCGGTACGGGATGTTCTCGTGCAGCTCGGTGAAGAGAAAGTCCCTGCAGCCGGATCCAAGATGAACGCCAGCGCACTCAAACTGAGTGTAGCTTCCATTCCACCAGCAGCTTAACTCATAACCTCCACGTCTGTGGCGTCGGCCACTTGGAACAGTGTTGGACTGCAGAGTTTCCTCTCCTGTTGAATTTGACCTTTGATCCCCACTTCTCTTTTGACCGGCTGCGACCTCTTCTGACCTTCCGCCTCGGCCTCCCGTCGTCATGGATTCTCCCTCACGGGTCCACTGTAACAGTACGCTGCCATTGATGAGAAGGTTTGCCACCAGGTTTCTGACAGACACCACTGTCCTGCAGTCTCCCTTATGACACTTGTAGCCAAACAGCGTGTCTCGAAAACACAGCTGCCCCCCAATGCCCCCCTCTATCACCCGGTAGGCACACAGTGGTGACACCCCTCCCGCTGGGCCCCGGCCCCGGCCCCGGCTCGGTGCCCTGCCAGACCTTTCTGATATCACAGTAGTAACATTGCCTCTGCTGGTGTTGAGAGAGAAGCTATTCACGTGGCCTGTTACATCTTCAAACTTTGGTGATGGCCTACTTTCAGAGCTGATGTTAGCCTGTTTCAGCCAGTTCTGGAGTGTCCCCACAGTATCTCTACCTCTCTGCTCCGATGCGGATGTTGTGGATGATGGTACTGATGATGATGATAATGATGATGATGATGTTGTTGATGATGAGCTGCTGCGATCAGACCTGCTGGACCCAGCCGTCTGGTGTAACGTGCAGAGCAGGAGTGCCGACAAGGCGAGCAGTGACGGTCGTTGTTGGCTTTTCATCTTCACTCCCTCTCATCGAACGCTTTTCTCTCACAGTGGATCAGATCGGTACAGGGCGGGCTGGTGTCTGCCATAGGATCAGCTCAGCTTCCGTGTGCAAAGTGGATAGTGCGTCCACGGGCGGGAGAGAAGCGGGGATGCATCTACGACAGAGAGAACATTCAGAACCAGACGTCCATTCACATTCAGTCAGTCAGATATCCGAGTATGACCTTGCACAGGAGAAGCCAGTGGGCTGCTGTACGGAGGATGCTCGGCGACAGCCTCACTCACTGCGCCGTCGCCCCTCGACCTCCAGCCGATAATGAAAAGCACTTACTGGTTTCGATGGGACGTGAGGATCCGGTTATCGTGCCATCAGATCTGCTTCTCTCCTTCCTGCCTATGGCTTGACGTAACGGCTTTGATGCCCGCTGTGCGAGTGTGCGAGAGTGTACGTGGAGGCGCGCGCGCCGCGGAGTGCTTGGGAGCGTGGGTGCGTGCACAAAAAAAAACAAAAAACTTGTAGTTATAAACGGTTGGTCTGTGAGTCATCATCCTACACAGAGCTTCAGGCGTCTGTCAGTAGCAGAGAGGAGAGGATCCTGGACTGGACCGGACGGTTTAGACACCTGTGCTGCTGCTGCTGCTGCTCACCTGCAGCCTCACACCTCAGTGCACGTCAGATCAGAGCTGCTACAAGGTGCAACACCCACCACTGTGTCACTACACCTACACAATACACCTGGTCCTAGTCCAGTAGAAATAATGTGTTTGAAGTAGACTAGCTATTTAAATAGGCTGGACTTCAAGGTCAAAAATATAATAAAATCATTATGCTGTGTTGATTGATCTGTTTTGTTCATTGTTTTGGTAACCAATTCAACATGAGACTGGCCCTCTATTACCTATAAATGTATGCAGTGGTAACACTTCAATCATCACAGTTTCAAATATAGGCCTATAAAATGCTACATCTGATTATCTTTTTCTGATGAGGATGGCTCCAGCTTTCTATTGCCTATATTCTGTAAAAAAAATGTATAATGAGTGAACGGAAAATGTTAATTTAACAAGGGTAGACAAAATAAGCTGATGCTTCAGCCTACACCTTTTCGGTCAAAGTGAATTGTATTGCTTGTTGTGTTTTTGTTCTGATTTGTTTTGTTTTGTATTGTATTTATACCTTTATATTTGTCTATTGTAGGCTATTTGTTTTTATAAGACCGAAATAAACACACTAAACTAAACATATCAGCCATGATGCTTTTACAGAAAATACAATTCAAATTCAAAGTAGCTAGCTACACTAGTGGTTAATTTATAATACTTTCCCATATAAATTAGCTGAGTTGGATTCAATGCCCAATGACTGACTTGCAGGAGGAGAAATGGTATTAATATTGCATATAATTGTCGGTCCTTAGCCTACCATTTCAAACAGTTTGAAGCGCCTTATTCTGCAGTTCTTCAACACACTGAACTGAATTAACACTTTTTCCTCCTTATTTGTATTCCAGATTTAAATGGATTTATGTAAATCTGTAGTGTATGTTAAGGGGATGCACGGCCAACTGAACCCTTGCTCTTAACTTCTCCAATCATACATTTCCAAAATGCCAAATGCACCCTCAAAAGTTTGCAGTTGTTCTTACACCTCCCTGACACAACCTCTGTAAAAAGTGAATGGCACAAAGGTAGAAATGAAGGCAGGGTTTTATAGCAGTATTATTATTGTGTTCCATCCTATGTGTATCTCCCATGATTGCATGTGTCAGAGGTCTACACTAAAATGATTATTAAATGAGCTCATAGTCAGTAGTAAGCTTCTTATTAGTGCTTACGTGAGATTTTTTATCAAAATTACCTCATCCCAAGAGAAAAACCTCACAACCCAGCAAACAATTATTATCAAGGGAGCTGATTAATAAGAGAAAACAATGCTGTGTCAGTGAGACTGGCTCAGCACCACCTGGTCCTCAAAGGTCACATTAGATAATTACTTAAATCTGTGTGATCAGTAGTTTTGGGCATATATCTGACACTACACCCCTTATTCAACCAAGTTGTTCTTGGGACATTAACAAGATAAACTGAAAAATAAATGAGCCAGCTGAGGAAACACTCAGGGTGGGTTACAAGTCCATCACAACATGCATTTCTAAAGCAGAGAAAAGTGACTGAGTGAATTAGTATAAATAATTTAATGTGAACAAACTCTTATGAACAGCACAAATAACAGCCATGCATGCCTACTGAGCCAACATCACATTTACAGTTGGTTGGTGATTCAGAAAGCAAATGTGGAAAATGCCAGCCTCGCCTACCCAGCAAATTAAACTAAATCAACCTTGAAGCTGGTCAGCAAAGATGAAACCTTGTGTGTGGTGAACCTATTTGTTTGTGTGCATATATAAGATGAGGGACATCAGCAGCAGTAGTTGGGTGAATGAGAGCTTGATGTTTTCCTCTACTCTCTTACAAATGCTCTGCACGAGGAAAAAGCAAAGCAGGTGGCCATGCAGAGGATGATGCCATGTCAGAAGTCCTCACTGTAGATGCTATTTTGTTTGGGCTCTTGGTCTTTTCTGGCATACTGGGAAACATCTTGGTCATCCATGTGGTGAGAGCATTTAGATTATTGTATGTTCTTGTGGGATGAGTGTGTTTGGGTTTGGATTGTTCTCAGTCTGTCTTGCTTTTACTCCCAGGTGTTTCAGTCAGCCAGTGAGAATCCAGCTCGGAGACTCCCTCCCTCTGACACTATCTTGGTGCATCTATCACTGGCCAACTTGCTGACCTCGCTTTTCCGCACAGTGCCCATCTTTGTGTCGGACCTCGGCTTGGACGTGTCTCTATCCCCCGGATGGTGCCGAGTCTTCATGCTGCTGTGGGTGTGGTGGCGGGCCGTGGGCTGCTGGGTGACTCTAGCACTTAGTCTCTTCCACTGCACCACCCTGAAGCGACAGCATGTGGCATTTGGACCGCTGGCTCAGCAGAGGGAGAGGCGACGGGTATGGATCACTCTGGGGCTGGTGTGGGGGGCCAACCTGGTCTTCTCCATTCCTGCTCTGGTGTATAGCACCCATGTTCACGGCAACGCCACGGTGGAGCTGATGGTGATCAGCTGCACCACCAGGCCTCTGCTGGGCTGCGTCTGGGAGTTTCCCTCTGAACAGCAGGGCTCAGCTTTTGCCTCCACCTCACTGGCGCTTAACGAGGTGCTGCCGCTGGTGCTGATGGTTTTCACTAATCTGGCCACGCTTCACGCTCTGGCCAAGCACATCAGAGCTGTCACCTCAGGGGGGGAGGCAGGAGGAGCTCATGGAGAGCTGGACAAGCACGTGTCCACTGAACGCAAGGCAGCTTCTGTCATCATGTCACTGGTGTCGCTCTTCGTGGTCTGCTGGGCGCTACAGGTCGCTGCGGTGACATACTATAACCACGATGGGGGACACCATGCTGAGGGACTGCTGACCGTGGCCCATTTCTCTGCCTCTCTGTTTGTAGGGTTCAGTCCAATGGTGGTGGCCCTGGGACATGGTAAGCTGAGGAAGAGAATCACGAGCATGATTCTGGGGTGGTCTAAATATCTTAACTGTCACAGTGAGAAAACTGAACAAGGGAGAAAAACCCCAAAAACTGGAGGAAAAAAAGAAGAATCAACCATTTCTGTTGTTCCAAAAGAAAGGACAGTCAGAAAAGTAGAGGAGAAAGGTCAAGTAAGCAAATGATGCAAGAATGTATAATCAGCTGGAATCTTCCCTCTTACTGCCTGGACAACTGTACCAAGTATTATTTTACATTGATTATTATTAAGATTTTTCATCACCAGCAGACAATCAATGGAAGTCAAACTGAGATGCAACAGTTTGAGCTGAGATGTTTTCTAATAATACTTTGAGTTTTCTTTATCTCACTTATATAGGGTTGTTTGTGTTGTTGATTGTAGCTATTAATGTATTTTCTGTTTTCTGTTTAAAGGGATAGTTCAACATTTTGGCAAATTTGCCCATTGCCATAGGTTTGTTACCTTTATTTGTCAGTGCAAGGTTATTTTTAGAACTCCAAAACGCTCTGGTGGACAAGTTGTGACCTGCACATTCACCACGCTATGAGATAATAACACAACGTTACGAGACAGAGTTGTTTTAGAGGGAAATTCATGCAAAACCGCTGATGCGTGTTGCCTTCAGGGGCAGTTTTTCAGCAAGCAGTCTGTATTTACCTCTAAAACAACTCTGTCTGGTAACGTTCCGTTATTATCTCATAGCGTGGTGAATGTGCAGGTCACAACTTGTCCACAGGAGTTGTTGGATCGGTATTTGATGAGTTTGTTGAGGGAAACCAAGAAATCCCATTAGCCCCCGTAGCTTAGCTCTGAGCAGCTCGCGGCTCGGCTTGGCCATTCTAAAAATAGCTTACACCGACAAATAAAGGTAACGAACCTACTGTACTGCTATGGCAATGGGCCCATTTGCCAAAAATGTTGAACTATCCCTTTAAGAAAAACATTGTATTAACAATGTAGTAGATAGGGAAAATGAGAAGAAACTGAAGCAACTCAATAAGCGATCCTTGAAGGTTTTGTAGGTTTGACAGTGTCTGTTTCTTCATTATATGAACCACTTCCCCCATGTGTTTCATTAATAAAATCTCTCATAAGCATATACAAACAGAACTAGCATTGTACAACATGTTTCACAAATCCTTGTAACCTGAATGCCATCAGCACTTTGTCTTTCCATGGAGTTCTTCTCCAGTCACACACGTATTTGTGGAGGTTTAACATACATTCACAGCTATGCCCACGAACCACCTTCAACCACAGAGAGAACATGAGCTCATGAATAGCTTGTGGCCAGCAGAACTGTGAGAGTTTCACCTCCTGGGCCTCAGCATCGTCGGCTGTCGGCCTGCAGCGCTGTCAGTGAAAGAGCAGAGACTTGATGAAAGAACGCAGCCGCCTGTGGCCGGTTGCCAGAACACAAGGCGACATGGCGATGAAGATGATGTTGGCAAAGCGAGCAATAACCAGAAGAAACTCAGCTGCGTCGCCACGGTTGTAGTTGTAATAGTTGACAGAGATAATGCTGGTTCCCCAGGATGCAATGAAGAGCATGATGAGACCAAGAATCACCTGGAAATCACACAAGACAGAGAAGAATCTGATTTGATGAAAATGGTCACTATGAGTTGAATCCAATAAAAATGTATGTAGATATTGGCTATGTTTGTAGATATTGGCTATGTTGTGCAGTTAAATGCTGTACATTTCAATCCACCCATTTACTACCTGTTCAAATACAGTAGTTTAACCGCCACAGAAAATTCTAGAAACCCTCTTCTTCCTCACCTTGGCTGCTCGTCGCTCTGCTGGCACACGTTTTATAACAGGGGCGTCCGGCACTGAGCTTCGCGTCCTGCCGTGGGTGTAGAGGGTGTAAAGGGAGCCCAGGTTGGTGAAAGCCATCAGGATGATGGGGAGCGACTCGTGGATCACCATGGATGTGGTGGCATAGGCCAGACCACTGAAGCTGGAGGGGAAGTTCCACACGCAGCCCAGCAGGGGGCGCGTTGTGCTGCTCACCAGCATCAGAGTCTGAGATGAGGAAGAAAGGGCAGTGAGAGCAGAACATGGAGGAACGAGAGAGGAACTTTTTGAACATTATGAATTAAAACTCCATGTTTATCTATCAAACTTTAGAATTGAATGTTTGAAAATCCATCCAATTCATACATTATAAAGCTGCCTTTCCTCACTGTCACAAAGACCCCTCTCTACTAAATTCTCACCCCTCAAATTAGATGAAAAAAACAAACAAACTTGAAGTCCAAAATTCATGGAATACATTTGAGATAAAACAAAAATACCTGAAGTTCAAATTATTACTAAATTTAACTGAGACAAAGCATACTCTTAGTCAGCAATTTAGCCTCCTCAGAAGAAGTAGTCCCATTGATACTTACTGCTAATCTGTTGAAACTGAGATGATAGTACTTTAGATAGGTACTATTAGTACAATGTATTACACTGTGCTATCAATAGGCTGAACCATGCAAAACCACTGGATTCACCTCTGTGGTGTTCAGGCCCCCATTAGTGGAAAATACATGCGCTGGAATGGAGTAAAGAAAGTTGACAAGCCAAATGAAGCCGAGACCCAGCAGGAGCTTGGGAGCCCCCTGGGGCCCTTGAACGTTCCCCACAGTCGGAGCCACGCGCCTCAGTGTCTGCAGGTGGAACGCACTGAGGAAGAACGTTGACCACACGTTGACAGAGCGCAGCCACACCCACACACCCATCAGGAACTGACACCATTCTCTGGACGTGTACAGCTGTAACAGAAAGAAAGAGTGGAAGAATAAAATCCAATGCCAACGTCACTTCTCAGCTACTGTAGGTTTGTTGAGGCAAACAAAGTGTGACTGACTGGAACTCTTCAAATCTATTGATCTTGAAGATTACATACCTCCAGTCCCATGTCTGAAATAACAAGCAGTGTGTTCCTCATCATTGACACCATCAAATTAGACGCTGCCATGTTGATGATGATGATATCCGAGTTGCGTCCTCTTCCACGGTCCATGATCACACCCTTACCAATCACTCCAATCACAGTGGCATTACCCAGGATGCCCAGCGTCACCAAGACAATGTAAAAAGCCAGCTGTGTAGGGGACACAGAGACACGAAGTCCCATCCCCACAAGCGTCTCGTCTTCATCCTGCTGTAGTGGGTCGCTCATTGTAGCCATTGGTTTAACAAGCTTGTCTGTGAGGCAGTTTTACCAGCTGATATAAAGTCTTAAAGTTTCCCTCATTGTCATTTTTTGATGCATGTCAAAGCTCAGCCATGGTCCTCCAACATGCTGCCAATATGTGAAGTATTTTGTTCTGCTTGATCTTTGCAGTTGTCAGCTAAGACGCTCCTTCTTTGGGCCAATGGAAGAAGGTGAAACAACTTGTGTCATCATGACAAAAAACTGACAGAGGGTTGTCTATATGTGATGCTGTAAGACAACACCAGCCTGTCAGGCCCTCAGAAAGCCACAGCAACACTATGTTTTATCCCCGAGGGAGTGTGAGGCGCACGTAAATGAAGCACAGGAGATTAATCAGCTTCCCTGAGTAAAATCTGCTTTCTACATCATTATCCTGAGGGAAGTGGAAGCTTTTTGCTTGATTCTATGTATGTACTTACACATGGATGGATTTCAGCAAATTGATGCAAACTTAATGCAATTTAACTTTAATTCAAGGCCAGAGGTGTGTGCTCACTGCTCATAAACACTAAAATAATTCTTGCCACTTAGTATTCAAAGGACCACAACAGTTTCAGGTCTCTTGGATCACTACCATTATAAGAAGACTATATTTATTGTTGTTGACAAGGCAGCTATTACCATGCACTTGAGTCCATGACAAATTTCCCCTATAAAGTTAGTTCTATTCTATTCTATCCTAAATATGCCTTTATCCGTCACAGGAGTCAGCATGTACTATATCAATCAAATCTTTGCATTATGCTCCTATAAAAATATTGAACATGTCATCATTAGCAGCATGTGATGGTTCCAGTGGTTAAATTGCTGCTTGGGGTAGAAGAAGTCCACCGTTGAAATCCTGTAGCCTCCACAGTAACTGGTTCAGGGATTGTAACAAGCAGAGAATTAACACAAGAGATGAATGTACTGAAAATAGGATGTTTTAATTTAAGAAGTCAAAATATTAGAGGAAGAAACTGAATGTCTGTCAGCAGCAACATTCTGATCGATACCCACTCAGCGGTCAGACCACCCATTTTTTAACTTAACGTTGGTCTCAGCTACAGACGTGTCCCGTCGTCCCGTCCTGGGTGAGGGATCCCTCCTCTGTCTCTCACCCTGAGCTTTCTCCTGTTTTTTCTTGGGAGTTTTTCCTCAGTGGATGTGAGGGTCTGAGGGCAGAGGATGTTGTTATAAAGCCCTTTGAGACAAAATGGACTACTGGTATACAAATAAAATTGCCTTGCCTTGCCTATTTTGCTCTTACAGTGAGAGGTCAGTGTTTGATCTGTTTACAGTCTATCACCACTAGATGGCCCTACAAACAACCAAAACCACACCACCAGCCAGAACAACGCTTTTTATTTATTTATTTATTTATTTTTATTACAGAACATTTTATCCCTCTATAATTACAAAAAGGTCAAATGCATGTAGACACAGTGCAAACACGTCTTTCTTTTTTTAAATAGAAATGTTGTTGTTTAATTTGCTAATTTTACACAGGAACATATAGGAACATATTAAACACAAAGCAATAAAAATGTAAGAGTAAGATATAAGAATCGATGTGTATTTAGATTTTCTCCTCATACTCTGCACAAAGTACAGAAATGGGATGCTAATGCAGAAAGGGTGGCACCCCAACCTCAAGAGCAGATAACATAAAATACCATAATCATCTTCATGCAGGCATCACATCCTTCCTGCTCCTTATCACTGGTAGCAATGCAGAAAGGCATCTGTCTGTGATTGCCATATTGACTGCTTCTTTGCTTGTTGGCTGCTAAATGTCCATCATATGTGACAGAGAATGTTGAAAAAAGCAAAAAAAACATTCACCATCATGACTAATTTATAATGAGCTTTAAACAGAACATTTGGAACATATTAAACTCCTATAGTCGACCAGTGAAGAGACACTTTACCAGAAATAACAAGCAGAAACTCGGCTTCTGATAATCATTCCAAATTGACTATGATGCAGCATTATTTTGTTGGACTATTACCTTCACCATGATTTGTTGTCTGCAGCTCACGGATTGAAGAAGGTAACTCTGCACTGACACCACTGTGTGTTTTAATAATTCATTTTGATCATTTTCACAAATTAACACTGCGTTCACAAGATTAAAAAAAAAGATGACTCATTCTCAGTCAGAGAATCTGAGGAGCACATTAATAGGCGAGGTTAACGTCCTCTGCATTTAAAGTATCGTCAGCTTAGCGTAGACTAACACATTTAACAGCATTCATATGTGAAGTGAATGAAGACATCATTAAATGTAAAACACTGTGTTGTACAGGGGCGTGAGAGAATACTGCTGTAGTGCCAGGCCTCCAAACTGATGACCATTTCTTTTCTTTTTATTGAGTTATTGAAATGACTAATGCTGTGAAAATGAAATGCAGGGCAGCCTGATTATCAGCAGCTCAACTTGTATATTTAATTGCATTATCTCTGCGACTCACAGGGGTGTTTCAGGGTTTATGGTACCTCAAAGACTTTAAATGTGTAATTTTTCCCCATGCTCATCTCATCTTATTCCAAACACTGCAACTGAATTCTAACTACTGTCACTTCTCCACCCAAATTACAGGTTTATGGATTCAAACTAATGATGGTGATATTGCTAATTGTGATTTTGCTCTGACACAGGGCTGGTAGGAAGGCACTGTAAGTACGTGTTCATTTAATTTCAAATAAATACAGCTGCAATTATAACAATAATTGTGTAACAGTTCAATTTAAGATTAGGCTGACATTACAGACTGTTCAACAGAATAATAAATAGTTGAGTAACAGTAGTTCCTCATATCGCCTGTACCTGTGTCTGCTCCTGGCTAAATGCTA
Organism: Trachurus japonicus; assembly: GCF_045865225.1. Classification (NCBI taxonomy): domain Eukaryota; kingdom Metazoa; phylum Chordata; class Actinopteri; order Carangiformes; family Carangidae; genus Trachurus; species Trachurus japonicus. Next base: position 27,693,162 of record NC_140911.1, on the reverse strand, counting down.
TGTCTGAACAAATGTGTGTGTTGCTGTGGCAGATTGCCTTCTAGAGAAGTTAGTGATATTTTCATCAAGAAAAAGATTATTATGTTTTTTATCCAGCCATGTGAGGACAGAGGGCTGAGGTGATGTGATAAAGCTTTCTAGAATTGTAATTCATTTCAAGATGAAACTTGAACTTAACTTAAAAAATATTATTCATTCCTGCAGTTATCTAGTACATCCAGAGCACTTAATGCTTTATTTAATTATTTTTCCTTTTTCTTTTGCTGCAGACTCTGGCTGTTTACCCCACTGACTGGAATCTATCAGAGAGCAGAGACAGAGAAACAGGAAATCACACTTCCCCTATTGATTCAAATCTAGTATGTATGAACATAATAGCAGGAATAGTGGAAAAAGCAGATAACAGCCGGCCTAACCTTTATGAGTCTCTGCGGTGCAGCATAACCCGTCTCCTCGGCCCGAGCTATAGACCGGAGACAAACACACTCGGCTGCTCGGGGCGAGGTGTGTGAGCCGTGTGGATTGAGAGGTGGGAGACAGGTAGACAGAGGACTTTGAGGAGGACGTGTCAGAGTCTTCCCTCTCCCAGCTGAGCCAGTAGCCTCTCAGTCCTTCCTGACGGCCCTGCCACACTACCTGCACCTCTCCACGCTCCATCGGGGTCAGCTGAATGTTGGCCAGAGCAGGCAGAGTGGCTGCAGGAGAGAAAGATAATAGATAGATTTAAAGCGTTTGTTCCTGTGAAGCTGATACAATGTGAAAATAGTAGGAGTGATTCATAAAGCAGTAAATATTAAAAGGTCAGGTTTCACAAAGGAGAATACACAGGATTAATTGCTGTGATGAGGGAATTACATAAAACATGGTGTATAAACGTCAAAGACAAATGCCCAATCCCATTTCACCCCTTGGCCCTACCACTTACCCCTGCCCCTCCGTTTTGTGCGTTCACGTGTAGGGGTAGGGGCGTCCCAATTCCCGTTAGGACAGAGGGGTAAGGGGAAGTGGTAGGGCTACATACCCCTTCAAACAGAGATTTTTCAGAGGCACACTCCAAACGGAGGGGTATGAAAAGTTTCCCAGAATGCATCTTGCGACTGGTAGCTGTAAAATGAAAAGCTGTTTTATTTCTTGCTGTAGAGCTGTTATTACGTCACTTTATTAAGTTTTAATATTTTTTCTTGTGAGAAAGTAACTGTTTAGGTCCCAAATGTGCGGCTAGTTTATCCGAATGACGGCTGGTTAGAAGTTTGCTCCGACGTTTTTTCGGAGAAGTGAAGCTCCAGGAGGAGCGGCTCCTCACAGAGGCAGCAGCCGGTCTGCAGCGCTGCTCCACCGGCCAAACTACGTCCTCATCCCGGGAGAGAAGGCGATCGCTAATTAACTTACCCGCAGGTTTTTAGAGGTTTACTACCAGCTTATTAAATTCTTTTTAGGAGATAAATGTTGGTCTCATTGATGAAATCTAACAATTGTGGCAGTAGCATTGTTTGTTTGAATGAAAAGTGAAGCTTCATGTGTATTCTTGGATAGAAGAGCAGCGCTGCCTCTGGGCTCTGTAGCCTACGTACATTAATCATCACATTTACAAAAATAAATAAATGTTTTACAATGAACCGATCAGTCTGCATTAAGTTTTATTTTGGTACAAGGCGATTGGATTTCTGGCAAAAGCTTGCTGCATCTGCTTACGTAAAAGCCAGTGAGACTACGTGATGATGTATGTGATTGTTGAAGGGGTGTCCCAATTCGTAGGGGTTGATTTTCAACTCCTACCCCTTGTAGCTCCGTTTCAAGGGGCAAGGGGTAGGGGTAAAAAAGAGAAATGAAGCGTACCCTCGGGAGTGCACGCCTTCACAGACATGGCTGTTTCTCTCCCATTCATGTGCAGAGCGCTGACGGTGATCAGGTACTGGGTGCCCGGCTCCAGGCCCGTCAGTAAGGTGGAGTTTCTGTGGCTGTGTAATGTCACTGTCTGGACGTGTCCGCTTGGAATGGCTCCGTACTCCACCGTGTATCTGTGGACCCGGGCCGGCTGCAGGGGACCCCAGCTCACACGGATCTGATGAGGGCTGGAGTCTGACACAGAGACCACTGCCGGGCTTAAAACATCTAAAGTAAGCACAGGAAGAAGGGATCATACAGGTGAGATAAGGACTACCAGCATCAAGTTTAGATGAACTCCTCTGAACTTAGATTAGATAAAACCTGGAAAACATCACACAAATGAAACCCTAGTGTGCTCTGGATGAATGTGCAGCTGCACAAGTCTGGGGCTGTGTGTGTTATTATTACAAACTGTAAACGTGCAGACATGTGCACTCACTGGAGAAAATTGCTTGGTGATGACATGAATATCTGTATAGAAGAAAATCAAAAGCCCGTTTGACAAGTGCCGGTTGAATAATTCGGTCTGCAGTTTTCTGATTTGAGAAAAATGGAAATTCAAATGTCGACATTTCCACGAGAAAACTCTATTTTCTCAGGAGGATAAGTTTCGAGTGGATCTGATGGTACAACTTCTGCTCTTTTCAGTGCTTTAAAACACATGTGCAAATTCCTTGTAAGTCATCTCACCAGGAAGTGTGGTGAAGTGGACAGACAGTGTGTTAAAGAGGCGCTGGTTGGACTCAGGGCGGAGGGTTGCTGTGTAGGTGGTGTCAGGCTGGAGGTCAGTCAGCTCTACCCAGCTGGAGTCACCTGAGAGTGTGCGTCTACTCTCAGCTGTTTTTAATATAGAGTTGTACCACAGCTCATAGTAACCAGTGTCTGCGCTGAGAACAGGACGCCACTGCAGCACGGCACTGTGGGAAGTCAGGTGAACCACACTCAGCCGCTCCGCACGGATGATTTCTATAGATTAGACAAGACAAGGGGACAGAGAGAGACGATAATAAAGACAGAAAGAGACAAGAGATTTAAAAAAAAAAAAAGTTAATTCTGTAGTCAGAAACACCTTCTCTGTCTAAAACTAACTTTCTTAGCTTGCCATTGCATGTCCTGTTTCTTAATGCCTGCTATTGTTTTTGCTAATGTCATAGCTCTATGTGCTATTTACATTTTACGTTTTCCTAGCTGCATTTTATGTTTGCATGCCAGTGTTGATATGTGTCACCAGGGCCGTTGTATAGGGGAGAAATGTGATGATAATTAAAAACCCCAGTAGTCTAATGACTGATTTATTCTGCATATGACCCTGACTAATACTCATAGTAATGCTGCATTAGCATCAAAACAAAGTAAATAAAAAATGATAATACATACCAGGGTTTCCCGCAGCGCTTTCCTGTTAAGGCGGCCGCCTTAACAACAAAGAGCTGCCGCCTAACCTAACGTCTTTATAAAAAATAAAATGTAGCGATATTCGCCGCCGCCCCCCCCGTCGGACGATGGCTGCATCCTCTCACACACTAACACACCACAGAGAAGCGCGCATGCATAACAGCAGCGCGTGTTGAAAGCGGAACTTAATACGGCACGGCGCGGTGCGACCCCCCCCCCCCCCCCCCAGGGCCCCACTTTAGTATTCTTTGAGGGGCCCAGAATTCCTAGCAACGGCCCTGTGTGTCACCTGCAATCATGAGCTGCCAGTATGTCAATTTTTTTTTACATGTCCTATTTGTTATTATGAGCTTTTTTCAGGTAAATCCATATGTAAGTTGTATTTTAATGCATTACTTAATTGTTGCCCTTTTTTGGTTTTTAGGTGGCCTTTAACATGGATGAAACTTAGTCCTACTGGCTAACACAAATGCTAAATACTGTCGATTAGCGTTGCATTGTCCCTAATAATCCAATAAATGAATAACATCTGGAGATACTGTGCCGGCCACAAACATGCACACACATACTGATGATGGCCTCCCTCAGATCCTCTGTGATGATGCCGATGTCATCGATGTCCACAAAGTAGAGGTGGGACTCCAGAGGAGGCGTCACTACACGCTGTAACACCTGGTAGTTACCATGGACTGTGGATACAATCAACACAGTCACTCCCTGTGCCCTCAGCTCTGCCATGGGCCTGTCCACGTCACCGGGCTGCACGCCGTCAGTCAGCCACAGCACTACTTTTGGGACGTTCTTCTGAGTCTCTGTTAGAAGTCGCCGGGCCACCCCGAGGGCCGCCACAGTATTGGTGTCCCCCTGCAGGTGGGTGACACTTTGCAGGGCATTTTGCAGACTCTCTTGATTGTCGTGGACATCTAGGCCGAACTTCAGGTTTGGGGTGGTGCCCACCTGCAGCAGTGCGACTCTCACATGCCCACGGCCCAATGAGAAGGGGCGGAGCAGCTCCGTGGTGAAAAGCAGCAGGCGGGAGAACTCGTAGTTCGCTATACTTCCGGAGGAATCCAACAAAAGGAGAACATCCCCTTCACAGCAGTTCAACACTGTGGACAACAGGAGGAAAAACAGAAAGGCTACTTTAAAGGAGACATATTCTGCCCCTTTTGCACAAATCAAAATAGTTCCCAGGTGTCTTAAAGACATGTCTGTGACATGCTTTGGTCAAAATATCCCAAGGATCAAACCTCACAGCTCTTTTCATCTGCTCAAAACAGCCCTGTTCAGAACGGCTGGTTTCAGTGCCTGTCCCTTTAAATGCAAATGAACCACAGTTTGCCCCGCCCCCTTCTACTGGTACCAGGCAAGGGGGCAGTTGTCGGTCTGAGAAGTGAAGCTCACTTCCGCGTTCAAAAAACTGCAATCCCCCCGGCTGTCGCTGGGGGCTGGCTCCAGAAGGGAGCAACTCCAATTGAGCCCCATGTTAAAATAGCCAATTTTACAGCTTAAAAAAACATATTTACAGCCTGGTACATTTCATTTTTTTGGTCTCAATCGATAGTTTCTACCCCCGCACACACTCTGAGGGGGGTGAATTTTTTTAAAACTCTACCGTTTTACTATTATTAGGTTTAAAGTTCTGGCCAATCAGGGCGCGGAACCGTTGAGTGACAGGTCCGGGGACCGCTGCTTCGAGGTCAGTGGGCGGGCCCTCGGCCGGCTAACGGCCGCACCGCTCCAAATATGGCAAGTAGAATCCAACATGGCGCGGCTCAAACCCCCGTAGTAGCGGCACAAAACAGACTCCCCAAAACCAATGGGTGACGTCACGGGTGCTACGTCCATTCTTTTTACAGTCTATGGTACCAGGTAGGGGTGGTAGTATGCAAATTCAAATCCTAGTTACATCACTGGAGGTCAACTGAGGGAACAGCTCATAAAACCACATGGATTTCAAAATAGGGAGCCTGCACATTACAAATTTTTTGTCAATTCTCACATTTTGGGATCCGGAAGGCAAAACAAACACCAAATATATGTTAAAGAGCCTTCAAAAAGTTATATTTCCATAATATGACCTCTTTAATATGTGAATCTTGTGTGAATCTCACACTCTCCATTTACTAGTTTCACAATTATACCTGCAAACTTTTAACTGAGGTTTCCTTTAACCTTTAGCTACATTCCCCCCATTCTGGATCAAGGTACACACAGAAAAGTTTTAAATGAATGGTTGATGTGGGATTTTTATAAACCTTGGTGAATTATTAGGTGTCTATGCTGCATTCTGTGAAGATACTATAAACTGCTGACAGTGATGAATCACCACTCTCTGCTATGGCCACAGTAATATCTCAGTCGTATAAAAAAGGGACACTGATTTGTGGTACCTTTGACAAGACTGATCTTATTAAGGCTACAGATGCAATTACTGTTATTGGAGAAGCATTAGGATCAAGAATGAGAAGCAATAACAGGTGTATCAGAGGTTCTGTTTCATGCATCAGACTGGAGGTCCTGGGGACAATATGCTGTGGAGCTTGCAGGCTTTACAAGACTTTGAAAGAAACTACCTCAGTGGATTTATGACAGTGACGACCCAAGAGAGTTGGTCGTCAGGAGTCGATTCATCACATGAAACCAGTGTGAGAATTACTTTGTAAATAAAGCAGTAAAAAAGAGACAGTGCGGAGAGAAGAAAATAGAGCACATCCTACATCATGGGAGCTCTCCACATGAATGAACACACACTGGTTTCTCCATTTCACCCATGAGCATTTCTCAGAAGCAATTGTGCTCCATTTTGTTGTCACAATGTCATGTTACTGGAATAACACTGAACGTTAAAAAAAAAAAAAAAAATCAATTCCATCGACAAGCACCGGCCTGTACAATCAGATTTATGCTGATTTCATTTGGTGACTCAGTCATCTGTTCCTCCAAGAAAACAATGAGTGTTTCCTACTCAGCACAAGATGCGTTTTGTACATGTGGTGCCTTTACTTCATGAAATATTGGTTTTATATTCATCACCAATTCTAAATGATTAATACTGTGACATTAGCTCTTAGAATAATTTAGGGCGAGGACCAGATTACATGATAGATGGGAATAAATTCATACTCATATTCATATTCATATTCATCCCGTCGACAGGACAGACACCACCTTAACTAACAAATTTTCTGGGGGAAACACTGGACTTCTGTGTTTGTTCACACTTCTCTGTCTTTTCCATGTGCAGCTGCCGTGCTGAACACACCCATTATTTTATTGCAGTAATGGCCTATAATCATTAAACTTTCATAGGAAGGCAGAAATTGAAGCAGCAGGCAAATAAACAGGCAGAGAGGAAATGAGGGAGAAATACACAATCAGATGAAAAGGCATCAGCCAACATTAACTTACAATCATTAAGAGGAGGCAGATGCTGCAGAGGAAAGCTGCAGACAATCAGCAGACCTATATACCCATACCGTGTGTGTGCTTGTGTGTGTGTGCTTGTGAGAGAGAGAAAGAGTGCATGTGTGCGTAACCAAGAGAGAAAAGTGAGATGGAGAAATGCGACAGAGAGATAAGGACACATTAGAGGTGGTGATGGAGATGTGGAATTGCTCCTTACCTGCCTTTCTCGTATAGGAGAAGTGTATTTGAAATGTGTGTGTGTGTGTGTGTAAGGCAGAGAGATATTTGAGCATGTCATCTGTCATTTAATTGGTTTCAAGCTGTGCCAAGGCCATATGCTACACAGCAGAGCTGCAAAGATGAATAGAAAATATGTAAATGTTTCCTGTGAAGTTTACTGAGTGCACCGTCATCATGTCCTGACATCAAACAGCCTGGATGGACAGACACTAGCCAGTCTCCGTCAGATCTACTAAACTACTGATGATATTTTTACACACATTCTGCATGTTGCTTTTTGTTCCTTTAAACACATTACAGAGGAGGGAAACTGCAAACTGATTAAAAATGCCACACATTCCACCATGCAGGGTTCTTTAGGAGGGATGTTTCTATCTGAGCTAATCAGTCAAAATATTTTCTTTTAATTAGCTGCGGCCCCCTCAGTGTCAGAGCGCAGTAATGCACCTGGAGAAGAATTAAACAGGAACAATGTGGAGGATCCAGCAGGAAAACATGTGACTATTCTACGCTGTCACTCGGGAAGAGCAGGTTCATTCTGACCAGATTTCCTGCAGTTTGACTGGTGATGGAGGCAGTTGATATGACAACATGGCATGGCTGATCGTAGACCATCAGACTGCGTTTGAAGGATCGGTACTATGACCAGTGTTTGAGCATCCTGACTGGTTTACAATACTGATTTGTTCACGGAACAGCATCTGCAGCAGCCAGCTCCAAACCAACACACAGCCAACACACTGGTAAGGACTACTCAACATATTTTACAAATAAAGGTTGGGTTGTAAATCAGATAGCTGTGGAGCTGCTTTGTCAACTAATCAAGTCGAGGACTGTGTTGTGAGAATATAGGATCTTGATCCACTAGAAATAAATCTGTCCTTTCCTGAACATGTGGATATGAGGTAATAATTAGCTCGATTAACCCCAGACACTCAGACAGATAAGATGTTGCAGGGCAGGTGGGAACACTGGACATACTACTGCTTACTTATAGGTTTCTATAAAAGAGGTGGAGCTCAGATTTGTCTGTAATATCTCTAGTGGTGTCATCATATGGGGAAAAAAATGACATCATGGTTACATTTCATAGCCTCCGATAATTTGTTCCATAGTCGCAAAGACAGATAAGATGTCCCAGCCTGTGATGTGAATAGATGTAGAACTGTAACTATACAGGCCCCCTGCATTGTGTGTTGTTGTTGTTCTGTTTTGTCTTGGTATAGATTGTTAAATTTTGTGTTGTTGTGCTGTGAAGTCCAATTAGAAAAAATAAAATAAAATAAGATAAAGATAATCAAAGTGAGGAACATTTAAATATTTCATATACTGCAGATCAAGCTTCAACAATGCAACATATTTTATGTGTTTTGTGTGTAAAATGATAATTTGCAGAGTATCCGGGGGCTGTCAGATGAATGTGGTGGAGTAGACAATGCAGCCTAATAGCTCCCTCTGAGATGAGACAGAGCTGAAGCACATTACACTGAGGTGCTCAGCTGGAGTATTGTGTTTTCCTCCTCACTATCCCCTGTAACACTCATTAATAGTCATTACTGATATTGAGTAGATGATAAACTGTGGCATTATTTATGTTCTGAATTCAAAGTGATGAGCCACTGTTATGTAATGATAAACACCAAACCACTGTGAACACCTACTTGTTCAGACCAGACTGCTGATGGTCCTGGCCTGTTACTACTTCGAACAATGATCTTGTTGATCTGACTTATCACCATGTGACTGGAAGGAAAACGTGTCCTCTTGTTTTGGATTGGAACAGTTCTGGAAAGTTTCTTTCTTTCTTTCTTTCTTTCTTTCTTTCTTTCTTTCTTTCTTTCTTTCTAACCCTTTCATTTTCTCTATTAATAAACCCCAAAGACGGATTAGTTAGTTAGTAATGTAGTAGTGTTAGCAGCCTACTCCCTTGTCCCGTATAGAGTGAAGCCTCTGTTATGAACTCACCTGTGGCAGGTTCAGGTTCAGGTTGAGGTTCAGGTTCAGCATTCAGCATGTGGTTCGGCGGCAGCAGCATCGCCCAGAGAAAACCGCAGCGGAGTAAAAAGGCCTGCATGATCCTCGGCCAGCATGAAAGACCACTGAGTGTGTTGAAGCAGACGGCAGACATCAGACAGCAGACATCAGCCGAGGTTAATCGCCCACACCGGCTCCCCCCGCTCCCATTGGACTGAGCCTCCTGAAGCTGCTGCTCCCCTCAGAGAACACCTGCGTCACTCACACTGCTCACTACAGGACTGTTTCCGCGGTGCAGTCATTTCACTCAGTTACTACTTAGTCTCCACAACTGTTGCATGACTCTACTCTCCTGACTCTGGTCTCTAGGGAACTCAGATTACTCCTCCTCCCCCTCCTCTTCCTCCTCCTCCTCCTCCTGCTGCTGCTGCTGCTGCTGCTGCTGAGCCAGGAAACATAATCATTGTCACTCTTTTCCTGGACTTTGGTCTTTGATGGCATTTTGAAGAAGTTTTATGCATTTATGCTTTTTCCACGTTTCCTCTTGTACTGTAATTTTCAAAGCGCGAGGGTCATCCTACTCAATCATCCAAGCATTCAGGCACTAGAGCTGTAGGACAAAAGATGGGGTTAGGGTTTCCCCAGAGGAAGCCAGAAAGTCTCATCACAACAAGCAGACCAGATGTAAACATGTTCCTGGCTGCAGGGAAAATAACATCTGCTTTACTTGTATGTAATCTTGTGCTATAGGAGTGTGGGTACAGCAGTGGTTCTCAACCTTTTTTACATCAAGGACCCCTAAATTAACAGAAATTAGACCACGGACCCCCATTGGACAAAATATTCAAGCAAACACCAGAAATACACAAATATTTGTTCTGAGACTGAATAACGTTTAGAAAATTAGGGCCAATGGCGTGAATTTTTGGAAATATTATAGAGACATTTCTCCAAAAACGTTTCAACATTTGTAGGAAGAAGTGGTTAAAAAAAAAATCTCGAAAAAAAAAGTTTTTTAAAAAAAGTTAAAGATTTTCTACAAAAAAAATGGTAAAATTCTCAAAAAAACAAACAAACAAAAAATAATAATGATAATATAAATTCTAAAGAAAAAAAAAGCTGGGGACCCCCTTGAACCCTCTCAAGGACCCCTAGGGATCCCCGGACCCCATGTTGAGAACCACTGGATTATGATACAATGGGTCTCTGAGCACAAATGGCAAAACAGGAGCAAGATAGCCACATTGAAAGAGATACAAAATAATTGCAAATTATGCATCTGTGTGTACTGGTTTTATGTCTTCTGATTGGTTGCTTCACATCACTTTATCTGGTCATTCTCTTTATATGTCTCCTATTGTCATAAATGTGTACAACAAATATGCAGATTTGATTTGATCAGCTTTGCAACAAGAAGTAAATGCTCTGGCCCAGTGCCCCTGTGTAGCTCAGTTGACCCATTAAGCAATCGGTCCATGGTAAGACAGATAACTGTGAACATTATCTGATCTCGATTTCCTCTAGGGACTCCTTGAAGCTTGTCAAACTGAACACAGGACTGGAGCCCACCTTGAGAAACAGTAATGTGGCAGGAGCAGGACGTTGCATTTGGATGGAGCAGCAGCAGAGGAAGCCGTTCAGCTGCTCCATTAGACAGGATTACAGTAAATACCACAGCTTCCACTTATTAGAAAGAAAACTTGGAGCAAGTGCAGGCTATTCAAATGCAGTCATCACAGTTGACTACAATAGGGCCCACGTCTATGCCTCCCCTGAGTGTGTGTAACCAGATAAAGGTAAAAGCCTTACTAAATGGAGCGCACTGACTGAAAGTATCCTCGTGAGATGAGATTGCCCTGCATGCACCCCCTCTGTTCCTGCACTGGAAATAATCACTATGGTCAGAATTTGAATGAATATGGCAAACTTTTAAAAATGTGTACATATATAGTCTAGATAGTGGTGGAATGGCAGATATTATTTTTTAAAGGCATATTTGATTCTGCCTTGGTATTTGATACAAAATAACAACAACAAAAAACACCTGTGCTACCAGGCCAGTTATCTGTACCCAGGAGACAGTGCAGATGTAAAGACTGTGCACAAAGGTCCTGTCTGTCTGCAGGTTTATGGATGCTGAAGTCCTCTGGAGGCTGAGGTGAACGAATAACTGTGTCTGTCCGCTCAAATGAATAGTTCAACATTTTGGAAAATTCAGGTTCTCACAAAAAATCACAGAAATTTTGTTCAGATATGGCCTATGGGGTGCCGTTTGTGAAGTGGCTCATGTTGAAAATAACAGCAACATTTTGTCACATTTTGAAACGTGGTTTGAAGCTAAATGTGACAAAATGTTCTTGTTATTTTCATCATGAGCCACTTTACAAATGGCACCCCACAGTCCCCACAACATGTTCTGTCAGACATTAAGATAGTGTAATATTGCATCTTTAAGAGATATTAGTTTGTTGATGATCTCATGTCTAATGTCTTCTACTGTAATTTTGAGTGTGGACAACCTTTCTTGGTAACACTTTACAATAAGGGCCCCTTAATTAACATTAGTTAGTACATTATTAAGCATTAATTAACTGTTTACAGATATATTAACAATCATTATTATGTATTACTTAGGATTAGGAAACACATTAATTAATGTAGCCTATTAGTAAGCAGTTAATTAATGTTTACTATTCAAAGTTAGTTAATAAATGTAAAAGTTGAATAATGTAATTAGTTATCATTATGTATGCATTACTCAGCATTAATAAACACATTAGTTTATATATTAATGCTTAATAATGTACTAACTAACGTTAATTAGTACATTGATCACAGGGCGCATGCTCGTGCAGCGACCGGCAGCAAGTTCAGAACCAACAGATACAAATACTCATTCACCCCACAGCTATCACCCTCCTTAATGCGGGGAAAAGGAGGTAGTCACGCAGTCACTTTGTTTTGCAGTTATTTATTTATTATGGTTAGCATGTATTTTTAGATTTTGATCTATTGTTGTTTTATCTATTTCTTGTTGATTTTTATAGTGGCTTGTTGCTTTTTACCTGCCATCATTGTTGTAGTGCTGTGCTCTTTGTCTCTTTGTCTTTCCATCTCCTTGTTGCCTGTCATGTATTTTAAATGTTGAAGCAGTTGCTGCAAAAACACTTGCCCGTTTCGGGACAATAAAGGAAATTTACTTACTTAATTAAGGGACCCTTATTGTAAAGTGTTACCCATTTCTTATATTTGATAGTATTTACTATTTGCTAATATTGAGCAGACATGCGAGTTAACCAAGTTTAATGTACACGGGTGATGGACAAGCAACAAAACGGCAAATGAGTAGAATCTACAAGATGAGCCTCTCAGGGAAAATTTTTAGTTTTTTCCATTTTTAGAAAGGCATTACCTCACTATTCCAAGATCTAAAAGATTGAGGAATAGGGCAGATTTCCACAGCAACGGAATTCTCCTGCGTGCAGTTAGTGAGGCAAAAGCAGTGACATTCATTTGAATTTTTGCTTGATGCTATTATACTTCCAGGTTCCATTTCTTGGTTCAAAGTGAAATGTCTTGTGAAATGGTTTTGATATAAAAGGAGCATGCATAATAAGCTCCCCTTCTGAGTGTGCCGTCTACGGACACTCTCATCCTACAAGTGCAACACAGAAAGGAAAGGAGGACCTGCTGCAGGAAATCAATTTAAGTATATTTTTTGGCTTTTTGGCCTTTAATGACCGGACAGTTAGAGAGAGAAACAGAAAATAGGAGGCAGAGAGGGGGGGGGTGACATGCAGGATTGGGCCGCTCGACGCAGGATTCGAACCGGGGCCGCCTGCAGTGAGGACTATAGCCTCAACACATGGGGCGGGTGCTCTACTGACCCCTCAAAATTGCATTTTGATTCATAAACGAAATCACATTTTGCTTCTGTTCGTCCAATGATAAAATGACAACGGTGTGTTGACATGTCTTTGTATTGTAAACTGCTAAAACAGGGATGATTGTGTATCCATTTAACAACAGACACAGACCACAGATTCACCCAGATAAAGAAGATGTGACTGTTTTCACTGGTTTTGTGGTTGCTTTGCATCTTTCACTGCACTTCCTTTTGATTTGATTAACTTTACCACAGGAGGTGATAACAATCCTCCTCAGTACATGCATGCATGTATTAAATACTGCACAGAATTACTAATAGTACGGTAATTTGCATTTGGGACACAGCTTGTTAATATAAAGCCTCACATCAAAAAGCCCTCACAATGTTTGGTTCTAATCTGATTAAAAAGATTGTCCAACAGTTCCCATAAAACACATACAGCCACACACTGCTTCATGTTTTAAAGGCAAGGCAAGGCAATTTTATTAGTATAGCCCATTTTTACAAACGGTTTGTCTCAAAGGGCTTTACACAGCAACAGAACAACATCCTCCGACCTTAGACCCTCACATCCACTGAGGAAAAACTCCCGGGAACCCTTTCAACAGGGTGAAAATTGGAGAAAACTCAGGGTGAGCAACAGAGGAGGGATCCCTCAGGACGGGCAGACATGCAATTAATAGATGTTGTTACAGACAAGAAAACAGTTTATAACACAGAATATGGAAAAACATGCAAGATGAAGGCAGCTTCTGGTGGGCGGGAGGCAGGGAGAGCAGGCAGCTTCATGGGAAGGGTGAGGTCTACTCCCCATCATCAGCACTTCATCACTAACTCTGGTACATTGAACACATGCTGTTTTTGTTTCCACTTAAAAAAGACTGATAATAACTTCCACTGCATTTGGCGTCTATTATGTATGTGTGTGTGTACGTGTTCATGCTCCCTAACTCAATTAATCTGGAGGAAGGCTGTGCAAGCAATATTATAAATTCCTTCTGTGCATGCAGCATGACAACATGCTATGTGATTAACAAACTAACAGCACTTTATTCCTCATAGTGTAAAGAGCTCATGGCTTGACTGTGCACAAAGAAGGAAGACATGCTATTAGAAAGCCATTTTATTAACACCATGTTGATGAGCTCTGCCACTGCTGAGGAGTCCTGCTGATTGAGTTTTAGATGAATGTTCTCTCAGCTCTCTGCCTCTGTTGTACAAATTAACAGGAGTTGTTATCACGGCAGCACAGTGAGTGTGTTTATGTATGCATTAGTATCCTGATTTTGAACCTCATCCTGTTCTTGATTACATTCGGGTCAGGCCGTCACATGTAATATGCAAAACATGATTTTTCATATTCACATAATCCAGTATGCAGGTTTCTGATTGTGATACTGCAGGTGCGTGTTAATTTCTCGCCACCTAACGCACCATGACATGGTTCACACACGTTGATACATTTCACAGTGCTTTGGTTTTTTTATCAGTGTACTCCATGTGGTCTATCCAGGTTTCTCAGGCCTGGGATAAGGTTTTATTCAGATATCTGATTTTTACATGAACAGTTTACATGCACAAAACATTACCAGGGAAACTCCAAAACCCCAGTCATAAGCAGGGGCGTTTTTTAGACTCTCTGGAGGCCCCAGACAAGAGCCCCTCACCCACAACGCCACAAACATTAACCGCTAATTAACCCAACGCCATTGATGACTAAATTTTCGAGTAACAGTGATTCATGATTCATGGCTCAAGCAGCAGCAGCAGAAATGTGAACATTAAGTTCTCACAAGTCATTGTCAGTACAACAGCACTTTACTACTACTACTAATGTTCAGTTACTTGTATTTTAATCTGTAATTTACAACTGCAACTGTGTTTATTCATGGTATTTATTCACTGTATTTGTATCATTGCATTTAAAAAAAAAAATGTATTCAGTATCTTATTCTAAGCCTGCAGGGACAAAGACTGTAAATTAGCTGAAGCTAGACGTATATGCATCACATTTTCCCATTTTCTGTGGCAATGTTGTATGTATTGTCCTTGTTAATTAAACATTAAAAGAAAGAAATACATGTTTGGTTTGTTTGGGCTAAATTTGGTTTAACATTTATAGTAGAAAATTCAAGGAGATATGTAATCTCTGCGGGCCCCCCTCCAGTTCAGGGCCCTCTGCAATTGCTTATTGTCTTTTTGCAACGCCTCTGGTCATAAGGAGGATACAAGTGTGGATGACAACCATAGACAGTGAATAATGATGGATGCAGCCTCTGCCTAAATGCAAACATGTGTGGGTGTGCACCACATTTCGATATATGCTGGCATCATAATTTGAGAGCTGTTAGCACTGTTAGCACTAAACCTAGGTTAATTCAATTAAGCTAACTAGCCAGTATATAAGTGAAACAATAATACCATCTAATTTGACTGAAAAAGAGAACAGGAGCAGGGACTTTGTTAGCCAATGAATGCTTAAACAAAAGTTTAACAAGCACTTTATTGATACCCGAAGGGAAATTCAGTTTCTACAATCCACCGTGACCATACACAATCATACAGTCAGTTTTACATGGGAGTCTATGGGGATTTATGGGCTATTCAACTGCAGATGTTGCCACTTCTGGTTGGGTTGATCTTTCATCTCCAGGGGCTGCTGCTGTGAACACACTGAGTGATACAATTGAGCACACAGGACAGGAATTAAACGGTAACCTTTTTCATTATGACCATGCCTTTTCAGTGGAGTTAATATTTGAGCTGTGCCCATGTTGATTTGACTGAACACTGGTAGCAATGAAACCCCAGCTTCGGAATAAAAAGAAGAGTACTTACAGGTATTGATTAGAATACACTGACTGAAAGGACAGAAATAATGATGGAGCTTTCCTTCCTTCCTTCCGTCTCTGCTTTCATCTGCTGTCTGCTTCATGTCCAGACCTGTAGCATCACAAACTTGGCTTGGCAAAGGAAACTCACTCTCGGTATTTGCATGGACAAGTACAAGTATGTACATGGGCATATTATGTGTGGGGCAGGGCATGCAAGTTTTTTTAGGTAGACATTTTGACAAAGGGTGCTAATCACCACCAACAAGTATTTTGCTCAGGATTCAGGATATGCTTGACTATGCTTGATGCTTGGATAGTGCTTAAATGCTTTGCACCCAACACTCAACTCCGTGTCATTGTAGGTAAGCTGGAGTCTGCTGCACCTTGGGGCCGGATTTACTAAAGGTTTGCGTGTATTAAAACGTGTGCAAACGTGATTGCACGCGCAAACACACGTGGAACCTGATCTACTAACCAGACGCACCAAGGATTGCGTCTCTCAAACGGGAAAAATAGCACTTGCAATCCATTTAGCGTTTTTGCCTTGATGAATATGTAAATATGGGCGTTTCAGCCAGAACGTGCAAAATACTGGGAGGAGTAGATGCAAATCGATTTATTTAGTGCACGCAATGTGATTTACCAAACCAGGAAGAGATTGCGGTGGCTGTTTTTGTGTCTT
This sequence comes from Trachurus japonicus, assembly GCF_045865225.1. Taxonomy (NCBI): domain Eukaryota; kingdom Metazoa; phylum Chordata; class Actinopteri; order Carangiformes; family Carangidae; genus Trachurus; species Trachurus japonicus. Next base: position 27,676,853 of record NC_140911.1, on the reverse strand, counting down.
TATTTATCACGTCTGAAAACCATGTACTAACTGATACAACTTTGCCAAAACTTATGCGTTTATTGGTTTGATACCTGTCAGAGCCCCGTGATCTTACATCTCTGCATTTCCTCACGTCTGGGTCATTCTGTAACAGTTTTTCAGCCGTGTTAAAAGTCCTTTACGCGCCGTTACGCACGTCTGTCCTGCAGTGCGCTCCTCTCCTCTCCTCTCTCCTCTCCTCTCCAGTAGGCTACCTGGCTGCTCAGCTCCGTCTCTCAGTCCCGGTCCCGGACTGACACGTCACCGCTGCCTTCACCCGTCTTTGATCCCTCTGGTCAGTGGTCAGAGCGTTTAGATCCGTGTGTCCCACCCATAGACTGTAAAAAGAATCGCCCATTGGTTTTGGGGAGTCGTTTTTGTGACTCAAATATGGCGGCCTGAACAGCGCCATGTTGGATTGGCCGGCCGAGAACCCGCCCACTGGCCTCGAAGCAGCTGTCCATGGAGCTGCTCGGACCTGTCACTCAATGTTTCCGCGCCCTAATTGGCCAGAGTTTTAACCTTACAACAGTAAAACGGTAGAGTTAAAAAAAAAATTCATCCCCCTCAGAGTGTGTGCGGGGGTAAAAACTATCGATTGAGACGAAAAAACGTTCTGACACCAGGCTTTTAACATGTTTACTGAGGATGTAAAGTCGGCGATTTTAACATGGGGGTCTATGGGGAATGCTCCCTTCTGACACCAGCCCCCAGAGGAATCCGAGGGGATTGCAGTTTTTTGAACGCGGAAGTGAGCTTCACTTCTCAGACCGACAACTGCCCCCTCGGTCCCACCTGAGATCTCTATTAATCCGCTGGATCATGGGCAGCACACACCTATAATACGTGTGTGATTGTCGCTGCAGCTGCTGCCTGTTCGTCACTATGACGAGTTGGGCCCTGTAGCGATTTGTGTTTATTTATCTAAACAGAGCGCGAGAGAGATGAACACACATGTTGTCATTGTATGCATCGGATCAAATGTCATTCTGTCCCTTCGTCTGTCCAGCTCTCTGTCCACTCTCTCCATGGCGGAAACGATTACCATGCGCAAAACCCTCATTTACATATTGTGGTTTGCACGTGTTTTCATTTAGCGGGTTACTCTTAGTAGATCACCTGTTTTGCGTGCACTAACCAAACACGCAATATTTTAGCGGGTGCAAACAATTTAGCGCCCGTTATCTGGGACCTTAGTAAATCGGTCTCCAAATTTATGATTTGAGAAAAATTGGCAACACAGAGCTGTGTGTTATAACAGCAGAGTAAGCTGCTTATATGACCCAGCTGATATCGACATAAAATATATAAAGATGCAAAAATAAACCACAATGTTTTAATCACAGTCAGATAGTAGAAATACAGCAGCTACGTTTACAATCTACTGTACCAGGAACTTCCCTCTACCCTGCTTGTTTTGGCGTTAGAACCAGGTTTGACTTTATTGCGCAGCATGACCCTGTGTTGTTGTGTCAGAGCTCTCTGTGTTGGCACCCACACTGCACAGACGGACTGGCTCCATTCAAATGAATGGGAGGACTGTGTTTTTTCACACAAGGCTGAGCTCTGCCAAAGTGTCTTCAGCTATGCAGAACCAGCAGCTGAGAGGCTGCTGCACTGAAACACACCTGTGCTTCGAGCCGACATGTCAACATACTGATGCTTATCATGTTCATCATCAAGTACAGCTGAGGCTGATAGAAATGCACTGCACAACGGGATACTAGAACTGATTCACAGAGGAACATGAATATCCTGACCAAATCTAATGACAATCCATATACCCAGGGGGCAAAGCAAAAAAACAGACACGGAGTGTTGTAAAAGGTTTGACACCAGAAATGATATCTAGGAACTTCAAGGATTAAAACCTGGGTGGACAACCCGGTCAACTAGCTGCTGGAAAGCTACAGGGGCCAAAACCCCTTTCTTGGGTAATTTTGCTGGCGAAATTATGTATGCAAATATTTAGGTACTACAATGGCATAAATAGTCATACAACTATAAAGAGATATCACCCCTCAACATCCCAAAAAAGACCAAAAAAAGTACTGTTCGCCTGACAAATTCTCATGAAAATTATGATTTAGGCATGTTAGGCATAGATATTCTCCATAAAGTGCTGAAAAATCATAATTTTCATGAGAATTTGTCAGGCGAACAGTACTTTTTTTTTTGTCTTTTTTGGGATGTTGAGGGTGATATCTTAAAATTGAGTTGCAACAAACCCCAGAATCTTTTTTTCATGCCTCCCCCTATGTGTCAAGATACTCTCTGCCAAATTTTATAGTTGTATGACTATTTATGCCATTGTAGTACCTAAATATTTGCATTTACATAATTTCGCCAGCAAAATGACCCAAGAAGAGGGGTTTTGGCCCCTGTAGCTTTCCAGCAGCTAGTTGACCAGGTTGTCCACCCAGGTTTTAATCCTTGAAGTTCCTACATATCATTTCTGGTGTCAAACCTTTTACAACGCTCCGTGTCTGTTTTCCAAAAAACTGGGATTTTGCCCCCTGGGTAATATTGTGTTTCACCACAAAACACACGTAAACCTGGTGATGGTGCTGGAGGAAAGGTTTGGGGATCATCACAGTATTATGGATTCATCCTCTGGCAATCATGAGGATTTGCTCAAATTTTCAAGCTGGTTCATCTGTGGAGAGGCACTGTTTCAGTCCAAAGCTGATATTTTGCCTGCTCACTTTATGACCCATGAGGAGCTGAAGAGAAGAGAAGCAGAAACTTTAACTGAGCGTAAGAACGATGGAGATGTAATTTGGTAACTTACGCAGCTTCAATCGATCAATTTTGTTTTTCAATGTCTGATTGAAACGCTGTGAGGGAAGAGACAATGCACATTTTCTGTCCAACGAGTAAATAATGTGTTTCTCACCTGCTTGTGTTTTGTGTGTGAGGGTGTTAGAAAGTTGGCACAGAGTAAAGTCTAATCACCGTTTTCAGAGCTCTGCTGGGAGATGAGACTGCTGGAGTAAATAAAACTCTTCAGTGATGGTCCAGAGAGCACTAACCTTCAGCTGCCTCATAAAACATGGAGAGCACTTCATGAGTGCAGTTTTGGCTGTGGACATTTTGCCAATTAGTTCTGACAGTGCACTCAGAAAGCACACTCCAATCCCGCTCAACCATTCATCTGGAGGCTGATTCAGTCGACTGGGATGTAAGCGATGATGGCAGATTTCTGATTCTAACACCGTTTAGCTAATGGAGCAGCTGTAAATGACTTAAATACGTATATATACCAGTCACATTTGTAATCAGATAACAGTATTACAACAGGCACCACGAAGAGAAACACGGTATGACGGAAGCTGAGAAAAAGCTTCACCAGACAACTGAGAGAGAGCATCCAGATTGAAACTGAAGTGAGGCCAACACTTTATATTCTGACGCAAAACCTGCTAAAGCTTGTGAGAAAAGGTCACAGCAGAGAGGAAACGCTGCACAGAGAAATGTTGTGTACTGCTGAACGTTACATGACCTTTGCCATGACTGACTGAGATAAGGAGGCTTTCACACCTACTTCATTTGGTCCGGCTTTCAGACTTTTCTGTTGATCCGTATGAAAGCTTCCCCGGACTAATACACCCGAAATTTGGTCTGAATTTGGTCTCGGTCCGGACCAAACTAAAATGTGGTTCGAACTTTTGCAGTGTGAAGAGAGGTTTTTTTTCCGATGGTGTTTGACAGGAAGTTAGCCGACACACGTTACACACTATACACCTCACTGCTCTCTCCTGATGTGGAACCAGGGTCGCATATTGGGCATGGGCATGGCACTGGTGCTGCTGGTAGCAATGCCATAACAGTAACTATTGTTGCTACAATGTGAATTTGTTCATTTATTTTCATTAAAGGTATATTTTGTAGGAATTACTCCCATCTAGCGTTGCGGTTGTATATCACAAGCAACTCAACCGTATTTTTCATGCTGCATTCACGTGAAATTGGGCAGACGGCAGACGGACGACAGCCGCTGCACATAACGGCATAAACAAGCCTGTATGTAAACAAGTGGTCCGTCAGCACGAGGCTAAACAATACACGTGACAATATGTTGTCATGGCGATGTCGTATTGTTTACCTGACCCACGTTTTACCGGCTTTCTCTGGACTTCTGTGACTAAAATGACATCTGGTTTGTTAGCGACGGCCGTCTGCCCGACTGCAGGTGAATGCAGCATCAGTGTAACGCTCCATTCCTCCTCACTGCGTTACCGCGGTGACTTTTCACAGACGCCACCTCGACCTGAGCCGACAGCTCCGGTGTCTCCGCTGAGTTTCCGTGGTTTCCTACCGTCACGCTGCCACTGACCGTAAAAACATGGAGACACGAGCTTACCAGCTCCATGTAGATATGAATGATATGACCAGCAAATTCAGAGTTTACCGGAACACTTCAGTTTGTTGACGGGGGTGAATGGTGATTACTGATTAAAGCAGATAACAGCGGCACGGCCGTTTCGGCTAATGCTGTGTTCAAGGCAGGCTTTTGAAACCGTAAGTTACAGCTTCAAGTCACAACTACGACTTGGTAGCGTTCCAGGTAACCCGTAGCTCGTGTTTTTACCGTCCTGTTGTCTGTGAAAGTTCCCTATAACGGCCGCTCGTAACTTCCGACCCGTGAACTCGTACCAGATCGAACTGGTATGACTTCACAGGAAGGAAAAACACAAAGTACGAGTTTCCTTGAACGCACCATGAGTTAGCAGCCCCCGCCCTTGTCAGGCATCAATTGGTCCTCGTGCTACGTCACCACATTCACGCGCATCCCTTGGCTGCACACACAGCCCTTCATGCCGTTCTCTCCCCTCATTGGATAACACTTGTATCCCACAAGGAAAATTTTCTCCTCGGGTTACAGCAGAGCAGAGTGACGGAGAGACTCGTGTTTAGGCTGAAATACTTCATGTAAGTGATTGCTGACGGAAAATAGGACTATTTAGGACTTATATTAACAAAAACATTCCACTGATATCTGCTTTAATGAAAAACATAGCCTTCTTTTGAACGAAATAATTGATTTTCGTGAATAGATAACAGGAGAAGTTACACAATGTCCCTTTAACTAGGTTTTTCACCTTCTGCAGAAATTGGACAAGTGTAGCAAACTGAGTCCTGTTTCTAGCAATGACTGTTCCTTCTCACCAACAGTGAAATGTATGTTTGTAAAGACGAACTTAAAGTTTTCATCCTCACATTTAAAGTCTAGAAAATATAAGCAGTAAAAATGTCTAATAAAGTAAAGTCTTAATTCATTGTAGCACTTAACAGAGGAGATCCTTGTGTAGGCTACAGTATGTGTTTACAACCTCATGTTGTTATGATAAATGAGTTGGAGAGCATCCTGTTCTGTTGTTGCTCCCTCTTGTTCCATGACTTGAAATGATGAAATGAAAATGAAAATAATCAGCTGATGAAAGAATGCAGAAAATGACCATTTATGACCAACACTTGTGTTTCTGCTGGCATCACCACATTCAAGCAGAGTACACAATGGCTGCTGTGATAATAATATAGATTACACACTGTACCTGCACTGTATCATGTGGATCTCTTGTGAATGTGAGGGCAATTTTAATCCATTATGAGAATGTCACACTCACTATTAATAACTAAATGGGGTTGGACTGGCTGATTATACTACGTTGGCTACACAAAGTTATACTTTAATACATAATACATCTAATATATTTTTATATAATTTATTCACATAGCCTATCTGTAACACTTTACTTTAATTAACGTTAGTTAGTACATTATTAAGCATTAATTAACTGTTTACAGATATATTAACAATCATTATTATGTATTACTTAGGATAAGGAAACACATTAATTAATGTAGCCTATTAGTAAGCAGTTAATTAATGTTTACTAGTTAATAAATGTAAAAGTTGAATAATGTAATTAGTTATCATTATGTATGCATTACTCAGCATTAATTAACACATTAGTTTATATATTAATGCTTAATAATCCTACTAACTAACGTTAATTAAGGGACCCTGATAGTAAAGTGTTACCCACATATTTATGAATTAGTGAATCATTTGACTTCAGGAATATTCAGGACTCAAATGCACTCTTTGGCTGAGCTGTCCCTGTACCAGAATATGGAGATGTTTCAAACTATGACCCCGTTTATGATGCAATCTGGACTCAACATGCTCTTACAGCATTACTGCTGGGTTCTTAGGCACAGTGAGGAACTGGGTTACTTTCTAGGGATCTGGTTGAGTTGGTTAAAAGTGGAGAAAAACATGATTGATCTTTCTTTGTAAAACATGCAGACCAATGCAGTTTCAGTTCATTCGGTGCTTTAAGTGATGGATTACCTCATTGCTGGGTTTAGTGTCAGTGCTATTTCATCAAAATCTCCATCAGACTGATCGCAGACAGGAAAAAGATCAGCTACCTGCAGGTGTTGCTCAACATGACTGATATCTCTTGCAGTAAACCTTAGAAAAAGCAGCAGATGCAGCCAAACAGCATGTTTGTGCCCACACACCAACACACAAACCTCATTTACTCATTGATTTCCGGCAGGCTGCAGAGAATATCCACTGATATAACCATAAAAGCAGCAAGGTCAATATTATGGTCACACGCTATATTTCACTGTGTGAGCTCACACAGTGGCACTAGCTCCAGGCGCACAAATGCACACACTGATTTGCCTTCGTTTGAGACATCGAGCAGGAACTAATGGAAAAGAATTACAATGTTTCTGCATGTTTCACCTCCTGCAACCTGGAACCAATCGATCAATATGACTTTATCAGACCTGTAAAGGATCAATCGACCGAGTGTCTGCGTGTTGGACAACCTAATCATTGCTCGGTGCTGAGAGCTCTCTCAGGGGTCTGTGATTGTCTCTCTGAGGCTTCAGGTGTTTTTCCTCTGAGAGGTCTATTAAATCTGGACTGTTGTTTTTGTCCGTTATTTAATAGGATCTAAAAATGGTTCACAGATTTCAGTGACATTTGGTAGAAAGGTGCATGGGTTTATTTTCTGATGCATATACAGGGGAGATGGCATCCTGTTTTTTTTTTTCTAAAATCAATGATCATCTCCTTGATCTTGTTAACATTGATATCTTAAAATGATTATTTCAATTTTACCAGCAACAGTGTATAATAATATAATATAATATAATATAATATGAAAACCTGCCAATTACTCAGAGGTACATTTCAACAGACAGTAAAACACATGTGGATTTTAAAGGTTGAATTATTTTCCTTTGGTAGATTTCATTTTCTCAGTATATTCTTGTTAAAAGAGAGTTAATTATAAAGACCCATTCTTCAAAGAAAAGAAAAAAAAATCCCCCCTCACTCTTTAATTTCTGTCTGAAGTTATCCTTTCTCTGAGGTCATTTTTAGACAAAACATGTAATTGACACACCTAACCGTCAAACACCCCCATCCTGATGTTAACATCAAAAAGTACAAGGAAGATTAAACATCAGTGACATTCCAAAATCACTTTGTGGTAAATCCAGGAACTACCACACAGAAACCAGAGAGGTACAAGCAAAGAGAATCTACACAGTTAGAGAACAGAGAGGGGAGACAAGGGCTGCTGCTGGTCGGAGTGTGTTTTAACTGGGAGGAAGTATTTGTAATTTGTTAAAATAGATCATTAAAAAGAAAAACCATCTCTTCAAGCCACTGAGAGGAAGTAGGATACAGGAGCTTTTCCAACAATATGCATACCAGAGATGGCAGTGGACATATTTAGTTGAAAAACATGAAAATCTCTAATAATAATGTTAAACTATATATTATACTCTTTTCAACACAGACTTCCTGAAGGAATACAGAAATATAACAACTAAAACAGTCGGCACAGTTAAAAAACACAACAATATAGAAGATTTTCAGATGAGTGAGTTATGATTTGTTTGGTCTGATTCATTTGAAACCTTAGTGGACTTAGAAACAACATCGTCATGTTGGTATGTGACACTACAGCAACTACTGGACCACCGATGTTGTGGCATGGGTTTGTATTTAGTAACAACTTGCCTTAGGTTGTTGTAGCTTGTGACTGTAGCAGCTCTGTGTTTCTGTCCTCAGGTCAGTGTGGATGAGTTGTAAAGGTTTGATGCAATCCTACTTCTTATCCAGGTTTTTCTGCACTACGCAGCTCATCTATTTTTAAAGCACTGCTGTACCACACTCTCAAACATCTGTTCACTTTGGAGTTAATAGCGAATCCACAGTGCCCTTCATGCATTCTTCTCATTTACTGCCTTATTCTAGTAGTTTGAGGGTTTGCTGAGTGGATGGGATTGTTTTCATGCAGCTCACATGTTTTCATGCTGCTGTTCCTTTGTGTCATTTTATGTTTTTGCTTGTAAATCAGTGTATTTTTTTTTTTTTTTTTGCTGCACTGCAACAGCAGGGGCAACCTCATATTCACGAATGTCAGTGACTGACTGACTGATCATGATTCCACCATCAGGCAATCGACTGCCTGAAGAGCGTTCAGGGCCTGCACTGTTTACATTCATCTCAGTTGAGCTTTGTTTTTCACCAGCTATCAACAAACAACATTATTGTAACACTGTTACAAGGTAACTGTGAATTGATTTTCATCAAATATGACATGACAGGTAGAAATGCTTACATCTAGGAAAGTGTTCCTACTTAGATTGTGGTATCTAGTGGGTTTTATCCATACACAGAAATGTACTGCTGGTGGTCAAGTGCTGCTTGCCTTGTACTTTTTATTTTATTTTATTTTATTTTACAATATTGTTCTTACTGTATCGCTGTTGTGTGCCAGAAATAACACCATTTAAGACCGTTTAGTGTTTTTAGATTTTGGTTTCCCTATGGAACAAAGTATTACATAGAAACGTACGTCTGGAAGTGAGTGGCTGCTCTTGTCCACTTGGTTTTAGCAGCAGACTGTTTGACTTCCACGTGACCAAATCTCTGCTGGTTGTTCCCGACATGAGAGCCACATGTAAGAGGTTTGTGTCATTTAACAGTCATGGGAGAACTGTCACATGGAGTCAGGTGGATCAAGGTGTGAATTGGTGTCAGACCACCTGGTGAGGAAGGTATTGTCGGCGGTGGGTGTTAATACAGTCCTCACTCCTCTTTCAAACCCTCATCTGTCTTTGTTGCTGCTGCGGGATAGAGTGTTGCAGGGGAAAGTCTTGTAAATGAATTATAAACAATTTTGATTTTTTTTTAATGCTTTTTGGGAACATCTTTTGCTACTGGTGATGGTATTTAGGATTCAAAAATCTAAACAGTGCTTTTCATTGGCTATGAAAGTCATTCTGCTAAACAAAACCTTTGTTGGTCACAGAGTTTATTCTCTCCAATGATCCTTCGGCTTTGTGTTGAGGGAACCAGTTGGCCTATAAAAATACGTAACCACTGCAGCACTCTGAACTGCTGATCCTCCTACAGTATGTGTACTTCTGTTAGTAATTGATTGTCTTCCAAGTGTAGGTCTGCGGCTATTGTTGCACTGGACAGTGGACAACATTATCTGCTGGTGCCTTGTTGCTGTTTGCTGCAGTAGTGTTGGTTGTCAGCCAGGTCTTTTGTATTGCAGTTTCAGTAGCTTTGCAGTAAGTGTGTTGTGCACTGGCTCTGGTTTACTTACAGAATGAGAAACTTCATCATTTTACTTTCAGTTGATTTGCATTTTTAACCAACATACCTGTTTCCTCAAATGTTATCTGCAGTTTATTTCACATTATCTCGGGCAAATCATGACATTACAGTTTTTGCCGATTGTTTACACACGTTTTGCGAAATCTGTCTCATTATGTCAAAACTCTACACACAAGCAACATAAGGCACAACACTTGTTGTAAAACACCTCACAGCTCTGTCAAAACTCTACAATCAAAACACAACAATCCTTTCTAACAACAAAATAATACACACATGCACCACTTGAATCATTTTCAAATCAACAGCAACACAATGATGCACTTGACACAAAACGCTTCAGTCTTTGCTATTTTATTACTATTTCCTCAAATAATTCTGTGTGGAGCTCATTTCTACAGTAATCAAAAAATCATTCCAGGGAAATGTAAAGACCTCATTCACATCGCAGACTATTTCAGATGGTTCCTGGTTAAAACAGGGAAAATACCACTGGATCCAAGAGGCATGCAGGCATGTGGTTGGTGATCATGCTGAGAAGAATTCTGCAGTTAGGTTCAGAAATGGGCAGTAAGGGGACAACGGTCTGTATACAGTTTTTTTCCAATTGCTAAAACACAATTTTACAAACTAGGCTGGTTTTATCAAAATACTTAACACAATTCACAAAACCACTCACCCAAACTGCAAAATACCTCATATATCCTGCAAAATGAAGCACTGCAACCAAAACTACACATAGCATTATAATAATCAAACTTTTGCACCAAATGGTACACATTTCATTCATATCACCAGATTTTTGTCTAACCAACTACTCACTGTTGGGCATAATGAAAAGCACTCTCATCTTTAGCATGCTTTACCATAATACTAAAATAGTTCAAATTGTAGAGAATTCTTCAGATTGTTCACATGCACAGAAATATTTGCAGATACACACACGTGCTGTTTATCTTTTCACCAAACCAGTCAGTGCACAGCAGATACTGTATATATTTACATTGAACAAAAATATGCTCACAAACAGTAAACTGAAAAAGAAAATTGCAGGAAAAAAAGACTATAGAAAAACTCTCACTCCAAGTGTTTGTCTTATCTTGCTTGTGTGTAGAATTTTGACACAATGAGGCAAATTCTGCAAAAGTGTGTAAGCAAAACTGTAATCTACCTCTGACCTCCTATACATTTATATCAAGTCTTTGTGAAACACAACCACACACCAACACACACATGTGCTTACACACAATTATTCATATGTTTACATCACACCCTCTCTCTGAGGAGATTTTCTAGTTATTTTTGTTTGTCTGTTTGTGTGGTGAGTGCGTCACACATGTGAAATAGTGTTCACGCTGATGAACTGCAATGTCAGAGCAATCCTCATACGTCCTCTATCCTTCTACACACACATACACACACACACACACACAAAGGCAGCTGGCACTCTGGTGCTGACTGAAGCAATAAAGAGACAGGTAAAGCACAGCGGGGGGGGGGGGTGGGGGGTCTCAGCAGTATTTCTGCCTCTTATTCCTGCCTGAGGCCGAGGCACAGAGGGGACGGAGTGTCTACCGCTGGTTGAGGGGTTCTTAAAGATCCATGTCCCTTCCTTCACCTCAGTATGTCACTAACCGGTTACATCACCACATGTTTGAACAGACAGACACAGTAAAGTCACGTAGTCTAAACTCATGTGTTTATTTTTTTCTTATATTGTGTTGTATTGTGTCGTGTTGTGGAATATAGAGCTGTTTAAATTCCCGACTGTATTTTTGTCTGTGTCTCAGAAACACAGCTCCATACAGATAGTGGAGCTACTGTGTTAAAGGGATAGTTCAACATTTTGGCAAATTGGCTCATTGCCATAATCCCTATAGTCATAGCAGTAGGTTCGTTACCTTTAACTGTCACTGCAATTTTTTTTTTAGAACAGCCGAGCGCAGCCATGAGCTGCTCAGAGCTACACTGTAGGCTACGGAAGATCATGGGATTTCTTGGTTTCCCTAATCAAACTCAATACACAATCCAACAACTCCACAACGCTCTGGTGGACAAGTTGAGACCCGCACATTCACCACGCTATGAGATAATAACGGAACGTTACGAGACAGAGTTGTTTTAGAGGTAAATGCAGAGACTGCTTGATGAAAAACTGTCCCTGAAGGCAACGCGCATCAGCGGTTTTGCATGAACACAACCTGTTCTGGTACAGAGAGACACAGTTAAACAAATTCATAAATTAATTGACTAAAAGTAATAAAACCATGAGTTCTGGATGGTGAAATAATTAGTCAGTTAAAGGGACAATGAGGAGTTTCTATTTGGTTATAAAAAAAGTCTCACGTTAATGTGGATGAATCTCCGCTACCCACACTTGTTAATGGGCCCATTTTCGATAAATATATAATTTTGTCTCTATCGTTATTTTGTTATTATTAGTGGTGGTGGAAATGCTGGTCGAGCCGACCAGCATTTCTTTACTTTCGGTTTCGTGGCGAGTCATGAGAATAACGCCACCGAATCGCCGTTTATGGTCGGAACTACGACGGTATGTGAACCTCTTTGAACCTCTGACTTAAATTCTTGATGAATGAAAACATGAGTCTGTCTTGCGCCGGTCAAAGAATTTCACGGTGCGCGGAGGCTCATAAATGTAGTGTGAAAACACTTCGCTTTTCCAAAACTCCTCGTTGTCCCTTTAATGAAGTGAAGTGTGAGCAGAAGATTCTGTTGTGACTTTTTTTTTAATTACCTGTATTCATAAATAAATAATTATCCCACACGTCTCAAATCTTAAAGGGATAGTTCAGCATTTTGGCAAATTGGCCTATTGCCATAATCCCTATAGTCATTTATTTATTTTAATGTTTATTTAACAGGGACGATACACACAACATTGCCACAGAAAATGGGAAAATGTGATGCATATAAGACATCTAGCTTCAGCTATTTGCAGTCTTTGTCCCTGCATGGCAGTAAGTTTGTTACCTTTATTTGTCGGTGCAAGCTATTTTTAGAACGGTGAAGCTACGCTATGGAGGCTCATGGGATTTCTTGGTTTTCCTCATAAAACTCATCAAATACACAATCCAACAACTCCAAAATGCTCTGGTGGACAAGTTGTAACCTGTGAATCCCATTAGCGTAGTTCTGAGCAGCTCGCGACTCGGCAGTTCTAAAAATAGCTTGCAAATAAAGGTAACAAACCTACTGCTATGCCTATAGGGATTATGGCAATGCGCCAATTTGCCAAAAATGTTGAACTATCCCTTTAATGTTTGTTTGGTCTTCTCTGGTGGTAAACATGATTGCCAGTCAGATAAGAAGAAAATGACTATGGGCTCTTAAATGAAATCAATTGACAGACTCACACCAACTGTATCCTCAAAATCAAAAATGTGTCTCTAACGATATGATGATTGAAGGGTTTTAACTTCAAAAGGTCAAATTTAATGACGTTTAGTTGAAAGTCTCAGCTGCATTCACCCACAACTATCTCCTGTTCCTTTTCTACTGCCGGTAAACACAGTAACTCCCAGAAACATAACATCATTCTCAGGACATTTAAAGGGATAGTAGCATTTTTAAAGTGGGGTTGTATGATCTACAAATAGCCCTTAAGTACTTTAATTGCAGTAGAAGACTCTCTACACTCCTCCTGTTAGCAACGCCAGCCCATAGCCCTGCCCAGAGATTTACAACATACAGTGTTGTGAATCGACCCAAAGAAACGGCCTATTTTCGCGGCCTAGAAGAGGTTTTACCTGGAAAAAAAATACACAGTTAGGCCGTTTCTTTGAGTCTGTTCACAACACTGTTGTAAATCTCTGGGCAGGGCTATGGGCTGGCGTTGCTAACGGGAGGAGTGCAGAGAGTCTTCTACTGCAATTAAAGTACTTAGGGGCTATTTGTAGATCATACAACCCCACTTTAAAAAAAAATGCTACTATCCCTTTAAGCCTCAAAATGTAAAAGTAAGAAATTCAATGTCACGTGTGAGACATTTGTCTTTTCTGTGACCTGGTAGTGCTTCGACCTACAAGTTCGATATGATTTTTCTTTAGATCTTTTATGCACAGATGAGTGTGTGGAGCAGGTTGACAGCCACCTCCTGTTGTAGCTACTGGCTTAAAACAGAAGTAAGCGGAATATTTGTGTTAAAGCAGATATCAGTGGAATGTTTTTGTTAATATAAGTCCTAAATAGTCCTATTTTCCGTCAGCAATCACTTACATGAAGTATTTCAGCCTAAACACGAGTCTCTCCGTCACTCTGCTCTGCTGTAACCCGAGGAGAAAATTTTCCTTGTGGGATACAAGTGTTATCCAATGAGGGGAGAGAACGGCATGAAGGGCTGTGTGTGCAGCCAAGGGATGCGCGTGAATGTGGTGACGTAGCACGAGGACCAATTGATGCCTGACAAGGGCGGGGGCTGCTAACTCATGGTGCGTTCAAGGAAACTCGTACTTTGTGTTTTTCCTTCCTGTGAAGTCATACCAGTTCGATCTGGTACGAGTTCACGGGTCGGAAGTTACGAGTGGCCGTTATAGGGAACTTTCACAGACAACAGGACGGTAAAAACACGAGCTACGGGTTACCTGGAACGCTACCAAGTCGTAGTTGTGACTTGAAGCTGTAACTTACGGTTTCAAAAGCCTGCCTTGAACACAGCATTAGCCGAAACGGCCTTGCCACTGATATCTGCTTTAATATAAGTCTTAAATAGTTCTATCTTCCGACAGCAATCACTTCTATAGAGTGTTTGGTTTGAAACACGGGTCTGTCAGTCACTCTGCTCTGCTGTAAGCCCAGGAGAAAACGTCTTGTATCCTACAACCTTTATCCAATGAGGAGAGAGAACGGCATAAAGGGGCGGTCCTCTCTGTGTGTGCAGCCAAGGGATGCGCGTAAATGTGGTGACGTGGGGACGAGGGCGGGGGCTGCTAACTCCATCGGCTGACAAGACGTTAGCCAAAACCACCGGATCGTTTCTGCTTTAACACTGTGCCGAGGTTCACTTCTTCCCTCTCTTCTAACCTTTTGCTCCTCCTAACTTTATTCCCAATTTCCACCTTCACCTCGCTCTGCCGTCCATCAGCTGCTTCCTCCTCATCAGCATTTCTCTTTCATCTGCCCCTGGGGGCAAACCGAGGAGACTGGCTCTGCTCTCAGTGCAGCACATCAAGAGGGAAATGGCAGAGAGGGAGCTGGTTTATTTATGGGTGCTCTCTGTTTGCCTGGCACACCACTTTTCAGGATGTTTCTCATAGGTATTTGTGTGTGGGGAAATTTGCTGGTACGCAACTCCAGAAAATATGTCGAAGCACCAATACTGAGAATGTATGTGTAGCCTACCACCTGAAGGTCTTACGATCAAGATGAGTAAAAACTCGCAGCGCGTTGAAAACAAGACTAAATTCACAGTGAGACTTTAGGAAGTGAAAGGTGAGTGGTGACGGATGCCCAAAACTAGTTGTTAGTTTTAACAAGGAGCCTTCGACAAAGTTCATAACATCATTATCATAGTAACCATGACAACAGATGTTGAGGTAGTATGTATTTTAAGCAAAACCATGATCTTTTTTTTTAAATTTGTGCCTAAACCGAATCAAGACATGATTGTTATTATAGTAGCTACCTGACTATATGTCACGCCACTCACAGGAGTGATTATTTCGGTAACCATAACAACAAAGGTCCAGGAAGGTAGGTGGAATCAGAGGGTTGAAATATCGGTTTGTTTCTTAGCTGCAGTTGACTAGCTGTGTCTTATCCTGTGGCTATATTCATTTGTGAATGTGTACTGTGACACAAACATATAGCTAATGATTGGTTAGTGTTATAGGTCTGTCCATGAGTCCATAAGTCATAGTAGCGCAACATTGTGCTTAATCTGAATCTTTGCTTTAGTGTAGGCCATTGTTTTGAAACTCTTTCAGAACAAGGACGCTTCACTGTCAAAGTAAACATCATGGAGCACCTAACACCCCAGGCCTCCACAAAACAAATGGGGTTGTCGGGGAGAAGTGGTTCAGGTGTGATCGCCCCTGCTGGGCCGGGGTGTGTTGATCAGACACAGAGGAGGCAGGACTTCCTTCAACAGATACACAGAAAACAATCCCATCAAAATAACACTGTATAATGGACTGTATTTCACCTGTTAGACAACAAATGTTAAAATATGAAATGCCACCTAAACGATAATGAATATGTGTCTAACACTTTTGTGGCAGTAATTAACTAACTCAGGCAGTAGAGGTGCAACTGTCATCATTCATAGCCATTTTGGCATTGTGGATTAACTGTGGAGAAACTTGATTAAACAGGTATGCTAACAAGTAGAAGGTTATATTCATCTGAAATAAACTTTAAGATCCTGTTAACAAAAACATCAGATATTTAACAGAACTATTCCCGAAAACGATCTGCTATAGTGAACTGTGGAAACAGACCATTAAACTGCATTTCATCGTTTCTGAGTTCAGGATTCTGTGGGCAGGTGCAAACTGGTAAAACATTTTGTATCCCACTCTGCATATCCCTCCCCTTATGATACAATAATAAATATATATTTATATATATTTATATATATATATACTGTAGAAATGTATAAAAGCTGGTTCTCCACTAACTCATGATTTGACTGTGGCTCTGGTTGCTCAAACATTTACAGCTGTGTGGTCACTGGATAAAGTAATGTTTCTGTTTGGCATGAAGTTAACTGTTCCTCCTGTGTTCCAGAGGGGAGACATACATTTTAAAACTTATTTTATATATATTTGGCAATATTTTTATTTTTTCAAATCTGGCATGGTGTTTCATGGCCCCTTTTTAAAAAGTGTGACAGACTTGAAACAGAATATTAAACAACTGCACCTAAGTGGACATAAACCTGAGTAATCACCTGCACAGAGTGTGTAAAAAGAGTAATGTCTTCACTGCTGTTGATTAATTGCAAAAAATACTATATGTATATAAATATATCCTATCCTACCAACCCCCCCCCCAGACCCTTTCAGTGTCAGCATGTGCTGTCTGTCAGATTCATTGTTATTCTGCTCACTGTGTCCATGAGGAGTACATGACTACATACATCGCTCATCATTCTGCAGCTCTCTTCATACTTAACCCTGAACGCATCACGCTGTCAGACCTCCACAGGAGTCAGAGCGGCTCTGATTTGCACTGCCACCGTCCAATCAGGGCTAATCTTACACCTGAGACACCAGCTGGCTGTAATTAGCTGACCAAAGAAACTGGAATCAGGCACAATTTCAGCATCAAACATCTTTTCTAAGCACTCTGTATGCTGCACTGATGATTTATAGGCTACATCTAAATAACTGGTCTGTATATCACTGAATTACAGGTAAAAAATGATGCAGTTAAACAATAAATATAATATAATATATAACATAAATTTCACATATTACATTTACATCACATTTATTATTACATTTTGACCCTCTGTTCAGCTAAAGGAGCCTTTTGGATGAGAAGTCCAGCTGTCAAAAAAAGAGAGAGAAAACCTGTAATGCGCTTTGTTGACACTCGTGCATTGTTTAAGTTTTTAGCAGGTGTTATGATTTTAAAAAAAAGTATTGACCAAATGATGTGCCTTTGGTGGTTTTTGTTATGTAACTAGGCCATGTTATACATACATTTTGTGTCTTAAAGCAGAAGTAAGCGATATTTTTGTGTTAATATAAGTCTTAAATAGTTATATCTTCCAACAGCAATCACTTACATAGAGTGTTTGGACCGAAACACGGGTCTGTCAGTCACTCTGCTCTGCTCTGAGCTGAGGAGAAAACTTTTCTCGTATCCTACAGTTTTTATCCAATGAGGAGAGAGAACGGCATGAAGGGCTGTGTGTGCAGCCAAGGAACGCCGTAAATGTGGCGACGTAGGGACGAGGACCAATAGATCCATGACGAGGGCGGGGGCTGCTAACTCCATCGGCTGAGAAGACATTATGGTGCGTTCAGGGCGGTCCATAACTCGTGTTTTTCCGACCTGTGAAGTCGTACCAGTTCGATCTGGTACGAGTTCACGGGTCGGAAGTTACGAGTGGCCGTTATAGTGACTTTCACAGGTAAAACAGGTCGGAAAAACACGAGTGGGTTGCCTGGAACGCTACAAAGTCGTAAGTCGTGACGTAAAGCTGTAATTTACGGTTTCAAAAGCCTGCCTGGAACGCAGCATTAGCCAAAACGACCGGATCACTTACTTCTGCTTTAAAGGGATAGTTCACCCTAGAATGATATTTCGCTCATTATCTACTCACCCTCATGTTGACTAAGGGCTGGAAGAATTCTCAGAGTCCACCGTCCCTTCTCTGAGTTACAGGGGGTCTCGGCATAGCAGTGCATGTGCATATAACGGTTGCAAAGGGACACCGGAGCTCTTCGTAAAAAAACACACACAAAAAAACATCCAAATACCTCCATGCTGCTCGTATGTAATGTCCGTCTTGTGCTGAAGCCCCAAATTGCGTAATTGTCCCGAAAAAAATTAAATAAGTCTATATTTTAAGCTTGTTTGTAGCGGAAGCTTCTCGAAGCTCCTCTTCCTGGTCCGTCCAAATCTCGCGTGATTTGCGCCGGCGTCAGCATGCGTCAGTGCGGTTACTGCGAATCACGCGAGATTTGGACGGACCAGGAAGAGGAGCTTCGAGAAGCTTCCGCTACAAACAAGCTTAAAATATAGACTTATTTAATTTTTTTCGGGACAATTACGCAATTTGGGGCTTCAGCACAAGACGGACATTACATACGAGCATCATGGAGGTATTTGGATGTTTTTTTGTGTGTGTTTTTTTACGAAGAGCTCCGGTGTCCCTTTGCAACCGTTATATGCACATGCACTGCTATGCCGAGACCCCCTGTAGCTCAGAGAAGCCACGGAGGACTCTGAAACTTCTTCCAGCCCTTAGTCAACATGAGGGTGAGTAGATAATGAGCGAAATATCATTCTAGGGTGAACTATCCCTTTAAGTGGAGGGGTGTTACAGTTGCCGCCTGCTCTCCCATCCCGCACGTTTGGTAAATTGAGTTGTTTACTTGCAGAACAGGATGTTTGGTCGCATCGTCCTGATTGGTCGGAGCGACCGGCAGCTGGCCTCGCTCCGCTGTGTGGAATTGTGTGGGCTACTGATTGAGCATTTCTGTTCCCTGTTTCTTTATTAGTGTGACTGCTGAAGCAGTCACACTATTGTTCTTCTGTTTGGCCATTTTCTTCCGCCTTTTTACGGTCTTCTTCTAGTCCTTCATACTTTGTGCTATTTCAACAATTCATATATCAAAACGTGCAGCTTTTTTTGAACTTTATCGGCATTACTTTTCTCTTTTTAACTATTTATACTTTTTCAAATATTTAACTTTTTCACAAAAAATCTCACATTCATCAAAGTCTCAACCTCTCTTCTTAACAACTCCACTGTAGTGTAGGGGTTAGGGTGGATGCTTGCCAACCCTAAGGTCACTGGTTCGAATCCAAGGGAAGAACTCTTGTTATGTTATGTTGAATTCTGCTCTCCTCCCCCGCCTTCAATTGGTTACAGGTGTTTGCTATCTCCTTGATTACTCATACCAGTTTGCAGCACATCATCACATTACAATGAATGACAACAGTTTTGAAAGCAGTGTGCTCTCTGTAGCCGAGTGGCAGAGTAAAGGTTTAGTGATCATATGGTCATGGGTTCAATTCCTGCCTCAGTCTTTTCACTTCATTGCTTGACTTTTGATTCCAATTATTCAGCTGTCATTGGACAGTCTTTGATTCCTCATAGTATAAAGCTCATTGTAACTCCGGTTCTCTGTGGCCATATGGTTAGTGCTCAGCCTGAAATTCACAGACATTTTCATTCTAAGTCATTCAAGCTTGACTCTCAAGCTTTCTTGATGTTGACAGTGTGCAGATCATTAACAGACAACAGTCTCTGCAACTGTGTGTGCACTGTGGCCTAGAGGCAGAGTGGAAGTCTAATGACCATGAGGATGTGGGTTCGATTCTGACCTTGGTCAAACATTTGTATGGTGATCACAGCTTGCACTATTTGCTAATTCTGCAACAGCGTTCAGTTGCTGTCAGCAGTCACACCATTTCCATTCTTGGAAATGCTTTTTCTAGTTTAAGTTGTAATAGTGATATTCAGACATGTGGAGGAGATGTTTTCACAATCTGAAGGTATTTGTGACTTCAAAGGAGACATATTTTGCCCCTTTTCCACAAATTAAAATAGTTCCCAGGTGTCTTAAAGACATGTCTGTGATATGCTTCGGTCAAAATACCCCAAGGATCAAACATCACAGCTCTTTTCATCCATTCATAACAGCCCTGTTCATAAACAGAACGGCTGGTTTCAATGCCTGTCCCTTTAAATGCAAATGAACCACTGCTTGCCCCGCCCTGCCCCTTATACCGGTACCATGGGGTGGGGTTATACAAATTTGAAAACTAATTACATCATTGAAAGACAACTGAGGGAACAGCTCGTAAAACCACATGGATTTCAACCTCAGGAGCCTGAAACAGGGGCGCAGATAGGTTTTTGAAACTGGGGGGGACAAATTTAGGGTCAGGTTGATTTGGTTTTGTGTATGTCATTATGTCAACCTCCTCTCCCTTTCTTCCATCTGCCTCTGGCCTTGCCGTCCCGTCTCCTGTCCATCCTTCTTCTGACCCTCCTTCTCTCTCTCTTTCTTCTGTCCCTCCCTCTTCTCCCTCTCTCCCTTCTGCCTCTTCAAGCTGTAGATCTAATGCACAACTAGGCCTACTGCTGCTACCCTCCAGTGGATCGCTTTCAGTTTCACCTCCCTCACTGCCATCTTCAGGAACTACCTGCAGGCCAGGACCATGACAACATTTTAACATAGCATAAACAAACATTATAACTGCTTTAAGGCATTAGCGCCATTGGCAGTAATTTAACATGGGCATACCTACAGGCTACCACAGAGGCTACCAGTCCCAGGAGCCATATCTCTACTAGAGATTATAAGATTCCATATGGATATGCCAATATAATGTGTTGCTATGGTGGCCAAACTTCCTGTCGGCATAAATGAGCCTGTCAACCAACATCACAGTACAAGCATTTTATTTTAATAAGCTTAAAATAATAAAATATATGTTATTTTGTGTAGTGCATTTTTGTCTATAATGGTTAGTAATGCCTACAAAGTTCAATTCTGGACTCTAAAAAATAATTAACTGTGTCTGTAAGGCGAGATAATAACAAGCTAACAGGCTCAGTCATTCAAATTCAATGGAGGTGATGTATGACAACAACACAATAATTGTGTTAAATACTGATTCACCTTAAATGGAACACATTGCGCCGAGTTAGTAACTAAAATAACAGTTCACGGTTTAAAATGATGACGTTAGCAATCGCTGTTGAAACTGTAACCTAACAACTTAGAGTCTAGACCATTAGGCTTGGCAATATCACGGATTCAAGCAGGCCTACACATTTCCAGAAGACCCCAGAAAGCTGCAATGGACGATTTAATTGATAATAAATAAATGCATAAAGGTTTCCCCCTCCCCTCCCCCTTGTGAAATTGGTCTCTCTTCCTCTATTCTCACTCTGTGTCTCTACTACGATTTTACTTCCACGGCGAGATTTCTTTGAACAGACAGACTACCAACAAAAATTGCAAGGTGATATGATAACGTTTATGATAACACACAGTTTACTTACAGTTGATGCTTTTTGAAAAAACGATGCAATCGTTTTCTGCTTTTTGGGTTTGGCTGGCCTCATCTTGCATGCCGTTTTGTTGTTGGTAGTTCTAGGTTATGGGGTCGGGTCCTAAACTAGGAGCTGTCCCACTGATGCCTGTCATATGCGTTCTGGGTAACTATGGTAACCAGGCTTGAGACGACGCAGCCTACCCAGCTCAACAACCGAATACAGGAGTGTAATACCGTTTCTCGCCACATAGCCCATACGCGTCCAGAGAGGCGCTATTTCGCATTTTCATTTTTTTGCATTTCGAGATTTTTCTCTCCATAAAAGTGAGGGGGACGGATCCAAGTGAATCAGAATCTGGGGGTGTCGAGTCCCACCTGTCCCACCCTCTATCTGCGCCCCTGGATTAGGCTACAGATTTTTTGTCCGTTCTCACATTTTGGGGCCAGAAAGCAAGACAAACACCCAGATATATGTTAAAGAAAGAGCCTACGCCCTAAAAGTGAATAGGTCCCCTTTAAGAATTACTTCCCTCCCCCAAATGTAAACAGCTTCCACTTTCAAGGAAAATAAAAGTTTGAAACATAACATTATTGTAACATATAAAATGTATTTTTCATTTTACATAATAAAATCAAAATCTGTATGAGCTGGTTTTCGCCCTGAGCTGAGTCAGTGATCCATCCACTGTTCCCCTGAGGCTGTGACCATGAGCAGAGGAGAATGAGGGCATCCCAGAGGAACCTAATCTTACAGCAGCAGCTCTGTTGCTCTGTCAGTGCAGGAATGTGCCGACAAGTCTCAGTGTGAAGCTACACAAAGAAATCAGAGCCTCTGAGCCTCCAGTTTATCATTCACTGTCAATCACGGTGTGTCCTGAGAATCTGAATGAACAAGCTCACCCACCACCACTGAAACAGTGGTGCAGACATCCAGCATGTCTACTTCAAGTATTTAAGAAGCAAATATATGTTTCACTGCATTTTTCTGACACTGCAGTGGGTTACAAATAAATCATTTATTAGACATTTTATCAAATCTGATGCATTTCTGTCTCATGTTGTTGCTGTCCTGTATAAAACCATATTTAAAAAAAGTGAACTCCTTATAAACTACTCAAAAGTCCATTGCAATTTGCAGTGTTTATTAAAATAATCTGATGGATTTTTTGAATGGTTCATTATGGAAAAATCCATAAGTCATTATTATCTGAAAAATACAAAATCACAGCATATTCACATTTCTCATTAGTCAGAGAAGGAACTAGCAGAGTCATATTTAAATAAATATATTTTCAGGTTTTGATAACACTCATCAATCTTGTTGTTTTTTTGTATAAAATATTAGAAAATAATGTAAATGCCCTGCAAAGTCATTTTTTTCTTTTATCTGATGCAAGTCGTCAGTTATCATCATTTTGCACATGTAGTTTTTATTTGATCTACTGTTTCTGCAAAGCATGAGCCAGAGTCACAGCACAAGAAGCATGAGCAGACTGTAAGACAACACACAAGATGGAAGAGCAGTGTTGCTGCACCTTGCACACACACACACACACACACACACACACACACACACACACACACACACACACACACACACACACACACACACACACACCCACACACACTGTGGACACACACACTGTAGCTTGTCAGCAGTGGAAGACAGATGTTGCAGTGAGAACGTAGGCGTCGTTAAATCATCTGTAGACACACCATCAACACTCATGCACAACATTCACACTGTGCATAAGTCACAGAGACTTGGGCCTGAAACTGGAGACAGCACAGACAGGATGCTTTAGTCATCACGAGGCAGAGAGGTTTGTCAGCTTCACTCCACAATCATGTAGGATAAATAACTGCTAAGTACTGTCTGGCACAGATGAGTGTATTTACATATGTGTGAGATGGCATGTGTCCAAGCCTTGATTGTATACACTGGATATGATAAATATTTTCACGTCTATCTTACGGTATGTTTATTTGCAAGACCATACATCCACAACTACTCCCAACCACTCTCAAACAAACACACCCACTACAAGAACTATGCACTGGATTCTGTATTGTTACAGGTCCCCACACCATCCATACACCCCCCCTCTCATTTACCATCTTATTTATTATAAACTTGAGGCCAGTTGGCATGTGCAATCTCTTCTATTGTTAATATGATCAGTATTGTTATTATTATTATTACATATTACAATTCAAAACACTAATAGTCGAGCACTACTGTACAGTTTTATTTTTCTTCTATAGCTCCTTCAATTCAATTTTTTTTATAATTGTCTGATTTCCTATGCCTTGCACTACACTGTATAATATTATAATTGTGTTATGTTGTATTATTTAGTTTTATATGATGGCAGATTGCTGCCCGCACACCTGTATTTATTTGATTGTATTATTGTTACTATTGTTTTGGATTTTCTTTTAAGGGACTGTGCCTAATAACACCCGGCAGGGGGACTGGCAATGTGAATCAGCCTAGGGCCCTTGGAGGGAGCGCTGACAGCTGTACACTGTCCTCCAAAAAACAAATAAATACATTGAAATTGAAATATTTTACATAAAGAACAGTTCATGCAAAAAAATGCAGCACAAAGTGCTTAGCATAAAACCTGATAAGACAAATACAAGAAAATAAAATCCCAGGTTGGACAAGGTAAAACAAGGTAACAACCATCAGGTAAAATATTATAATAACAACTGAGACAACAGTTTTGGAGAATTGGATAGCATCTTGAAGAATGTAATAGAAGTGACACATTGGGTTAAGGTAAAACAAAGCAGCCATCAGATTAAGAAAAACAGTCCAGGGGGAAACAATCATAAAAAGATGTGTCCTCAGATGTTGTTTAAAACGGCTGATGGAGTGAAATCAGTAATTTAGAAAAACAGGGTGGTGTGTTGGCAGAAGAGGAGGCGTTAAATAGAAAGCAGGACGAGGAATCATGAAAGGAGAGAGTGGACCAAATGAATTGTAGGCCCGTTCATCTGAGCCACACATGTCTCTCCACACAGCCTCCACACACTACTGTGACACACCACAACTCCAAATGATACAAGTTCATCATGTCCACACATAAAGATCAATGCAGCCAGGCTATAGGCACAGCTGCAGTAACTACAATGACACAGTTATAGTGCTGACGTTCAGCAGGTGTAATGGTTTCCACTTTCTGTGTTGGTTTAGCTTGTTGGCATGTTAACATTTACCCATTAGAACTAAAAAAGAAGTACAGTTCAGCCTGATGGGAATGTAATTAATACTAGTACTGAAGAAATGTAAAGCAAAAGCAGCACACAGGTATCTTACAGCTCAACATTCTTAATGTTGCATCGTGGGAATATTTGTGTCCAGGTGGATGTAGTATGATCATTCCTTTAACACATTCAGACAGCAATACAAACTGGGATTTCAGACACGAGCTGCTTCAGCTCCTGTTCTCATCCACACTTAAAGTTTTAAATGAAATGTAATATAATTAAATTTGATGAACAAATAATTAAACAGACCTTGATCTAATCTTCTGTAGCAAATTGACACTGTACACAGACCTGATCCCACCAGTCATTTAGTAAACCCTCATCACTGCAGCCATCAGGATTAAGATTCATTGGATGGGTTTAACGAGATTATTATCCAAATGGGCATCAGGAGTCTTCACACCAAGAGAGGGAAACGCATTTTGTTTCTCCACAGGTCTGTCAGTGCAAAAACATAAAAGAGCAAACCAAAAACTATACATATTAAAATATTAAAAGTTTTTATTTACTGACCTTGGTTTAATTTTTGCTTGGAGGCAAATTACTTCACAAATTAGATCTGCACATTACTGAGGAATTTGACAAACCGCTGCTTCATAGTTCCTCACTGTAAAGGACTAAATTATCCACATCATGTGTATTGCTTTCGATCCGTTACCCACATGTCTGCCCATTTCCTATCATACTTACAGCACAGAGATACATTTACATCTCTGATATATGTGTTATGGCCTGTGTGACCCTGTGAGGTGCAGTGCAATCCCCTCCTGACAGCTGCAGGTCTCTCATGGAGGAGGGAATTAGTGTTCATGAAAAGCCTTGGTGGATCCCTCTTTTCATCCTGCAGCCACAGGACATGGCGAATAAGCCGTAATGAGCCAAGAGCGGAATGATGGAAAATGGATTTTAATTTTCGGAGAATAGGAAAGACGAGGTAGGACAGCAGCACTTGGTAATGGCTCAAAGTATTAAGCTTTAACGTGAAAGGAGAGTAATGAGAGAAAAGCTGGTGAAGAGGGAAAAGATAATGTGCAATAGTAGGAGTTATCTTCCCCTCCCAGGTGGGGGGTAAGGAAGAGCCACATGGCTTATCAGAGGAAACAATAAAGCAGGTGCATGGAAAAAGCCCTGCAGACATTCAAACAATCACAGGGTCAAGGTGTGCTCCAAAAGATTTGACCAATACATCGTGCTGTTGGAACTTTTTAGCAGTTGTGTACATGTACACTGGTAAGAAGCTTTCCATCAGAGTGGAGCAAGAAAGACACAATGATCATCCAGACATCAGCATCACAGCACAGTGTTTCAGAGCAGCGGGCTGACGTAGTTTCCCCGTTCAGCTGCTGCCTCTTTTGAGGGGATGGATTTGAAGACTCAGCTGAGAAATAATGTCCTTCATTTCCTGTCAAGTCAAATTTTATTTACATAGCACATTTTGTGTGACAAGCACAGGCTCAATGTGCTGAACAATAAAAGTGAGCACCATACAAGATACAAAATACACACATATGACAAAAAAAATGCACTCAAGAAAACAAAGCAAAATTAGAAATAATATTAGTAAAAGGAAGGCTACCAAATGAGTCAGTTATAGGCTTGTGGCATGTGGCATGTGGCTGACCTGATCTCTAATGGTAAATTATTCCAGATAGTAGGACCATGGTAACTAAAAGCACCATTAGCTGATTGTAGAGGCGAGGAACAACAAGAAGACTGTTATTTGATGATCTCAGAGTTCTGGTGGGCGTATATTCATTGAACATGTCAGCAACATAAGTGGCTAAGACTAAAAAACAATAAGAAGTACTTTAAAATCAGTTCTTTGTTTTTTAAAGAGCCAGTACAGCGAGGTTAAAATAGGAGTAATATGTTCATACTTCTTACTTTTTGTTAAACTCTTTGAATGGGGTTTATATGAAGCCTGCTTTGTCAGTCTGGCAAAGAGTGTTTTGCAATAGTCAAGCCCGCTAGAGATAAAAGCATGAACCAGCTTTTCAGAGTCTGAAAAATTATTTTTTTTAAATATATTTTTTTGTTTTTCATACATTTATGAGGTGGTAAAAGGTCGTCCTGGTGATGTCAGCTTTATGTCTCTGAAAATTAAGATCTATATCTAAAATAACACCAAGGTTTTGTCCTCATTCAATTTTAAAAGTTGTTGCCATCCAGTTTTTTCACAGCAGATATGAACTGAATGAGGTCATGAAGCAGGCTGATGTGATAAGCAGTGACAGCTGATCTGCTTAAGAGTGATGAATGATAGATTTAAGTGGCAATGTATGAATTGAAGAGCAGGGGACCAAGGACTGACCCTTGTGGAACTCCATATTTCATGTCAGCATTGTCAGATTTACAGTGGCCAATCACAGCAGAGAAGGATCTGCCAGTCATGAACCGTACCTCCAAGGTACAAACATTTTTTGAGACGCTGAAGAAGAATTTTGTGGTCCACAGTGTCAAATTCTGCACTTAGGTCAAAAGTAGCAAAATAGAAACTTTGCAGTTATCTGTGTTAAAGGATAATTGCCGTTTTTTACAATCTGGACCTTACAGTATTTCTAGCATAAAATACTTTCATTTACTCACCAAGATAACTTTGGTGTCATTACAAGACGTTCCGACGAAATTAGATCCAGCCGAGAGCCGCGTATATCCGTATAATGCGAGAACACGGGGCAGCGCAATGCAGCCTCTAAATAACACATTACCTGCTGCAAAACTTGTTCATTTCACCAATATTTTGTTATGATACGCTGCTATTCCCCTCCGAGCCCGTGGTGGTATGTTATCAACATCCGGGGCTGTAGGTTGACCTACTGACCTCTGACCTGGATGATGTCATCTCTAAGCGCCACGCGGCGCGGCGTGTTGCTACCGCTAATGCTACGGTTCGTTTCTGCGTGTTTCTGACTTGTCAGAACAAAATGAGCAGCTGGATGAAGTTCAGCTTCCACAGACTTCCTCTCCGCAGCCTAGACTCACTAAAGCTCCGGCTAGTTGAGATAAAAATGGACCTGAATGATTATTATCAGAATGAGCCGGGCAGCGGTCGGAGATGACATCATCCAGGTCAGAGGTCAGTAGGTCAACACAACACTAGCCTATCATAACTAAATATTGGTGAAATGAACGAGTTTTGTGGCAGATAATGTGTTATTTAGAGGCTGCATTGCGCGGCCCCGTGTTCTCGCATTTTACGGCTATACGCGGCTCTGGGCTGGAGCTAATTTCGTCGGAACGACTTGTAATGACACCAAAGTTATCTGGGTGAGTAAATGATCGTATTTTATGCTAGAAATAAGGTCCAGATTGTAAAAAAAAACAAAAAACGGTAATTATCCTTTAATGTGAAGATTATCTACCACTCTGACCAGGGTAGTTTCTGTACTATGATGAGCTCTGAAACTTGACTGGTAGGCATCAAACAGATTATTATGAGACAGATATTAGTGTAGTTGTTTGTAAACAACAATCTTAGACATGGACACAAACTACTATTTATTATTAATGTAGATGGAGTGATGAAAGGTAGTGTACTGATTTGTGCATGTGGGCAGGAATTTCCCATTTTGTTTTTGTGACAATAAAATATTGTGGTTAAAACATTTGGACACTTATGGATATTCACAGTCATACAGCACTCGCTGGATGTTTAACCCCTCATGCTGTATTCATTGTCTGGAAGCTGCCAAACTCTGTATGGTTTATCTTTTGGGGACCATGGATGTCATGGCATTTATGAGAGATTTCCGTCAGATAAATTGTTGGAACAATCAGCAAAATACCGGTGTAGCTGTATAACTGGAGCTGTGCAGCTAACGTGTCTAAAAGAGCGCGATGAGTTTTATTGAGGTTTGGGAGAATATGAGAAACAAAAGGGCAGGATGTGGAGGACAGAGAGATTATAGAATGGGATGGTAAATATTAGGTGAGCTGTAATTTTCTGTGCGCGTGCGCGTGTGTGTGTGTTTCTATGAGAGAGAGAGAGAGATGGGGAGTGGAAAATGGATTGAGAGAGCCTGATGTAAATGGCTCAAAGGACAGCATCATTTTCACAAGAGTGCTTCAGAAGCAAAAGAGAACGAGACAAAGAGAGAGAGAGAGAGAGAGCAGCAGAGCGGGAGAGTGGACGGATGAGGTAAAAATTATCATGATGGCAGGAAATTACATCTGCGTTGTGTTGTTTTATTACTGCTGATTGCATTATCCTTTGATACTCGTGATTTAAAATGTTAAAGCATCTTCCTTCTTCCTATTTCCTGCAGCCAATCTTGAGCTTCACCCAGCAGAAGGATGGCCAAGGTCCATTACACCAGCCCACACTCTGAATACTCCTCCTGATTGCCTTTGATTGTCAGCACATATTGTGATACAGAATACACTGATTCTTAGCACAGAGTATGATTAGCCATGATTAGCTTTGTAACCTACCAATGGATGATATGCTGCTGTCATTATAATCAACAGGAAGAAAACGCAATGAATTGAAGTGAAGTGATAAAGGTGATGCAGGCTCAGGATCACAGGCAGAGGAGATGAAGTAAAGAGCCATACATCACGATTGTGTAACAGATAATGAAGAGTATAATCCAAAGGGCTAAAATGAACAAATCTGCCTTAGTGTTATTTATGAAATAAATAGTGTATTTGTATAGACAGGGAAACAAGGCTCCTACAGGCTACAGCTGTGATGCAGTGCGTTTTGTTTTGAGCTAAATTAGGGACACCTGCACTCTCAAACAGTTGATGCTATCTAAGGAGTGAAAAAATATATATTTTACAACCCTTATTTTATACTTAAGACTTTTATAATAACAATTACTGCATGACTAATTTAATTTAAACTCCTTTTATGTCTTCATTTTATTAAATAAGTAAAACTGAGTTTGCTCTGAGACCAAGATTTCATTACTGGAAATGATGTTTGCCTTCTAATCAAGATTAAATGCACCAACAACAGTTACCCCAACAGTATTCAACAGTGGCTATGCTGTGTTGACAAAACATTACCACCAGACAGTGGTAAGGATGGCTGCATGATCACAACGACACAACAGCTGTAATCCATCCATCCTAATCTTAATCCCCCCCCCCCTCCCTAATCTACTTAACACGTTCTATCTGGTTCATTTCATCCTCACATGTGGATGTGTTAATCACTTCTCTTCCATCTTGGAGGCAGCTTTATAGTTAGCACACAGAAACAGGAGTGATATCAGTCAGTCTTAGCAAGAAAGCAGATTATGTGCATTTATTACCAATACACATAGTACAAAGGAACTGAAATGTGTCTTAGAGTCTTTGGTTTTTATGTATTCAGTTGTTTTTTTCTTGTTGTTTATCATCACTATCATTAGTCGCTGTGGACTCACATACTAAACCAAGTTAACTGTGACACGTGCTCCGTCCACAGCCCTGGAGGTTATACCTCCTACATGGCAGAGGCTAATTGGATGAGTCCGTATTAATTAACACTCTATGACAAAAGGCCAATTAAAACCTTCAACTGTCCACACCCACACCCCACCCTGGAAGTGTTGTGTCCTCTGACAGCCTGCTGAAGCTCTGAGCCTCTCTGCCTGTTGTAATTATCCCTCTGTACTGCTCAGCTTTATCACTAGGCCACTTTAAATACACACAACGATGTTTGTTTGGAAGTTGTGTTTCGGGTGGAAGCATCACAAAGGAGAGCAGCAGCAAACATCCCCATTGGCTAATCCTGCTGTGAATGTAGCTCTTGTTTCACTTTCTAGTGTTGGATGACAAGATCAGAGCTTTCCCTTGTTTAATCTTTCAGATTAATTTGTTGACTGTATGCCGTTGTTGATGTTCCTTTGTTTGCTTTGGACTGGATTCAGAAACCCACTTCTCTAGTTAACAGTTTCAGCAGTGAAATCCTCCCAAGGTTTTTCATCTGTGAACTGAAATAAAGCAGGTGTTTACAGCACAGTCAGGATGTATTATAATCAAACACTTTATCTGTAGGGGTAGTCTTTGAGATTGGATTAGATCTGTGTTTCTAAAGATGCGTTTACATGCAGTGTTTTCCTCAATCTGATTGAAAACAATTGGATTAAATTAATCTTATTCGATCTGTATACATGAGTGCTAAATAAACCGATCCACATTTAATCTGCATATACATGACCCCAGCTGAGGCCGATTATATAGCTATTGCTGTCAGACTGACCGCCTGTGAGTGCTTTGAGACGGGGGCGGGGCTTACGGCAGCAGCCGCTGCTCATTGAAGACAGCAGTGATACGTGCTTTCACGTCCGAGTCTCCAAACCAGAAACATCTTTAACAACACCGGGGAAAGTCGTTAGATTTGTCTCTAGTCGCTTTTGACAAAAAAAAGTTGCCAGATTTAGCGAGAAAGTTGCCAAGTTGGCAACACTGCTTTGACTTTCCTATTTCCTATTTCCTGTTTCCTGTATGTCAATACGTGACTCCTACATACTAGGGCGTGCATGTGCAGAATGAATAATCCACTCTATCAACCGAATCCATGGCAGGAAGCTGATTATCAATCAGCGTAGACTACCTCTTTCAATCCGATCCAAAATTTAATCAGATCCGGGTGAATCGGATCCGGTAAGGTGTTTACATGAGAGACATTTTGAATCTGATTGACCTTTTAATCTGATTGTAAATAGGATTTTTGGACCCATGTAAAAACAACTTAAGAGGGACCGATATAAACATACATGGACTCAAATTCACAGGATTGAATTTACCATTGTCAGAGTACTCTGATTTTTACAGTTTTGGAGAGGTCATATTACTGACTCGCAACTGCAAAGGAGCAGCTCAACATTTGGTAAATATACATCCTTACATTATAACAGAGACTTTGAAGCAACTCTCATGGCTCCTGTTAGTGGGTGGATATATCAGGCAGCAGGTGAACATGTTGTTCTCAGAGTTGATGTGTTAGAAGCAGGAAAAATGTTCAGGTTAAGGATCTGATCCAGTTCTCCAAGGACGACTGGGTCTCTCTCTTGTGGGCTGTTCCCGGTCTGCAGTGGTCAGGATCTATCTGGTCTAAGGAAGGAAGAGTGGTGAAGCGGCCACAGGCTCATTGATACACATGGGGAGAGAAGGCTGGCCCGTGTGCTCCCATCCAACCAGCTACTGTTGCTCAGACTGCTGATAGAAAGCTGTCACAACACACAGTGCAGCAGTTTGTTGTGTATTTGGCAGCAAAAGGGACCAACACAATATTAGACAGGTGGTCACAATGTTAGGCCTGATCGGTGTAAAGTAATAGGACTGTAAAGAACTTTATGTTGTGTCATGAAATCTCTCATGTTGGTTTCCTTCTGCTTAGATTCTAGGATGAACTAGAGAAAAGGCCCAGACTGGTCAGCTTTAATGGACATGAACGCCCTCAAACACATTTACAGCAGAGAGCCATTGTTTCTTCTCTAATGGTGGTGGTGGAGCACAGAAGCAAAGCAATGAAAAACACACAGCACTTTATGGCTGCCCTTTGTGGACGAAACACATCAACTACAACTACAATAGTGCTGCAGCACATTGTGTAAGCTGCTGGTTTTACTGGACCAAAGTTACATCAAGCTATTAATCACTTGGAATCACTCCCAGAATTTACTGTGGTGTTGTTACTACTTGAAGGCTTTGATCCCCTTTGCTGCACAAAGTCGCCACATGAAACTTTGATACCAGCACCCACATGATATACATACTAGTACTACACAAATACATACACATACAGTATATTAACATCAGTCTTTCAGCTTTGTGGTTCCCACTGCCACTCCTAAAGTTAGAAATGATATAAAATCAGTTTTCCTTGTGATGTCATTTTGTTGCCATGGAAAGTATGTGCATAACCCAGGCTGTCATGGAAACAAATGAGTGCAGGTCTATGAGAAAAGTTATGTCAAAGATGTAGCCTACTTTGAAATTCTGACAAAACCCATAGGGTGTTGTTTACTATGACTTTGACAGTAGTGATGAAATGTCCCACAGTTTATATGACAAATGACAGAGCTGCTGATGCTTTTTACAATAAAGTACAAAATCACCGCTGAACCACAACAGCTGGTTTAGAAAGTCTGTAAATACTTGATAATAATTGTGCTTTTGGTCAGCATGCAGTGTTTAACCCAAATATTATAGAACAAATAATTCCTGAATATCCACCTATCTGAAGATCACTGCAGCCAGTACTTTACGTGCATTCTCCTCTTTGACTGTGTGTTTACAAGCAGCACTCAGACAGACAGGAGCATCCATTAGAGTCCACTTTGAAACACACTGGTGAAACCACACATTTTCACCGATGGAAATGTGTGGAACTTGTGAGAGAAGCTGAGGGATGATTACATTAATGGATCAAAGCAGAGTCACTAAGGTATTTATATTTGAACTTGTCTACTTGCTCATGAAGAAGTGCATGCTTAAAGCAGTTTGTGGACCATTTTTCAGAAATATTTCAAAAACAACTTAATGGATCGTCAGTTTGTGCCCCAGCCAAACACTGCCAGGCATCTGTGCTGATACTCCTGCATGGCTGCCTCTCCAAACAGGCACTGGTCTGTATCTACTCCAGATAAAACACTGGCTATTGGTAAGAACCTCCTACAACTTCACTTTAAATAATCCAAACTGCCTCTTCAACTGTTCGTGTAGTGCAGTCTTTATCAGAATTTCTTTTTGTCCGATGTTACTTTTTTTTTAACACCAGCAAATGTGCATTGTCAGGTTTTTTCCATTGGCTCAGTCCTGCAGTGGTTTCCTACAACTGTCAAATCCAAAGGCAAAACCTTAACCTCCACCCCCCTCCCCAAAATAAGAGCTCATGTTAGCAGGCTAATGTTAGCACTTCTGTGAGGCCACACTTGAGCTGTACACTAAACTGGAAACACAGCCTAGTCTTACTGATACTCACTCACCCTAGCCCGAAAACAAATACATTTTAAAGGATAACTTCATGTGGCAAGGTGAAGAGGGCTCGGGCGGGGATTGAACCCATACCTCCCGGGTAAAAGAGTCATGCACGCTTACCAGTCACCCAAAGGGACATCCCCTTGGCCAAGTAGCCAGGGCACATGATCAATTGGAGGCATAGTGACAGGAACCTCAACTGTCACATTTACTTCTACTGAAGTCATATTGACCAAGAAGCTGAATTATTACTTTTGTAGAATGTTGTGATTTGATCTTTAGAAGGTTGAATACTGAACAATTGTCTCCAGTTCGTAAATGCAGGAATATAACTTAAAAGGGTGCCAATACTACTAACCACTGACCCAGTGCTCCGATCGATTCTAATTATCAGCCACTTAAAAATGGAAAACAAAAATGATCGACCTACAGTCAGACAGTCGTATCCAGCTTGTTTCTTCTCTGTCTGCAGACGAGTGCAGCATATTAAACCTCAGCTACATTTCAGCCTCTTTACAACAAACAGTACACAGAGGACTTCAAAGTGTAGAGTCACCCTGAATCCCCCAGTGAGGAGATAACTTACTGTATGCCAGTAGCACTGCAGGTCTGGATGGTAAATGCCAGAGCCAAGTCGGATTTCTGTTTGAGCTGCACAGTTTTATTGAAGTGACCTTGTCTGACTCTGTCGCAAAGATAAACATGAAACTCTGTGGGACAACACAAGGCTTGAAGCATTGTTCAAAGCCTAACTACAGAACTATATTGAACAATTAAAAGTTCTCACTTTTAATTCAACTTTTTAAAGTCTTATTACGAACATTTGAACACTTACTGACAACTAACTGACTGACTGTAGGACTCCCACAGCTGGGGATACATGTTGTACATGGTAGAATATGATGGAGGTCATGATAGTGGAGCTACTGAACCAGACTAAGAAACCATTTAAAGGCTCAGGAAACCTTTGCATGTGTTTGCTTGAAAGACATTAAATCCTGGATGTCCTCTAACTTCTTGCTACTGAATTCAGATAAAACTGAGGTCATCGTGTTTGGGCCTAAACACCTCAGGGACACTTTTTCCAAATGGATTCCTACTCTAGATGGGATCACCCTGGCTCAAGTACAACTGTGGGGAACCTTGGAGTCATTTTTGACCAGGACCTTTCCTTCAGCTCCCATAAAACGTGTGACTATAAGACTGCCTTCTTTCTCCTCTCCTCTCATTCGCACATTTCTGACTTGTAATTTTCTGTTGTACTTTGTAGTTTGGTCTTGGTGTCTGTCCCTCTCTCTGTGTTTCCACAGATCCACTGGAGCTCCATCTCTCTGCACCAACCGCTGCCTGTTTTCTTGTCTGTTTACAACATCTATGTCACGTCTGCCCATCCTGGGTGAGGAATCCCTCCCCTGTTGCTCACCATGAGGTTTCTCCAATTTTTCCCTGTTAAAAGGGTTTCCGGGAATTGTTCCTCAGTGGATGTGAAGGTCTAAGGACAGAGGATGTTGTTATGATGCCATGTAAACCCCTTTGAGACAAACTGTTTGTAAAATCGCCTTGCCTTGCCTTGTTTGGAGTTAATCAGCTGATTAGAGTGTGACACCATTAAGTTACAATAATGAACTTTTTCACTGTATTCTCATTGTTTTAGACGTTTATCCAAAAGCTTTCAAAGTGCTAGCTAACTCTCAAATAAATCTTAAATCTTTCCTGAAAAAAATCAGCCTGGATGCTCCTGTAATATAATTGGTATGTGCAACTACGTATATTATAGGTTTATTGAAGTATCAATCATCACTGCACCAGAAGTGCTCCAGTTTGGGTTCTAAATAACATAGCCTACACATGGACATGTGATGAAGCAACTGCTGGATCTCAGTGCTGCTTTTCACCACAGGCCGTTCCATAGACTGGAAAATTGGGTTGGAGCAGGTCTTAGATTTGTTAAAGTTGAGGGACTAAAAGAGTCCAGATGACTCCCTAACCTTGAGAGCACCTGAAGGTCTGAGTTTCTGTCCATTCCATCCTCGATTATTTACATACACCTTAAAACCATGGGCCACAGATCCCTAAATCCAATTTTTGTCATTACAGTAGTCCGAATTATCAGAAGTGAGCTGCAAACTGTAGAGCAACAAGATTTGCAGCACTTCTCTCCACAAGTATATCAAATAAATATAAAATGTGACCTTTGCAGACAAGGACAAAAAATACACAAATGAGGCTGATGTAAATTAGGTTGGGTTTTGGTCCCATACACTACATGAAGACTTGTAATCATTTTAGGTATGTCTTACTGTAATCTATTTATAGTGCACTTTGCATTACCTCTGTGTATGACATCTGCTAAACCTCCCTTGCCTAGCCTGTCTCTAATCTTTCAAGCCTTTATAAACAGGTCACAACACAAAAAAGACAGTGTGAAAAAGTCATCTTTTTATTGATGGAAGGTCAGTAAATACTAATGTAAAATGAGTAGATTATTTAAAAAAAAAAATCCTTGATTGACTGCCATAATCCTTCCAATAAATTATTTCAGGGTGTGATGCATAACCTAGAACGAACTCAACTTTTTTGTACAGTCCGTAACAGTGGTACCAGCACGGACTCATTAACATGAAGACAAACCTTACAATAAATGGAGGATAAATTATAGGACTACACAAATAAATATATTTAAATAAAAAATAAATTCATGATGGCACAGGTTAAGGAACATTGCTGCTCATAAAATCTGATCTAAGGCTTTCTTCAGACAAATAAACCCTTCATATCTGAACACTTAATTACAGAGCAAGGACACACTGGTATGGTAAAAAAAAGTGTGTAAGCGTGTGTGTGCGTGCGTGTGTTTTATTCATTTAAATAACCTGACACCCAAGAGGCAGTGGAATGACTTCCTGCTGCCTCCTTTACACCTGGCTCCACTAAACAGCTATTACTTTGTCACACGTCAACACCTGTTGCTTTCACAATGAAAAGTGTGTTTTATGGCACAATATGATCTCAAAGATCCATTAAAATGAAAAACATGTTTCATGTAGACCCCCCCCCCCCACAAGACAAGACTGCTAGTGATGCTACATCAGATAAACCTGTTCGAGAACAAATATCATTGCCCATTTAAATCATCTAACAGACCATATTAGTCCTTGTATGATGCTTTTTATCAAACAGCGTCATCCATCCTATTTTCCAGAGTGTTTCAATGCCCCAGAAAACTGAGCCCAACCCAACAAGTTAACAGATCACCGAACAAGAGGCTTGCTATTATGTTTGACTTTTTGCTAAACTTCTAATGAGCAACCACAGATAACTTCACAGCAATACATTTCAGAATATTCCACATGTAACATACAGTAGCTGTGGCACACAGATATTTGTTTAATACACAAAATCTCACTGGATTGTGCCTTCATAAACCTGTTTGTGATGTGTTACTCACCTCAAACTATACCCTGGTCAAAAAAAGACTTTGTATAAAAATCTACATCTATCATTTTTTCCATAAAGAGTAAAGTGGTAATTATTTTTCTGTTCTGTCCCAGGATGCAATTTGTACACTCAAATATAAATATAATGAGTGCAGAATATTTTTGGTAAACTTGTTTTGATTTTTCAATAGGTTAAAGTACGAAGACACCACTCTATGAATCACAGGAAATTAGACTGTTTCTACTCCGAAAGCCAAATAATGATGGAAATTGCTATAATAATCTCAACTGAAGCACTATCTTTTTTTTGTACTTGTAACAAATCACAGCATGACTGACATCTCTGAGAGTTAAATGAGTGGATCGATACCACTCTCACAGAAGTACAAGGGAAAATGCAATCAGCTTAGCTAAGTTTCAAGACAACAAGAAAGGAGAAATAAAAAGGGGGAGCAACCAGCTTGGATATTTTCAAAGCCAACAAAGTCCACCACACAGCACCACTACAGCTCACTGATGACCACGTTTGTTTAATCCAAACACAACCCAAAGTGTAAAACTGAGCTTTGTCATTTTCCAGTCATGCAGAGACTGTTTACATGAACACCCACAAAATCACAATGTGTTACATTTCTGTCTGATTAAATGAAGGTGACTTAAGGCAGGTGTTAAATAGTGAATTTAAAGGTATACTTCAACATTTTGGCAAACTGGCCCTGTTAGGAGTAGGTTCGTTACCTTTAATTGTCGGTGCAAGCTATTTTTAGATCGGCGGGGCAGAGACACAAGCTATCACTGGAGGCATACAGTATGGTATTTCTGGCTTTCCCATCATCAAACTCATCAAATACACAATCCAACAACTCCAAAACACTCTTGTGGACAAGTTGTGACCTGCACATTCACCACGCTATAAGATAATAACGGAAGGTTACGAGACAGAGTTGTTTTCGAGCAAGTGTTTGCTTCAGGTGTTGTAATGTTACATAATACGTTATTATTTCATAGCGTGGCGAATGTGTAGGTCACAACTTGTCCACCAGAGTATTTTGGA
The DNA here is from genome assembly GCF_045865225.1 of Trachurus japonicus. Classification (NCBI taxonomy): domain Eukaryota; kingdom Metazoa; phylum Chordata; class Actinopteri; order Carangiformes; family Carangidae; genus Trachurus; species Trachurus japonicus. The sequence continues at coordinate 27,638,785 of NC_140911.1, read as the reverse complement.
GTTGTTGGATTGTGTATTTAGTTTGATGAGGGAAATGTGGAAATACCGTGCAGCTCGCGTCTCTGCCCTGCTGATCTAAAAACAGCTTGCACAATTAAAGGTAATGAACTTACTCCTAAAACTATAGGGATTATAGCAATAGGCGGATTTGCCAAAAATTTTTGAAATATCCCTTTAATAGGTGCTGGTTGGCATATTTTTGAAGTTTGGTCAGAGTCTGGCTAGCTGTTCCCACCTACTTCCAATCTTTATGCTAAGCTAGGCTAACTCTCTGCTAGTTGTAGACTCTCACCAATAAAATATGAGTTTCAAAAAAAGTTTCGTAACAACCAGCCATCTGTTGGATTTGACATTTCTCTGACAAATGAAAACCCATCTCCAGTTGTAGATTCATGAAGGACTATTGTATCAAATTGCATCATATTCTTTGATCTTCCTTCCTTATAACTGTACTACCCCTGGGTCCTCCACTACACTACTCTAACTTTCTGATCCGTCCTGACCATTAAGTTGCGTCCCTCTGCGCCTGCTGCTCCGTCCTGATCAGACCCAGGCGTGGACGCTGCCCACCCAGTCCAGGACCTGGCCTCTGTACCGAGCACGTGAGATGGGCTGAATGAGAAGCAGGAGACGAAACCTTCGCAGGAGCCCGCAGAAGACCGCGGCTGCCACCACCACGAGTGGCGACATCATCACAAAGCCCAGGATAATGAGGGCGGAGCAGCTGTTGTCGTCAAGGTAACGACAGATAGCCGATGGGGCGTCAAGGACCTGCAAGGACAAAGACGTGTGAGGTAAATAATGTGAATTAATGGATGTTTTGGCTTCAGCAGGTGTTGGTTAGGTGTTAGGTATGATCAGCTCCTGCATGTGTGTTTGCTTGAGGTGCAGATGTGGGGATGTGTGGGTAGTGGGGTGTGACAGAGTTTGTCCCAGTCTCCCTCTACAGTTCAGATAAGAAGTAGCTCAGAGCTGTCACTAACCCTCTGAGCTGTCAATCACCTGAGACAGAGGAGGGAGGGAGGAAGAGCCAGAAAAAGATCAAAAAAGAAGCGGGAAGAGAAGAAAACAATAAGTGGATAATGAGAGAAAGTGGAAGGGGTGAGATCAGAGTCTTAAGCCTCACAATTTCCTTTTGTAAGCCCTAGCAGCAGACACACACATGCAAACACACACACACACACATACACACAACAGCAACAAGCACACTGTGCTTCCACTCAGTGCATCTTCCTCCTCATCAGCTGTCAAGGTGTCTGTGCACAGCCACAGCTGGCGCCTGCAACAAATCAGAATATGTTCAGTCTGTCTCCACAATAGGAAGAACTCCCTGATGCACATTGTCTGCAGTTGTTTGCTCTGAACTGACATTTGCTCTTCCATAATCATGATCATAGTCTTGCTGCACCTCTTTCTGACCTGTCAGGTGATGCCAGGTACACGGCTGTAGCATGACTTGACATGACAGCTACACTCCGCACCTCATTACTGGAAACACTGTCTGACAAGCTTCAACATATAAGTTTAGTCATCATCTTCTTGGATGGGTTTGCTGTTTAGAATAAAAAGTAATAGGCACTAACTTGAAAAACAGCAGAACAAAGTGAAGGAGTTACAGTATGTTCCCTCAAGGCTCAGACTGTCTGGATTGATCTTCACATCCTCCAAAAATAACAGCGGCTTTACTGTCTACACTTTAAGGTGAGTAAAAGGAGGGAGTGATGCAGATTCTTCTTTGTAAATAATTTGTTGTCATACCACCGTGTTGGGCCAGAGGACTCTCATATGTGCGTTGACTAATTTCTGTGCCACTTAGACGCAGTGAACATGATCATGTTATGTCATTGTTGTGTTTACAGTTTGTTAAAGGGATATTCAATATTTTGGCAAATTTGCCTATTGTCATAATCCCTGTAGTCTTAGGAGTAAGTTCATTACCTTCAATTATCTGTGCAAGCTGTTTTTAGATCGGCGGGACAGAGACGTGAGCTCTGTACAGCGCGCTGTATTTCCACCGTTTTTGAGGCAAATGCGTAGCCGGAACTACATTCCAGACACGGCTGCTAGGCGGACTGACTTCAAAAGTACAAGTAGTTCCGAGTATTGGCTTCATGTGTTGTAATGTAATTATACCTCATTATCTCATAGCGTGGTGAATGTGCAGGTCACAACTTGTCCATGTGTTTTGGAGTTGTTGTTGGATTGTGTATTTAATTTGATGAGGGAAACGTGGAAATGTGGCACATAGGTGAATGGGCCAAAATGTTGAAATATCCCTTTTACTTAAAATGGCAAACGTGTTAGCAAACAGCTGAACAGAAATAAAGAGGAGAGAGGAAAACCAGATGCAACGACATACATGTATGTGAATATTTACATTTGTGTGTGTGTAGCTGTTATCATGACTGCACTCCCATTGAGACAGCTGCTACTATAACAGGAGGCAAGATTAACTCTGACTGAAAATTGTAATAAAACTAAACAACTCACCCTTGAATGACAAAGGAAGCCGGCGTAGAGCAGCAGTATTGCAGGCAGCAGCACCACAGAGAAGACCAGGACCAGGACCAGAGCACAGACCAGCAGGATGCACAGGTTCCACAGGATGAGAGCCGCCCCGCAGGCCACGCAGCCCAACCTGCCCCTGCGGCTGCCCCATGCACTGCCCCCGCTGTGGGCCATGGGAGGGGGCAGCATCTTCACCCCCTCACCCATCCAGAATTCCTCCTCTTTCTCCTCCTCCCCTGAGCCACTGTCATCCAGATCCACGTCTATGCCACACATCCTGGAAAACAGAGGGGGACGTGTCCAGGCCATGGTTGAACGCACAATGTGTTCATTTAACCTTCGTCTTGTGTTAGATTTCTGCTACCATCTCTTGTGTTTTGACCCAAGTCTTAAATCATCTGTAAAACACACTAAAAACCTTTATTTATCATCCCATTTGTTTCTCATCTCTTGGTTACGTTGTTAGGCTTCCTTATCCATGAAAAGCTTGGTTTTGCACTTATTACATTTCTGTTTTAACTTTAATTACAGTTTAATTATTGTTCTTATCGTTATAACAGGGTCGAAACCGACCATAACAACAGAAATGTCCTAATTTTAACCAGAGCATTTTAGAATTTTGTGAAAAACTTTTTTTTTTTTAAATATAGGTTCCTGACAAAGTCAAAAAGCCTTGATACAATAAACAAATTTATGTGGTACTTGTATGCATTCAAAACCTAAAAACGGGCCAGTGGCGACCTTAACACAAGAGGAAGGTTAAAGAATGAATAAAGCACATGTAACGAGTGTGAGGTGCTGCCTGTGTATGTGACGTATTTAGTGGGTTAAACCCTTTAGAAACATTACTGAACCGACTTTGATCGTGTGTTGAGGACATGTAATAACTGATGGTAAATACAGCCCTTGAAAATATTAGGCTACTATATGTATTTTTACTCATGTTTATCACCACTTTATTATTGACACACCCAAAAACACTTGTGCTGAGTCTTCCCCTGCAGGTTGGATGCTGTTTGCTTCAGTTGCATGTAATTATTGCATGCATGCTGAATTTTAATATCTTCAAGGGGAGCAGTGACAGGGCCATGGCCCCCACACTGCCCCCTTCTTCTTACCACCCAGGCAGCCAATATCTCATTAGTCTATGGAAATGAGGAACCTATAGCCTGCTTTGACTTGACACACACGCACGCACGCACGCACACACACACACACACACACACACACGGACTGCATACACTTCAACTGTCCTTCCATCGATTTCATCCATCAGGGTTTGTCACTAAAGCCGCACACTGTGTGTCAATACGATCCATTTTGAAGGGAATCTGTCTAGAACCTTTTAACCTGGACGACTTGAGCTGCAAAAACAAACCAGAGCTGCTCAGCACCTGCATCACATCTGGACTGGACACGTGCTCTGATCATATCACAGCAGTTTCATCTCATCTCTATCAGCTTTTTGAAGAGCCCTTGTTCTTTCAGCATCCGTGGCTGAACCAGAGTGTGTGTTGTGCTTATTTTCCACATAGCTGCTCTGCTTTGTCCATCTGTAAACTGTAAAAGAAAGCTGTCCGGGACGATCCCTGCATGCACACACGGTGCAGTCGCCAATAACAGAACATCTTTAAACAAGATTTACATGATCGTTGCTTACCTTCCAGATGCTGTTGTCCTGTGATGTGTTTTGGTAGATTCCTCCCCCACTGACCTGGAGCGATTAGTTTGTCTACACAGAATTAAACCAAGTCCTCCACTGTCATGTTTTATCCAGTCAACAGCAACAGAGAGAAGCACCTGTGACTTGAACCCTGCGCTGCTGAGGTGATGCTGATGTGAGGAATCTCCGCGAGTCTGAGGGAGCCGCGACCCTCCAGAGCGCGCGCTGAACCGCTGGGTGCGCGCTCACAAGGCAGCGCAACGGTTCAATTTCCAGCGTTGACAACGACAAAACAACGAAGGTGTTTCTATTAAATCAGACTTACATTTTCCAACAGATCACGCCCTCACACACACACACACACACACACACACACACACACACACACACACACACACACAAATGTAAAAAAGAAAGAAAGAAAGAAAAGAAAAAGAAAAAGAAAAAAAGAACAATTAGCCTATCAAAGTAGCGTCTGTAATCTACTGAAATGTAACTATCATTATCCTGCAGCTGTTGAGCCCTATACCTGTGCAGGTGACCACCACTTGAATTCACAGAGGTCATGTGCTGTAGAGTGGAGTGGACACTAAACAGTGTCACTCAGTTGACCTTAAACTGTATCAGAAACACACTGATTGTGAGGACAGCTATGAGGTGTGTGTCTTACAGGGGAACAGAGATGAGCTCAAAGTTTGAGGGGAACACCTTCTCCATTAATACATGACACTATATTGTGATGTGCTTGGACCTGTTTCTCTCACACTCCTGTCTACTTCTCACTAACCTCAGCATTGTCAGACTTGTGACTGTGAGATAAGAGGATGATTGATTTGTTTTGCAGCACAGACAGACAGGCAACCTTTCTCTGTTCAAATTTAATTACACAGAACAAGGGAGAAAAGATGGGAGGATAAGAGGCGGGGCTGACGAGAAACGGAGGGAAAGAGATTGTCTGAATGTGGAGATAAAGATGCAGGGGAGGTTCATGGAGGGGTGAGAGATGGGGAGATGGAATCTTGAGAAGATGGAAGTTACAAAGCGTGCAACATCTTTGTAGATCCTGTAACATCTGCTGACATCTGCTGGACCATCGGTGAACTTCTTAACCCACATGTTTACTGTCACTCACCTCCTATTTTCTATCTATTTCTATAGCCATCCATAGATAGATAAACATGAACAGTCCAACATGAACAGTTTGTCCAGAGTTTGTCTACAGTCCAACTCAGTGTCCACCAGCCGTCCTCTCACACTGTGTCCCTTTTTATTTAATCTAACATGAATTGAATCTCCCATCAGTCTTTGTATGTCACTCTGTCACTCACAGCCTTGTTCCAAGTAGAAGGTAGCTCACCATCCATTTATTGACCAGCATTTAGCTGGTTGCCATGGCAATTCCTCTTAGTTGAGTGACATTTCAGCTCAACAAGTCGGACCTGGAAACCAGCTACGAACCCATGGATCAATCCAATCAGCCTATCTGTTTGACTAAATCTTAGGTCTTTTTTCCATTTTGGATCAGTAACAGATTTTGTAACAGCTTGTGTCTGTATTTTCTGTATACTGAAAGATGTTGGCTGCTATTGCTCCCCTCTACACTGCTTACAGAGATCCACTGTGGTGTTAGATAGGAAACCAAGTGAGTATTCTGTGTTAGCCATATCAGTTAGATATATTTCAAAGTTAGGCCTTTTGATATGAAATTCCCTCTTCCCTCCTTCCAGAGTGAGCTTTATCTGAACTCTAAATACTTGGCTAAAGAGACTGTAACTAGTAGACAAGATATGACTCAAGCCAAGGTAGGTTTATTTGCATAGCCCATTTTTATAAACAGTTTGTCTCAAAGGGCTTTACACAGCATCGTAACAACATCCTCTGCCCTTTCATAGAATCATAGCAACCTAAGTGAAAACTCTTTACAAGTAAATAACAGGAGAAACCTCAGGGTGAGCAACAGCAGGCTGGTTTAGGAGCAGAGGAAAGAAGGCGATGCAGGTGGTGGTTGGTGCAGAGAGAAGGAGATCTGGAGAGATTTGTGGAAACACAGAGAGAGTGAGACACCAAGGCCAAACTACAAAGTGCAACAGAAAAGAGGAGAGGAGAGGAGAGGAGAGGAGAGGAGAGGAGAGGAGAGGAGAGGAGAGGAGAGGAGAGGAGAGGAGAAGAGAGGGCTCCATGTTACCTAGAGTGTCTGCCTCTCTGACTCATGGAGAGAGTTGGTTCCACAGTAAAGGAGCCCGGTAACTGAAGGCTCTACCTCCCAGTCTGTTTTTAGAGGAGTCACTAACAGAACTGCATTCTGGGAGCAGAGTGCTCTGCTGGGGCAATAAGGAGCGATGAGGTCTTTTAGATAAGATTGAACTTTGTTATTAAGAGCCTTATAAATCAGTAGAAGGATTTTGAAATCTATAGGAAGCCAATGGAGTGAGGCTAAAACAGACTAAATTGAGACTAAATGACTCCAAGGTTCCTCGCAGTTGTACTAGAAGTCAGGGTGATGCCATCTAGAGTAGTGACCTGATTAGAGAAAGTGTCCCTGAGATGTTTAGGTCCAAACACGATGACCTCAGTTTTATCTGAATTCAGTGGCAGAAAGTTAGAGGACATCCAGGATCTAATGTCTTTCAGACAGTCTTGCAGATTGATGCGGCGGCTTCTGTCATCTGGCTCCATGGACAAGTAGAGTTCCGTATCATCAGCATAACAGTGAAAATTGATTGAGTGCTTCCGGATTATGTCACTTAATGGGAGCATGTAAAGAATGAAGAGAATTGGCCCTAAAACTGAACTCTGTGGTACACCATACGTAACTCTGCTATACTTTCAGATAAGTACAGGTATGCTGTGGTCGATGGTGTCAAATGCAGCACTAAGGTCCAGAGACGAGACCTCTGTCTGAAGCTATAAGAAGATCATTAGAGACTTTGACCAGTGCTGTTTCAGTGCTATGGTGTTCTCTGAATCCAGATTGGAAAGCTTCAAAGAGCTTGTTGCTGTGCAGATGTTCATGTAGCTGCTCCAGGACAACCTTCTTAAGGATCTTGGAGATGTAAGGAAGGTTGGATATAGGCCTACAGTATAGTTGGCTAATACAGCTGGGTCGAGAGAAGGTTTTTAAAATAAAGGATTAATGACAGCCACCATAAAGGCCTGTGGCACGTAACCTGTGGCTAAGTATATGATATGATATGTGGCTTATAATATGACTGACGAGTGTAAATTTAATACAAATGTGACTCATCCCATCTTATTTTAAAGAAGATAAATCATGAACAAATAGGAGAAATTAGTATATTTGTGTTAAACTTTCACAGCATCTCATTAAACTCCATGGCACTGACCACAGTGAACAGTGATAAGGAAGCTGTGATTAATCTAATGGTCCCACAGTGTCCAAATACATTTCTTGTGTATTTACTTACAAAAGACAACCAGGCTATCACAGTAGAATTTATTGCATTGAAAGCAGATTAAAAGGAATGACTACAGCTCACAGGCTATAGTCATGTCTGGATGCACAAATGCACACATATGACTGTGTAAATCAGCAAACAGGGTGCATAGAGTTTATATACAATAGAGTGTAATCTGATAGCATGACTTTGTGAGTGTTTGTGGCTTAAAAGAAACATTTTAACATGAAGTGATGTCTTATTTTCAAAGTGCCTTTACAATACTACAGATTGGTACAAACAATGCAGCGTGGGGGGAGAGAAGGCAGGAGAGATGAGCAAAGTGACAGGAAAAGTCAGACAGACTCCAAACCTACCCTCCGTCTGATGTATGTGGTAGTGTGTGATGGTCTGTGTGTGGGTGAGCATGCTTATTGGAGTGTGTGTCTGAATGGGGCAGATGGTGAGACTGAGCCGCACTTAGGGTGTCAGATAAAGACGGAGGGTCCAGGCCGTTGTCTGCTGGATAGAGCTGCATCACCGCCCCCTCCTGGGCACCTTCCTTACTGCAGGACTGGCAGCTACAGTGGAAGATCCTCTCCACCAGCTTATCCACTCGAGGAGAGTCTTCACTGCCGGGGCACTCCAGAGTAACCTGTTCACACACACACACACACACACACACACACACACAGACACATATGAACAAGTTGAATGCTTTTGTTTCACATCTAGAGACACTACTACCACAGGCTACAAATCTAATTTATTGGCAATATGTGAACCTGGACTTTATCCCAGCCGGAATATATTTGGCCATCTCATCTGCTTCTAATTTTAAACATAGAACGGCTGTCATGTTTCTACTTTTATCTTGACACGCTACTGTTTTATTATGTTAATTCTGAATATTTTGTTATGTACTTCTTATATCACTTTCAACAAAAACACTATAGGTTAGAAAAATACATCCCATCCTAATTGTAAATTAAAAAATATACACCGAAAAATATATATGCAATCCTGTAAATAAAATGGCACTGTAAATAAAAAGGGACAAAAATATGTATAATAGGTTATTTGTGATCCTTTTGTCAGTAAAAGGTGTGAGAGCATTAAACTTTTTTCATTTCTACCATGTATTAAGAATAGATATGAAACATATAGATAATTTTCTAACCACTCCTCCTGTAAATGTCAGTGTTTCTCAGGCTCAGCTGGCTCCTCAAACCCCACACAACTTCCTGTCCCTGTGTCCACTGACAATAATAATGGAGCAGTCAGTGTTATCAACATCTACTAACAAAACAGCATGGAGCAGTATCCCCTTTCATGAGAGGTAACTTTGTTTTATTTCAAACTCAATTTGGTTTAAAGTCCTGCAACAACATTCATAAACAGGGGCATAAACATCCATGTCCAGCTCATTAGAGGGAAGGTGAGACTGTCTCTGGCCTTTCTTGTGCAACAGCAACAGAAAGAAAAATAATTAGTCAGGTAACAGCTCTGTTCTTCCAGATACACACAGTATTTCCACTGAAGTATCAGGTAATCTCATTTGGCCTACCGCTCAGTTTTCCAAACTACACAGATCTCACCACACAGCTTGTGTTATCACAAGAGTGGAAACACTTTGGCTAAAATGGACAATGAACTTTGCAGGAATATACAATACAGGCTTAAATTCATGGAGAACCACAAAAATTGTGACAGAAATCGGTAACCCTAACCCTAACCCGGTTTTATGTTTTTTCCTTTGCTTTTTATTTGCTCATGAACAGTATGCTTGCTATCATTTATACTGGAAACTTGCGGTTTTTGTGTGAGTTTGACAAGTCAGTGTTGGTGTGTGCTTGCTATATGAGCTAATGTGCAATAACTCTCACCACTTCCCACTGTGTCTGGGCAGGCATGCAGGAATCACAGTGCACCAGAGACTCCGTTGACTGTGGGAATGTGTTGGGGACACTGTAACTGAAACACTGGCCCAGACAAGCTCTGCAAAAAAGGAGAAGAGAGTGCATTACTTTCATTGTGCCAACAGACACTGCGTGCTACATTCAGCTGCACGCCCAGAGCACTTGTGCTTGCGTAAGGAAGAGCTGCAGAGGAAAAAACACAGAGTCTGAAATCTGAGCTGATTTACCATGTCTGAGGATGCCTGGTCCCTCAGGCCAAACACACAGTCACAAACTCAAGACTTCCAAGGTGAAACCATAATCAATTTCTGATTGAAAATGAAAGCCATGCTTTTTTTTGACATACTTCCCTCTGAGGTTTTGAAGAAAAAACATTTTTTGGTCTTTTCATGGGATTTATTGACAATAGGAAAACTATGAATATCACCTGCCATATCATTTAATACCAGTGCCTGCAGTTTTCAGTCTATGATTATTTGGATTTAAAAGGCAGTTTTCCAGCCCATGCTTACATCAGTTTTAAAACTGTATACTGTGCTGTAAGGATTTGTTACTCATTCAAACTTTTAAATGTTTAGTACACACATCTCATGAGTTGGTTTCCATCAAATGACAGTATTTTTTTAACCTGAGTATGTTTCAATCAAAGGGTAGAATGAATGTTAATAGAGAACAGTGCCATACAAACTGAACTGAATCCCAGGGAATGTAACTTATTGACATGAAGACATTGCAGCAGTATTCACTTTCTTTCTTTTTAGCTACAGTTGATAGACTGTCAGACAGAGAGGGCCTTCATCCTGACCTGTTTTGAATAGAGCGAGGCTGACATCCCGTGTGCCCGACTATCTGTGTGATGTTCTTGGCTTCGCACCAGGCGCTCTTGTCAGGGAACAGCGCCAGGCGGTTGATGTGTGCAGGCGGTGCCGCTGAATACAGTGCAAACAGTGCGCAGCAAATCTGAATCCTCTGCCACATGACTGCACCTAAAGGGGCAGAAAACCACAGCGTGTTACCGCTTTGTTAACCTTGTTCAAGACAAAAACACACACACGAAAAGAGTTCTGACAAAGTCTCTACATGTCCTCTGGTGTCTGCAGCTCAAATGTCATCTGGTTTTACATTTAGCACGAAATGTGAACTTTGCATATCCCTGTTGATACGGATTGACAACTTCCTGGTGATTACCAGCTTGAAACCCGGAGGTCCAAGTGCCTCATATTTTGTGCAGTTATTATGTTTGGCTCATTTGAACGATTGAAAGAGACAACTTCTTAATTATCTACATCATCAGCTGCAGAGAGAACAGCATTATACAGGGTTCATATTATCCCCAAAGAGTAGATAAGAAGGGGGAGGGGGGGAGAGGGGGAGAGGGGGGGGGGCAATGTCTGCTCCACATCACCTGACTGTAATACCATCGCTTGCCTGTGCCCTCTTTAAAAACACCTCAGCCTCCTCATTCACAGCCTACACAGTCCTTCTCCCCCGCTGCTTCTAAACAGTGTGTGTGTGTGTGTGTGTGGGGGGGGGGGGTCACCACCTTGACCTCTGTGCACAGTTCTCAGCACTTCCATCGACTCTGACACCAGTAACCTGACCTTGTCTGCAGACAATCAACAGAGCCATCCACGCTGAAGGGTGGGGTGTACAAAGGGGGGGGGGGCAAACTTGGTATTATAAATATCTTTTGTGTGTGCCTATGTGTTTTTTTCCTTTTTCTTGTGTGTGTGTGTGTGTGTGTGTGTGTGGGGGGGGGGGGGGGGGGGGGGCACGTTACATGAACTGAGAAGTTACTTTTTCAAATATAATAACGACATATTAATACCTAAAGCATATTAGTATTTTTCGTCACTGATATGATTCTATTTGAGTGCAGTCTCTTGTAACCTATACAGTCTATGCTTGTAACGTGTGCGTTTCCATTAACGTAACGTAACGTCATAACGTAAGAGCCAAACTGATAAATTGGTGTTAAGAACTTTTACTTTTCTGGCTTCTCTTCTCATAACTCACAATATCAACTTCTACGTGTCACGTAGCTCAAGCAAACACGACTTCTCCGTGTGTTTTTACAGACAGAGTATCCTGAGTGTAACGGTAAGTTACCTCGTGTTAACGTTACTCGACCAACCGTCACTTTTAACAAGTGTAGGCTATCATCTGCTAGCTAACTCAGTAGGGAGAAAGTAACGTAGGCTAAATGTTGGGTAAGAGGTAAATTAAAGTTAACTAGCAAAGTGCTCTGTTGTCCGTTACTTTTTAAAGGAGTAATGAAGTACTCTGTGAGTAGTGGAGACACTTACCACCGCTCACCGACGTCGGGGAACAGTCAGTTGAGCTCTGCGCAACGTCCCGCTGAGCTGAGCTGAGCTGAGCCCCTCAAATCCAGAAGCAGGGGATGCGCCTTGATGTCGGCTATCACCGCGCGCTGATAATTAATGGAAAATATGAGCACTTGGTTAGCGGCTCGGTCTGTCATAAAACAGTTACATCATCCGGAAAGTAACCAGAACCGTCCGACCGACCGACCGACCGCGGGGAAGGATGGGGAGATGGGTTCGGTTAGGAGCGCTATCTCATCTGCGAGTCCATCAGCTCAGACCGTCCCTCCCCTTTGTTCTCTTCCAGTCCAGTGTTAAATTCCCATGTAAAGTCCCTGAAAAACACTTTCCAAGCTGTTGTCTTTTGTTGTAAAACGCTCAAGCAGAGGTTAGGCGCGGCTGAGCCCTCAGACAGGGGTCCTGCTGTGCCGTCTCTGGACGAAAGAAAACGGGGAGGGAGGGAGGGACAGCGTTGGGAAGGTTTCAAATGTTTCCCTAAGTTGGAACAAGGCGAGACCACAGATCAGATTTACTGGACAAATATGCAAATATAACGAGATTACACACATGGGACTTTTTTGCAGCGACGTGTTTATGCAGACATATCTGGTGCTGCTTTGCAAACATGTTATTGCTTTTTAAATATGGAACCATTAATAAAATACAATAATGCCTGCAACTGGAAGACAGATGTGCATCACTGCTCTAACGCACACTTCTTTCTCATTAGGTGCATTTAAAGCATATTCAGAAAGCTGAGATAATCAAGCAGTTTACTTCACCATATGCATATAACAACTTGATCTAATTAAGTATGTTTAGAGAGTAATCATGAGCACATGACTTGCTCTAAGGCAATTTGTTCACCGGGCCTCATTCCTTTACATAGGCTAGTTATCATTTCAATAAATGCATTTGTAACTAAAAGCTTTTGGATTTGACTGTGATGCCCAGGTCAGACTCTAATATCTGTCAGTGACTTTCCTGGATCAAAAGCAGCCTACTCCTCAGTGCAGTATTAGGCAGAACTTCCAGGGGGAATTAACTATACACATGTCAGAGGGTTATTCTCATTCAGGATAGAGTAAAAGTACAAAAGCAATGGGAAATGTGCCAAAAATATTGGCTAATCATAGTCAAGAAGCGACTTTTCAGGGGGAAGTATTCTTTTTACACTCTGATAGTCACAGTTACCAGTTATTTTACAAATCAAAACTTTACAGACAATATATTCAGAATGTGATATTTCTACTTTTGCTGAAGTAAAGTATCAGAATACCTCCTCCACTACTGACTGAGCCTGCTCTCTGTGGTACCAAGCCTAAATACTTCATATGAATGCAGCCCCCGCCCCCGTCGATAAGTAGTTTGAATTACAGTTATGCACCACGTTTCATTAGTTCTGCTTTCTATGTAAAATGTTACCTGCAAAAACAAGTAAAGAACAACAGCTTAAATGTGCTGCTGTGGTGTAGGAAAGAGCATAGTATTTCCGTCTGAAAGGTATGTGGAGTAGTTGCACAAAATGAAATGTTTTGCACAGGTTCCTTCAAAATTGTTCTCACATGAAGTGAATCAGTGTTGGAGCTTATTCATACACTGCATCAGTAGCAGCTCCAGCCTGGAGCCATGCAGCAGCAGCAGCAGCACACATTGCATGTCTGGTCATTACATTTCGTGCCGACCATTCACTAATACTGACTCAACACTGTTTATCCAATGAATGTACAAATGTTATCAGGTTGCTACTAAGAATTAATAGCAGTAATTACGATTCATCAGAGAGAATGTTTCAGACAGGCACAGACAGGTAAAGCCGACGGGTTTGGTTGTCCTGTTGAATCCCAGCTGTGGCCAGTCCCCCCTCACCCTCCCACACACACACACACACACACACACACACACGCATCCCATTCCTGCACTTCATCCTACCAGTGCACCCTTGCTCACAGGTGTTCAGCTTGGCTTCAGTCCATAAGCACCCCTATCTGTTTCACGCTTCACTTGCAAACAAATATTTTAATGGACAGGGGATGAGTGACACGGCTTAATTTCTGACAGGGTTACTGTGTCTGACACATCACAATACACCAGTGCTGGAGAGACAGGCCTTTGAACACACTAGAAAGAATTTAATTCTTTCTCTTTTTTTAGGAATCTTGCTTACATTGCTCAGAAAACTGTTACAGTGATGGAGAGGGAAAATGTGAGTATGTGTAATAGAGAGTGTTTATGCTGCCATGTTTTCTTTGATGTGAAAGTGTAGCTACAACATGCGTTATGTTCAGACATGCAAAGTGCAGAACTCACCTGTTAGTAATAACACCGAGCTCAAGTCCAGAAATTGCATTCCTCTGCATTCCACGGATTCTGCTTCACCAGGGGGCTGGATAAACGTGTGTATATGCACACACTCACACAAACAATCCCTCTTCTCTCCAAGCAGAGCCAGGCAACCAAACAGAAGTCATCAATCACACTCGGTAATCTTGACCAAACAGACAGCCAGTGAATGTGCAGGATATAAAAGATTCCTTCTGATATGAACATATGCCTTTAAAAGTCCAGGTCATAGTCTTGTCCAAATAACACAACTTTAAAGAGGACTACAAAACATGGCACTTTGTATTTTGTCAAACATAAGAGAAGAGCAGACTGGTTCTTTCCTGTCTTGATATCTGAAAGGAATCTCACCATCCATTGTATTCAGAGAAAACTAATTCTATAAATAGAAGAACTGGTTGTTCATGTCACACAAATGTAAGCAAACACCACTTTCTTTCTCTGAAAGCCTCTTTCAACACTATCATTATTCCTCTACTGCCTGTATTTTCTTTATTTCATCATTCTGTGCAACTTTTCATCCTCCTACTCTGTAACAGGGCTGCAGATGCTAAACCTGGCCTTCATTCCAGAACAGCAGGAGTTTGAGTCTCCCAGCTCATTAACACACAAAATTACCTCCCACCCCCAAACCACATTTCATTCTTCTCCAACATGCACAGAAAAACAGAGAGTAAGACAGAAAGTTTTCCATTATGACTTTATTAAATATCTTTGATAAACACAGCATGTGGTTGATTGGACTTTAGTGCTGGGACAGAAATAAGCAGCAAAACAAGGGCAACACACGGATCCACGGCAAATCCTGATCATCTTCAGTCCTTCATCACTGGTCCTGCAGATTGACACACACACAGAAGACATGTGTCAAGATCGTCACGTAACATAAACCTTGGACAAACAACTCATCTGACCCTCTGTGCTCACCTTAACCACGCGCCCATGAATCAGGAACGGTGACCTGAAGTCATGCTGGCAGTTGCTGTATGCTATGCCCAGTCCAAAACCTGAGCCCAATGAAACTGGCCACATGCGACCTATAGGAGAGGGGGAAAACACATCCTTATGAAATGTACAGATAGAAATAAAAGAAAAACAGTGACACCAGTTTACTTGGATAAAGACCACTTACGCTTAAAGAAAAGGACGGAGAACAGAAAGCCCACACCTAGGCCCGTTGCTGCAAAAATGAAGAAAAAAGTTTAAGTTGCTTGATTAAACAAAACATACCCTAATGATTTGACTTCAACGCTAAAATATGTGATCACATCTGAGCATAAGATCTGCATTGTGCGAATGTAAATCTCTTGTAATGAGGTCCACTGGGGGCCTGCTATTATGTTTGATGCAAGATTTGGTAAATAGAACAAGGTAGACGTCGCTCATTAGGAACAGAGAGGGAGGGAAAAAGCAGCAAGAGCTCAAACATCCGAGAAAAAAAAGAAAGCAGTAAAAGAGGTTCAAGAGAGGGGAAACGGAGTTAAAAGGAGCCAGGACAGTGTCCATGAGGCAGAGAGCAGGAGAGGTGATGGGGCAAAGAGAGTGCAGACACACACATGCAGGTGAGTGATGCCTGAACAGTGTGGTCAAGTAAAAGCCACAGAACTTGGCTGAGTTGATACAAGTGCGCAGACCAAAGTGGGATTTCGAAAAGGAATGTGTTTGTGCGCTTAACTTCACCTCGCTGCAGGCCACACCACACCCAACAGCAGGCCAGCCAGCACAGAAAACACATAAAAACAGCCATTTGGGCCCTTCCGACTCTTAATTGGATTCAGAGAGCTATGCAGCATGACCGATTTGCCTGAACCAGAACCCTCAGACTGTTCTCCATTACAAAACCTACAAATGTCAAACAAGACCACAAAAGCTCTTGCACATCCTCATTATCAGGGAATATCAGCAGAATTGTCCTCTGTACCTTTGTCAGGAAAAGATTTAGCTGAGTTTGAGATTCTCTGTTAAAGTCTCAGTCCCTCTTTGTACTTCAGCCAGAACATTTTTTGAAACCTCTGATTTTCCACTGACAGTAATACGCTAAAAGCACTGGCAAAATATGAGGGCAGATCAACATCTCTTTCTGGCGTGCTTTCCCTTTGTTTGGACAATTCCAAGGGGGATGGATTATAACAAAAACATTTGTGGTGAAATGATGAAATAAAACAATGAAATGCATAACCCATGGGCCTGAGAAGACGCAGTGAGTTCTGTAAGCAAATCAAGTCCAGAGCTACTTAATTGTATTGTTTGTTTGTTTTTTGCATACTTCCACTAAATTCTCTACAATTGGCATGAATAAGATTTTCACTTTCAATCACCATGATTTAGTGAATTAGAACTCTGGCAAATGTCTTTTGCTCAGAGCACTGCAATTTTAAAATGTCTGTGACAGCACATTACTTTGTAGAACTGTGTTTGAGTGTGTTTGAGGGGCCACAGTTCAGGATTAGTGAAAGAAAATATCTGACCTAACATAACAGACTGCAATTATTCTTAGCACAGCTCTATAGGTAGTAATGTTGGTGGACTGTCTGACCTCCCTGGTGCAGGCACAGCCACTTCAAGTTGTAGGCTATTCCCTAAGGAATGAATGAATGCTAATGGTCGGTGATTCTTTTACTTTTACTCTTTCTATATTTTTTGCATAAACATATCATTTAAAACAGTATGAACAATTATTATGATTGGGATGTGCAAAGGGAAGGTATGAAACCTGAAAGGGCTTATATGAAAACCTCACCCATGAAACAACACCACAATTAAAGAGACCCCAAGGAGTTTGCTTTTGGTTATAAAAGAGTCTCATATTAATGTGGATGAATCTACGTTACCAACACTTGTTAATGGCTCCATTTTCGATAAATATATCATTTTGTCTTTATAGTTATTTTGATATTATTATTTAGTGGTCGGTTTGCCCAGCATCTCCTAGTTTCGCTTTCCCGGACGCTGCCCGACGGGTCATGGGAATAACGCCGCCGGATCGCTAGTTGGCATCGTTTATGGTCAGAACTACGACGGTATCTGATCGTCTTCGAACCTCCGACTTTCATTCTTGATCAATGAAAACAATGAAAACATTCTTGGCAAATGTTCTCGCCTTGTTCCAACTTAGGGAAACATTTGAAACCTTCCCAACGCTGTCCCTCCCTCCCTCCCCGTTTTCTTTCGTCCAGAGACGGCACAGCAGGACCCCTGTCTGAGGGCTCAGCCGCGCCTAACCTCTGCTTGAGCGTTTTACAACAAAAGACAACAGCTTGGAAAGTGTTTTTGCGCCGGTCCTAGAATTTCACCATGCGCGCGGAGGCTCAAGGGAAATGTAGTGTGAAAACACTTCACTTTCCAAAACTCCTCATAGTCCCTTCAATGATGATGTTTTTTTGTTTTTTTAGATAAATGTGACAACAACTATTGGATGGATTGTCATGAAATTAGACACTCTTGAACTAACTCTGGTGATACCCTGACTTCATGAGCTGAACTTTATGTTTATTGCTAAAAGGCCAACATCAAACCTGATAAACATCGGCATGCTAACACTGCTACGGTGAACCTGTAAGCAGAACTTTTACAGTCTGATTTTGTAGGTGAAGCTACAAAAGTAAATATCACATGAATAATAAATACAATTCTGGAGAATTTGTCTTTTTTCCTGTCCCTCAATGACAACTCAGCAGTCATTTAGAGTCTGTTCAATTAATGTCACAGACCCTTTTTATTTAAAGGAGAATTCCGGTCATTTTTGACCCCTAAATCGTTGTCCTGATGGTCACCCAGTGTTGGGGGGAGCAAAAAATGTGACTAAAATTGATGCAGGCAAACCAAAGTTACACCATCGAGCAGTGCAGTGGTAATGTCCAAAATATCTCCGACCGTTTATTTTTGTAAAGAAATCATCACAACAAGGAAAAGTGTTTGTTTCTGTGGCAGAGAGAAGGTACTCTGCAATCGCTTAGTAATGTCTTCTTTCCAGGATGTTTCAGAGTTCGGCTGTCTGAGGTGAGTGATGATTACATGCAAAAACACAAAGTTCATACTGGTTTATACCCTATATGAATTCAGTGGTGTGTCGTAAGGATTCCAGTCATGTACCATAGATATTTGATTGTTTTTTGAGTGTTTGTTGTGGTTGAGAAAATTGCCCCCATACTTTAGCGTTGTCGCTATCCCTAGCGCCGTCTGGCCATGGTGTAACTCCGGTTTGCCTGCATCAATTTTAGTTGCGTTTCTTGCTCCAATCAACACTGGATGACCATCAGGACAACGATTTAGGGGTCAAAAATGACCGGAATTCTCCTTTAAATCTTTTAACACTGCACCAGTGTTATCAGAAACAAATGAAACTGTAGAGAACTGCTTGACCCTCATTACTGCTCTCTCCCGGTCTAGTATTGTTTATGAGTTCCTCACACTATGCTTCCAATAAACACTTAAGAGGATACTGATTGCCTCTCTCTGCAGCATCAAATCCAGTTTCTTGTTCGCCTCACGAATAGAAGTTGGATTTGACCCACTCTTCCCTTTTGTCATTAGCCAGTTGGCTATTGTGCAAAATCCAGAGCAGACCTTTGTAGGGTGTCCAACAGCAGTAAATATAAAGTAGCCTAGAGGAGTCATTAATACACTCATACAATGCTACAAAAACAGACATAGGGTTGTATTCCTGTTGTTTCATAGAGAGTTCAAACCAACCCCCTGAGCAGAATACGCTGCACAGTCTCTCTGCCGACCAGAGACGCATTGGCACAGCTGGCAATTTGCTACACCGAGTTTTAAAAAATGCCACAATTCAGATGTTTTTCCTTCCAGCAAGAAACATATTTTATTGAGCCAAAAGTGATGTCATTTGTGTCTCGGGACAGACTGTTTGCCAGTCAAAGTATTTGAGTGCTGGACCAACACTGAACCAAATACCACAGATAAACTCGATCTGAAACAACACCCTGCTCAGAGACCCCGTGGTGATCCTCTCCCCCCATCTCTGTTTCATCAGCTCTGACTGTGTGGGCCAAAACATATATTCATTCTAATACTACTGACTGAGAAGAATGCATATTTACGTTGTTACTAACTGGTTTTGGCTGGATATTTAACCACATCTTTTGGAAATGGTTTAGTAGCCTACTATTTATTATTGTTTTGCTGGTAAGTGTGTATGAACATGTTTTCAGTTTTCAGAGAGGTGAAAAGTAACAGACTTGTAATACTCATCAGCCCCCACTAGCAAAGTTTACCAAAATAACTGAAAGTGTCATTGAAGTCAATAGACTTAATTTAATAAGCAGAGTTGTAAGGTTCCAGTGGCCTTAGGTAAATTCTTTTAATCAAACATTATAAGAGTTCAGTTATTCTCAGATTAAAGACCATAAAAGTTTAGGTTAATAAGCTGAACACTCTGCGTTCACACCAAACGCGATGAACGCCACAACTTTCCATTAAAAGTCAATGTAAATGACGCGATGACATGCGATGGCGCGTCGGGCGACGCATTTCGGGCGATACGAGCGATGTGATGAAGCGATGAAACGGCCATCGCATCATCGTGTCCATCGCTTGAAGTTGAAAAATTTGAACTTTTCAAGCGACATCGCGTGACGCTGTGCCGCGACATCCAATCAGTGTTGATATTCAACCACGTCACCGACACAGCTGCCAGACAGACACACATTTCAAAACATGGTGGAGAAGATTACTGTGGCTGTAGTCTCGCTCACCAGACACTCCTTCTGTGAACTGTGGCTGTGTAAAAAAAAAAAAAAAACACCCGGGGCTGTGTGTGTTTTCCTCAGATCAGTAATATACATCCATGGCCGTTTCCCGGAGCTTTACGACACGACGTCGTACTTTTACCACGATCGTAATAAAAAAGATAATGCCTGCACAGGGTCAGAGGACCTACAGCTTCCTCCTTTTGAATATTTCATATGTATTTATATTTATTAATATTTCTCAGCCATGGTTGACAAGAGAAAGAAAATAGCGGGAGGTGGGTTGCATCATAGTGCGATGAAGCGATGGTGAAAAATGCGACAAATGTGTCAAGCGACGCGATACTCACGGTACGGGCGATGGCATCACGTCCATCGCGTTTGGTGTGAACGCACCGTTAACAGTAACAATGGTCACCAGTAGACCCACATCTACACTGGCTTAAAAGATGTTGCTTTCTGACAGCGTATGAGACATTTTCTTACTGTTACAACCTGTTGTATAGTATTTGTCTGAGCTGAATATTGAGTTTTTTCTGAAATCAATCTTTGGATTAATCTGCTTTTGTGTTTTGATGTTGTCAGGGACATTTAGAAATACTGATGTAACCAACCAAATAACTGTAAAATGGTTTAAGTTACAGAGATAAGATAACTATCTGTAGACCCTATAGGCATTTATTTAAACTATTTAGATTTTTTTTGACACACAGGTTTGTAATTGTGTAACAGCAGGATACCATGTTGCTTGGTTAACAGGTCCCATTAGAAGACTACATCACTACTGCATTTGTGACATCAGATCAGGAAGAGGTGGCAGAGCAGAGGTTTAAGGCTGAGAGACTGACCACACTCCTCAAGTCTGTCTTGTTAATCATTCTAAATAAATGGTTTTAATTCTAATCCTTATTTTGCATTTTTCTTTTCAATTGTCTGCATCCTACTTGTCCATTTAGGCTACTGCTTTACACCAAATACAATAACTAATTCCATATGTGATATGGTGTTTTCAGGTGCTTTTAAAGTTTTACATGTCTCAACATGAACACACTTGTGTATGAATCTTCGTGCAGATGTAGGCTAGAGAATGAATGGAGAATGCACCTGACAGTGAGTCTAAATTAAAGGCTTATAATAATAATAATAAAAAAGGTTTAGGACAGGCTGGTGCTAGTTTTAAATTCTAGTAGGTTTAGTCTGGTCGCTGTCCCTGCTGCTGCTGTGGGTGATGTAGCCTACAGAGGGAGAGAGCAAACAGGCTGGAAACTTGAAGAAATGTCAGACTGAGCGGGCTGAATCATCCTCTACCACTGTGGCCACCTTGCGAACTGTGACTTGGTTCACACACTCTGCCAAGTCTGTTTATCAAAACACTGATTGTAACTTATAAACACCGGCTATGTGGTCTGTCCTAATCAGACTTTTCTCACGAAATAAACAGAAACGTCGTTTCTTCCATTCAGCGGTCAACTTTACCGTTGACCTCACTATCCCAGCACGGTCACGGAAACGATTAAGCCTCCAGCCCTGAGCCGGGCCACAGGTTGTTTACAGGTCTAATGAACTGCAGAGTGCCCGGTGACGATGCTAAACTATCACATTAAATACACCAAGAGACATGTTTAACCTGTTTTCACGGCTGTGTCAGCAAGGCAGCGGTCCCATTTCCGTCCGTGTTCGTCTGCCATGTTCTCTGCTGTCTGGTGACCACGCTAAGTCTCGCGAGAAGAACGTGAACTCACGTTACCGTACCACTACCAGAGAATTTCTACCGAGCACCACAAACCGTCTTTGGCACCACCGCCCCTATAGCCTACATTTTTATTCTAGTATCTATCGATTATTATTATTACTTAACTCTAGACATACATTAACATTAAGCTTTTTTGTCCCCCTGAACATTAGTTTTTGTTAATTTCTAACTAAATCAAGCAATTTAACTGGAATTGTGATTGTTACCAATAATCTATTGATATTCCTGTCTAGAAAAAATATCTAATCAGTGTCTATGAATTATATATTTTGCACTCTCTAAATGAAGTTACTTAACTATATTCTCACTCTGATGTTCTATTTTAAAGTGAAGAAGTAGTATAAAGTAGTTAGAGTATTTGGTCCCTTTGCTTGCTGGATTATATTTTAACACCAGGCATTTTTCTTTTTGTTGCAACTTTATTTAAGTTTTCACTGCTATTGTCTTATGCATAGGAAATTATGCAAATATTGGGCACAGTGTTGCACATAAGATCTTGAGCAATATAGGTTCCCAATTACCTATAGTTACACAGGTTTTAACAGTATCATGGCTTGAGATAATATAGATGTGGCATTTTGGTTGAAGATATGTGTACTCTTTGAGGAAACATTCAAGTCACACAGAAAGTTTTCTGGATTGTGGTTGCACTTATCTGCCTCTTATGAAATTCCAGCGGTCTAACTGCTGCTACCCACACACTGTCAATAATATACAGATGTTGGTTTGGGTTTACATGCAAGTTTCCACTTTACAAACAACTTGAGATACACATGCAGCTTCAAGGAACAGGGACATTTGTTCAGTGTCATGACTTTGGAGACTTTTAGAAATAAATCACAAACATTTATAAATAATAAAAACACGGAAGTTTGTATGAGTCACTTGCTTTTTTCCTGATACATTTCCAGATAGATAGATAGCAACAATAAAATCATTAACCCAGAGAGCAGAAGTGGCGAGAAATTACCTTTTGCCTCACCCTGAAGTGAAATATTCCACTTAGATATGGTAGTTCTGTAGAACTGAACAGAATTATAAGATATATATATATATATATATATAGATATATATATATATATATGACTACCAAGACCACCAGTCATCAAACACCTTTGATGAGCAATACACATGGATTTTTTTCTTGCATCATTGTGCAAATAAGGAAGCATTCATATGAAAATACAGAGGACAAAATAACAAAATGAACACCAGGGGATGTTCAAAACAGGAGCACATTGCCAGCATTAATAAAAATTAAAAAATAAATAGGCCTACATGCACAAACCCTATAGAGACCAAATGTGGTGTTCTTTTTTTGTTTTGTTTTATTTTGAGAATTGGAAATACAACTTAAAAACTTTTTTTTTTAATCTGTCATACTTACCAAAACATATTGCAGATGATATAAATGTAAAAAAAAAAAAAAAAAAAGGAAACCTTTAAAAAGAACAAACATGCACTGAATAATTTTATTATTATGTTTATGACATCAGCAGAAGTGACTTGTTTTATATGCTTTTATTTCAACTCTGTGTGCAGTTTATGGCGTCTACATGATTTTTATGCACTTCCCTCGGCGCGCTTGGTGTATCTACTGCCCTCTCTGACTGCACACTCACTGCACCACTCCTCTCTTTCCATACTTGGCAATGCATTTCTTGCTCCTCCGCTATTGGCTGCTGCGGAGAAAGCCCGGAGTGACCCGGACGTGCAACGGGGACCCGTTTTCTCTGCCTGCAGCCTCCTTCCTGTAGCCCGGTTGAGGAAGTGAATTTCGCTGACAGGGCTGGGTTCAGTGAGGGAGAGGCGAACAAAACATCTTCCGAGGGGGGTTGGAAAAACAAACAACAAAACAGCAAGAGGCGATAGGAGCGATCCGATAAACTACAGCGAAGCCAAGGTGTACAGTCATCGGTGAAACCGTGCTCCCCTACCCCGCTGAGACCGCCGCAGACCGCCGCAGACATGGTAAGGGCCGCGGCAGTGCTGGGTGGGAGAGACGGGGCCGGGGTACGAGGGCTGTGGTTCGGCTACTGGCTCCTGCTAACGAAGCGGTAACGGCTACGGTGTGCTAAGCTAGACCGAGGCTAGCAGGAGGTGCTGGGCGGTAACCCGAGAGGAGCAGCAGGAGCGGCGGGCAGCGGGGGGGAGCCAAGTATATAAATCACCGATGCATAACTAAGATGCCCCCTTTGCAAAACTTCAGTGTACCGGATACCAATGAATTAGCTTTGTGGCTAAGCTAAAAGCTATATATTAGCAGGATGTTAGCTAGTGGCTAGCTGTTAGCCCCATAGGCGTAAAGTTAGCACAGGATGTTTTGGATTTGACACAAGTTCGTGAATAATATTAGAGAGGACTCCTAATATAACACACCCACACAAGCCATCAGCCGTGCACACTCACACGCACACTCAGGCCAAAATAGTCAAGCGCCGGGTTGCCTGTAGCTAAAATAAGACTGCTCGCTCCTCCTATTCCAGACCATGTCAAGCTGTCAGCTTCTCCTGCCTCGCCAGTTTGGTCGTGACTTTTCCAACACTTCCTCTGAGAAACGTTATGGTCTAAACAGGCCTGCCAATCATACACGCAGTCATTGTTAACTTGTTGATCATTTTTCAACATTTTCCTACCCCTCTTAACTCATCCTGTCAAGTCATGAATTCATCCCTGACCAAAAAAGAATCAGTATACTATTGTAGCATGATGGAGCACCATCTTGTGGTTTCAGCCTGTTTATAAAAGTGTGCTCTGTAGTACTTAGACGGCTTAAATTGTCTTCTGTGTGAGTTGAGGAGTGCAGATGGTTTTTCTCCGCAGTCGCCCGCTCTCATCCATCCTGTTGGCTCAGCCTGCTGCTCTCCCCCTGACCCCAAGGCTTGTTGGTCTGAGCTAGTGTTTACACAGAGACAGGAGCACTGGTAAACACAGCGTCAAGGAGCACAGGTGTCTGATGGAGCAGCCTGATTCATCAGCTGAGAGAGATGTTAAGACAAGGCAAAGAGAAACTGCATAGGAGACATTGCCTAGAAACTGCTGTTATATGTTCAGGGTCACTCTTTAGAAAAATGTTTATGGAAAGGGGGGGTTCTTCTCCTTGTCCTTTGACCAGCTGGCCGCTGCATGAGTATACATTGTTATGGTATGCACTTTAGAGAAGTTACTTCATAGATGAGGCGAGATGAAGGGATTTGTAGATATTTAAAAGAGGGTAACAAATGATGTGGTAACGCAGACAACTGTTTTTATTGGTAATTTCGATAATGACACAGCAATTTATCATAATCTAATAATCGGTTTGAGTAGTTTTTTAAGAAAAAAAAGTCCAAATTCTCAGATTTCAGCTTCTTAAATGTGAATATTTCTGGTGTCTTTGTTCCTTTATGACAATAAACCTAGTGTCTCTTTGGTTTGTGGACAAAACAAGACATTTGAGGACGTCATCTTGTGGTTTAGGAAACACTGATTGACATTTTTTAACATTTTATTGACCAAACAACTAATCGGTTAATCGTTTACATAGTGGACAGATTAATTGATAATGAAAATAATCATTAGTTGCAGCCCTAATCATGTCCAGCTCGTACTGTTTCTCCTGTGTAACTTAGTTAATACAGGTATTTATTACCAATGGGCACAGTAACATGTTGTAAATATCCTCTAACTGACTGGAACAACTTGCCAAACTCCCTTCGCTCCATATCTTCTTTACATACCTTCAAGAATGAGGTAATTAACCACCTAAAAACACAATGCTCTTGCTTCTAGTGCGTGATATCTGCCTGGTCTTGGAGGTGTCGGATGTACATGTACATGTATGCGTCGCCTTTCCTCGTTTGCTTTGTTGTTGTTTTGTATTTGCATTGCCTTATGGTTTTTGTCTCTGTCTCCTTTCCTCTGATTTTGTCCTTTCATTTTTGGCTTGCCTCTGTTCTGCTTCTGTCTGTATCAGTGTTGATTGTTGAGATGCTAAGGATCCCCCTTGAAAACGAGGTGATCCACCTCAAGGGGCTTTTCCTTTAAATAAAGTTGATAATAATGTCAGTGGGCTCAGCTAAGGTGATTATAGCATGGTTTAATGATGTCCAAATGAAGATGAATCTTTTCATAATTCATTGTACAGTAACGTCTAAGATTTGGCTAAATTATGATTTGTCCATCTGTTATTACCCACCTATATCTCCTCACACATTCCCCAGAGTTTCATGTTGTGGCTGGTCTGTCCCACTCTGCTCACTAAAATCCTGCTGCGTATTTAAGAGGGAGAAACCCCCTGGGGGGAGGCTATGCTATGCAGACAATGCAACAAGCTCTGCGATTCCCATTTAAAGACAAGTTTGATACTTTGCATTACATTAATCATAATACATCTGCACAACAAAGAGACTGACAGTAAAAGGTCAGTCTTTGTTTTTGAAGAAACCAACCGTACATACAGTACAGGATCTAACTCACAGGAATGTTGACCTGTAAGAGTTGGAGGACTGAGCCTGCAGCAACATGAACTGTGCTACACTGGGAACACTGACTGACCACTGGAGCAAACTAGTGTTAAAGTACACAACAACAAGAGCCTCAGTAAACAAGCCCAACAAACATTTAACCAAAGGAGGAGTTGAGCTCAGTCAGCATCAGTAGAAGGAGCAGCTGGCACTGTTAACACAACAAATCTATACCTTCATTTCCCACATCAATCTTCTTGCAGTGTCGTCATGGTAGATGTGCTGCAGCTAACCTAGAATATGGAGCCTTTAAGATATTTATTTTCAACATTTTGGCAGATTTGCCTATTGCCATAATCCCTATAGTCTTAGGAGGAGGTTTGTTACCTTTAATTGTCGGTGCAAGCTGTTTTTAGATCTGGGGGGGGGCTACTCATTTCAATGTAACAATTGCCGATGAGAACGGTGTCAAAGAGGGGAAAAAAGAAAGAAGAAGAAAAAAATTACCACGGACTTCATGATCGATTACCATGGCAACGATCGAAGCTCGAATCTTCAATTATTTTGGGTCAGCCCTGGTATTTAGTTTGATGAGGTAAATGCGAAAAATTCCGTGCAGCTCACGTCTCTGTCCCGCCGATCTAAAAACAGCTTGCACCGAAAATTAACGGTAATGAACCTACTGCTAAGACTACAGGGATAATGGCAATAGCCAAATTTTTGTCTAGCCAAATTTGCCCAAATGTTGAAATATTCCTTTAATCATCCTCTTCTACACTGATGCAGAGATGATTGATCGATTACATCTTCAAATTGCTTTGCAGTAATTATTAATCACAGCTTCTGCACCGAGTTTCTACCAGTTGTTCTAATACTATGGACAAACAGCCCAGCCTTGCACAAACAGGGGCAGATGCATGAGGAAAAGAAGTCAGAGCTCTGTGGGTCAGACATGAGGCAGACGTTTTGGGGTTTCCTTTGAGAAAACCTGGACTTCATACCTTGTGAAGCAGCCATTAGGTCAGTGAATGCCATGATGCTATGAAACGTTCAGTCTGTTCTCGTGCCCCAGACATAACTGACTGAGGAGGAGGAGGGCGGTGAGGTGAGGGATCATGCCTTTTAGATTTTGGGCCATTCCTCCTGTCCACCATCTGAAGAAAAACAGTTATATGCTGTGGATGCTGATTTGAATAGACAGATTTAGACAGATTTCAGGACAAAAACCTACATTTGTTTTTGCAAAGCTGGTCCTTTGTGGTGGCTGTGTTGTACATGGTGTTTACCTGTTTGTAGTTCCCCTCACCAATCACACTGGTCCTTTGTGGTGGCTGTGTTGTACATGATGTTTACCTGTTTGTAGTTCCCCTCACCAGTCACACTACCTGCTGCAATATAACCCTTCTCTGCCATCAGTTCAGCCACCTGGTCCCTTATATATGAACATTTTTTTTGCCCATGTCCCTATATGATACACGTCCCATAGCTATGGCCAGATGAGTAGCATCCTCTACAAGCTGAGAGACAATATCTGCCCTGATGTCTCAGTGTGGATACGATCAGACGTGCAACCTTCTGCTGCACGTTGTAAACCATCTTGATCCTTTGACTTCTGCAAAAAAATACTCACATGACAAATCATGAGTGCTGCGCCAGCCTACTGAGCTGAAAGTGTCTGTTGTGTCTGCAGTGCAAGCACAGTTTGCCTGCAGGGGTGTGAATACTTCCTGCACAGCAGTGGAGAACGTGGTAGTTTTTCTGACAGCTATAGGTTTATGCCAATGATGAACAATATAAATATGAAAACATGCAAATTTAGTTCTAAGAATGTACTTTTTAGACTTAAGATGCCAATATACAAGTGCTGATCAACTGAATCATACCCTGATGAGTCCCTGTTGGTCTGGTGCAGAACATATTGAACGTTATTCATAAACAGTTTGATATTAAAGATGATGTCACTGTGTTTGACAAGAGTTTTTTTCAGGCAGTTAAATGGAAATTAGTTCTAGTACTGTTGTTGAGAAGGGTCAAATCTTTATCTCTCACCGTTTTAGCGTGTGTGTTGGGTTTTTTCTGCAGCTGTAGTGACAAACACAGCACACACTCCAGTAATACTGTCGTCACTGTGCTTTCAATATTTGTGGGTGTGAAGGATTTATGAAATATGAAAGAGCCAGATTCTCATCTACTTAGTGTGCACTTAACACTATTTCCATTTTTTCAGCAGCATTCGATGACAACAAAATAACTATCTCTTTATTACTGTAATGTATTTCTTAATGTAAGTCTTGGATACAGGGTTCCTATGGAATTTAATTTTATACGTTTCTGGAGGTCTGAAGAAGTATGGAAAATGGAAACTATCATATGGAAATATATTTCTTATCTGGGTTTGGTCTTATCTGAAGTTATTTGGGTTAATTTTATATGTACTATTGTACAATCTCCTGGAAATTATTTGGTGACATAATGGCATACAACTTCAGAATAATGAAAACAAATGATTAATTGAATGATTATTTACACGATACACATTTATTTGCTCCAATGTCACAAATTATTGGAATTTTGTTGCAGACAAGTCTCAGTAAAATAGTATGAACTTTTGACATTTCAGATGTATAGAAACCCTGTGGTTAAGTCAGTCATGTTGGCTCATGAAATAGTTTGTTTTATTATCAACATAATTGAATGTGTAATAGTTGTCTAAAATAGTAAGATGCTGGTCAGTTTTATTTTGTAATAACTTGTTAAATAAAAAAAACTCGTGGAATGTCTTATATTTTTCTAAATGGTGTTTGTTTGTAATAATCACAATGAATTTAGTGTAATAAATGTTGTTCGTGTGTGTGTGTTGACCAGAATCAGAATGACCAGCAGCTGGACTGTGCACTGGACCTGATGAGGCGTCTGCCTCCTCAGCAGATCGAGAAGAACCTCAGTGACCTCATTGACCTGGTGAGTCTTTGCGTCTCCCTGTCAGCCGTACAGACATTTAACTGCAGTGTGAATGAAACCCTGTTTAGTTTTCTGTCAGACTCAGCTGTAAGGATGAGGCAGTGTTTGACTAGATAACTCAGAGGCCAGTGATCCAACAGGTGCTCATACTGAGGCTCAACATTTACCTGGAAACAAGAACAAAGCTTTTTTATAAATGAAACATTTACCTTAACATAAGACTTATAGAGCAGCAGATGTATCTATGGTGCCCCACCAAAAGACACTAGAACATTAAAACAGAGCTGGATTTATTACTGTGTTAATTGATGAGGTAATCACCTGGAAATTGTCACCTGTTTTCCAAACTGATAAATATCTAAGTCTTTTTTTCACTGAAACACTTCCTGGTTTCAGCTGCTCTGTCTTTGTGAACATGATAGTCTTAGGTTTTAAACTGTTGGCTGAACCTATATACTTGGTCACATTTTGAAAAGATAATTTCCATTTTTTTCTGACAATTCACTGATTCATTGATTATATGAAAACACAACTGTGAGGTTAAATGATGTCAAAAATATGACATTTCCACAAAATGGTTCAATAACCTAAGAGGATTGTTTGTCCCAAACGATGAAGGATTTCTCAACCAAGGTACATTTAATTATACAGGATTCTAGTTTACACATCTCCCACTTGACCACATGGATTTTAAGCTGCTTACATTTGATACAAGACCTGAGGTTTCATTTTGCTGATTGACAGCAGCAGTGTATGATTGATTTGCAGTTGTGCTAACTTTAGTGAATGCACTTGTTCCTGGTCTCAGTAGATTCACACCAGTGTCCTGGTGTCTGTCTTTGGTCTGAGCTTCAGCAGATTAGTGTTTTGTCTTTTAGTAGAGTGACTGTTAACTTGTTTTGTAAGTTCCCATGAATCAGATGGAAAACTTAAATGTCTGAAATGAATGAATTCTTTCTTTCCTACAATTTTCTGTAAAAAAAATTTTTTTAAATGTTGTAAATTGTAAATCAGTGCTGCACTGTCCCACATGAAGCAACATCAGACACAAATCACACAACACTTTAAAGGGATAGTTCACCCAAAATTCAAATTTCACTCATTATCTACTCACCCTCATGTCGACTAAGAGCTGTGAAAATTTTCAGAGTCCTCCATTCCTTCTCTGAG
Organism: Trachurus japonicus; assembly: GCF_045865225.1. Taxonomy (NCBI): domain Eukaryota; kingdom Metazoa; phylum Chordata; class Actinopteri; order Carangiformes; family Carangidae; genus Trachurus; species Trachurus japonicus. The sequence goes on along the minus strand of NC_140911.1, from coordinate 27,608,596 downwards.
TTACGGGGGGGTCCGTGCAGCAGTATTTGTCCATATAATGGTTGTGAATGGATACCAACTTTCTTCGTCCAAAAAGACACACCAAAAAACATCCAAATACCTCCATGCTGCTCGTCTGTAATGTCCCTCTTGTATTGAAGCCCCGTCATGAGAAATTGTTCCGAAAAAAATTAAATAAGTCTATATTTTAAGCTTGTTTGTAGCGGAAGCTCCCAGTGTCTCAGTTCACTGCTCTTCCTGTGTCAGTGCAAATCTCGCGTGATTTGCACTGACCAGTGGAACAATTTCTCATGTCGGGGCTTCAATACAAGAGGGACATTACAGACGAGCAGTATGGAGGTATTTGGATGTTTTTTGGTGTGTCTTTTTGGACGAAGAAAGTTAGTATCCATTGACAACCATTATATGGATAAATACTGCTGCACGGACCCCCCCGTAACTCAGAGAAGGCACGGAGGACTCTGAAAACTCTCACAGCTCTTAGTCGACATGAGGGTAAGTAGATAATGAGTGAAATTTGAATTTTGGGTGAACTATCCCTTTAACCAGTGTTTGCATGGCACCTTATCCAGACCCCCCCCCGCACACCTTCCTCTTCCCACACCTTTAACTTCACCTCTCTCTCCTCCCCCATTTCACTGTGTCCGGTTGTTAGTGATTATTATCACAGCTGTCAGTCACATCTGCTGCCAGCCACTCTCTGACTCCACCATCTTCTTCAGCTCAGAATCACCTGAACCCCCCCCTCCTTCCTGTTTACCCACCATCTCCATTTCCCCTGCACCTCGCTCTCCTCCCCTCCCTCCCTTATCTCACCCAGGCTTGGCTGCCAGGTGTGTGTATGTGTAGGGTGTAGGGGCTTTTTCTTTTTTTTTTATAAAGAAAACAGAACCTCCTTTGTGTCATGCTCTGATGCAGGGAAACATGGAGACGAGGGGGGGGGGGTCATATCAGTCTGTGAGAAGTAATTTGTAAGCCCTTATCCTGTAGATATTGTGTTTCTCATTGATATGTTCTTGTGGCTGTACTCAGTAACCTCTGCTCACTGAGACAAGACAAGGATCTATCTAGTCCTGTCTGACTCAGAGCGAGAATATGAGCTGTCTATTGTGTGTGAATAGGTTGTGTTCCATTACAGGAAGTCTTCATCGACAATAGAGGCTGGCTGAGGAGTGCACATGTCTCAGATGTGTCAGTATAGAGACATGAACAGAGTGTGTTGTGTGTTGTGTGTTGTAGGTGCCCAGTCTGTGTGAGGACCTCCTCTCCTCTGTGGACCAGCCCCTGAAGATCGCCCGGGACAAGGCGGTGGGGAAAGACTATCTGCTCTGTGATTACAACCGAGACGGCGACTCCTACAGGTCGAGTCCATTACTGTACTTGAGAAGCATCAAAAGCATTGTTATTAGTTTATCAGACAAGGTAGAATGAGACACAAACAAGTCAATAAGCTGAAACGGAAAGTTCAGTTTTGGAATCAGCATACTGACAGAAACCATATTTCTAGCCACACATGTTTATTTCCTTTAAGCATTAATATTGAGTTTAAAATGTCTTATGGAAACATTAACATTAATTTCGATTCACACAATAATTTTAGAACATTGGATTTTTGAGACATCGTGGAAATGCTATGGTAACACTTTACAATAAGGGCCCCTTAATTAACATGAATTAGTACATTATTAAGCATTAATTAACTGTTTACAGATATATTAACAATCATTATTATGTATTACTTAGGATTAGGAAACACATTAATTAATGTAGCCTATTAGTAAGCAGTTAATTAATGTATACTACTCAAAGTTAGTTAATGAATTAAAAGTTGAATAATGTAATTAGTTATCATTATGTATGCATTACTCAGCATTAATTAACACATTAGTTTATATATTAATGCTTAATAATGTACTAACTAAGGTTAATTAAGGGACCCTTATTGTAAAGTGTTACCAACGCGATCTTACACTCAATCATTTGCAATGGAGAAAACACCAGATAAAATGAAGTAAAATAGATAATAATATAATAGCATGCATATGGCTCAGTCAGTGGTTTCCAGGCAACGACTCCAGCAGCTGGTCACACTTGACATGCGCAGCCTGACCTCAGAAAACCGGTTAAAGATGAAGGATGGACGTCCTTCTGTTTTGAGATTTTGTACAAAAATGAATGGAAACACCTTAAATTGCACAAAAACAATTTGATACACCAACGTGATCGCAAAACAGCACATTACGTCATTAGGGACGGCTTTTTACTCCATTTAAAGGTCTGAGATGGAAACGCACTTGAACCGACATTATTCACATTAATACTTTTATTGATCTTGAGATAATTCCATCGACAAGTGGATGGAAACATGGTTAGAGACTAACAGATAGTTGATTTAAAGGTGAGAAATGTTGAACACACAGCAGAGGAGCTGGTGGGATAGTTGGTGTGAGGCCAGTCTTTACAGTGTGGTGTCATCAGAATGGATAAAAGTTGGGTAAACTAAGGTATTCAAGGCTACAAGTCAGTACAGTGAGCCACATCAGACAAAGAGTATGTAACTTTCAATAGAATGAAAAATGATGAAAATTGAAACCAACTGTTGCTCAGTTCAGCGCAGAGCTGATGAAATAATTAGATGGCAGTTGGGAATAATCAACTCCAACTCTACTCTCTTGTAAAGGATGACCAGCTGATCAATTTAATCATCAAAATAATTATTAGTCTAGATTAAAGAATAATGAATTTTGGCCCTATCCCTAATTCAGTTCCCCCCGATCTACTGCCCATGTGAAGTGACGCAGCAGCTCAACATGTCGCTCCATACTTATTGATCCTCATCCTTTCGTCCTCTGTGCATCAGATCTCCATGGAGTAATAAGTATGATCCTCCCATTGAAGATGGTGCAATGCCTTCAGCTCGCCTGAGGAAACTCGAGGTTGAAGCCAATAACGCCTTCGACCAGTACAGAGACCTGTGAGTAGCAGCAGAGCAGCCTCCTGCATTTCAATGAAGGCGGTGTGTGTGTGTGTGTGTGTGCTCCTCCTCTCATGAACCTCTGGTGTGTGTGTTCAGGTACTTTGAGGGCGGCGTATCCTCTGTGTACCTCTGGGACCTGGATCACGGCTTCGCTGGAGTTATCCTCATCAAGAAGGCTGGCGATGGATCCAAGAAGATCAAAGGGTGCTGGGACTCCATCCATGTGGTGGAGGTGCAGGTGAGCAGCAGTTGGACATTTGAACTTCGCCGCTGCCCAGTCCTTTTATTTTATTGCTCAATCTGAGGTGTATATGTTTTTGCAGTTAGGAAAAGTAACAGCTTAGATTACACTCAATTCCAAAATATAAGATGCTTGAGTCTAAAAATATATTGTTAAAAGGTACCCGACTATGATACCCTATAGGGCTGAATAAACCATGATTGTTCTCTTCTACGTAAATATGTTTTTAGAAACAGATAAACTATTGTCATTGTTTTAAAAATCCACATTGTGTAGTATATCTTTTTACCTGCAGAGGCAGCCATTATTCTGTTCAGTTCAGTTCAGTTTATTCGATTAGCGTGCTAATTAGGAGTGCTAATCGAAAAGGTGTAGGCTGAAGCTCATGCTTATTATGAAACGAATGAGAAAAGAGATAAAGAGAGAGAAAAAAACAAAACAAAAAAATAATCGAACCAAAACAAATTCAACGAGGCAACTTTTAGACTACATGGTCTGAGTTATACCATAAGGATTTAGATCAAACAAGCATTTACTTTCACAACAAATTTATATATTCTTTTAGTGCTTTGGTTTTAAACATTCTACAACAACATTCTACCTGCGCATTGCACCCTGGGGGCAGTAAAAAGATTGCACTAGGGAGTAGAGCCGTTGGCATATGTTTACCTTCCGGTAGTATCACCACAACACCACAACACCACACTGAGCTGCGTTTGGTTAGAGTTTCCAATCAAAAGGCAAAAGACGATCACAGGATCATATGACCGCGGGTCCGCGGGTTCATGTTTTGGTTTAGGGTACCTGTAGATGACCTGGTTCCCATTTGGTAGGCCAGCACTCTGCCGCTCATGGAGGCTGACGAGGGCAGCCCATAATACGTCCTGGTTAATGCATCAAAGTTCTGGTGTGCTGTGATGCACAGGATATCTATACATAAAAGCATCCTGTCATTGTGTTAGTTCTATACGAATACGAATACGAATACAAATTACTTTATTAATCCCCGAGGTGAAATTCATTTCCTCGTAAATGTAAATAATGTGACTACAATGATAAACTCATCATTACAGTTAATCTTACACCCATAGCTGGAACTGCTGATTTGGAAATTGGAGCTCTCTACAACACACGCTCTACCTCTCGGTTGTCATGGATACGCAGTTGTTACACTGACACCATCAGTTTTGCCCCACTCTCGCCTCCTCGTGTCTTTGATTTTCTTCATTTTGAGACTCTGGCTGAGTCGTATTTTGTGTGTTGTTCCTCACAAACATTGTGTTTGGGTTCAGATTGAAAATGTTGGACAGACGACATGTTTGTTGCTGTAAGGTCAGAAAAACATGACCGGCGGGATATGTGGGCAACCATTTGATGTCAATGGCGGCCTCTGGGTGAAATTATAACTTCTAATTTTATTTTAAAAAAAAAAAGAAAACATCAAGAATGTGTTCTGTATCACATTAGTATGACTGATACCAACATTGACCTCATACAGCCAACAAGTCTTCATAGTCGGGGCTCCTTTTAGACACAGAACTGACCATAGAGACCACGCAGACACAACCTGTGCATGCTGTTTGCTATTATTGTTGTTATTTTAAATTGTCCTGTTTGTATTCCCAGGAAAAGTCCAGTGGTCGTACGGCTCACTACAAACTCACCTCCACCGTCATGCTGTGGCTCCAGACAACCAAGACCGGCTCTGGCACTATGAACCTGGGTGGCAGCCTTACAAGACAGGTACGCCGTCCAGCCGACCATCACTCAGCTCCAGCTGTGTTCCAGCTGTGCTCCAGTCTCCCACTAACTCCCTCTTCTCTCGCTTCTTCCTGTCACAGATGGAGAAAGATGAGACGGTTGGAGAATCCTCACCCCACATCGCCAACATCGGCCGCCTTGTTGAAGTCAGTACAGCTGCAGACTTCCTGCTAGTTCACAGTTGCTTTGAAAACCCATAAGATGTTTTAACCAGGGGTGCAGATCCGATGTCAGGATTGGGGGGGGACACAAAAGTGATTTTTTTTTTTTGCCCGTATGCAACTCATATGCCACCATAAATCATAACTTCATAGAGGCTCGCCATATCATTCAAGAAGTATTGCACAGGGAATCATTTACTGTACTTACCTTTCTTGTTTATTTGTCCAAACGACCAACAGCGTGTATCGCTGCTTACTTAACTGTTAAATTACTGAATCATAATTTTAAGGGTCTCGGACATATAATGTCTACCATTAGAAATTCTGTGTCTACTCATGTTCTTATCTCTCGTCCTCCCAAATCCCCAATTCTTCTCACCATCTTCCTTTACTCCCAGTGTATACTACTACTTTATGCATGATTAATTGATACCGATGAATATCAAAATATGAAGCCCTAAGATTGAGGGGGTTGTTTTTTAAAGCCTGCTGATGTCATCAGCGTCTGTGAAAGAAACTACCCATTCATTTGCATCGTAGGAGGAGACCACTGGTGGAATGTCGAGTCAGAAATATATTTGTCAAACATTATTTGCACCATTTCAATCATTTCTTTTTAGACATGAATCTATAATGTGAAGTCTGAAAATACATTTGTTCAATTTTGAATAATTTAGGGTATTTTTATTGGGGGAGACATGTCCCCCCTGTCCCCCCTGGGATCTGCACCCATGGTTTTAACATACACGACAGATGTTGCACAGCTGTTCACTGTGCCAGATGGAGTCCAGATAGAAGATAGAGGCAGGAGTAACGCAAGGAGTGAAGAATGTTTTCCCTCTTGTTCCAGGATATGGAGAACAAGATTCGCTCCACACTGAATGAAATCTACTTTGGGAAGACTAAGGACATCGTTAACGGCCTAAGGTAACATCACGTGCTGTGTGTCTGCTTTACTTTAACCAACTTGTTTATTTGCAGCTCTTTGAATCAGCAGGATCGGCTGAGTCTCGGTGCAGTTGACCTCTGTACCTCCATCTGCTCACAGAGATAGTTTCATCTCTTGTTTCTCAGTTCTGTCATTTCTTGTCTGACGTTTTGAGCCTTCCTCTGCTGCTCCTCATTTTTCTGTATTCGTATCACACCCTCCTCCTCCTCCATCCCCTCTCCACAACCTCTCCAGCTCTTATTTTTTTGTTATTGCCTTTCTCATATATCTTCTCACTCTCTATCCACCTGTCACTCCTCCTGCCACCCCCCCTCCCCCGCTGCCTCCCTTCTGTGCTCCAGATCTATTGAGTCTTTGCCTGATAACCAAAAGTACCGGCAGCTCCAGAAGGAGCTGTCACAGGTCCTCACCCAGCGTCAGATCTTCATTGACTAGGGTCAGAGGTACAATCTGGCATGGAGAAGTGTGTGTGCGTGTACATTTGTGTGTATTGTTTGGTAGAGAACAAGGTCCATGGTGTTCTTGGTTTTGATTCTCAGATGTGTTGTTCTATGTTTATGAAAGACAAAGCACAGTTTAGTTAATGGTCACTTGTTATTTAACCTGTGTGATAAAACAGCAACAAGTGTCTGTTTTTCAGCATGATACTGACTGTCTGATTGTTCTCCTTATATTATTTCAGTATACAGCATAGATCATAGTTATTAACAGTTTTACAATAATCAAATGTTGAAGTTACATCACAAAATGTAACAGGTTTTTGCCCTTTGGTTGTTTGCAGACAGTATCTTGTAGGGGTGGGAGAAAAAATCGATTCACATAAATATCGCAATATCTTTTTTGGCGATTTTTAAATCGATTTTTTTTTTTTTTTCCAAAAATCGATTTTTTTTTTAATATATATATATATTGTGCAATGTGTATTCGTTCGCCTTTTTTACATACAGAGAGTACAGGTTTTGAAAAAGGTTTAAGTTCACTTTATAATGGAGTATGTTAATTTATAGGCTCCTACAGTATTTGTGTGCAGATAAATGTTAAAAATGCAGACTAAAAATTGAGAGAATCGGCAATATCGTAGAATCGCAATTTAAATCGAATCGCCATCCAAAAAATTATAGAAGAATCGAATCGGGAGAAAAGCGAATCGTCCCAGCCCTAGTATATTGTAGTCTGGGGATTATGTGGTCCGTCAGTTGATAGTTTGTTAAATTGACAAACTTAATTCATAGATCCTGTTTTACACATTTATATACAGACAGATATCACTGGGATTCTTTGGTAATAAAGAAAACTTGGGCAGGTTTAGGAGTTACACATTTATTTATTATTTATATTATTTTTCTGATAAAAGGAGTTATTGATATGTATTCTTGATGGACAGCAAAGTATTTGATGTCCCTTTGTGTAATGCTGAATCTGAACGTACAGCAACTGCCCCATGAGGTGTGTGTTAGTCCAGCTGATCATGTTGGTCCACAACCAGTCAACTGATTTCACTTTGTAGAAGACCAACACACACCCTGTGAACTGGCATTAACTTACTTTATTAACATGAAGAGAAGATTCAAAAAGGCTCATAGCCAAGTGTGTGCGTGTGTGTTTGTATGAACATTTGCATGCTCCCCTTCAACACTGTGGGTGTGTCTTTCAGGTTGTATTTCAACTAATGCGCAATCTGTGTGAGGAAGGGACACACTCACCTTATCAGATTTTCAAAGCGGACACATTTTGTTGTTAATTGCCCTCAGGACTTCCCTAATAGTGTGTTCATTCTGTGTGTTGCTATTTGTATGAATTCACTGAAATCAAATGCCAGCAGCTTCATATACTGTCACCACTATCAGTTAAACAGGATGAACCGAGTCTGAGCTCAGTGTTGTGTTTTTAATTTGGATTATTTGTGTGATTTAAAGGTCCCATATTATGAAAAACAGGTTTTTTCTGGTCTCTACATACATAAACTGATCCTCCCTGAGCCTACCAACGCCTAGAATGAGGAAAGCAAACGGGTCCTGTATCAACTCTGCAGCTCACCGACTGGTAAAACGGTGCTCATACAGGCTGTTCAGACTCAGCTCCTGTGGTGATGTCACGACGGGAGTGAGGCCGGCCCCTCAGCGCGATAAAATGCCTACCACGTCTATTTCTATGGCTGCAGTGCACAGCAAGAAACTCCTGAGCTAAATTGATGAAATACCGACCAATTTTAAGTCATAAAGTGGTAATAATCTTTGCCGTGTACAGTAACCATGTTACTTAAAGGTGCAGGCACAGAAACAGCTTGTTCTCAGCAGAGCTCATTTGAGCGACTTTTAGACAGCCGACATTCAGGACCACAGATCAGTTTGGGGCAATACATTTCGAATACAGTTTAGTTGGACGTCTGACTGCTGAGTGAAATTGAGTAAAAAGTGTATAATATGGGAACTTTAAATTCAGCAAATGAGTTCTCAGTTCATTTAAATCTGTAAGTGTCAAATCTAAAGGCTTGTTGATACAGCTGAGAGACTGGCAGGTAAATCATATCATTCAATTGCATGATGAGAAATAACTGTGATCTGTGCCTGACATGAATGCTCCATGTGTGCTGTGTGTAATACACATTGAATGTGAGTTGATGCATATTTCTCCCAGAGGAGCAGACCCGGGCTGAGCTGCTCTGTGACTAACACTCTAACAAACAACCACTTCCTCACTTCTCTCCTAACTTTCAGACTTTCTGTTTCCAGTGTCGGTTGCTGTTGTTTTTTGATGTTTCCCACGCTGACTGTCTCCTCTCTCTCTCTCTCTCTGTTCAACAGGAGTGTTCCCAATCTGACTGACAAGTCAAAGCAGGAGGCTCTGAAGGTCGACCTGATGGAGGCGCTCAGACGCAAACAAAACAGCTAGAGATGCTTTTTCCTTTTTCCTCTGACTTCTCTCACTCTCTCCGCCTCATCTCTGCCATCTTTTCTCTGTTTCTTTACGTCTCTCCCTCCATGCCTGTTTCAGTGCTGCACTCTTGTTTATTTGTGGAAAAAAACAAAAAAGGAGAAAATGCTTAGCTTTTCTTTTCTTTCTTTTGGGTTTATTTTTTTTTCTGTCGGTTTTTTGTTTTCATGCATCTCATCTGTCATGAAGCCATTCACTCCCTCTGTTTCTCTTCACCCCTCTCTTCTGTCCATTCTCTCCCATTTTATGAATATAATGATAGTATTACCACGGTTAATGATAATCTTACAGTGTGAGGATCATTGTAGTAATAATCCCTGATGTTCTCACAGCTGATGTGTCCGCGGTCAGTTTGAAACGAGCAACTTTGGCCCTGCTCTTCCTCCGTAGCGGGGAACCAGACAAAGACTGTGCTGTACGTGGTGTAGGCTTGGCGGGGCTGCCATCAATATGTAAATCAAATTTATTTCTTGCACCTATTTTTGTCTACAAACCCCCCACCCCCCGATATTTGTATAAAATTATAACTGTCCGTGTATAACTGTCATGATTCTGGCCGTTGTAAACGGTGCGAACGCGAGGGCGGCCTTCGGTTTGTGTTAACGGGTTTTTATTCTTTACTCCACTCTGTCCACATGCATGTGAGCCTGTGTGGGAACATGGAGGCTGCAGCCAGTGGAAGTGTACACTTATCAGACATGGGGGATCGACTGTTATAATCACCAGGTACACCCTTGTCGTCAACCCAATCCCCTCCACTGTGCATAACATGACAGTTTGCCTCCCCTCTGTTCAGCATATTCACTTCTTCTCTCTCCTCACCTACTATGTCTTTGTTGGGGGTCACAGTTTGTCTTCGTGTCTCAGTGGAAACCTTTTACTGTTTCCATTTTGGAGGGGAATCTTTTGTTGTATTTTTGTTTTTATTTTGTAAAGCTTATAATTCATATTGTATTAGAGCCTCCAGCAACAATAAAAACGGTAAAAAGCTACAACAATTTTTTGTTCTTTTTTTTCAAACACTGACACACTGAAAAAATAGCAGACAAAACTCTTCTCAACGGTGATCATTGCAAAGGTCAAAGGTCTTTATTTTATCAATTTTCTCCATTCCAGTGTAATGTAGACAAAATGAGATGACGTTTCTCAGGGACTCGAAATACAACATCCCCCCGCCTCCCACCTCCGTTTCCCCCACACATACCCACTCACTTATAAAATATAGAATAATTTTTTTTATAAAAATAGAGTAAGAAGCTGGATAAATAAGAAAGAGAGAGAAAAAAACAACACTACGACCCACCTAGGTTCTCTATTAACCATCTGAATGCAGAATGTGAGTTGCGTAAAACACAATAGAATGTAAATGTGAGCAAATACAATTTAGCTTGTATTTGTAGTCAACTGTAAAGTCTCCAATAAGTGAATATACTGTAGTACACAGATAATAACTGTCCGTAGTAACCCACAATTGTAATTTTAAAAAGGTCATGTATACCAGTTAGCACCATGTCGGCTTTTGTTTGAGGCAAATAGAGTTTTAAAAGAACTGTTTGTGTTAATGTAAGTCTTAAATAGTTGCCACTTCTATAGAGTGTTTGGTCTGAAACACGGGTCTGTCAGTCACTCTGCTCTGCTGTAAGCCGAGGAGAAAACTTTCCTTGTATCCTACAACCTTTATCCAATGAGGAGAGAGAACGGCATAAAGGGGCGGTCCTCTCTGTGTGTGCAGCCAAGGGATGCGCGTGAATGTGGTGACGTAGGGACGAGGGCGGGGGCTGCTAACTCCATCAGCTGACAGGAAGTTAGCCAAAACCACCGGATCACTTAGTTCTGCTTAAAAACAAGACAGACATACAAGCTGTGCTTTGAGGTAAATGTTAACACCAACATGGCAACACACAAACTGTTGTTAACATTCTAATGTGTAGCAGCTGTTTTTATATAAGCTTTGACAATCCCATATAAAATGTGTATACAGTAGAGCTATGTGAGGTTTAGCAAGGATACTCTTTGCATGAGTGTCTTATCATGCCAACATTTGCTTATCAGCATGTCGCAGCCTTCACCAGTTTTGCATGAATGTGTGGGACAAATGAAAAGCTTGACCAAAGTGTTCAGAACACTACAATTATTACTTAACTACCTATTCTACAGTACATCACTGTGGAGAGTTGTATTAAATGTCATGATAATTCATCCAATACATGTCACTAAGTAATTCATTAAAAACAAAGACGGTGGTGCTGGAGGAAAGTCAGAGGACCACCAAAGTTAATAGGACTCATTAGCAGGGGAACATGATTGTCTGTACAAAATGTTGTGTTGATGCATTTTTGTTAAGAAATTATTTTGAAAGATTTCATTTTGCAGAGCTGTAAAAACAACATGCTGAATTGGGCATATAGTGGAAAAATAAGTAGGCCTATATAGGATTCAAATGATGCTCTCACATAGATGCGATTTTTAGGAACTCTTAAATAAAACACAAGTATCTCTAGCTGCTAATTTATTCTTTTTCCTTGGTTCGTTGACAAATATTGTACTTCTACCTCCACTATATTTAGTTAGGATGTGCAAATACAAATTAATGAACACCAAGGAAATTATTCTTGAGGTGAAAAACAGTCTGGTGGAGTTATTTCTAACAGAGCTTTATCATGGAAATACAGAAGTGAGGCACTGATCCGCATGAATACTGGAGACTGTTTCCTCGCTGTGTGTGGGTGCAGTTTGTCCACTAGGTGTCAGTGACACTCAGCACATCAGCTGGGCTCCTGCTTCACACGCTGATCCTGAGCCACTCTCACTCATCTGCTCTCAGTAATGGTGGTGATTTCAGATCGGTGCTGGACTCACCTGGAACTAACAAACTAACAAAACCTACACAATAGAAAACAACCTGTGAACACAAAGAGGTTTGCTGACAGACTATTATGGTGGAAAAGTGGCACAACAGCTTGTCTCGTCTTACCTACAGGTCCACATATTGTGGAATGTCTGCCAGTTAATGAGTAATGACTTTCTGGAGGAGAGGCTCCATATGTGAACACAGATTCATCATGGATGAAATAATAGGAGCTTTCTGTGCGAGCACTGCATGGGAGTGTATGTTCCCCAGGTTCTATGTTCCCCGCTTTCTTAAAAAAAAAAAGGATTCTATGTTCCCTGCTTACTATAAAAAGGTTCTATGTCCCCTGCTTATCCAAAAAAGGCAGGAAACGTAGCAGTAACTAACACTAACTAACCTACTAACGAACACTAACCCTAACCCCAAACAACATATCAATGCTACTATGTTTCCTGCCTTTTTTGGATAAGCAGGGAACATAGAACCTTTTTTTTAGTAAGTGGGGAAAATAGAACCCTTTTTCATGGTGAACAAAGGGATGACCTCCACTGGATCGGGGTCATCCCTGTGTTGCCCAGGTCCTATCTTCCCTGCTCACCCGAAAAAGGGTTCTATTTTCCCTGTGTAGTGTATTATCCACCTGAACTTATTTGCTTTAATATCTTGAATTATCGTATGTTCTTCATGGTGTTTTCTTAGCCTAAAAGTTAAGGGGTAAGTCAGAGGTCATTCACCATTTGGATGGAAATTCATTTGTGATGAGTAACAGTGTATATTCAAATAGAATAAACAGAAATAAATACAGATGTTACAAAAGAGAAAGGCATACACGCATACATTTACAGCATATATATAAAGATGGTTGGATTAGGTGTCTAGTGATTCTTGTGGAGTGTACCCTGAGAAATGTGTTCCTTGTCATTCAGCTTCTTCTGTGGGTCATAGTTTTTGGGGACACTTGACACTGTATCTATGTTTAAGTTAGCCTGGTCAAGAGGTTAAATGTCAGATGGCATAGGTTAGGTTTTGTTTTTAGAACCTGTCTTTGTCTGACCATCTTGGTCAGACATATCCTTATATTGGGAAAAGGTGGAGTTTTAGAAAACGTATATAAGGTTTGGCTTTTTTTTTTGACACTGTTCTTTTTCTTGTAATAAACTCCTTTTTGAATGCAAGAAAAGACATGTTGGCGGTGATCCCTTCTTTTCATCAACACAGCAATACCACACCCGCTTACTAAAAAAAAGGTTCTATGTTTGGGGGGAACATAAAACCTTTTTGCAGGGGTAGGAGGGGAACATAGAGCTCTTTCTTTGCTGTAGGCCTACTCCTCATAATATACAGAGGAGAAAACGAAAATACAGCACTGTGTGTATTAGCCTACTGACCCACTGTAAAGATGATTGGTGGTGTTCAAACATTCAAACGGTCTGTGGTCAGTGAAGTAGCCTATACCTAATTATTCTAGGTCTGTCTGTTGTTTTCTGCTTAATACTTCAGGGTTAAGAAGTGATTTCATCTCCAGTGGTGGGATTTCACTCAAACCCCTAACAGAGATGTTTACCTCTCTCTCTCTCTCTCTCTCTCTCTCTCTCTCTCACACACACACACACACACACACACACACACACACACACACACACACACAGGTTTATGATAATGAGGACCCTCCAGGCACAGGGGGAGCAAGCAGGAGCCATTTTTTTGCCATTCAAGCGGAGCTGCGCAGACGGAGCGGAGGTGTTGCTGCTGCTGCTGCTGCTGTTGTTGTTGTAGCCGCCGGCGTGAGTGAGTGTGTATGTGTGTGTGTGTATGTGTGTGAGCAGCTCCAGCCAAGGTTACTGCGGATACACCTCCAGAGAGAGAGAGAGAGAGACAGAGCAGCCGGAGTGAGCGGGGAGACGCGCGCCGGACCGGTCCGTCCAGAGAGCATGGCTCCGCTGCAACAAAGGGAAAGTCACAGGCGGAAAGTTTAGCAGGAACCCAGCGGCAGAGACTCCCGGCGGGAGAACACACACAGGAGGAGCGATGCACTTCGTTAAATGGGATTTGTTGTTTGTTTTCTGCTGGTGCTCGCTGGTTTCGCCGGCGCGCGGGTTCAACGTCCACCTGAGTGAGGATGCGGGTCCGGGGACCTCGGTGGCCGGCGTGGAGCGCGGCGCGCGCTGCGCTCTGGATCAGGTACTGGCTCCTAAATTCACGGAGCGCTTTCTGGAGACCGACCCGGCCGCGGGCATTGTGTTCGTCTCGGGCTCCATAAAGTGCCCCCTGCTGCGCTCGAACCCCTTCACCGTGTACACTGTGGCGGACTGCGCGGACTCTGGCTACAGACACCTCCTCACCAGCCGCTACGAGGTGCATGTCCACGGTAGGAACTGTTCAAACAAGCGTAAAAGGAAACCTGAGTGGGACATGGAGGTGCTGAGTTTGTTCAGCAGCCACCGCCGCTCGGAGTGCAGAGAAGCAGGCTCGGCTTTATTCCCAGTGGGGGGTCTGCTACCTGGCTCCCCAGTCCGCTGCAAAGTCGCCAACAGTCGGGACTTTTTCTTCTCAGAGGGCTACTTGTTTGTGTCTGAGACTGTGTGCTGGAGGCAGGACACCCTCCTGGAGCTGGACCTGCTCTGTGATGGGCTGAATGCTGAAGTCAGCCACGCCATCCACTGGCGTGTGGGGCAGGGCTCCTTCAGGCAGGGCCACCTGGGGCAGCTGCTGGAGCAGGCGGCTCAGTCTGAGTCAGGTATTGTGAGCAGGAGGAGGAGAAGCATCAACAGCAGCCCCCAGTTTCAGCCCCCCATGTACCAAGTGTCTGTGGCAGAGAATAAGCCAGCTGGGACTGCTGTTGTAGTTTTAAAGGCGGTGGATGTGGATGAGGGGGAGGCGGGCAGGCTGGAGTATTTCATAGAGGCTCTCTTTGACAGCCGCTCCAACAACCTCTTTGCTGTGGACCCGGCCACTGGTGCCGTGTCCACAGTGGAGGTGCTGGACCGGGAGACGAAAGACACCCACGTGTTTCGCGTGACAGCAGTCGACCACGGCACACCTCGACGCACAGCCATGGCCACCCTCACCGTCACCGTCCGTGATACCAATGACCACGACCCGGTGTTTGAGCAGCAGGACTATAAGGAAAGCATCAGAGAGAATTTAGAAATAGGCTACGAGGTGTTGACTGTGAGGGCCACTGATGGAGATGCACCTGTCAACGGTAACATCCTGTACAACATCCTCAACAACAACGGCTCCAATGATGTGTTTGAGATCGACTCGAGGTCTGGTGTGATCCGCACCAAAGGCCTGGTAGACAGGGAGGAGGTGGAAGCTTACATGCTGTTAGTTCAGGCCAACGACCAAGGTCGTGACCCCGGGCCCCGCAGCGCCACGGCCACAGTTAACATAGTGGTCGAGGACGATAATGATAACGCTCCCCAGTTTAGTGAGAAACGTTATGTGGTTCAGGTGCCTGAGGACATGGCCCCTAACACAGAGATCCTGCAGGTCAC
This sequence comes from Trachurus japonicus, assembly GCF_045865225.1. Classification (NCBI taxonomy): domain Eukaryota; kingdom Metazoa; phylum Chordata; class Actinopteri; order Carangiformes; family Carangidae; genus Trachurus; species Trachurus japonicus. The sequence continues at coordinate 27,593,222 of NC_140911.1, read as the reverse complement.
CGCCACAGACCAGGACAGGGGGGGCAACGCTGTGGTCCACTTCAGTATCATGAGTGGAAACACCAGGGGACAGTTTTACATCGACGCTCAGACGGGTAAAATGGACCTGGTGAGTCACCTGGATTATGAGGCAAACAAAGAATACACTCTGAGAATCCGAGCTCAGGATGGAGGACGCCCTCCGCTGTCCAATATCAGCGGCCTGGTGACGGTACAGGTGCTGGACGTTAACGATAACGCCCCCATTTTTGTCAGCACGCCGTTCCAGGCCACCGTGCTGGAGAACGTGCCCCTGGGCTACTCCATCATCCACATCCAAGCTGTGGATGCAGACTCTGGAGACAACTCCAGGCTGGAGTACCGCCTCACCGAAACCACACCCAACTTCCCCTTCAGCATCAACAACAGCACGGGCTGGATTGTAGTGGCGGCAGAGCTGGACAGGGAGAGTGTCGACTTTTACAACTTTGGAGTGGAGGCCCGAGACCACGGCTACCCCGTCATGTCGTCTTCAGCCAGCATCAGCATGACCATTCTGGACGTCAACGACAACAACCCCGAGTTCACTCAGAAGGCCTACTACATGCGACTGAACGAGGACGCGGCCGTGGGGACCAGCGTGGTGACGGTGTCGGCCGTGGACCAGGACATTAACAGCGTGGTGACCTATCAGATATCCAGCGGAAACACCCGCAACAGGTTCTCCATCACGAGTCAGAGCGGCGGGGGGCTCATCACGCTGGCTCTGCCTCTGGACTACAAGCTGGAGCGACAGTACGTCCTCACCGTCACCGCGAGCGACGGCACCCGCCTGGACACCGCCAAGGTGTTTGTTAACGTCACAGACGCCAACACGCACCGGCCCGTGTTCCAGAGCTCACATTACACCGTCAACATCAACGAGGACAGGCCGGTGGGCACCACCGTCGTCGTGATAAGCGCCACGGACGAAGACACGGGCGAGAACGCGCGCATCACCTACTTCATGGACGACAGCATCCCTCAGTTCGACATCGACGCAGACACCGGGGCCGTCACCACGCAGATGGAGCTGGACTACGAGGACCAGGTCTCCTACACTCTCGCCATCACCGCTCGGGACAACGGCATCCCGCAGAAGTCCGACACCACCTACCTGGAGATCCTGGTGAACGACGTGAACGACAACTCCCCCCGTTTCCTCAGAGACCACTACGTGGGGTCTGTGATGGAGGACGTGCCGGTGTTCACCAGCGTGGTCCAGGTTTCCGCCACCGATCGAGACTCCGGACTCAACGGCCGGGTCTTCTACACCTTCCAGGGCGGGGAGGACGGCGATGGAGACTTCATCATTGAGTCCACCTCCGGCATTGTTCGAACACTGCGCAGATTGGACAGAGAAAACGTGCCTGTTTACAGCCTGCAGGCCTTCGCTGTGGATAAAGGTGTTCCTGCTCTGAAAACACCAGTCAACATTCAAGTAACTATCCTAGATGTGAATGACAACCCCCCAGTGTTTGAGAAAGATGAGTTTGACATCATGGTGGAGGAAAACAGCCCCATAGGCCTGGTTGTTGCGTACATATCAGCCACAGATCCAGATGAAGGCAGCAACGCACAGATCATGTATCAGATAGTGGAGGGGAACATCCCTGAGGTTTTCCAGCTGGACATCTTCTCCGGAGAGCTGACTGCGCTGATAGACCTGGACTATGAGACGAGAGCCGAGTACGTCATCGTGGTCCAGGCCACCTCCGCCCCCCTGGTGAGCCGTGCCACCATCCACATCAAACTCGTCGACAAGAACGACAACGTGCCCGTGCTCAAAAACTTCCAGATCATCTTCAACAACTACGTGACGGACAAATCCAGCAGTTTCCCCACAGGCGTGATCGGACGCATCCCCGCCCACGACCCCGACGTCTCGGACCACCTCCACTACAGCTTTGAGGTGGGAAACGAGCTGAACCTCGTCCTCCTGAACCAGAGCACAGGAGAGATCCAGCTGAGCCAGGCTCTGGATAACAACCGGCCCCTGGAGGCTTCCATGAGGATCTCAGTGTCAGGTGAGATGGATGGATAACTCCACCCAATTCACTTCCCATTAACATACCCTGTCTTTTCATTCATTTGTCTTTTCAATTCACCGGGTAATGGAAGTGGTTATGACTAAAATATGACTTTCTCTGCTTTAGAATTCCATAGTGATTTTCCTGAAATAGAAATATTCATGAGGGAAGATTAACACTACAGGATATTTGTAAGCCACTCTACCTTAAAAAAAAAAAAAAACACCCCACAGTGCCAAGAGACAAAGATGTGTTTAAGCCATTATAGTCTATGCGGTAAATTGTTTCCTTTGTTTCATTTTAGAGGGGCTTTTGTTGCTTAGTTGGACCCCTCATCATGGAATTGGCTTGTTTACCCAAGCCTGATTTAGCTTTACCTATTATTAAATGTAATGGGATGTTTGTTTGTGTGTGTGTGTGTGTGTGTGTGTGTGTGTGTGTGTGTGTGTGTGTGTGTGTGTGTGTGTGTGTGTGTGTGTGTGATTCTGTATCCTGTGGGAGCTAAATCCCCAGTGGTCAGACTGATTATACCCCATAACTACCCATCAGCCCACCTCTCTACCACATAATGAAAGACCTTATTCAATTATGGTCTGTTTCTGTAGCTCATACCTGATGTTCTTTAGGTGTTGTATTGTGTGACTGGGTTGCCAGTAGCTGTCGGTGCTCCCAGCTCTGGAGTGCTTTAGGCTGATGGTTCTGGTTTGAGTGCACTTTTAAAGACAAGAGACAACAAGAGCCGGTGAGGACGTAAATCTTTTTTGCTGTTACTGTTTCAGATCTTTCATGTTTGTCTAAAACAAACCTCACTGCCAGTGTTCTCTTTCCTAACCTGAACATCTTAAACTGCCTGCGTTCCCTTCACCTTCAATTTTGCATGCCAGCACAAATTACAGTTTTATTTGTTTCCATTATGTGACTGAACTTGTGTTGGGCGTGTATTCCGTTTATCCTCAATTGCAGCTTTTTTTGATGCAGAGTAACTGCAGCTCTGCCTTCTCTCTGACCTTGGAAGGACCTGAGAGAAAGGGGAACAGAACCAAATAGGCTATAATGTTGGTCTTCAAGGTTAAGATTAATTCAGATACTAAAGAGCAGTGAGGATTAGGGCTGGTAGAAACCTTTGGGTTTCTTTTATTTTACTGAATGTGATGGATGAGACAGTGTAGAGTGTCTTCCTAGTTGTTGATGAGGTGACACTGAGGGACAGATACTGTACGGGTAGCGTGGGTAGTCGTTAGAATGGGTTGGATCTGTGTTTTTCCTCTCCTGAGAACAATAGTTAGCTGTCTGTTCAGGGGCGACTGCTGGAGCTCATACCAGGCTGTGATTGGGGGCAACAGCTGGGACTCCACTAAGAACCAATTAGAGGCCGTGTCTCCCCCAGCGCGTCCTGCACCTGCTGGGGTTTATGAGTCAGCACCCCTACAGGAGACAGAGGGAGAGGGGGGGAGACAGGAGGCCAGTGGGAAGGGAGGGGAGAGGGGGAGGGGGGGTGAAGTTGGGTTAGTGTAAACTGAGATATGCTGAAAAATACAGTCATACTGTAAGAGCAGGGAAGTCATTAGACGGTTGGAGGAAGAGATGGGGAAGGAAACTGAGCTCCTCCTATAGATGCTACTGACCCCAATTTTCAAAGGCTTCTCCCTCAAGGGACCTCCCAAGTCCTCCCATTATCTCCCCCTTTATGCCGCCGTTTAAGAGGCCCCTTATGATGGACGATTTTTGATGGGCTCTTTTGTATTTTGTTAGACTGTGATTAACACTGTTTCTTAGTTCTGCTCTTCATGCTGAAATGGATGTGATGCTGAACGTAGCTACACTGCTGCTAAGGTTGAGGTGAGGTGTTCCCCATGCTTTGGGAGGGTCATCTTAAAAAAAAAAAGAACTCCACAGATTATAAGAGTCCTCTTGAGGCAACACAGTAGACACTGATTTCACACTATGCAAATTATCAGAAATAACTGGATCTCACTTGGTCTGATTTTTTTTTTTTAATAATTAAGATAACAGACTTAAGTTACACTAACATTGTTTACCACATGAAGACTTGTAATCACTTTACATAATTAAATAATATGTAGCCTACTCTGTTAATCCTCTGTTCTGTATTATCATCATGCTCATGATGCTGTTTATCCTGCAGCCCATAGATAGATAGATAGATAGATAGATAGATAGATAGATAGATAGATAGATAGATAGATAGATAGATAGATAGATAGATAGATAGATAGATAGATAGATAGATAGATAGATTTTTGGCTGAGTTCAGTGTCATAAATCTATGATCATAACCTTTTGTGTGGTGGTGTGTGTGTACTGGACCAACCACCATACTGAATAGGGAAAAGGAGCTTCATTTACTTCTATCAGGATGAATTCATCAGCATCTGATTTCAGATTTATTGAATTCAAACTCATACTTCTGTCTTGCGGAGATAAAACACAGCCTATCTGATACTCATCACCATGCGTGACATCTCTATTATTAAGAGAACTGTGGTCACACTGCTGTGTGAGAGGTAGGTGGTCGTTTGTGAGATTAGATCTGCTGCATCTGTATCCTGGATTCTGTCAGACCAGTGTTGACATACTCCGCGGCTGATCCACAGCTCCCAGGCAAGCGTGAGCCTGCATAAATAGGTGTTTGCATTTGATGGCAAAGATTTTTTCCCCCTGCTTTTCTTTCATCCTGAAGGCCCTGTTAATTTGCCCATGGAAAGTATATAGCTAATCCTTCATTATACTTCACATTTGAACATGTTATCAAGCTTGGTAGATGTGAAGTCAGTCTTTTGTAGTTGCATGTCAGTTCCCGTACATTTCTCGCCCATGTCCAACCACAGTCAATTCACAGTTGCATCGGAGCTCCCTGTTTAGTAAATATGCAATGTGTACATTATGATAGATACACCATGAGGACACTTTGTCCTTGTTTTAATCAGATTCCGTGTCCAAGCCAATATGCTCACTTTGAAAAAGCCAATGCAGAGATTTAACAGACAAACACGGCTCCATAAGTAATGATGGTGGTTTGATTCAGCTCACATCACACTGCAGGTTATATGGATGCTTAAATTACATAGTGGACAGCAGATATCTTCTCTCTCTGGTCAGTGTCTGGAGGGAGAGCCTTTTAAGTTTCAGTATGACGTCATGCTCAAATGAATCAAACTTCATATTTTCTTAAAGATTATTGGATTCCTGTCAGAGTTAGAAGAAGAGATTAGATTCTTTTTTCCCAGTCAGATAATGTGTTTGAAGATGTCTTGCCCCTTCACCATCCTTGCATAAGATAAAGCTACAAGACTGGAATTTTAATGGAGGGGGGCTCTGTGCTCCACTACATGCTTCACAAGTGAGAGCCAAGATATTCACAGGCGGCATGATCTCATTGTAATCTACTGAACTTTATAGACTTTATAACTGTCAGTGCAGAGACTTTCTCACAAATGTGGAATGTGTGTGTGTGCATGTGTGTGTGTGCGTGTGGCCTCCTCCAACAGGTGAACCTCTGATTGCTTTTCTTTGCTCCATCATATAATCATTTCACTCGGGCAGAGTGTTGCTTGGGTTAGCGCTGATCTTTACGGCCGATGAATTCCTGTTTGCTTCGCACGATCCAAAGTCACCGCTTGCAAAGGCTCACCCATGTTTTGTGTAATGGGAGTCACACACCCCCCCACCCCCCGCCCCCCACCCAGCGTTAGTCACACTTGCAGGCTTGCTTGGAATGTTTGTAGCACAGTTTCTCTTCTTTTTATCCTAATAACATCACCTCTCACCTTGATCCTGTTTCTCTTTTCCCTCTTTTTGTTTGCCTGTCACCATTGCCCATTTTTCTCCTATCTAGCCAGGTCTATGGCTCTCACCCCTGCAACCTCCACTGTCCCCTCCCATCATTTCAAGCTCCTCCGCCCTCTCTCTTCACCCCCCCTCACCCTCCCTCTCGCTCTCTCCTTTGACTGTTGTCCCCCCCCTCTCTCTCTCCCTTGTGAAAGGAAGAATGCCTAAGAGAAATGCTTTGTTAAGCGCCCAGTTGTCATGGTGAACCCAGCAATGCCTGAGAAATTCCTTGTGGGTGGGGACGAAGGGGTAAGGTCCCTTTTGTAGAGTGAAGACGGAGGGGGGTGGGGGGTCGGGGAGGGGGAGGCTCATAAAGTTCTAAAGAGCAACTGTCCCCCCCCTCTCCCTCTCCTCCATGGAAGCATAGAAGGCTTTCTCCGACCCCGGGACGCACTGACCTGTCCCGTCAGCTACTTTCACTCTGCAGCGTTTTTACAGGACACGCAGCCAGTCAACTGACACCTGACCGCAGATAGAAACTTTCCATTTGCTGTGGTTTTAAGGGGTTAAGCCTAGTCTTACATGTGAAGGCTTCAGAGGCCTCCCTTGTTTTGAAAGTACTCACCAGTTGGCGGCTCCCAGTGATATGATAGTGTGGTCTCTAAGCTCTTTGAGTTGTGACACAGATGCACTCAGAGGGTATCTGATTTCTTGCTGCTGGCTCGTTTCATAGCAGCACAATTCTTCTGCGGGTCGAGCTCCTGTACACTTGGTTGCATCGAAGGGCCGTAGGAAATTGGGGGGGGGGGGTATGACATCATCTGTGTTAGGAGGGGAAGTGGTGTTTAGGATTAGGGCCGGTGCATCGCTGGGGTGAGGCCTTGTGGTGCTTGAATAAATCTAAGCATTGCCCTACATTGTCCTTGCTATCCCAGCAGACAATGGGAGTGGGCTCTGTCTGGGGGCGGCCCCCCCTTCCCACCCGTCTTTGTGTCCACTTGTTTGCACCAGTGCTGCTGCCTGCAGAAGAGTCTCACCAGGCCTGTTGTTCAACCATGAACGAGCCTGTCTACTGTACAGTCTGATGCAGACACTGGAAGACTTGCTGAGCACATACAGCTGAAAGTAGAGACGAAATGGTTGAACGAGCCAAAGTGTTTAAATAGCTAAAAGTGATAGAAGTTTATATTTGGTGGAAATGGCTGGAACATCGACATATCCACTTTTATGTAATTAATAGTATTAACAATATTCTACGGGGTGGGAATTGTATTTTTGTTTTTATTCTACTTAAAGCAGAAGTAAGCGATCCGGTCGTTTTGGCTAATGCTGCGTTCCAGGCAGTTAGTTACAGCTTCAAGTCACGACTTACGACTTTGTAGCGTTCCAGGCAACCCGTAACTCGCATTTCTCCGGCCTGTTGCCTGTGAAAGTCACTATAACGGCCACTCGTAACTTCCGACCCGTGAACTCGTACCAGATGGAACTGGTACGACTTCACAGATCGGAAAAACACGAGTTGTCAGCCGACGGAGTTAGCAGCCCCCGCCCTCGTCGTGGATCTATTGGTCCTCGTCCCTACGTCACCACATTCACGCGCATCCCTTGGCTGCACACACAGCCCTGCATGCCGTTCTCTCTCCTCATTGGATAAAACTTGTAGGATACAAGGAAAGTTTTCTCCTCGGCTCAGAGCAGAGCAGAGTGACTGACAGACCCGTGTTTCGGTCCAAACACTCTGTATAAGTGATTGCTGTCGGAAGATAGAACTATTTAAGACTTATATTAACACAAAAATATCGCTTTAATTTTATTTAGTTTTATCTACTTCTGTCTTCTACCTCTTATGCATACAAGGTTTAATTTTTCCATCGGGAGTTTGTTTGCAGCCGAAGAATTTCTCTCTGAGGATCAATAATGTTATTCTGATTCTGAGTTGAGCACCATCTGAACATGAGTCTGTGATGATTTACATCAGTCAGGGGTGTGGAGCTGCATCAGATAGAAAAGGTTTGGAAGCGCTGACCTCAGAGGAGAAATGAAGTATTTGTCCTCTTTTAGGCGTAATAATTCTCCACCAGAGTAGAGCAATCAATCACGGTACATGCTCCTCACTGAGAAAAAGACACATTATATGCTCATTTCACAGGCTGTTACCTTTACACTACATTGCTTTCATTTAGTATTGAACCAGACTGAGATTTCACAGTGACCTGGTTTCATATGCAAGCTGTCAACATGAGGGTAAGAGGATGTGAGACATGAGGGTAAGAAGTGTGACTGGTAGAGGAGTAAGGCTCAGTGAGCAGCAGCTCAACATGTTTCATCTAACAGCCTACACCTGAAAGGCAACTAATGGTTTCCTCTTCAGCTACAGCACTGTGATTGTGTTGTCACAGTGAGCTGCAGCTGAGTGATGATGAAGATGAAGATAGTTTCTTTTTTAAAGGGATAGTTCAACATTTTGGCAAATTGGCCCATTGCCATCATCCCTATAGTTTTAGGAGTATAGTTTTGTTACTTTTAATTGTCGGTGCAAGCTATTTTTAGAACGGTGGAGCAGAGCCGTGAGCTGCTCAGAGCTACGCTACGGAGGCTCATGGGATTTCTTGGTTTCCCTCATTAAACTCATCAAATACACAATCCAACAACTCCACAACGCTCTGGTGGACAAGTTGTGACCTGCACATTCACCACACTATGAGATAATAACACAACGTTACCAGACAGAGTTGTTTTAGAGGCAAATGCAGAGAGACTGCTGGCCGAAAAACTGCCCCCGACGGGAACCCGCATCAGCGGATTTGCATGAATTTACCTCTAAAACAACTCTGTCTTGTAACGTTCCGTTATTATCTCTTGTGATGAATGTGCAGGTCACAACTTGTCCACCAGAGCGTTTTGGAGTTGTTGGATTGTGTATTTCATAAGTTTGATGAGGGAAACCAAGAAATCCCATGAGCCTCTGTAACATAGCTCTGAGCAGCTCGCGGCTCTGCTCCGCCGATCTAAAAACAGCTTGCACCGACAATTAAAGTAGGGATGCACCGATGCATCGGCCGAACATCGACATCGGCCGATGTTCGGCTAGTTAACTGCCATCGGCCATCGGCAAAAAAAGATGACATTCACCGATGGCAGTGACCGATGTTTATGTTTCTTTAAATGCCGCATGAACGCTGAGCTCGGGAGGAACCTTTCTTTTTTCCTTTTTTTTGGGGGGGGGGGGGATATTAGTGGTGCAACGGATCATCACTGATCCATGATCTGTTCGGATCAATATCTTCGTGTGAACCGCGGATTGATTTTTGAAAAAAAAAGTTGCGCGCATGTTTAATAAACACACTTGTTAAGTGCAGCGCGGTCATGGCGAGCGGAGGAACGGAGGAGCCTGAACGCCCCTCGTCATTTAAATCCCCTGTATGGGCTTAATACACCGTTAGAGAGGAACTCGTCTGGTCGCTTTATTTTCTAACCTCCGCCTGGCCACGTGTTTGTTGTTTACAACGAAGCCAGCGAGAAATCAATAAATGGAGCGGTGGATTACGTAACTGTCATAAACATTACGCAGCGCGTCTGTGTCGCGGTGCCACAGAGACAAGAGCTGGGATATGGACACAGGGGGAGACGCCAGGTGGAAGGCAAAGAGCCTCCGTTCTCACTCGTTACCAGTCACAAGTCATGTAGTATGTAGTACTATCACTATTATTCTGGGGCTTTTTAATTGAGGTAAAAATGTAGCATAGCCACGGGAGAAATCATACTTAGTTCCTCTTTCAGTGTACATTATACAGATTATTTTTAGTTCATCAACCGTTTGGAAAAAAACCTTTCATCATTCTGTCTCTGTGTTACTACAGATAAAGGGGATTAGGGAGAGAAGTCTAAGTAATTTGACATATTTGAGCATTTTATTTGAAAAAAAGTTACTTTTCCTGGTAACTATACTCTTACCATGTAGCAACTCTAATACTAACTCTAGGCCACTGTAAGTGTTTTTAAGGTTATGTCAACTAAAAATTGACATTAAAGGTTGTTTTTGTTTCATAAATTTGTCTAACTGAATTTGTGCTCATTAAATAATAATATGATGAAGAGCTGAAAGACTTTTAAAATAGTTCAGTAATGTTTCTGTGGCACCAAAGACGGAATAAATAACAAAAAGAACAAACATCGGCATCGGCATCGGCCATCGGCCAAGTTGTTATTTTAAACATCGGTATCGGCATCGGCCCAGAATTTCACAATCGGTGCATCCCTAAATTAAAGGTAACAAACCTACTGCTACGACTATAGGGATTATGGCAAAGGGCCAATTTGCCAAAATGTTGAACTATCCCTTTAAGGACCTTTTTTGAACATTTTCCAAGAATAATGTGTCTGTGACAACTGACAACCATCAGCTGTAGAGTAAATGTATATATTAGCTTTAATATCTTTAGGTTAGGTGAACCAGGACTGTAGCTTTGGGTCCTTCTCAGTGAACAACCAAGTCATGATTGTGCTGCTGGTTGGTCAGTATCCGACATCTATTATAATATCTATCAGTGAATAAGGGCCTCATGCATGGTCAAGTCTCTGCATGCTAATGTGTCTTTACCATTGCGCTGACAGCAGTTTTGCTTTGATATGCAAATGTTGTGATTGGGAGAGTTGAGCTCCATTTCTGTGGCTCTAAAGCTGCTTCACTATGGAGGAAGAATTTGCGGAATGTCCTCTCCTCGTGGTTTTCGGATACAGCAGAAAAGTATCATCAGGGGATGCTGTGCTCGCAAATGAGTATGAATGGTCTCTCCCCAACGAAGTCAGCTTTTCTCCTGCATGGAGGAGTCAGGAGAGGGATTGCAGCCTCGCTCTGACTCTTCAGGATTGAAATCCTTGGGTGACATTGAGCCACACAAGCAGTTTCCAGTATGAACTGTGTTAGGGGCTGCAGGAAGCAGGTTATTGTGCTTATTGTTCCAGCCAATCTTTGTTCCCTCCTCAACTCATTAGGCCTAATTGCTCTGCAAAACATACTACAATCAGTCAAAATGCTGCTGGATTATGTGAAATAATTATCTTAACAAACAAGAGACATGAATATATGTATTTAAGCTGTATAGGCTACTTTAATGTTCTGAATCAAAAGGACAGACTTATGATGTTGAGTGTGTATATCTGCGTGGCTTGATGCAACATGGCTCAGATACAGATAACAGAAAATCTGCTGCGTAGGAGTGTGAACATGCTGTTCACTCCCTCCTTTTGAGAGAGATCTGCAAGTACGTTTTTTTTTTTGTTTTTTTTTCCATTACATGAGCTGTTGATGTTTGATTATCATAGTTCAGCTGTTCCGTAATAGTAGAATGAACAAATCAGCTGTCAACCTTTGGGAGGTCAAGAGCTTTTATCCCAAATCGACCACAAATCCGCAGCAGCCTGCTGTCATTGTGCTCTGACAATTCCCACAGCCACAAATGTGTTAAGAATATTTTGGGTGATCAGAGGAGCTTTAAACTGCACCAGCCCTCATGGTGTGTTTTACCCTCCAGGCAACTCATTTCTCAGCTGCTGTGACTTTTAAAACCCAGGCGATGAAGAACTTCACAAAATGTGTTGATTGTTTAGACATGGTGAAGTCAGAAGCATTTATTGATTCATTTAATATCAAAATCTATCTGCAGAATCTTCATGTAAAACATTTTATCGAGGAACTTATGTTTAATTTAAGTGAGTAACCACGATGTATCAATGTATCTTATCAAATGTGATTTGGGAGAACTCGCTAACAAACTAATACATCATTTACATCATACTCGTTTTTTATTATTAGCTGTTGGGCTGTAGAAGTCAGCAGAGCGACTGCACCCATCAGTGTTGTCCAAAGAGTAGTTCTAATTATGGGAAATATGCTTCATTGATTTCCAGTGATGGGGATAACAGCGTTACTAACAACGCTACTTTTTCAGTAATGAGTAATCAAACCCTGTTACTATTACTGACAATTAAGTGGACTATTCACAGTTTCTTGACTCAAGAAGTCCCGTCAGGAAACCAGTTGAAGTGTACGTTATGTACACATTTTTTTCTGTCAATCAACTAGTCGGAAAAAAGACTTTTATCTGGAACTAACCAACTCACTCAGAGAACAGGAGGTCAGGGTTATGGTGTTGGGGTTAATTGGACATATTTGGGCATTTTATTAAGTAACGCAATAGTTATCTCAAGGAAATTTAAATCGAATGAAACTGTCCAACATTGGACCAGTCCCAGCCTGGTCAGATGCGTACGTGAACTGATGAAGCCTCTTGGATGAGAAGTGAAACGTCTTCCTTGACAAATAACCAAGTCCAGTTGCATTCCATTTAAATTTCCTTGAGATAACTATGACCTGGACAAATGAGAATATTCATAGGCTTAACACAATAGTTACTTTTCCTGGTAATTAGGCTACTTACTTTTATAATGTAGTAATTCAGTTCCTGCTCTTTGGGAAAAAGTAACTAGTAGGACTAACTAATTACTTTTTAAAAGTAACATGCCCAAAACTGTTGTTTTCTGGCAGCAGTAGAGTGATGCTACTCACACACAATAAAGCCACTACAAGGAGACAATTAGCTTAGCTTAGCATAAAGACTGGACTGGGGGGTATGCATGCAGCTAGCTGCTGCAGAACTCCTGGTGAGCTGCTGTAGGTGGATGTGGATTGAGGCCTTTACAGGAGTTAGTAGATTTACAGGCAGCAGAAGCTGGTGGTGGGGCGTCAGCTTGGGCCGTTGCTTGTCTGATGGGGGGTCGAGGGGAGAGGGGGGAGGGGGGGTTAGGGTAATGGGATGAAAAACCTGTCCTTCCCTTTGAATGCATGGCCTCCACCCCCCAACCAGCCATCATTCAGGCAGCGGTTGAATGTGTTTCACCTCTCAGCCCTGTTTAATTCAACCAGGCCGCTCCCCAGCACATTTTACTGCCTCCCTTTTGATCACCAGGACCCAGATTCCAGCTTTTAAATTAAATCGACACCAACCAGAGTGCACTTAGTTTAAAGAGACATCTGAGAAGCTTGATGGAACATGTTTGAGACCATGTTAAATACTATCAGAGCATTTAGCTACAGAGCTGCAACATCATGACACTTAGACTTCCTCTGTCTTTAACCCACATTAATGTTCATTAGTGTCTGGGGTCTGATTTGTTTTTTCTCTTTTTTTTCCCAGTGGAGAGTTAATTGAGCCTCAGGTTGTAGGCTGGTGTTTGTCCTGCTGTGTGCTCGTTGTCCTTGTATGTTCACCTGAGGTCCAATCACATGAAAGGACAAAGATCACAAAGAAAGAAGCTAAAATGAAAAATAATAATACTATTTTAGTGTTTTCCTCTGTGAATTTCTATAACCATGTTCTGTATTCCTACAAAACTGCACACGCTGCACCTTTCCTTTGTCTGAGCTCGGAACATCGGAACATTCATTGTTAAGATGATTTAATTCTTACACTTACAATCCAGTAAAGTAAAACTCAAAACAGGTTAATGAAACAACTGAGTTTCAGAAATAAAAAGTGAAATGTCATAGATTAATCATTATCTTATGCACACATGCAGCAGCAGAGTCCCAGCAATCAATGGATATAATGGTGGGCGTCTACAAGGGCACAGTACTTCATTCTAATTAAATGAAACTGTTGTTGTTCCCACAGGGGCTGCTCTCTCTGGTCATGGCTGATTGGTGTGTGGTGCACTTGTGTTGTTCCTCTGTCACCTTGTGTGGACTCACCACTATGGTGTTTGTCAGCACTATGCAAACATGACACTTGTGACCATAGTTTAACCATGTTTGAGTAACCGAGAAAAGCGCTAGATAAATCATATGATTTATTATTATTATTATTATTATTAGTTTCACACCATGGCAGTGCATCAACACTGTTTGTAACAGCTGCACAGGCCTGCTAGAGACAGCTGTTTTATCCACATGAAAGTGCCAAACATGACCAGGCTGTGCAGGTGGAACTAAAGCTCTGTGGTAGGTGCTTCACCATCACTGGTTTTTAAACAGAGACTACTTTATGGTTATTTCTGCCAGTTTTAATCATGTTGTGTGGTTTTGGATAACTCAGCAGCCAGTAAAAGTCTATCAGAGAAAACATCTTAACAAAGGTTAGCTGTGATCTCAACTCCCAGCGTCTTGTGTGGTGTCAGTGAAACACTGATTTAATGAGATTTTAATGGTGATCATCATATAGGACCTGTTTGATTTGCTGAACCTGACACTGAAGGAAATCCAAACCAGGAGAACCTTACAGGAATGGTGGTGAAAACAATAACTCCCATGATCCCACAGTATTTCATGCTGTCATCCAGGTCTGTCTTGTGATATTGTTGTGACTGAGACCTCTAGCAGCAGAAGTTACACTAGGTGAAGTTCCCCACTCCTGAATTGGTGTAAATCAGATTGTACACTTGTAGATTTAATCTAGTGTATTTAACACGGGCCCAGGTCTCGCTGGGTTAAATCCTTTAACAAACAGCCAAACAGGAAGTAAAACTAGGGATGCTTATTTTCAAATCATAAACTCATTAAAAACTTGTTGGTTTGCCGAGTGGCCTCCTGCATGGAGCTCTAAAGACTCTGAAGTGCAAAGGCATCCACAGGCCTTATCCCTCCAAAGTGATTTTTAATTTATGATCTCCCTATTGATCTTGGAAACAGCAGCCCGGCTCCACGCTCTTTGATGTAGTGAATACTCAGGGCCTGCTGCTCCGCATACTGTAGTGTACTGATGCTCAACCACTACGACAGGCTCTGCTGAACCTCATTACCTCCTTACCCGGAGGTTCCCCCCCCAACTTGACACACTTCTGCAGTGAAACACACAGTTGCCTTTGAGGGAGTATCAGCCCCTGCAGATCCCACAGTTTACGTGGTTTTGTTTGAGCGTGGCGTTCTTAACGTGGCACCATTAGACATGTAATGAATGGCTGCTTGAGAGAGCTGGTTGAGTGTGATTATATATCAGCTAGCTACTGCCATGATGATAAATGGTACATTTATACTGGCTCTGGTGTGTGAGTGCCCCCCCCCACAATAAGTAGACGGTGCTTACACTGGCTCGGTGTTTAGTGATGTGTTCATTCAGAGGTGGAGAAGCCGGAATGTTGCCTTGTTTCTGAGCTGTTGTGTACGCATGGATTTATATATACTACTATATACTATGTATATTTATCCATCCATCCATCCATCCATTATCCATCCATCAAACCATCAATCCATCTGTCCATCCATCCATCCATCCATCCATCATATCCATTATCCATCCATCCATCCATCCATCCATCCATCCATCCATCCAACCGTCCGTCCGTCCGTCTGTCCGTCTGTCCGTCTGTCCGTCCGTCCATCCATCCATCCATCCATCCATCCATGATGTTATAGATAGATAGATAGATAGATAGATAGATAGATAGATAGATAGATAGATAGATAGATAGATAGATAGATAGATAGATAGATAGATAGATAGATAGATAGATAGACTAGGACACTTGGCCATGTTCTTTCAGCAGTGTAAACACAAACGAAGGCCCACCTACTTCACTGACATCCTCACAGTCTAATTAGTCCCAACACAGAAAGAACCAAACATGAATTTTTTACTGTTTCTAATGGCCAAAGCTGCATTTCTTTGTAGAGCTGTGCACACTGCAATGATTAGCTCAGCCCCTCTGTGCCTCTCACATACTCCCACACTTACACACACAGTTTCATACACACACCTTCTGTCGCTGAAGATGCATGTTAATACCAGGTCTGAACAGGAGCGCAGTTCCAGCTAATGTTTTAATCTAACCTGGATGTCATGTCTGTGTTTCTGTATTTTAAGTTTTCAGAACATGAGCTTTGTGTTTACCATCCAAAGGCTGCTTCTGATTGGAGGGTTAGGGTTAACAGATTTTATTTTTATGGTATGGTATGACCATTTAAAATCAGATCGACTTTTTCCAAAATAGTGTGCAGAATAAATTCCTCTGCTTACACTTTCATCACAGGCTTCAGTGTCCTGTTATTGAAATGTTAGACTTGACGCTTGACAGGTTTGTTACTCAACATGGCTAACCTGAGGTAAGCCAACCGGTGCAATCCTTGTGTATTTGTAAAGTCAAATAGACAAGAGGGATAGGTGGATGTGGATGTTTTATGTAGCACTCTCTGGACTGTTACACACATAATGCTAAAGACTTCTTAGTAATATGCATACAGAATGTTTAGCTGTGCCTTGTTGATTGTCCATCACAAGTTAAAGCAGATATCAGTGGAATGTTTTTGTTAATATAAGTCCTAAATAGTCCTATTTTCCGTCAGCAATCACTTACATGAAGTATTTCAGCCTAAACACGAGTCTCTCCGTCACTCTGCTCTGCTGTAACCCGAGGAGAAAATTTTCCTTGTGGGATACAAGTGTTATCCAATGAGGGGAGAGAACGGCATGAAGGGCTGTGTGTGCAGCCAAGGGATGCGCGTGAATGTGGTGACGTAGCACGAGGACCAATTGATGCCTGACAAGGGCGGGGGCTGCTAACTCATGGTGCGTTCAAGGAAACACATACTTTGTGTTTTTCCTTCCTGTGAAGTCATACCAGTTCGATCTGGTACGAGTTCACGGGTCGGAAGTTACGAGTGGCCGTTATAGGGAACTTTCACAGACAACAGGACGGTAAAAACACGAGCTACGGGTTACCTGGAACGCTACCAAGTCGTAGTTGTGACTTGAAGCTGTAACTTACGGTTTCAAAAGCCTGCCTTGAACACAGCATTAGCCGAAACGGCCGTGCCGATGATATCTGCTTTAATGTGAATTGTCACAAATCATAAGCTGTCCCTCTGAGCCTGTGAGGTCCTGGTTTTGGTTGATGAGGTCTGACTTCATGCTTAATGCTCCATTAAAGGTGACATAAATATCACTTTTTGAAGGCTCTTAAACATATGTGTGGTGGCCTGGGAAAACCCTTCACATGGTGGGATTTTGACATTTTCATGTTTTGATATTTCCATAAACTAGACGTTTTCAGCCATTCATAACTGTTTGAATGACTGAGATAGCCCTCTCAGATCAAAAGTTATGAGCATTTTAATCTATTATGACCAAAAAACTGAAAAGTGAGAAAAATGGCTTTAACTAGAACGTTGCTGTTTTAACCCTCTAAAGACGAGAGTTTTACAAAACATTAAACAGCTTCTGAACCGTTTATGATAGAGATTAGCTGTAAACTGTATCTGAATCGTGTGATTTTCTGCTTTCCGAGGGTCCTTGAATGGTGCCTCTGTGACAAGAATGGACCATATAGGGTGCGTGTGATCACGTGGTACGGGAACAGACGCTAACCTAGCGTAGCATCGATGCTAATCCGAACGTAGCATCAATGCCAAACAGAACGTAGCATCGGCGCTAAACCGAACTCATCATCGGCACTTGCACAAGTTTTACAAAACATCAACAACCGTTTATGATAAAGATCAGCTGTAAAAAAGCATCTGAATCGCGGGATTCTCTGCTTTCCGAGGGTCCTTGAATGCTACATCTACAACAACAACGGACCTGTCTCCTCTAGCGCTGCTGCTGTGGCTCAGCTGGTGCTGCGGCTCAGCTGGAAACAAAACGCCTTATACTCGCCACAAAAACATAAAAATAAGTACTTTCCGTTTTGTTTTCTTAAAATATTTATTCACCACGATGTAGTAGGGAGTTCAAAGTACCAGAATCACACAAAATATCAAAATCGTGGAAATAGTACTTTTCCACCTATTTTGGCTATTTGCCACAATCGAACGTCCACGACATCCGACGGGTTTTCCCAGGCCGCCACACATATTTGGGTGTTTGTCTTGCCTTCCGGCCCCAAAATGTGAGAATTGACAAAAAAATCTGTCATTTTCAGGCTCCCTAGGTTGAATCCATGTGGTTTTACGAGCTGTTCCCTCAGTTGTCTTCCAATGATCTAACTAGGTTTCAAATTTGCATAATCCCACCCCTACCTGGTACCAGTAGAAGGGGCAGGGCAAGCAGTGCATTTAAAGGGACAGGAACCAGCCGTTCTGAACAGGGCTGTTTAAAGAGGATGAAAAAAGTGCTGTGATGTTTGATCCTTGGGGGATTTTGACCAAAGCATGTCACAGACATGTCTTTAAGACACCTGGGAAATATTTTAATTTGTGGAAAAGGGGCATAATATGTCTCCTTTAATATTGCTCTGTCTTAATTTTGAGGCCGGCAGCTGGATCCTGCACCAACACTCCAGTTAGACCGGTGCAGGTTCAGCCCACTGGCCAAGGTCACTCCTACATTTGCTGTGTCCTTTCCTTTACTGGAGGCAGCTCCTGGACTGGGACACCGCTAACACGTCCATCAGGGTGGTGTCAGTGGATGATGGTATAGGTGATCAACAATGACTGGAAAGATTGCTGTAATACATACAATTTAAATCTGCCTGCAACTGTTCCATAACCATGCTTGCTCTTTGTAAGCTTGTTGTGTGTAGGTGCAGCTCTGAGTTAAGAGGAGATCAGTAGACAGACAGAACATGTACAGTACATGTAGCCTACAGTATATAGCCTACACATGTATATCAGCAGCTTCACAGCACAACTTCATCTTCTTTTTTCCTTTCCTTTTCCCTCCTCACTCTCCTTAGACAAACAAAGCAGAATACAACACCAAAATGTAATCATTAAACATGAAGCGACCGGTGTAAATAATTGATAAACTGCCATTTGACCAGCGATTGGGAATCACTAAGGGAGACGACCGGGGCTACTTTCATGCTGCTCTGAGTGATGTCTCTGTCTCCGGTAGTTTGGTCACAGAGTCTTTCTGATCTTTATCCACCATGACTTTTCTTGACATTTTCTGGGATTCAGCTGGGAGATTTGATGGCAACTTTGTTGTCTAATTAGACCAGTCTCACTGATTTGTTCTCTCTCTCCTTGTCTCTCTTTCTCCCTCTGCAATCAAGTTATTCTGACCCACTGCAGGCTTCAGTTCACACACAGATCCATATATTAAGCTGTGATTGTAAATGTCTTTACGGCAAACACACAGCCCTATAGGCTCGTTGTGTTCATACAAAGAGTAGCCTATCACTGGAGCATTTGTTGTTCATAATGATGAAGGTGGGCTTCATTAAGATTTCATGATAAGAAGCAGAACAACCCCTGGTCTTCTGCTGTGTGGAAGTTTCAGCTTCCAGCCAAACGTGGTCTTTGGATGTCTCTGAGAGACTTTCTGTAAATTCTAATGAGCCAGCTTGTTTACATGCGTTATTCTCTTGATCTGCCTGGTTTTAAAGGAATGTTTATATTTTGTTTACGCTCTAGATGATTTGAGGTTTTAAAAGAGTGCTACCACTTTGTGCTAAAAAAAACACAATCTGGAATTCTGGGTGCAGCCTGTAAAACAGCAAACAGCTTTGAGTTTTGAGTTGATCCGTCCTCTGGTTCAAAGCTGTGAGGTGTGAGTGAGAGTGAGGCTGAGTCACCGAGTCATGTTAAAATGACAGCACTGATCACACACTCACTGTTTTAAAGATTTGATGAAGCGCTGCAGTTTTCCTCCACTTCAGAGATTGAGTGATAAACCTGCACTCCTTCAATGTATACTCTCTGCTCTGCTTTATATTGACATACTGTATGGATCCTCACTACCACCCACACACACATGCATACACACAAACACCCACAATTCTTATACAACCTTGGCAGTCCTAAAGCCAGTGTGTGTTTAATCTTTTCCCTGGCGCCACTTCCTAGCTGAGAGCATTCCTGGCACCCAGAGGCCCCAGAGAGGGTCGAGCTCCGGGCTCAAAGCAGTGTCACACTTCAGAACTGGCACCTTGTCTTGTTACCAACTAAACATCCCTCTTCTCCTCCTTTTTGGCCCAAACCGCCCTGCTTACCCTCCGCTCTGCAGAGAATAACCTCTTTGAAGGATGGTCTGGTCTCTTTCAGGAGAGATTCTCCTCGCGCTCAGTTTCCCAGCGCTGCATCTATGCCTGAAGCTCTGCCTGAACTTCCTACCAAGAATGTGAATTGGCAGAGGACGTTATCAAGGCTATGTCTGTCCTTATACACGGCCGGACCTTTAGGAGCCTCTGCTGCTCCCTCAGAGATGTGTGTGTTTCTTGCTCCTGTTGCTGCAGATCATCAGAGGTTATATGAACAGATAAAGAGAGGAGAGGCAGAGAGCTGATAGTCTACTCTGTGCCACCACACTCAAACATTTCGTTCTCTGGCTGTGTCCTGTGAGACTTGTCTGTTTAAACCAAAAAAGTACAAACTAATTTGCTACAGAGAGCTTTGATTTGTGATGGACACACATTAGTCAGTAATGGCAGTTTTGACAGCCAATAAATCATTTAAACGAAGCCTCCGTGGAACTGTTTTGGCTGTCTCCTCCCATACATGATTTATAGTATTTTAGATAGATTATCTGTGGGCTTTAAACAGTTTAATATAAATCATTTAATGATTTAAAGCATTTTAAATGGATTATCTTTGGGTTCTATACAGTTCAACAAAACAACCTATGTGTAAACGTCGTCTTTTAAAATTGTGCTGCAACAAATTTTCACAACTTTATTATTTCATTTGATGCTGTCACCACACAGCACCTCACAATGAACATGTGAATAGTTCAACTGAGGTGAAGGCAGGAGATTTTTGAATTAACTCTCTATGGGATTAATTTTTATTTTATGGGAAAAAAATATTGCTCCCAGTTTTTGGGACCTTAATTGACCATCACTGATAATATATTGATCAAAAATGTTGGTCCTCACCACTTTTCCTGATTGTCCTCCACTGTCAGAGGGAATGAACCAAACTGCTGCGTCATGTTCCTTCCACACATAAGATGTTCCTGTCTCCTTGTCCTGTGAGGACGAGTAGATAGTACAGCAAAAGCACTGACTGTGGTGACAGCCAATGCTGTTGCTGTATCTCTCCATCCATTTGAATGTTATTGTCAAAGCAAAAGTGGTCCAACTGCACATTGTAGCCCTGAGGCAACAAATGAATACGTAACATTTTTAGTATATAAATATAAACAAAAAGTGTCTGTACTCAATTAAATGTGCTTCTTTACATACTGTATGTACATTCACAATATTTCCACATATTCAAATTAAAACAGTATAAAGTGATACTTATCTCACCATTTGCTGGTAAATGGTACTGTGACCATCTAGTCTTGGTTGTAGTAGGACGGACAAAACACCAGAGAAACAGTCAAACCCACTTCAGCCCCACATTTCTTTGGTCACAGACTTGTGCTACTTTCTAGGTATATTTTATTATTTTTTTAATGTAAAGAGACAGTGTGGTTTGTCACCAGAGCACACAACTATCAGAAAAAAGCCCCAAAGTAAATTCGAGTAAAGAAAACTTTTATTACAGTGTTTTCTTCTTGAGACCCCACGCCCCCGGTTCCCTCCCCTCCTGTGTGAATGCTTTTCTTGTGTACACAGGTGTGTGTGTGTGTGTGTGTGTGTGTGTGTGTGTGTGTGTGTGTGTGTGTTGATAGTAAAGTGTGAACTAATGGAGCGACCCTGCTTGTGTCTCTTTGATTTTGTCTCCCACTTCCTCCACTAAGGCTCTGTATTATTACTGTCCTGGAAGCGCTTGACTGAAAGCAGGAGGATTAAAGCTGTGTCAGACATGCTTCTCTGTCTCACTTCCTCTGTGACCCCTCCCTCTGCCCCCTCCCCTCCTTTGGCATTCTGTGTTTAAACTCACTCTGTGCCAAACAGGGATACGGTAACTTTGGCCTGTGCTGTTTGTTTGTGTGAGTTCTGCTCGCAGGTTCTGGCCAGCATCCAGACGGCCCGACACAAAGCAGCCCATTGATAATTTTGGTGGGAGAGGGGCTTGTTTTCATCACACATTTGATTTGATTGAGCCTGTTCTGCGTTTCCTCCTGAGCGTTGAGATTGACAAAACGATAGCAGCCTCTTTTTGTGACCTTACAGTGAAACTACACTACACCATCCATCGCTCACTGGTTAGTTTCTGCCACACACTCGCTTGGCAGCTTACAAAGTCTAAGTCCAGATAGGAAACCTAAGTGAGTCAGATACTGACTCCTCACTACATTGTAGCTTTTCAAATCAGCTAATGAAGGACGCCTTTAGAAGAGAATCATGGCTAAATAAAGATAATTACACTTTTTGCCTGCTCTCCTCTAATTACCAGTTCAGCAGAAATTGCTTGGATGAACACAAACATCTGACTCAGTAACTCAGATCCATAGGTTTTGTGCTTGTTAGCAACACACTCAACGTCCCTGTGTGTTCTTTTTGCTCTTTGTGACTGGATGGTTTTGTTTTGGATGGAGGCTGTTTTCATTATAATTTTACCCCTCGGTGAGCAGAGTCCTCTGACTGCTCCTGTCAGTGACATTTAGCTGGAACTGGATGAGAAGCACTTTGCTTTTTTTTTTTCTTCTTGCAAATATCATTATCGTAGAAAAACTCCAAAAGAAATGAGCTCAGTAAAGCCATGAGGCCATGTAAACGGAGCACATGGTCTGACATGATGTAGCAAGATATGGTGAATAGGAATCATTCTGTCCACATTCAAAATGTTAAAGTCGTACTTAGTTATTAAAGACCTAATGAGCTGTACATGAGCAGACTGGAAATCACTCATCTGGTTTCAAAGGAAGGAATTTCCAAGGAAGTGAATGCATACAGGATCAAAACATTAACAGGATCTGGTATCAAAACAGGGAGACAATAGATGAGCTCTGCCGGGCTGAGAAACGCTTAAACTGCTGCGTGTAGACCGGAGCCTTCCAGCTAGTGTGTATAATGAAGTAGCATCTCTTCTTCCGAACAAAGAAAGGAAAGAGAGAGGTGTGAAATTGCTGATTAGAAACTTGGAAAGCACTGAAAGGAAACATACATACACTTGTTCTTTCTTGCTCTTGGCAAACATGTGTCATCTGTTCTGGCACATGAGAAGCCCAGAAACTGTCGTCGGAGCCAAGAATACCACTTCAGAAAAAAAGTGTCAGTTTCTACACAGTCTGTGGTGTTTTTTGTTTTCAGTCCTTCATCCTCAGCTGTAAGTCTGTTTACACAAGTGGGTCGACTGCAAATACGTGAACCTGGTGTTACAGTAGCAGCTGCTGCACAGATCCTCCACCATGCAAGTACCTGCATCGGTCCTGTTGTCGCAGCTGCTCTATGTGTTGATGGCACGCTCACTAAGTACTATCATTAAGATTACATGTATCTGCACAATTTTAATACACTATTGGATGAGGATTTAGGTGAATGTTCAGGTGATAGTTGATATTGAATCCAATGAAAAGACCAAAAACCAAAAAAGTATTTAATCTACTATCAAGTGCTGTCTGTGAAGTCAAAGCCTGATGTAACTGAACCGTAGATCTGCACTGTTGAAACCACTGACAGCAGTGAACCAGGTTAATGCTCCAGGTGACATGTCGATGTGAGTCCGTCCCACAGACACTGTCCTACTGCCAGAAAAACTGAAATCATAGTCCCCAACAAATTCACTCTGGTTCCAGTGACGTTCCCTAAAAACCTCAGTGCTCAGTTGAACCTTTAAAAAGCATTTATGTATATAAACTGATATTACACAGGGTTTCTGCAGGTCATTAAAAAGCATTAAAAGTCATTCAATATATTTTGCTAAAATTAAGGCCTTAAATGGCATTAAAAGGCATTAAATCTGATTCTCAAAGGCATTAAAAAATGGATTGATTCATACAGTGAGATTTTGATATCATTACATCCCTATAGAGCACAAAGAGCAGAAAAATAGGGGGATTATACAGTTAATCTACAGTAAAATTAAATGTGGGTGAAGAAATGGAGAATTTTCTAAATTAATATTTTTAGGTGGTGGCAGGATACTGTTGACTTTTTTTTTTTAATCGCTATCGGCAAAAATCGGAATCGGTAGGTCAGGCTTTTTAAAAATCGGTGATCGGGCAGAAAATTGCAATTGGTGCACCCCTATTGGTGTGATAAACATGCAGAACAAAGTAATAAGGTGTGTGTATATAGGTGTATATAGGTATAAGTGTATGTATGTACACGTATAGTATTTGCAGTCACAGGCATTAAAAATGTTTGAAATGGCATTAAAAGGGCATTAAAAAACATTAAATTAGATTTTCTGGTACCTGCAGAAACCCTGTTACAGCAGGAACCAGTGGGGCCTGGACTAACAACAACAAAGAAGTACAGTAAAAGTGTTGTTCTGGTTTTCATTGTGTTGATATGAACAAAAATATAGATGATCACCAGCCTTCTTCTTCTTGTTTGCAGCTGTGCTCTCTGGTTTCACAGCTTCTCTCCTCTGCATCACAGTTGTTCTCTCTTGTCTCCGAGCTGGAGATGTGTCGTCATCCTAGCTCTGGAGCTGTTACAGTTTCACGGTTCATTCTGTATAAGACCTTTGAGTCAAGAACAGGATGATAGTTTTTCTTTCTGTCATAAAAAATAATCGTCATCTTATTTGCTGTAATCATTCCCTTCAACATGAGTTCATCTCCTCCTAATGCAGCTGATCCAACCTGTGTTCACTTAGCTGTCTGCTTTAGAAGAGGACGTCGTCCATTGTTAGTGTTTACAGGACAAAGCTCCTCTTCGCTGCAGCTCAGACTCAGACGTTTCTTTGTGTCATCTCATGTTAACCGTTCCTCCCGCTGTGTGCCTTTTTCAGACGGCGTCCATTCGGTGTCGGCCCAGTGTCTCCTCCAGGTCACCATCATCACAGATGAGATGCTGTCCAACAGCATCACGCTGAGGCTGGCCAACACCTCCCAGGAGCATTTCCTCTCCCTGCTGCTGGCTCAGTTTCTGGACGGCGTGGCCCGCGTCCTGTCCGCCGCCCCCGAGGACGTCGTCATCTTCAACATCCAGGACGACACGGACGTCAGCGCTCGCATCCTCAACGTCAGCCTGTCCGTGGCCGTGCCCGTGCCCGTGTTCGGGGAGGGACGCCCGCAGGCCGAGGGGCCGGAGCGGCCCGGGAGAGGGGCCGAGAGCGGAGGCGGAGAGTTCTTCGGCTCGGAGGAGCTCCAGGAGAGGTTGTACTTGAACCGCAGCCTTCTGGCCCAGATCTCCTCACAGGAGGTTCTTCCCTTCGACGACAACATCTGCCTCCGCGAGCCCTGCGAGAACTACATGAAGTGTGTGTCCGTGCTGAAGTTCGACAGCCTGGCTCCGTTCGTTGCGTCCGACACCATCTTGTTCAGGCCCATCCATCCCATCGCCGGGCTGCGCTGCCGCTGTCCCAGCGGCTTCACGGGGGACTACTGTGAGACGGAGATCGACCTCTGCTACTCCAAGCCCTGTGGAGCTCATGGAGTGTGTCGAAGCAGAGAGGGAGGCTACACCTGCGAGTGCTTCGAGGACTACACAGGTGAGAGCTCCAGGTTTATATGGACTCTTTTTGTTTTGCTTTATTAATACATTTAACCCCCCCCCTGCAGTTACTGAATGCCACCAAGCTCTCTGTTCTCACACACAAATATAAACTTTACACATAGAGTGTAAGAGTGACAGATCACTAATCACTCGCTGACATCATCCAAGTCAGAGGTCAGTAGGTCAACCTACAGACCCCAGATGTTGATAACAGCTAACCCCGGACTCAGAGGGGAATAGCACTAGCGTAGCATAACAAAATATTGGTGAAATGAAGGAGTTTCTCTGCAGATAATGTGTTATTTAGAGGCTGCATTCTGCTGGCCTGTAGACTCGCATTATACGGATATACGTGGCTCTTGGCTGGATCTAATTTCGTCGGAACAACTTGTAATGACACCAAAGTTATCTGGGTGAGTGAATGATCATATTTTATGCTAGAAATGAGGTCCAGATTGTAAAAAAAATGGCAATTCTCCTTTAAAAAAGGTTTATTGTGTTTTTATTTGTAAAGTGAATCCAAACAGAGACAGAAATAGAGTAAGGATATCAGAAAAAACACTGCGAGAGACATTTCTAAGACAGTTTGTCTCTTTGGTCTTTTTCATTGTATGTGTTGACATAAACAAAAATCTAGATTAATCCTTGTCTCCTAAGATGTCCTCATATAGCCTTTAAATGTTGACGTCTCAAAGATTCCCAGGGAGCTGTAAAGTCTGTCCACAGCAGCTCTGTATTGAACCTGACCGACCGTGTATAAACACAGACTGCCCTGTGCCACACACAGGCTGAGTGATGACTGATTGATCTGATTATCAACTTAAACTTTCACATTTCTGTGAGTTTCGCAGCAGAAGTCCAGCTGCTCTGGATTATTATTTAGTTTGTTCCCAAAACAAATTCTTACATACCGTATGTCATAAGGCTGAATGATTTGGGAAATGAATCTAATTGCGAATTTTTTTTTACCAATATTGTAATTATTTCCTATTATTTTTTAAGTTCCTTATCGTCCATTGCTCTTTCTTGTTGGATTTGTTGAATTTACAGGCTTGTTACTGAGCCGTTAGGCCTGAATGTACAACAGGTAACAGTGTGGCGTTGTTGCCTCTTTTTACCAATAGAGTGTAACTAGAGCATAATTGCAGCCTGTGCAGTTACAAAATTGCGTTTTATCATGTTACGATGTAACTACAAATGCAATTAATTATTCAGCCCCAATTTTAAATGATGAAAACATATGTTTATATCAAAATCTGTTATTGTTTGTGTGTCTTACAGCCACTGAATAACCAGTATGGCTACATGCTTACTTTACACCTACACTGGAAACATCCTGAGCTGCAGGCGTGGAGCATGTTTCAAAGCTCACGTCCAGAGGACAGGGAGAACCATGATAAAACAAGCTCTGTTTCCTCACTGATGCTTATTTTGGAGACCAGGGATCCTCAGAGAGAGCTTTACTCAGTGTTAAGTGTTTTGCAGTGAGGAGAACAAGAAACAGCAGTTTCTCTGTGCAGAGTAGTATCGTTGAGTGGAGTGAAGGAAGGAAATTATTAATTATAGATGGCTACAGCACAGATGGAGAGTGTCCCCTGGCTGTGAAATGCCCTGTGGTAAAAAATACCTAAGATTTAAAAAAAAAAAATCTATATCACAAAGCACACAGCATGTCGAGACGGAGAAGACAGAGGCTTCCGTCTTTAGAGATAATGAAGGAGTAATTTATGACTGTTGGCAGCAGAATTGCAAACTGGTTGCAGGAATAATTCAGTCTGTGATCCAAAAATTATTCACATCCTCAAAGGGTTAAAGATGTCTGCTGCCTGGGTTTCTGGTTAAGAGAAATAGAAAAGGGGTTTAAAGAGGAAAAAATAATTAAAAATGCTAATTTATACAATATGAATATTAAGAAACGTACCCCATCTTTTTGTTGAGAGGTTAAGTGGGTCAAGTTCTGACTTTTTAATGGGATACAGAGTTTCATCTCCTCTTTGAAGTTCAACATTCCCTGGTTTACTCTGTGTGATCATAGAAAACACTTTACTTTATCCATCTGCTGTTCAGCATCATGGGCTACATACAAACACTTACACATAACATAGCTGTGTATATGATTTATCAACAGTTTAAGCTGAAGCTCTCAGAACTGTGTATAAATCATTGATTGATGAGTTACTCACACAGTAATCATTACAAAGAGATCCTTACAGACCGTCTGTTTATAGACCGCATATATTATGTACATAATTGTAAATGGTAATAGATTTAAACATACCAACAGTTTACCGACTCATTTCTCACCTTGAAACAGTAATTTGACCAAACAAAACAACAAAAAAACAACAACTTTCAAGTCCTGTGTTGGCTTCTTTCATCCAGCCAGTCCAGCAGTCAGTCCACACCTTGTGTATCAGTGATTAGGCTTCAACAGAAACAAACTGCAGCCTCCAAAATCATCTTCCAGTTGAATTAATTACATGTTAACGACAACATTAAAGGTGAATTTATTGCAGATTTAATGCAAGTACTGTAAATCTGTAATTTATTAACATATAACACATGAATAGTTTTGTTGAGGTTTCTTTGTGTATGTTCCATATTTTCTTATTTCTTGTTTCAATTTCTTGAAAAAAACATTAGTTCAACAAAATCCACTAAATCCTGTTTGTTCCCTGCAGGAACTGCAGAAAGTCACATTGTGTTTGGTGCTCTCTCTCATCGGCACAATTATTCCTCGTCAAACATTTAAAAGGCTTTTTCACCTATTTTGTGGCTGTTTATGAAGCCTGAAATAGTGTTGAGTGTGTGGGCTCAGTCACACAGAGTCCAGGTTGAGTGGCACTTAGATATTCTTATTCACAGCTGTGGGTGTCGGAGCTGAACTGTAGGTGCTTTTAATGTGAATCGGCAGAGAGGGAGAGTGACTCTGTGAGTGGGTGAGGTGGGAATATTTACTTTCCGTTACACTGAACGCATGGCTGAACACATTTAGCTACATTAATCTCCATCGGTTTGGGGCTCGGACCCAGGGAGTGTCAGTACTTGGAGGGTGAAGCCACAGACAATGTGAGTCTGTCGTTGAATCACACAGTTTGATCACATTTCATCTGACGTCTCCTCTTCTGTGGTCGACAAATCCCACTTTTCTGTTTACTGTGTGTTTCAGGTGGGTGCTATGTGTGTAAGAAAGTTGGATGAACAATCTGTGACATTTATATGTGTTAATGAATGTGTGTATGTGTGTTGTTGGGGAACTGTTGGACTGTAGGCGCTGCCAGATGGTAGAGGGAAAGAAAATGAGAAAATCTAACATTGATCATCATCTCTGCCGTTCCTCAGAGTGAATGATTCTGCTTGGCTGAGTCATTCTGCGTAGACGCTGGGTCTCTCTCACACACTGCTCTGTATAAAAATGACTGAAACATGTGGAATTGCCCTTTTCCATTTGATAGCTGTTTTTTTTCTTAATTTCCCCCCACTCAGTTCACTCAGTAATTGCGAGTGCATTTGTGGGGTTTTAATGTGCAGAGAAGCTTTTGGAACAAAAACTGGTGAATGTTCACACTCCAATTTACAACTCATCTCACGTCAGTGTCAGAAATTAACACCTGCCAGGCACTAAAAGCCGATGCAGTTTGTCTCTGACAGACAGAAAAAAATGGTGCCAGACACACAGGCTGTGATGAAATGAAGTGACAGCTATGAACAGGATACTCTGAGCTTGAAAACTGAATTCTGCAGCTCTGTTCATGTTTATTTATTTATTTATTTGGTTCATTTCGGGCATGTCAATTAGTCATCATCATCACACATCATCTCAATCCAATTAATACAATACACATGACCGAAAGGGAAAGCGGGAGAAGCAAAAGCTTATCTAGTCCCGCCCCCAATACTCACATATTCATTTTTTCTGCATGTTACATTTTTGACATAACATTCTTCCAGTATTTTCAAAATTTAACAATTTAACAATTTGACTTTTTTTTTTTTTTTTTTTTTAACATGACATTTCTCAATTTTTTATTTTTTTTATTTTTTTTTCAACATTTGACATTTTGACATAATGTGTTGCAGCATTAGGCAGTATGTAGAGTTGAAGAAATTGAAGTCCAGCTCTAGATAGAGCATAAGGATTACGTGTGTGTCTGCACATGTGTCCAACCGTCATGAGCGAACAACAGTCTCTTCTTGTTGCCAGGCATGTCACAAAAGTCACAAAGTCACAAGATGGTCCAATTGACAGAGAGCAAAGTCTGGTGTGGTCCAATTGACAGAGAGCAAAAGTCCAGTGTATTGATTGAGGTTATGGTTTGAGGTCACATGTAGCATCAAAAGAAATGCTCATAATGTTGTACAGTGGTGCACTGGTGCTGGTGGTTTTTTGTTCATTATATGTTTCCAGACATGTGGGTTTATATGTAAAGTTAAAGGTCCAGTGTGTAAAATGAGGGGAAGCCGTGACATCTAGCGTTTAGATTCTAGATCGCAGCGCTCACACTCGCTCGCACTCACCCCTCCCGTCAGCAAAGTGACGGTGGCCTCCGAGGACAAAAAAAAACGTGTTACCACGACTGGGACGACTGGGAAAATCTAAACTATTTTACGATATGTCTGCTGTTTCCTACTCCTTCTTCTTTCCTTTCTCCTTCTTCTTCGCTGTTTTTTTATGAACACGAAACATGGCGACACTCTCTAAAGCAAGACCCTTGCTATATGAATTATAAGGCTACCAAAAATTTTATTTTATAGTGATTATATGGATAGTATATTCAGATTTTGCCAATAAACCTTGCCAAGTATCACACACTGGTCATTTAAGGATATATCTATAAGTTGTGTTTTATAGCGAATGCTAACATAGCTGACAACAGTCTAAGCCAGACAGGGCTAGCTGTGTAGGCTAGTACTGAATTCGGTAGAAAAATTAGATGATAGAAATATGAAAAACAAGAGTCACATTTCTTCCAGACTGGTTTATTTAAACAGTTGTTTGCAGTGGCAACACTCACAAAGAGCTCACACACTGACTGAAGTTGCTACAGAGATCATGATGATCTATTCTAATGGTTACTGACTGAGCTATTTTAGCATCAGAATGAAGATGGTTGACCAACCAACGCTGCTACTCCATGTTGCAAAGTGTGGCTAAAAAGGATTGTTTGTCATTCTGGTGTTTTGCATTATTATTAGTAGGTGATAATGTTATATCGTAGTTTTCAGTGTTTCAGCAGGGTAGGTGCGAAAGTAAAGTCTCTGTTGCTGTGGTGGTGGTGGTGGTGGGGGTTGTATCTCAGTTTCCCTGAGCTGGGGGCTGTTGGTGTCTGGAGGGATCCACCTGCTCCGTCTCATCAGTGGGGAGCGATGAGGCTCCTCTGTTTCCTAGCAGCCCAGACACACCTGTTCAGGTTTAAGATCTCTGAGGAAACTCTGTCTGAGGAGCGGTGCAGCCTTTATAGGGTTAGGGTTATATTGCTTTCGCCTATGTACTGGTCTTGAATAAATAAGAGCTGGCGTGTATTTTATAGTATTGCTTGAATTTGAGGAAGCTGATCAATTATTTGTCACATTTTGTTTATTCTCTCATAAAGAATTTATGTGAAGAGAAATTCAGTTAATCCATTTAACATATCAACTGCCCATCATTTTTTTTTTTTTGTAGGTAGTTTTGACATTTTTGACAATATTCCATCTTATTATTTTCCACCGTCTTCTGACCTCACCTTTACAGGCAAAGTGATGTTTTAATTTTTTATTTTATTTTATTTTATTTTATTTTATTTTATTTATTTATTTATTTTTTGTTTTAATTCAATTTGGATAATTATACTTCTCTACAGTTGATACGTGTATATGTATATAGTGTATATATATATATATATATATATCTGTGTGTTCAGTCAGAAACTAAGAGCAGCCACTAAAGAGCACAGATAAAAAAAACAGATCAAACAGGAGTGAGGCTGTGAGGGATGGACTTATAGAGGTACATAAATAGAGCGAAGGAGATGTGTTTGAATTATTGATCAGGATATTTAGTGGGAGTGTGACTGTGAGCCTGTAGCCAGTCCACCCTGCTGTGATGTTACCTGGTCACATGGAGCTGCTCTTCAGGAGCATCTTGGGTGGAGACGTCCCACAGGAATCGGCTGAACAGCGACAGACTCCTCAGGTATCAACTGTGAGGCAGAACTGTCTGACTCTTAGCCAAGATTAACTGTTAAATGTCTTTTCCTCGGTGTCTGAGATCACATGAGGATGTCTCTGTAACACAGCTGTGTTTGCTGATGCAATGTTTGACAATGCGACAGCTTTAAGTAACACAAGTAGTTTATTTCCTACAGCAAGTTGCTGAATTAATAACGAGGCAGAGAGCAGTGTAACAGAAGGCTGGCTGTGTATCATCAGTAAGAACATGACGGGCTGTTCTGCTCCTTTTTGTTACTTTCTAGAACAGAGTGACACAGACATGGCACCCTGACATATTACTACTTTCTATACCACAATAAGGTGTAGTTATTAAGTTCTCACTGATAGTATTATTGATGGTTAGGAAACCATTGATTGCTGCCTTACAGGTCACTGATGATCCATTATAAAGCTTAGATAGAAAGACGTCTTGGGGTGTCCTGGTGTGGACAAGTCAAAGACGCCTTCATTTATAAAACCTTCAGGAAGAAAAGGTTAACAACTGAACAATGAGTCCTCACGCCTGCAGTAATGTCAGTAAATCATTGACAAAAGATGTTGCCTTGATGCTGTACCGCCCCTGTTCTGAAAGTAGGAGGTCAGGAGTTGGTCAGAGGAGCTCTGTGAATTCAACATCTGCCTAAACCCCTGAAACAAACAGTGTTGACAGAGGATAGACACCAGCTAAACATGGCAACAAACTCACTAAACTGAAAAACATTGATAAATTATTCATTTTAAATTGGCATCTGAGTGAAGTTTCTTCGTCTCAGTGGTCCAGAATATCTACCCATGCAAAATCAATTAATGTTTAGAGTCATTAACGGCCACTTTAATGTCTCCAGCAGCGCTCGGATTTACATTGACTGAAGAGACGTAACTAGACAACAGCGCTAAAACAAAGATGCTGGCTTTCAGTGGGCTGTGAATGGGTTGATTAATAGACACAGAGTAAATAAAAGGCCTGTGTGTGTATTAGTAGTGTTGGATGAAGATGTGTGGCCTGTGTGTGTGCCAGTGTTACAGTAGAGCTGCACTTAGCACAACTCTTCCACACTGCTGGCTCTGTGGCTTTGACACACATTCCAGCTCACGCATGGGAGAGCGGGCGGTCCTGCCTGAGCAACTGCTGCAGCCTCCCACCCCGAGGACCCAGACACAGGCCACATGTGAGCCGGACTGAGGTCCAAGGACACAACGGAGACGGTGGTTTCGCTGTCTGCCCCTCTCACTCTAAACCAGCTCTGTTCTGGACCTTCAGGGCGATCGCTGTTCAGTTCTTGTGTTGTCCTGAAGCTCAATAGTAATTAAAAGCAAACAAAATTGCTTGATCAAAATTAAAACTGATCAAAATAGTAATGTGCTATGTCTTAAAGGCCTAGAGGTGAAGACACATCTCTGGTTCAGTTTAGCATGATGTGCCCCCACTCTCCCTCTCCCTGTCTCTTCATGTTTGTTTGCTGTATCTCAACTGTCACCGTCCAATGAAAGGAAAATGCCAAAATGATCATCTTAGAAAACACTGTAATGTAATGCTGAACCCACCAAGGGCCTGTGAGGCATGAAAAAGCTGAAAGTGGCCAACCACAGTCTGCGCAAAACACAGTTATTTCCTGGATGGCTTGAGTCTGAATGTATAAACGCTTCCAGCTCACTGCTCCGAGCCATCAAGTTGTCCCACTGAATGTGAATGCAGCACAAACTGCAGTCATGTTCCCGGGGGGGAGGGAGGAATCCTGCTGGGTTTCACACAGAAGAGAGAGAAAAGATTGAAACTGATCGAAAGAGTAAACAGTGTTCATACTGTAACTGAAAGTCAGATTTCCTCTGATATACAATCTCAACAGTGTCTACAATTGATTATTCATCCAGCCCTGTACAATACGTTTGAAATGCTGCAGCTGTATATTTGACCGATGGTGGTGGATGATGCTCCACTCTACAATGCAGTGTTTTTCAAACTTGGGGTCTGGACCACACGTGGGGTCACCTGGAATTCAAAAGGGGTCGCATGAAATGTCTAGGAATTACTAGACATTCATTATTTCTGATTACTGAAAATGACTGATAAATATATTTTTTAACTAATTATTATTCTTTTTAAAGGAGACATATTATGTCCCTCTTCCACAAATTAAAATATTTCCCAGGTGGCCTAAAGACATGTTTCGGTCAAAATACCCCAAGGATCAAACATCACAACACTTTTTCCATCCTCTTAAAACAGCCCTGTTGAGAACGGCTGGTTTCAGAGCCTGTCCCTTTAAATGCAAATGGAAACTGAGGGAACAGCTCGTAAAACCACATGGATTTCAACCTAGGGAGCCTGAACATTACAGATTTTTTGTCAATACTCACATTTTGGGGTCTGAAAGGCAAGACAACGCCTATGTTAAAGGAGAATTCTGGTCATTTTTGACCCCTAACTCGTTGTCCTGATGGTCACCCAGTGTTGGGGGGAGCAAAAAATGCAACTAAAATTGATGCAGGCAAACCAAAGTTACACCATGGCTGGACGGCGCTAGTGATAGCCACAATGCTAAAGTATGGGGGCATTTTTTTCAACCACAACAAACACTCAAAAAACAATCAAATATCTATGGTACATGACTCGAATCCTTATGACACACCACTGAACTCATATAGTGTACAAACTAGGCTGTCTGAGGTGAGTGATGATTACATGCAAAAACACAAAGTTTATACTGCTTATTGTTTATACTCTACACTACGGAGGCCCTATGTGCCACCAAGGCACGAAGTGAATAAAGAAAGAAAAATACTCTACACTATATATACTATATAGTTTAGCGTTGACGCTAGCGCTAGCGCCGTCTAGCCATGGTGTAACTCCAGTTTGCCTGCATCAATTTTAGTCGCGTTTTTTGCTCCCCCCAATACTGGGGGTGGGGGACCATCAGAAAAACAATTTCGGAGTCAAAAATGACCGGAATTCTCATTTAAATAACCTTCAAAAAGTGACATTTTCATTATATGTCCCCTTCAAATTTATGATTAAAAACGCCATACACAATCTTAAACAACTGTATTCTAGGCTACTTTCACTTTCTCAAATATAAATCAAGTTCAAATTCAGCTTATAAAAATATATGAGTTGATGCATCTTGATTGACACGCACGTGGCTGCACGTGATCGATGTCAAAATGGGGTCACAAGCCAAAAAAGTTTGGTAACACCACTAATGGCTGCAGGGATGGAGGACAGGGCATGACAGCGTGTAGTTCCTAGGGTGGAAGCCCCGGGGCGGACTGAGGCTGAAGCTGCCTGTCATGAGCTTTATTAACCCTCCCTTCTCTCCATCTCTCCTCCTCCTCCTCCTCCTCCTCCTCCTCCTCCTCCCTCCTTCCTCTCTGTGTCCAGGTGAGCACTGTGGGCTGTCGTCGCGCTCCGGCCGCTGCGCCCCCGGCGTCTGCAAGAACGGCGGCTCCTGTGTCAACCTGCTGGTGGGCGGGTTCAAGTGCGAGTGTCCGCCGGGCGGCTACGAGAAGCCCTACTGCGAGATGACCACACGCAACTTCCCCCCCCACTCCTTCCTGACCTTCAAGGGCCTCCGCCAGCGCTTCCACTTCACCCTCTCTCTCACGTAAGCACCTCTGCCTCCGTGCGACACGCTGCAGCTCACCTGCATCACCTGCCCCCCCCCCCTCCACCGCCTTTCAGAAATCTGATTCACATCCACCCCCACATCCTGCCTCTGCATGCACTCTCTCTGCTGAAGTGCTCTCCCCCTCCTTACATTTATGTAACCATAATGGTGTTTAATAGCAATAATGGGCTCACTGAACAACAGCCATCTTCTGTAGAGCCACTTTGCTATCAGATTATTGCATCTGTGCTAAAAATACAGAGCCACTGCTGAAACAGAATGATTATTAAAGGTGTGTTTCTGTGTCTGTGTGTAGCCAAGCGCAGTTTGTGCGATAAGTGTTGGAAAGGTGAGCTGGAGGAGCTGTGTTTTTTGCAGAGGAGATTTGCATAACATGAGGATGCTAAACCCTCAGCCAAGAGTGAGTGTGATCTTGTTCCAGTCAGTGTCACTGGTCACGTTGAGCTGTGAGTCAGTAGCTGGACTGTGTCAGCACAATCTCCTTCAATAAGGTGCAGACCAGCGGTGTCAAACTCATTTTAGTTCAGAGGCCACAAACAGCACAATTTAATCTCAGTCAGACCAGTAAAATAATCTCATGATAACCTATAAGTAAAAAGAACTTTTTTCCCTTTGTTTTAATGCATTTTTAAGATTTTTACAGTTAAAGCAGAAGTAAGTGGAATGTTTGTGTTAATATAAGTCTTAAATAGTTCTATCTTCCGACAGCAATCACTTATATAGAGTGTTTGGTCCGAAACACGGGTCTGTCAGTCACTCTGCTCTGCTGTAAGCCGAGGAGAAAACTTTCCTTGTATCCTACAACCTTTATCCAATGAGGAGAGAGAACGGCATAAAGGGGCAGTCCTCTCTGTGTGTGCAGCCAAGGGATGCACGTGAATGTGGTGACGTAGGGACGAGGGCAGGGACTGCTAACTCCATCAGCTGACAAGAAGTTAGCCAAAACCACCGGTTTCTGCTTTAATGAACTATCCTTTTACAAAATATATTATGAACAACATGAAATCTCTTGATAAAAATATGTGCAATTTCAATAATATTATGCCTCTTCTGTCATGTAATTTTCACACTTGACAGATTCATCCTGAGGGCCAGATTGGACCCTCTGCGGGGCCGGTTTTGGCCCACGGACCACACATTTGACACCCCCGGTGTAGACTGTCTGTAGATGTCATTATAGTCTGGGAGTCCTTTTAGTTATTTTTAAGAGTTAACTAATCATGTCAGTTTCAGTTTAGTTTGGTAGTTTTATTAGATTTAATTTG
Source organism: Trachurus japonicus (assembly GCF_045865225.1). Lineage (NCBI taxonomy): Eukaryota > Metazoa > Chordata > Actinopteri > Carangiformes > Carangidae > Trachurus > Trachurus japonicus. The sequence goes on along the minus strand of NC_140911.1, from coordinate 27,556,871 downwards.
TTTGTTTGGTGGCTGAATGGGTACAATGTAAATGTAGAAATAAAGTCTAGTTGATATCACAATATGAGACTTGGAGAGCTTCACCGCCTGTCTGGTAACCTCCAGCGCCTGTTACACTGAGACCCTTGATTCTAAAAAAGGAGGAACTCCACTAAACTAACAAGCTTTGGCAGAACATGTAGCATAAGATGTGTTAAGTAGTGAGCTTTAGAGGCGCTGGTGGGCAGAATTTAATATCTTCAGACAGAACCAGGTTAGATGTTCCCCCAAGTTTGGAGTCTTGATACTAAACGAAGTAGCCTTTGCTTCATATCTACCAGACAAGAATGCCATTCATCTCCTCTGATTTGAAGAAAGTGAATAAGTGTATGTGCCCAAATGTCCAGCTGTTGCTTTAACCGGCTGTGGGAGAGCGGGTTGTCCACTCACCACGAGGTCGGTGGTGAGTCAGTTGTGGTTCGATTCCATAAGAGTCCTTGGACATGAACCCAAACCTGTCCCTGATGTCTCATCAGTGTCTGAATGTGTGTGATGGTTAGACAGAATGCACAATACAGACACATGCACTGTATGAATATATGTGTGAATGAATGGGTGAATGTGACTAGTAGCGTGAAGCACTTTGAGTGCCGTAGAAATGCATGTTTATTTTCCATTGGCCAAACATAGACCAGTAAACTTCATCTTGTCCTCAGTGAAAACACACTGAGACTCACAGGAAATCTCAGTTCAGACTATTTTTGGACTGGAACTATCTGTGACATGAAGTGTGAACAGAGATGTCATTGCTTAGCTGGCACTTTCTGTGAGAGCTGCAGGTGCTACCACACGCCATATTTAGCATGTAGCAAAAATAGCAAAGATCTGAGCCCACGGTTCCTTCACTTCTATGCACAGCACAAACTGGGAAAAGGTGTCTCATGCAAATTTCATCACATTATTTTTAAAAGCAGACAAGACCGTTTTAGGGTAGTTTTGAATTTTTGCAAGATTTCTTTTTTTCTGGCTTTTATGCCTTTATTTCATCAGTACAGCTGGAGAGAGAGCGGAAACAGGGAGAGAGAGGTGGAATTGAACCCGGGGCCACTGCAGCATGGACTATAGCCTCTATTTATGGGGCTCCACCTATTGAACTATACCCTGCCCCTTCATTTTTGTTTTATTTTTTCATCTGTGAACTCAATCATCAGTCTAGTTTTACTGTTTTTTTCCATACACAGTTATGTTGTTTGTCTTGTCTGTGACAGAGCAGAGTGCAGAAGGTTGAGGATTAAAATGACGTCAAACTGCAGATTTCTGTAGCTGATCAACTGGAGGTGACATGTAGGGAGTGGTGGGGTGTGAGTGATGAATACTGAACTGCTGCTCAGACAGCAGGACCACAGATCTGTATGAAAGCTCCTTTTGATGAAATGTAATGAACCGCTCGAGCCGTGTGTTATGTTTGATATCTGTCACAACAAGTGACAACATGCAGGTATCACCTCCTGTACGCTATCACAGGGAACGTGTTCTGCCATTTTGCTTCACTTATTGTCGTCCGTGTCACCTGAGACGTGCTTGGCAGGGGTTGACACGCACAAAAGCTGCCGGTGGAAATCATATCCCTGTGAGCTGGAGGGGCTCGGCCCTTCTTAAAGCAGGGCTCGGGTGACCGTCTTTTTTGATGGAGAACTGCTCCAACCAGTTTTGAAAGCTGTGTACGTATCGGTGGCAGGAGAGAGAAGCTGTGAAGTAGCTGTTGTGTAAAAGGTGCTGATACGGAGAGCTGGAGGCAGGTGAGGTCAACAAGTGGCTCCGTCACCTGAGCTGCCACAGATCCGGTTTCCCCCCAGAAAGAGCTGCTGTTATGATGAACGGCTCAGGATGGGGAGCTCATTAGATCTCTTTCTTTTACAGCTCTGTAGCTCTGTAATTAAGGCTGAGGTGTCACTCAAAAGAGTGATATCTTTACTTCAACATAGCACTTAAAGCAGAAGTAAGCGATCTGGTCGTTTGGCTAACTTCCTGTCAGCCGATGGAGTTAGCAGTCCCCGCCCTCGTCCCTACGTCACCACATTCACGCGCATCCCTTGGCTGTACACACAGAGAGGACCGCCCCTTTATGCAGTTCTCTCTCCTCATTGGATAAAGGTTGTAGGATACAAGGAAAGTTTTCTCCTGGGCTTACAGCAGAGCAGAGTGACTGACTGACCCGTGTTTCAGACACTCTATACAAGTGATTGCTGTTGGAAGATAGAACTATTTAAGTCTTATATTAACACAAACATTCTGCTTACTTCTGCTTTAACACAAAGCTGCAGCACTGGACAAAGTCAAATCATGATGTGGTGTTGACACCAAGAGCATAAATGTCACTCAGAACTTCATCTGAATTCATTTAGGAGTTGTTGAGAGGTTCCTGTCTGGACCAAAGTGGTGAATCAACACATTCACCAGCTCTAAATATATATTTTTTAAATCTCAGCATTAATGCTTCTGGTTCCTTTCCAGCACTGCATGTAAAGAATATAATCAAACATAGATTTCTGTATCATCAGTTCACACTTACAGGTTGTAGAATCAATAAGAGGCTCTTCCCTCCCTCCTGCCCCCTCCTGCCCTCTGCACACGTCTTATGCACTGTGGCATGTTAGCATAGCGTGACATGGTTCCCTACATAAAGGCAGACTGGTTGTTATTTTTACTGATGGGTGCTTAATGTGACACGCAGTGATGCCAGTTGAGTCAGAGTTTAGTTCCGGCTGATTACTCTCATAGTTCAGAGGGCTCGGGGGGCAATTTGGAGAAGCCTTTTAAATCGATACATCAGAGGCTGGAAAGCCACCGAGGACAAATGGGCTCTGGATCATAATTATAGCTGGCGTCGTGTCAGTGTTTTTTTTACAGGACTTCTCGTGGCTGTCCGAGTCCTCTGTCTGTCTCTGTCTCTGTCTCTGTCTCTGTCTCTGTCTCTGTCTCCATGGTTACAGTACGATCAGCTGCAGCATCCTCTCGTCCTCTGAGGTTGTGATTATTGTTTTTGCCAGTAAGCAGGTCAGCAGTGCTGTGCCCCCTGGCTGCTCCAGAGCTCCAGAGCATGGCACAAATAGAGCTGTATATAATATACAGGCGGTGAAGAGGGGGGGGCAGCTGCTCATGTTGTCTGAGGGCATGTATAGATATTTGGATGTATGAAAGACATCTGTCCACTGCTGCAGCTAAGCCCGACAAAAAGGAAGCCACACTAACTGTGTGTTTCAGATAGAGCTGCAACAATTAATCGATTAATGAAGAATAATCGATTATTAAAGGGACAACGAGGAGTTTTGGAAAAGCAAAGTGTTTTCACACTACATTTATGAGCCTCCGCGCACCGTGAAATTCTTTGACCGGCGCAAGACGGACTCATGTTTTCATTCATCAAGAATTAAAGTCAGAGGTTCAAAGACGATCACATACCGTCGTGGTTATGACCATAAATGGCGATTCGGCGGCATTATTCTCATGACTCACCACGAAACCGAAAGTAAAGAAACGCTGGTCGGCTCGCCCAGCATTTCCACCACCACTAATAATAACAAAATAACGATAGAGACAAAACGATATATTTATTGAAAATGGAGCCATTAACAAGTGTGGGTAGTGGAGATTCATCCACATTAACGTGAGACTTTTAAATAACCAAATAGAAACTCCTCATTGTCCCTTTAAATTAATCGTTATTGATAATAAAATAATCGGTTTGAGTAGTTTTTTAAGAAAAAAAAAAGTCCAAATTCTCTGATTTCAGCTTTTTAAATGTGAATATTTCTGGTTTCTTTGTTCCTTTATGACAATAAACTGAGTATCTCTTTGGTTTGTGGACAAAACAAGACATTTGAGGACGTCATCTTGTGCTTTGGGAAACACTGATTGACATTTTTTAACATTTTATTGACCAAAAAACTAATTGATTAATTGTTTAAATAATCAACAGATTAATCGATAATAAAAAATAATCATTAGTTGCAGCCCTAGTTTCTAAAACTAAACTAACCAGCTGTTTAAGCTGTGTTGAAGCTGCATGTTTGTGGAGGAAGTGACCAGAAAGCAGATGTGCACAGGACACTAATTGTTGGCTCCCTAGTGGGCTGGATACTGAATAAATTCATTAGTTAGTCACGTTTTCTTTTTTCTAGCACACTTCCATTTATCCCAGTATCCCAGTGACCCATTTCCACAGGATCAGATTTACGACCGTAGTCCACGGCTGACAGGTATAGAGCGTGATATTTTTAAACCGTGTGCTCCACCACACAGAGTTTGAACTGTGTGTGCAGATATATTGAAGTGTGTATCAATATGTGAAGGATGGTGCAGAGCGAGGGCCCAGGCCGCTCAGGTTTCTGCCGTCTAGAAGCAAACAGAGACGGAGCGGTGGCAGCTGTCTGTTCTCTATCTGAAGCTGTTGTTGTCATTAGTCTGAACTGTCTCTCCCTGCGTGGTTCTTCCTTATTCCTTCCTTGCTGTAACGTGTTCCTCCACCCCGATGCTTTGACATTGGCCTAGTTTCCTGTGTCTGTGTTGTAGTGTGTTGTTTAATGTGACCCTGATATCTATTCATGGCATGCAGATTCTCTCTTCCTTGACTGTGTCTGTGCTGCGGAGATGACTCTTTTATCTGTCCTGACCTCATGCTCATGGTTAACCTCATTATCTGTTCAGTGATCTCTGAGAAACCTCAGCGTTGTTAAATCTTGAGCTCATGTTCATGATAGTAAGTTAGACGTCACACTGCATTACTGCGTGATAGGAGCACATCAGTGTGAAAGGCAAATAGTTTTAAATAGGCCAAACCCCATGCTGCCCTCCTTCCTTCCTCTCATCTTTTATCTGTTAACATGGCTGTCAACATATATGTCTTTACACTACACACCATGGTGTTTGGGCCGGTGTTACTGTATATATGTTTTTTATTAGTCAAATCCTATGTAAACCACTATACGTAGGTAGATCTTCTGTCATCATTCGTAGGGCTCTGTTTTCTACCAATGACTAATACATATTTTGTGCTACTATGAGTATGTGCAGCAGCTGGGTGATGAATAGAATAATGCATAAACATGTCAGTGTAACAATGAGGTAGATTATAACACCGAGGTCTTTTTACAGCATTGACTGGCATTAATCAATCAATCAATCAATCTATCAAGTTTATTTATAGAGCACATTGAAAAACAACCGAAGTTGACCAAAGTGCTGTACAGTTAAAAATAAAGGAATAATACAAAGAATTAAAAGGATAGTTCACTCAAAATTGAAATTTCACTCATTATCTACTCACCCTCATGTCGACTAAGGGCTGGGAGAAGTTTCAGAGTCCTAGTCAGTACTGACGCCGGCGCAAATTGCGCGAGATTTGGACGAACCAGGAAGAGGAGCTTCTGCTGCAAACAAGCTTAAAATATAGACTTATTTAATTATTTTCGGAACAATTTTGCATTTGGGGGCTTCAATACAAGAGGGACATTACATACGAGCAGCATGGAGGTATTTGGATGTTTTTTGGTGTGTCTTTTTGTTATGAAGACAGTTGGTATCCATTTGCAACCGTTATATGGACATGCACTGCTACGCCGAGACCCCCTGTAACTCAGAGAAGCCACGGAGGACTCTGAAACTTCTCCCAGCCCTTAGTCCACATGAGGGTGGGTAGATAATGAGTGAAATTTGAATTTTGGGTGAACTATTCTTTTAAGTGATAAACAGAACAAAAGCAGCAACCAACAAAAGATCAAAACAGTAAATTAAAGATCAAGAGGACTTAAAAGCTATAAAAAGGTGAGTTTTTAGTCTGGATTTAAAAGAGTCGATAGAGAGGGGCGTCGAGTGGCTCAGGGGGTTAAGCAGGCGCCCCATGTAGAGGCTACAGTCCTCAACGCAGGCGGCCCCGCTTCAAATCCCGCATTGGGCACTCTTTCCTGCATGTCATTCCCCCTCTCTCTGTCTCCCCGTTTCCTGTCTCTCTCAACTATACTATTAATAAAGGCAAAAAAATATACTGGTGGGGCAAGTGGAGGGGGCACCAGGGATCTGGTATTAAGACAGGTGTAGAACATCAGCAGCCTTATCTAAAGTGTTGGGTGGATATAGATTTAGACCTTACTGTGTTGAATATGTTTTCTCAGATTTGCCACCAAAGAGCCCAACGGTTTGTTGATCTACAACGGTCGCTTCAACGAGAAACACGACTTCATCGCCATGGAGATCATCAACGAGCAGATCCAGCTCACCTTCTCTGCAGGTACAACCGTTACTGGCTTCTTCTTTTTTTGTCTATAATTTTTTTTTTTTTTTGCAAATGCTTTTCCCCCAGTTTCTGACCTGATTACTCTCTGATGGTCTGATTGTTTCTCAGGTGAGACCAAGACCACCGTCTCCCCGTTCATCCTGGGAGGCGTGAGCGACGGCCTGTGGCACCTGGTGGAGGTTCACTACTACAACAAGGTAGGAATGGAAATGAATCAACACAACAGCTCTGATGCACCGTTGCCATGTGCTCAAGACAATGACACAGACAGTTAGACATGTATAGGACCATATGGGACAAAGGGCTATTACAGAACAAACAAACAAACCAACTGAGACAGGACAAACCAGAGAACGGGGGTGGAATTGGGAAAAGGGGGGTTGAGCAGGAATATTGAATTTGTTGGGAATAAAAAGAGATTAATAAAAGAAAAAGAGGGAACAGAAAAAGGGGAAAGGAAGGGATGAATGGTGTGAAGTTTGGACAAATTGTATGAATGGAGACCAGGTGTTATTGTAGTGGGTGATATTATCTTTCATGGTGAATGGAAGTTTTTCCAGATTTGAGTGTTCAGTCAGCAGGTTGTACCGATGTTTTAGTGATAGTTTTGTTCCGTCTTTCCAAGTGAGTAAGATGGTTTTTTGGTTGTGGAGATGAGGATGAATGTTTGATGATGTTTTGGGATTGATAAAGAGGAGAGGTCACCAAGCCGGGCTATGGTGGGATGCTGAGGTTGACATCAATCATATTTACAATAAATACATATGATTGAATAATGCTGGTACAGAGATAAAGACGTGTCAGTCAACAAACTCAATGAGTGTATTTTCCAAAAATGCCAAACCAAAGTGAGCATGTTGAGCTGCTTCAGGATCAGCCTTTGCTCTCAGTTCATCTCCTCCAGACGTTGTTGTTGTTGAAGATGTTCAGAGTGAAACCAGGTCACAGGTTTTACATGTAGAGAACCGTGCAGCGCTGACTGGCAGCTGCTCGCTCAGCGCTCTTTAGATGACTAACTGTGGAGGATAGAAGCCGAGTGCAGACAGGAAACCTGGAGCTGCTGCTCTGTGTTGCTGCGCCTCCTCTGACTGAGGAATCGCTGCTGACAGGCTGATGATCTGGAAGAGAGCCAGCGCTCCATCTAGACACTAACAGAGAGATGCAGACAGGATGAGGGGGGTTAATGAATGAAAGCCAAGGACTGGGAAGTCAGTGTTTTTTTTTCCAGACATGCTTTGATTGGACTAAATATGATCTGACGAATAAGAAGATCTCAACTGTTCCACCGATGGAGCGATGCATGGAGCTGTTGTCTCTGCTCTCTTGGTACTTTCTCACCCAGGACCAATGCACAGCATGTCACATTTTAGTCCATTGAGGAAGTCACTTTGCATCATAAAGATGTTGCCAGGCAACACCCCTGCTGCACTCATTTTCTCTTCAGTGCCTATGATAACACAGCCATGTCAGATTTCAGGCAGCAGAAGTGATTAGTTGGCTCTCTGCTAAAAAAAAAAACATTATATTCTCATTCATCACTTTCTGTTGTTGTTTCACTGACAAAATCCCAGTTTTTTGGAAAACAGACACGGAGCGTTGTAAAAGGTTTGACACCAGAAATGATATGTAGGAACTTCAAGGATTAAAACCTGGGTGGACAACCTGGTCAACTAGCTGCTGGAAAGCTACAGGGGCCAAAACCCCTCTTCGTGGGTAATTTTTCTGGCAAAATTATGTAAATGCAAATATTTAGGTACTACAATGGCATAAATAGTCATACAACTGTAAAATTTGGCAAAGAGTATCTTGACACATAGGGGGAGGCATGAAAAAAAGATTCTGGGGTTTGTTGCAACTCAATTTTAAGAAAAAAAGACAAAAAAAAAGTACTGTTCGCCTGACAAATTCTCATGAAAATTATTATTTTTCAGCACTTTATGGAGAATATCTATGCCTAACATGTATATAGAAAACTTCCTTAATTCATAAGCTTCCTTTTGAGTCCAAGATAGCCTTTCTATCTCAAAAGCCCCACTTGCTGTGGCCAACGGTCTTCTTTATCTATCTGTTCACTTTGGGGAGACCAGAAATAGAATGTTTTCTGATCATGTCAGTTAACATGTAGTTTTCCACAATAGGTGTATTGTAATAGGTGTAATAGGTGCATTGTTTGGAGACAGCCTGTAGCTTTCCAGTAGCTAGTAGAAATGAAAGCTTATGAATTAAGGAAGTTTTCTATACATTTTAGGCATAGATATTCTCCATAAAGTGCTGAAAAATCATAATTTTCATGAGAATTTGTCAGGCGAACAGTACTTTTTTTGGATGTTGAGGGTGATATCTTAAAATTGAGTTGCAACAAACCCCAGAATCTTTTTTTTCATGCCTCCCCCTATGTGTCAAGATACTCTCTGCCAAAGTTTATAGTTGTATGACTATTTATGCCATTGTAGTACCTAAATATTTGCATTTACATAATTTTGCCAGCAAAATTACCCACGAAGAGGGGTTTTGGCCCCTGTAGCTTTCCAGCAGCTAGTTGACCAGGTTGTCCACCCAGGTTTTAATCCTTGAAGTTCCTACATATCATTTCTGGTGTCAAACCTTTTACAACACTCCGTGTCTGTTTTTTTGCTTTGCCCCCTGGGTAATCTGTGAGCGACCAGACTCTCTGTGGGTTCATCAGCACCACTGACCTGTTTCACCGCCATCGTTCTAATAAAAGTAGGCCTATTGATTCATGCACCGGTTGAACGTCATGAAACCAGTGTATTTATAAACTCTGACATCAAACATCCTTGAAGTGTCGGCGTCCAGCTGCTGCCTCACGGCTCTAGCTGAACTAATCATCCTCATCCTCCACATCCTGTGAGTCACCGAGGTAGAAACACGGCTCCTCCCACTTGGAGGTATCCCACATCCCTGACCCGTCCCTGTCCGCAGGGGGAGGGGGGGAGAGGGGGGGGGCAGGATGAGGCGGAGAGGGGGCATTTTTTAGATTGAAATGTGGCTTTCAGGATGGCGGAGGACTGTGGAGAATGGCAATGACCGCTGCCTTTGTGCTTGGCTCGGCTTCCTTTGGGACCACAGGGCAGTGAATGATGCGGCCCCGGGGAAGGTGCCCCCCCCCCCATACCCCCTCTCCCCCCCCTCCCTCTGTTCTCCAGAAAAGTGGAGCAGGAGAGGAGCAAAAGGAGGCGAAAGAAAAGCCCAGAGAAGTATTGACTCGGGCTTTGAACGGGAACACCGCGCTTCAGGGCTGACCCCCCTTGTTGCTATGGTTTTTTCAGTCAATCTTAGAACCCATATTTGTGTTGCTTTCTGCCATGTCCAGTCTGCACCAACCCCCCCGTCACCGTCTTTGATAGAGAACTCATATTCTCATGATCTCCTGTAGCGGTGTGTGTGTGTGTGTGTGTGTGAGGCCTGTGTTTAACGTGCTCCCGAGCAAATATGTGCGTTCCAATCAGCGCTGACAGGACGGTGTTTCCTGCAGCGGAGCCGCGCTGACAGACAGTCATTATTGGAGAGTCAACAGCCGTGACTGATGGCAGCAGAGGTCAGTGAAAGGAGCGTCGCTTCTGGAGCGCTGCCTGGCTTCCGAGCTTTCACAGCGAAGGGAAAACCGTGGAAAACAGCGTGTCAGCATGGATGAGTTCACCTTTGGCAATTCACACGGTGTGTTTGCTTGTTTCATCATCAACAAATTTGTAACAAATTGGCTACAGCTGAAAAATAAAAGTCAGTCTCTGTTTCCTTTAACTTCACATTTCACCGACTTCCTGTGGGAACGGTGCTCAATAACAGGCCCCGTTGTTCTGAGGACGACTTGTCATGGTTGGACGTCTCAGATACCTGTGTCAGCCTGAGACCAGCACCGCACTGAGCTTCTCTGAAGACAATAGCTGTCTTCTCAGGAAGAGCAGAGCAGTGGCTTTAGAGTGAAACAGTCAGTCCTGGAAAAACATTGTAAGAACATATTGTAAGCAACCAAAAGTTTATTTTTTTCCCAAACTTTTTTATCGGGCTTTATACAATTGTAGTAAACCATTTACAAAGAGTTAAGTATACATTTTTTCTTTTTAGAAAAACAACAGAAAAAGAAAGTGGTCAGAAGTATTGGTGAATGGTAAAATGGTAAATGGACTTATATTACTTTTTTATATAGCACTTTTCTAGTCACTTGGACCACTCAAACCGCTGTCCACTACATTGTCACATTCACCCTTTCACACACACACACACACACATTCAGCTCTGTGCACAGACAGGCTTGGAGGCTAATCATTCACACATGTTCATACATCCGGCAAGTGTGGGTTCAGTGTCTTGCACTTCGACATGCAGACTGGGGGAGTCGGGAATCGAACCTCCGACCTTCCGGTTGGTGGATGACCTGCTCTACACTCTTGAGCCACAGCCGTAGCCTATACCCAAACAGCTTAAATAAAACTAGAACAGCCACAATAAAAAATAATTAAATAAATGAATTTAAAAAGTAGGACTAGGACAGAAATAGACAATTAAAAAAAGAAAGAAAGGAGAAAAACGAAACACAGGCACATCAGTCATGTACTGTAATAGTAAACTGCAATAGAGATAGCAACAGACATCCCAAGCCAGAGTAGCAGCATGTTATCCTCATCACAACAGAAATGATACATCTACCTCTCTAAGCTGCTTCAGTCGGGGGTGAGTGGAAGATCTGTCATCTTAACCAACTGAAGGAATGGGCTCCATCGTTTCCCAAATGTACGGGAGCAGCCAGTTAAAGACAGGATGTCTCTAATCCAGCGGGCATGACTGGGCGGTATCGTAGGTTTCCTGTTCCAAGAGCAGACGTCACCTTTTACTTAAAGCAGAAGTAAGCGATCCGGTGGTTTTGGCTAACTTCTTGTCAGCCGATGGAGTTAACAGTCCCCGCCCTCGTCCCTACGTCACCACATTCACACGCATCCCTTGGCTGCACACACAGAGAGGACCGCCCCTTTATGCCGTTCTCTCTCCTCATTGGATAAAGGTTGTAGGATACAAGGAAAGTTTTCTCCTCGGCTTACAGCAGAGCAGAGTGACTGACAGACCCGTGTTTCAGACCAAACACTCTATAGAAGTGATTGCTGTTGGAAGATAGAACTATTTAAGACTTATATTAACACAAACATTCCGCTTACTTCTGCTTTAAGTTATAGTATTAATTTTTTTTTGCTTGAAGTGTTTTATTTGTTATGTGGGCCATAATAACAGTAGCTCCCCGCTTGATTTAGACTCAAATATCTTGAAATCTAACAGATAGAGACATTACATTCAAATACATAGGATGAATCTCAACAGTCGTCCCACCAGGTGGTGTTGGGGGGTTTAGAAGGTGAATACTGGGCTTCTCTTATTTAAATCACTGTAATCAGTGTGAGACTGACTGAGACACACAGAGATTTAATCTAACATTCTCAATTAGACAATCATGAGCGAGAAATGAGTCTTCACTGCTTGATGAAGTGTGTTTTAATGACTGTGGCAGAGCTGCTGAAGATGCTGCACCAGCCAGCAAATTCTACAGTTTAATCTGGAGCGGCCAGTCTCTTTTCTGCTGGTGTGTTTTTTTTTAATGAAGGGATCAGACAGGACTGACAAAGGCAATCAGAACAGCAGAGCAATTAGGAAAAGCCTGGAGCTGATTGAGATGGTGGTCTATTTTAGTTTAATACCCCAACTGTAAAAACAGAGAGCTTATGGTATGTTTTCAGTCCACCAGCAGTGAGCCAGGTCTTCATATCATCTCTGGACATGAGACCGGCTAAGTCCTGCTAAGTCCCAGTGGACCAGCGGAGAGCTCCGAGCCCGTCCCCACCCGCAGGTGTCCCCCCGCTCCACCAGCAGCAGCTTGGAGCTGCTCTCCTCTCAGCGTTAACATGAGCTGGACGTGACCTCAGACAAACTGGCCGGTTTGAAAAGAGGTCACAACCTTTTATTGACGGATCATCATTCTCTCCCCCGCAGACCCCGCCTCCTTTTGTTGCCCCCCTCCTATTGATTTCTCAGACAATGAAGAAGATCCTTTGTTGACAGGGATGATACCCTGCAGAGAGCAAGCCCCTCTCCAGTGTGTGTGTGTGTGTGTGCGTGTGCGTGTGCGTGTGCGTGTGTGTCTGTGTGTGCTCACCAGTCTCTGCCTTAAGCTCTAGCTGTTATGATGTGAATTATTAAAATGCACAACAACAGGGAGCTGGAGCTGAACCAGGACTGAACCAAGGATGATGCAAAAAAAAAAAAAGAAGTATTTATTTAATCATTTATTCATGCTTGTTTTTCAGTTTCATAGTTTTTGATTCTCTTTAACTGCTGCATTAATCTGCGCCGTTAAGATGTGAACAGATTATCACCGTCTCTGTCTGAGATTCTCAGACGTTTCTTTACTTGGATTTGTTCTGTATTATGTGGCAGGGCAGGGTATTTTCATCACAGCCCATTTCAGGATGCTATTTATAAACACAGACAGACCAAAATAATTCAGCATTTCAAAAATAGAAGCATGGCAACACTCCCAGGTATGTTTTGAAAGAATATGATGCTCTAAGCCATTAGGCAGGATGAAAACCTATATTCTATTTTCTGTCGCTCTAAATCAAACTATTTTTACCGTTCTTGTGTTGTAGCTACTGAGTTACACTAAAGCAGATGTGTGTGTAGGCTCCTTAAAAACTGAAACTATCATTTGTCTGTGATATATTATCTGGGTTAAAAGGTCAAAAGCACAAAAGTCGACATAGTGCTGTTAGAATGAGAAAACAAACCCAGGGATCTAGAAGCATTTAAAAGTTCTCAACACTCTCAAGTGTACACAAAAAGCTGAAGTGGCCATAACACAGTGGAGGTAACATACCATAATGTATTCCTCATCCTCATTGTTTGGACCAGAGTCTCCACAGAAACATCAGGCAGGCACTGAAGAATTTATCTTGATATTCATGAGTTTGTGTCTCTCTCTCTGTCTCTCTCTCAGCCCATCTTCAACCAGGCCGGCCTGCCACAAGGCCCCTCCGACCAGAAGGTTGTCGTAGTGACGGTGGACAACTGTGACACCTCAGTGGCCCTGAGGTTCGGCCACATGATAGGAAACTACACCTGCTCCGCTCAGGGCAGCCAATCAGGCTCCAAAAAGTGAGTGCATCACCACCAGAGGTTTAAACTCTTCATGAATACCGAATAAACCTTTTTCCTCGCTTTACAGATTCTCTCGTTATTTTCTGTATTGACTTCAGTAATTAAGTGAAAGAAAGAGTAAACTTGTTTTGAAACCAAGCTCCCTGTCTCCAGGGCGATAGCTGAGCTTTGCTGTTTCCCCCTTTATTGGGATGTTTCTCTTTTTTCTAATTTCATCTTCTCAGGGCGTGTAGTGAACTAACTACCACTGTGATTAATCTTTCATGTTCTCCTCTCCCATTAGTGTTGATGATGTTCATGTGTTAAGACAGGACAAACATCATGATGTGTAACCACCGCTGGCTTCTGTGTTGTCAGATCTCTGGACCTGACCGGCCCGCTGCTCCTCGGAGGAGTTCCTAAACTTCCAGAAGATTTCCCTGTCCGTAACCGTCAGTTTGTGGGTTGCATGAAGAACCTGAGGATTGACAACCAGCACATAGACATGGCCAGCTTCATCGCTAACAACGGCACTCTGCCAGGTATGCAGCATCTCTGACCTGCACAGTTTATCCTCTGTTTTATCTCTTAAACCGGGGAGTGTTCTGCACTCAGACTGTTTGTGATAGAGAGGGAAGATTGAATAACACTGACTCTAATGAGCACAGTAGGGAAGTAGAATCAGTGGGAAATGATCATTATACCTGCTATGAATAGTTAATTAGCATCTAACTTGTCTACTTTGATGAAATAACAAGGCGGGACAGATCAAACACCTCTCCTTCTCTCTGCCTCACAGGATGCTCAGCCAAAAGACATTTCTGCAACAACAGCCCGTGTCTGAACGGAGGAACCTGCGTCAACCTGTGGGGCTCCTTCAGCTGTAATTGCCCGCTTGGATTCGGAGGACAGAACTGTGAGAGAGGTAAATTTAAATGCGCCAGGCAGAAAAGTGCCACGTGAAACCAGAGCTGACGTGGGTTTGTCTGAGACTTTCTCTGCGACCTGGGACTGAACTCGCTGCTAGCTTGCTTCAGGTGGAAAGGAGCAGCGCAGAAGCTGCAGCAGAGTCTCAAACACAGAAATTTGCTCCGTTTGTGTTTTAAAATAACGGATGGAGAATGAACCGACTCCACTGAGGTTCATGTTTGACAAATCAGTGCTTTGTGGGGACGCCTGAGACAGATTCCATTGCTGTAACCTGCTGGATGTCAGCTTTTATGATGAGTGTTTTGGTTTAATGAAGTGGAACCAGAGAAGGACGACCAGCTTCTTGACTCTTGAAGTCATAAAGTACACAGCCGATGTGTCTGTGCTTGTGGTCTTCAATGTCCATGTTTTTCCACCTGATCTGCTGCAGCTCTTTTCTCTGCTGATTTCATGGTTTTCAGCAGTTTAAAGGGATAGTTCACCCAAAATTCAAATTTCACTCATTATCTACTCACCCTCATGTCAACTAAGAGCTGTGAGAATTTTCAGAATCCTCCGTTCCTTCTCTGAGTTACGGGGGGTCCGCGCAGCAGTATTTGTCCATATAATGGTTGTCAATGGATACCAACTTTCTTCGTCCAAAAAGACACACCAAAAAACATCCAAATACCTCCATACTGCTCGTCTGTAATGTCCCTCTTGTATTGAAGCCCCGACATGAGAAATTGTTCCGAAAAAAATTAAATAAGTCTATATTTTAAGCTTGTTTGTAGCGGAAGCTCCCAGTGTCTCGGTTCACTGCTCTTCCTGTGTCAGTGCAAATCTCTCGTGATTTGCACTGACCGGCGGAACAATTTCTCATGTTGGGGCTTCAATACCAGAGGGGGATTACAGACGAGCAGTATGGAGGTATTTGGATGTTTTTTGGTGTGTCTTTTTGGACAAAGAAAGTTGGTATCCATTGACAACCATTATATGGACAAATACTGCTGCGCGGACCCCCCGTAACTCAGAGAAGGCACGGAGGATTCTGAAAATTCTCACAGCTCTAAGTCGACATGTGAGTGAGGGTGAGTAGATAATTAGTGAAATTTGAATTTTGGGTGGACTATCCCTTTAAGAAGAGACAGAGGAAGTGACATGAGCCATTTCACTTCAGTCATGCAAGAAAAACAATGTGAGGTAGAGCGAGTAAAAAATGTGTGTTGAAGTGAGTATGTCTTAATGCAGACTGTGTAAAAGGGGATTAGCAGTTGCTGGTGGTGTTGATGTTTGACTAAGAACAGGTGTGTTACACACACGGTGCATCAGTCTGAGGAAAACGTGAGGATTACAGTGTGGAAGTGGGACAGAGAAGCAAAATGCAGTGTGATCATCTACATAGATGATTTAATGAGCTTTGATAACTTGAATAAATTATAACCAACAACAGTCTTGAGTAATCAGCGTCAACATCAGAGGTGCTCTCTCAGAATGCAGCTGTTTATGCACATACATATGTATGTTCATGATAATAGTTCCTTACATACAGGAACTGGCCTGACTGTTGCATGTTGACTGGTTATAAAAAATACTAATACAATTTATAAAGGAGATTTCAGGTTCATATTTCATTGTGCGTAAGTGGAGTCATTTTGTCTTATTCAGTCACAAACAAGCTACACAATAGAAACACAGTTATTATTATTCAAAGGAAGGGGAATACAAATTCAACATACCATATATATGTTATAGATAGTAACATAATGTAACATGGGTAACTGAAACATGACACCAGATGAAAGTTTTATTCCTGCTTCTAAATTTCCAGCATTTTATATCAAGCTGCATCATCAGTTTGTCTCTGCATCTCCCTGTCCTCTGAGCCACAGCCACAGTGCATCAGCTTCATTTACCATCAGAAATCAATCACTTCGACCGGTCTGTTGTAGGTGTTTGTCTCCACTTTGCATAGGGACAGTCTGGAGAGTGGGAGGATGGGGGGTGCACTCAGTGCGTGAGTGCACAAATTTCCATCGGATTCATGATGTGTCTTTACTCCATCTGAGATGATGTGACAGAGAAAGTTCAGTGTTGCAATAAAAGATTTAGAGAAGCCACTGGAGGGTTTTTTCTCTCCTGCAGATAAAAAGCTTCACATTTCCACAGCACAAGTTTCCATCTGGATCAGGACTCACTCCCACACTAGATCTAATCCTGCTCCTACGTTCACATCTTAACTCAGATTTAACGTGAGCGCAGAAACTTTCCCACCTTCAGCAGGTGAATGTCAAACAGCCAGACGACTCTCTGTTCTTACATTCAACCTGCTTTTGTCATCGTTCTGCTGTAGTCATGACCAGCCCACAGCGTTTCCTGGGCAACAGCCTGTTGCAGTGGACCAACCTGGCGGCGGCGGCGGCCCCCGTCCCCTGGCATGTAGAGCTGATGCTCCGCACACGTCAGGCCAGCGCCACACTGCTGCACATCTCCTCAGGCCTGCAGCACAACCTCACACTGCAGGTGACAGACACACACACCCACACTCACACACTCACACACACTCCTTCTGCTTCAGGCCAAGTTTCATCATGCACCATTTCCCTCCACAGGCAGTTTTACATCGGCTTACTTTAGTTAACTTAACTGAAATGTTGCAATACACAGTAATGTGAGTGTGAATGAGAATGTTACCACATTGATCAGAGGGGGAACACTTGTAGATTATTTGTTCTTTATAGTCACTTGATCTGATCCGATCGAAATCCAGTGAGACTGAAAACACATGTCTTCATGGGTGTCAGGTCCAGTCTGCAGCTAAAGGCCATTAAAGGGATAGTTCACCCAAAATTCAAATTTCACTCATTATCTACTCACCCTCATGTCGACTAAGGGCTGGGAGAAGTTTCAGAGTCCTCCGTGCCTTCTCTGAGTTACAGCGGGGCTCCGTGCAGCACTGCATGTCCATATGACGGTTGAGAACGGAGCTCACTTTACTTCGTCCAAAAAGACACACCAAAAAACATCCAAATACCTCCATAGTGCTCGTCTGTAATGTCCCCCTTGTATTGAAGCCCCAACATGAGAAATTGTACTGAAAAAAATTAAATAAGTCTATATTTTAAGCTTATTTGTAGCAGAATAGGGATTCCGGCAGAGCAACACTGGGAGCTTCCGCTACAAACAACAAATTTTTTTCGGAACAATTTCTCATGTCGGGGCTTCAATACAAGAGGGACATTACAGACGAGCAGTATGGAGGTATTTGGATGTTTTTTGGTGTGTCTTTTTGGACGAAGAAAAGTGAGCACCATTCACAACCATTATATGGACAAATACCGCTGCGCGGAGCCCCCTGTAACTCAGAGAAGGCACGGAGGACCCTGAAAATTCTCCCAGCCCTTAGTCGACATGAGGGTGAATAGATAATGAGTGAAATTTGAATTTTGGGTGAACTATCTCTTTAAGAACGAGTCTCAGCCTGTAGCAGCACTGTCACTGATAATCACACACTCATCCTACTGCATGAGTTCTGACTTGATGTTACAGTGTGTGATGATCCATTTCCAGCTGCTGAGCAGCTATCAAAGGTTTCCAGTGGAAGCCTCTATTCATCATGTAACACAGAGCTGATTGGCTGCTGTTGTTCTCTCCTCTTCTGTTATTGAACATTGGTTCAATCTCCCTCCTGCTGTTTGTGCTCTGCTCTGCCTGCTGCTGTAGCTGCGCGGGGGGAGGGTGTTGATGGGGCTGCACCGAGGTGAGGACTCCACTCTCTCCCGCTTGGAGGAGGCGCTGGTGAACGATGGAGACTGGCATCATCTGCAGCTGGACATCAGCAGTCTGGGGGGAGCGGCCGGTCACCATAAAGCCGTGTTGTCTCTGGACCACGGGCTCTACCTGGTCAGTCCTCACGTCCACTGCTACTACATCAATATGAATGCAGCTCCTCCCTCTTTGCAGTCTGAGAATCAGTGTCCTACCGTCTCTTTCAGGCCAGTATGGAGGTGGACGGGAAGCTGCGGGACTCCAAGCTGAAGACTGTGAGCGTTGGTGGTTTAGCAAGGCCTGATGGGAAAATTCTACATGGTTTCCGTGGCTGTATACAGGTTTGTCCCTTCTCAGACTCCAGTCAGGTCGGATATGTGATCATGTTGGAGAGGCATCTAGACGCACGGTCACTGAAAGTCAATGAAACATTGGTGAGGTGGAAACTGGAAATTAGAAAAACACTCATATAATTTACTAATAACAGTCCAATAGATTAACACATGGAATGTATACAAAACTGTGTTTGCACCAAATCTCAGAGGCTCATTCCATCAAACCTACAACACGCAGGTTCCAGTTTGAAACTCAAGACCATTTCAATACACTTCCATGGAGAAATGTCCAATTATTCTTATTTATCTTTTTTTTTTAATTAATTTCTGCAGATAGTACAGAACATCAGTTTCACAGTATATCAGAGCGTCTGCATTAGAGTGAAAAAAAAGCCCCAACATGAACCCCACTATCCCCCCCAACAACCCATGTCAGATGTAGTCACAGTAAACAACTAAATTGTTGCAACACAGAGTCAGAGTCAGTTTATTTGCCATTTGTTGAAGGAGACCACATTGGAAAAGGGTTTGCGAGAGCTCAAAAAGAAACACTTAAGACAATAGAACAATAGACAACCAATAAGCAGATAAATAAACATCCATAAACAGATACAATAGATGAAATAAAAATGGACAATTTGCCCCCATGGATAGGCTGACGGTCACATAAAAAATGTACAGTACATATAAAAAATGCATACTTTGTAAAGTGCAAAGTGCAAGGTGCCTGCCACTGGCGCCTGCAGGAGCATAATAAAAAATAAATAAAAAAATTAATTGTGCAACTTTTGATATATATGATGATATAACAACATAAATAAATAATTAAAGTACAGTGACACAAAAAAGAGTGAATTATTGAAATGATAAAGAAGGAGGTAAGAAAAATAAATAAATGAACTAAATAAATTAATAAAGTAAAACATCATCATCATCATCATCATCAGGAATAACAGTAAGACTATTAGTAATGAGCCTGAAACGTCCAGTTATTCTGAATAAATTTCCTTTGTGAAACTTGCATTGCTGCGTGTCCTTGCTGGACATGATGCAGCTCTGTGTCACACGGTGAACATGGGTCTCTGTTTGCCGTCCTGCAGGGTCTCCGTGTTGGTGGGGCTCTGAGTCTGTCTCAGGCCAGGAAGGTGAATGTGGAGCCGGGCTGCAGCCTGCCCGACCCCTGCAGCTCCAGCCCCTGTCCTGTCAACAGCTACTGCAGCGACGACTGGGACAGCTTCTCCTGCACCTGCCTCAACGGTCAGTCCACTAACAGCTTCAACATCTGGGACTGACTTGAAATTAAAATTTTGATCTTCTGTAAATATTCAACCTTTGTAAAATGCAGAACATTCACTCTAAACCTGTCATTCCAGTAAATAGTAAAGCCACATCAACAAATCTGATTGAATTAGGTTAACACATATTTGCAACATTTAGTAGTGCATCACGTTTGCCACATAACCACCTTTATACCACAGTTCCTCATTGTGCTTTGCTTTTGTATTCTTTAACAGGCTACTATGGCAGCAACTGCACTGACGTATGCTCCCTGAATCCCTGTGAACACGAGTCTACGTGCTCCAGGAAGCTGAGCTCCTCCCGTGGTTACACCTGCGACTGTCCCAGCAACTACTTCGGCCACTACTGCGAGAAAAAGTAGAGTTTTCCACCTTTCTCTTGTTTACTGTGCATCGTTAGCCACGTTTCAGAGAACGGCAACTAAACGGATAAAGTGTCGCCCCCTACAGGACGGACTTGCCATGTCCCAGAGGCTGGTGGGGTTACAAGACCTGTGGTCCGTGTGACTGTGAGACGGATAAAGGCTTCGACTCTGACTGCAACAAGACCAGTGGAGAGTGTCGCTGTAAGGTGAGTTCACTGAGCTGCAGCCCCGACCATCACTCTGTATGGACCAGTCTGAGTGTCCGTAATGTCAGCGTTGGATTCTAAACCAACATTTGGAAACATACAATAGGCACTCGATAGTAGTATATATAAGACTGTGTTTTTTTACTGTTTATTTTCTGAACAGAATACTATACCAGATGTTTGAACAGATTCAAACTGCCAATGACACACCTAAAAAGAAAATATCAAAACTTTTGAAAATTAAATTCAAGTGAACTCAGTTAAATGAATAATGAATGTTAAAGGGACAACAAGGAATTTCTCCGTCGGCAGAATGAAAAATTCTGCGACAATAAAAAAGTCTCATATTAATGTGGATGAATCTACGTTACCCACACTTGTTAATGGGCCCATTTTCGATAAATATATCGTTTTGTCTCTATTGTTATTTTGTTATTTTAATTAATGCTGGAAATTCTGGTCGAGCCGACCAGCGTTTCCTTACTTTCGGTTTCGTGGCGAGTCATGAGAATAACGTCGCCGAATCACCGTTTATGGTCAGAACTACGACGGTATGTGAACCTCTTTGAACCTCTGACTTTAATTCTTGATGAATGAAAACATGAGTCTGTCTTGCGCCGGTCAAAGAATTCTACGGTGTGCACGGAGGCTCATAAATATAGTGTGAAAACGCTTCGCTTTTCCAAAACTCCTCATTGTCCCTTTAAAAATGGTTAATCAGCACTTGTGTCTCCATCCTGTCTCCAGGACAACCATTACCGCCCTGATGGCAGCGACACCTGCCTGCTGTGCGACTGCTACCCGGTCGGCTCCTTCTCCAGAGCGTGTGACAGAGAGAGCGGTCAGTGTCAGTGTAAACCCGGTGTGATCGGCCGCCAGTGTGACCGCTGTGACAACCCCTTCGCTGAGGTTTCTCCCAACGGCTGTGAAGGTCAGACCTCATCAGATCGCTCTCACATTATTGAAATGCTTAATTTTTAATCCCTTTTTTCATTAGAGCTACAAATATATTAAAATATGTTTCCAATTTTACCCTGGTCGCCTCCCTCCCTCCCTCCCTCCCTCCCTCCTCACCGTGCTGCTCCTGTCTCAGTCATCTATGACAGCTGCCCTCAGGCCATCGAGGCTGGGATCTGGTGGCCCAGGACTAAGTTTGGTCTCCCTGCAGCGGTTCCCTGTCCCAAGGGAACGCTCGGTATGATGGTTTTTTAGCAGCTCATCAAATTACCATATAATAATGGCAATATGAAACTTGCCTGGAGCCCTCCTCCGCTCTCATGTGATGACTCTCCACCGCTCTCTCTCTCTCTCTCTCCTCCATGGCAGGCACAGCGATCCGACACTGTGACGAGCACCGGGGCTGGCTGCCTCCCAACCTCTTCAACTGCACCTCTGTCACCTTCAGCAAGCTGAAAGCCCTGGTGTGTAGCTCCGTCTCTGTCACTTTGAAATGTCACCATGCAACTTTCACAATCAGCCCCTGGTTCAGGAGGAGGCTGAACACAACGGGTTCATATCTTCAGAACAACACAAAATAACAGTAATACCATTCTGATATTCACCATGTTCTGCAAATCTGAACCGAAGTTCAGTGCGTTTTCATGCCAATATTTGCTGAGCAAACACAAAGCACAGCTGAGACTCATAGAAATATTATTAAAGCAGAAGTAAGCGGAATGTTTGTGTTAATATAAGTCTTAAATAGTTGTATCTTCCGACAGCAATCACTTGTATAGAGTGTTTGGTCTGAAACACGGGTCTGTCAGTCACTCTGCTCTGCTGTAAGCCCAGGAGAAAACGTCTTGTATCCTACAACCTTTATCCAATGAGGAGAGAGAACGGCATAAAGGGGCAGTCCTCTCTGTGTGTGCAGCCAAGGGATGCGCGTGAATGTGGTGACGTAGGGACGAGGGCGGGGACTGCTAACTCCATCGGCTGACAGGAAGTTAGCCAAAACCACCGGATCGCTTACTTCTGCTTTAAGTTTAGTCGATCCATTTATCTGACCAAACATTATTAAAGGGATATTTCAACATTTTGGCAAATTCGCCTATTACCATAATCCCTATAGTCTTAGCAGTAGGTTCATTACCTTTAATTGTCGGTGCAAGCTGTTTTTAGATCAGAGGGACAGAGACATGAGCTGCACGGTATTTCCATGTTTCCCTCATCAAACTAAATACACAATACACCACACTATGAAATAATTATGTAACCTTACAACACAGAATTGTTTTCGAGGCAAATAATGCAGCCGGAACTACATTCCAGACACGGCTGCTGGGCAGAGTGATTTCAAAAGCAAGTAGTTCCAAGTATTTGCTTCATTAGTCAGATTACGTTATTATTTCGTAGCCTGGTGAATGTGTCCACCAGAGTGTTTTGGAGTTGTTTGATTCTGTATAGTTTGATGAGCAAAACGTGGAAATACTGTGCAGCTCGCTTCACTTCCCAGCCAATCCAAAAACAGCTTGCACCGACAATTCAAGGTAATGAACCTACTGCTAAAACTATAGGGATTATGGCAATTTGAATTTACCAAAATGTTGAAATATCCCTTTAAAAATTCATCCTGAACAACACAATAAAACCTCATGGTGGATGTGAGGGGAGGTCAGTGCTGTAAATGTATCAGCCAAGTTCTGTGAACGTCTGTGAGACAGAGACACCAGCGTGGAGGTTCAGATGTTTCACTGCAGAGGTGAAAACTTGATGAGTCAAAAGTCAGAAAATCCCTGTTCATCCCACAGGGAGCGCTCAAGCAACATCACATGAACACAAAAGATTGAAAAACATAGAAAAATGTCACTTAAAATAGAAAGTCAACCTCATGGTCAGTTGGGTTTGACCTTGTGTTTAGATATTTAGATCTGGACTGACCGACAGAGCCTCACTCACCCCACCTCAGTGTCTACATGTTACTTGATGCTTGTGTTTTTGTCCTTGCCTCCCTCCAGTCTGATAAGTTTTCCCGTAACGCGTCCCTCCTGGACTCTGGACATGTGCAGCAGACAGCTGCCATGTTGGCCAACGCCACCCTGCACACAGAGAGATACTACGGCAGCGATGTGAAAGTGGCCTACCGGCTCACACAGAGTCTGCTGCAGCACGAGTGCAGCCAGCACGGCTTCAACCTCACGGCCACGCAGGACGTCCACTTCACCGAGGTGAGCGGCCGCACGCTGTCTGTGCTGATCCCAGAGCAGCAGGAGAGAAAGTCCAAGCAGTAGATTGTTGCAGTTCTTGCAGTAAACAGAACTGGTGTCTAAACAGAAGGACAGTGTTGCTTGGTGGGACATCACAGCCCTCCACGCTGCGTCTGCAGGGAATACATTACACTTGATTTCACTCTCGGCTCTGACATGCTGTCACACTGAACTCTCGCTGTTTCCTCCCAGAATCTGGTCCGTGTGGGCAGCGCCATCCTGTCTCCAGACACCCGGCAGCACTGGGAGCTGATCCAGCATTCAGAGGGCGGAACGGCGGCGCTGCTGCGCCACTATGAGGAATACGCTAACACGCTGGCACAGAACATGAGGAAGACTTATCTCAGCCCCTTCACCATCGTCACACCACATATAGGTGAATGTTTTATCAGGGAATATCAGACATCATCATGTTAATTAATCAAGAACAGGTTCTGTAAGTGAAAGCTGAAATTTAAAGTCAAGTAGTGATGATCAGTAGTAGTCGGCTACTTTTACAACATATGATAATGATCATAATGTAACATGACTTCTCAGTAAATGACAGAATGAATCTGGGCTGATAAATAATGTAAGACAAATCAATTAACACCCAGCAAAATGAACATGAGCTAATTAAGTTAATTTCATCTTTACACATTTCTCCATTTAGACAAAACCGTCAGGTTCAGTGTTCATACTTAGAGATGCCTCGATCCAAACCATAATGATCTAAATATCATGTTCCAGTGTTAATCAAGAAGAAGGAGGTTCAGTCATCACTCTCTCATAAAACAGTAACATTTTGGACAGAAGCATGTTTCTCACAATAATTAGAGTAAATAATTAAAAATATATCAAATAAAAGCTTCTGAAGCTCAATTTTGTGAAAAAAATGTGTTTTTTTGTTGTTGTTAAAAGGTGAAGTGACTATGAAAATCATTTTGATAAAAGCTGCGTTCCTGTCCTGACCGTGTCTCTGCTGCGTCCTCTCAGTGGTCTCTGTGGACCGGCTGAAGAAGATGAACTTCGCGGGAGCCAGACTCCCTCGGTACCAGTCCCTGAGGGGCCCTCGTCCCGTCGACCTGGAGACGGTCGTCACGCTGCCGGACTCAGTCTTCCAACCACCTGTGGACACCAAAGGCCACAGGCACCTGGATGTTTTCCCAGAGTCCTCGCTGAGGAACCGCTCCGCCAACAGGAAGAGACGTCACCCTGACGACAGCCAGCAGGACGCCATCGCCAGCGTCATCATCTTCCACAGCCTGGCCGCGCTGCTGCCGGAGAGCTACGACCCTGACAAGAGGAGTCTGAGGTGAGGACCAGACCTCCACCACTCAGCTGTCTTCACATCACTGGCATAGTTCAGACTAACGCATAGATGGACGTTTTTATCTTGATTTTTTTAATAACTTTTTATTTCAACATGTTAGTCATTTTACAGAACATTTCCTGACATATGGCTTTGTATAATAAATGAGTGACAGGCCGTATAGTGATATAAGTTACAATTAAAATAAACAATGAAATAAATAAATAAATAACAAAATAAAATAGTAGTAATATAAGAATAATAAATAAATTTAAAAAATAGGTAAATAAAAATACAATTAAAAATTAAAATAGGAATTAAATACTAAGAATAGAAATAAATAGATTAAATAAATTAGTTAATTAAATAAGAAGTCAAATTAAAAATAGGTAATAAAACACACAAACATACACACACATGTATTCCATACACATACCTTCATACACATATACACACATAAATGCATAAAGATAAAGTATAAAAACAGAATAAATAAAAGTAAAGCAAATAATTACATAAGAGGTAAGGTTAATGGAAAACTAAAATAATTATGATATTAATCATAGTAAAAATAAAAGAACAGGTAGAGGAGCAGATATCCATAGATAATGGCTAAAAGGATAAGGAGGCATCTCTTCCCAACAGCACTCCATCACAACATCCCATCCTAACATCCCATCGTAACACCCAGGTATCTGGAAATACAAGTCCGTCTTTGCACAAAGGTGTCCATGGTCAACGGCAGACTTCGTTCCATCATGAATACATTTTTCAGTCTCTGGATCCATTGACCTATGGTTGGCAGTTTTGCATCTCACTGTATTCATTTTCTTTGCTACTAATACAGCTGCTCTGCATTACATAGAGTAAAGGGTATGGCTCCCAACAAAAGCAACAATGGTTCTAGAACAACAGCTATCTCCTAAATAGTATCAATTTATCCCAAAATCCTTGTATGTCTGGACAATCCCAGAAAACCTTCTCCTGGGTTTTGTTGACACTGAACTTCCTTCAGAGCTTTGTTGAGTTCAGGTCTTTGTGTGTCTCTCTGCCTCAGAGTGCCAAAGCGTCCGGTCATCAACACTCCTGTGGTCAGTATCACGGTGCACGACAACGACGAGCTGCTGCAGCACACGCTGGACAAACCCATCACGGTGCAGTTCCGCCTGGTCACCACCGAGGAGCGCTCCAAACCCATCTGTGTCTTCTGGAACCACACCATACTGTGAGTGCAACAACACACACACAAAGAGCGATGGAGACACAACATGTCAACATGTCCACATATCAAAAATATGACAAAAATAGGTTTTTATCATCTTAAAAACATAGCCAGAGTCCGCCCGTTTCTCTCTCAGGCCAGTACGGAGGTGCTGATGCATGCTTTTATCACCTGTCGATTAGATTATTGTAGTGCCCTGCAGCTCTCTGGTCTTCCCAAAAAGAGTATTTTAAATCTCCAGTTATTACAAAACTCAGCCGCACGCGTGCTGACGAGGACCAGAGGGCGGGAGCATATTACACCAGTTTTAGAGTCGCTGCATTGGCTCCCCGTGCGTTTCAGGATCGATTTTAAGGTTCTTTTACTAGTTTTTAAATGTCTTAACAGCCTTGCGCCCTCTTATTTATCTGACCTGCTTTTACCATATCAACCCTCGCGGACCCTGAGGTCCTCCGGCACCGGTGTTTTATCCATACCAAAACCCAGAACTAAAACCCATGGTGAGGCGGCATTTAGCTACTATGGCCCCCACCTGTGGAACAGCCTGCCGGAGAGCCTCAGGACCGCAGAGACAGTTGATATTTTTAAGGGAAGGTTAAAGACACACCTTTTTAGTCAGGCTTTTAACTAGTATTTTAATTTCTTCTCATGTTCTTATGTGGTTCTATCTTATTTTATGTTTTTGCTTCTATCTTGTTTTTTAAGATGATATTAATCTTAAATAATTTTACTTGTTCTACTTATCATTGGTATTATTTTATCTATTATCTTACATATTTTTATCCTTTTAAGCTGTTCACTCTGTTAACTTATTTTTTCAGGGTTTTTGTCCTATCTTATGTTCTTAGTTTTTAGCTTTAACTCCAGTGTTTCCTCAGGGGGGTCTTCCACGCTGGGAGCTGTGTCTGGGCTGCTGCTGGGGGCGCTGTCCCTGGGTCCCTTCGGCTCGGCTGGCTGTGGTCTGTCGGGGTCGGGGGGCCTGGGTGCTGGTGCCCCCTGTGGCACAGCCTGCGACTCCTCCCAGTGTGGACGGCCCCAATGATAGCGCTTCCTCAATCCTCAGTGTCATGCCATGTCTCCCTAGTGTCAGTAGAGTGTGCATGTGGGTGTGGGTGTATGTGAGTGTGTGTGCGTATGCGTTTGCATGTGTGTAGTATGGAGGGTGGGAGGGAGGGGCTTTATTTGTAATTATTTTTTCCATGTTTCTATTTTTTTTTCTTCTTTCTCTTTTTCTTTTTTTCTGTGTGTAAAGCACTTTGTGTTACATAGCTATGTAGGAAAATTGTTCTATAAATAAAGTTTGACATTCTGTGTGTGTGTGTGTGTGCTTGGTACCAGGGCTGGTAACGGCGGCTGGTCGGCTAAGGGCTGCGAGGTGGTTTTCAGAAACAGCACCCACATCAGCTGTCAGTGTTACCACATGACCAGCTTTGCCGTGCTCATGGACGTTTCCAGGAGAGAAGTGAGTCCACGTTTCAGCTTCAGCTCATCAAACGGCAGCACCACTTCTTTACTCTGTCAGACACTCACCCTCTTTCTCCTCATGTGTGTGTGTGTGTGTGTGTGTGTGTGTGTGTCAGAACGGAGAGATCCTGCCCATCAAAGTCCTGACGTGGAGCACGGTGGGCGTGACGCTGGGCTTCCTCCTCCTCACCACCGTCTTCCTCCTCTGTCTGAGGGCCATGCAGTGCAACAAGACCAGCATCATCAACAACGGAGCCACCGCGCTCTTCCTCTCTGAGTTGACCTTCATCCTGGGGATCAACCAGGCCGACAACCTGGTAAACAATCCGTGTTTCCACTTCCTTCACTTCTGCTCTTATAAACTTTTTGCATGTCTTTGTTAGTTTTTTGTTTGCAAATTCTTTAAACAAAATTTGCTGAGTAGGCCTACTTATCACGTCTCACTGTTTTCACTTCTATTGTATTGTATTTATTAATTGTTTATTGTGTATTTTATATAACCTTGTTTTTTATTTTTAGCATCCCCTCCCCCTCCCCCCTCAAAGAGCCTTTGCTCTTTGGTTCAGGCTGCATTTGTAAATAAGAAATTGTTCTTAATTGCTTGCCTGGGTAAATAAAGGTAAAAAAAAAAAAAATTACAGCAAATCAAACAAGACATTACATGCAACAAAGCAAACTTTTCCTCCCTATTCTCCCTCCCATCCCCTCTTCCTCTCACCAAATAAGTACAAGACAAACATGTTGTAACTATGAAAATAAGATGAAAATAAAGAAAAAAGGAATAAATAAATAAATAAAGTAATTGTGTTATAAACTTGTGCTGTTTTAACTAACCCCTCATTCCCCCCTCACCTTCTCTCTGTAGTTTCTGTGCACCATCATTGCCATCCTGCTGCACTTCTTCTACCTCTGCACTTTCTCCTGGCTGTTCCTGGAGGGGCTGCACGTCTACCGGATGATCAGCGAAGTGCGAGACATCAACTATGGACCCATGAGATTTTACTACCTAATTGGCTGGGGGGTGCCGGCCTTCATCACAGGTCTGAGCTCTCACTGTAGCAAATGGTGTCATTCATAAAATACACTGCAGACTCTCAGATACTGTTGTGTCAGCACGTTCCAAAAATCAACATTGAACCCTAATGTTTAACTAGGATGAACTCAGAGGCCGTTTTATTAGATAAACATGTACAGTCAAATGTGATTGGATACAGCATGAGATGAGTTTCTGTAGCCTACATGTTGGTTTTAATATTTAGTCAACTTGCATGCCTGGAATGAGTTTGGAGCAGGGAAGCTTTTAAGATTCTTTCAGCAGGGACCACACTAAATTATAAATTACATCTCTGATCAATTATTATCAACGATGTTTGCAGTTTTCCAGTATGAGCCTCGTGCTGTTGCTTC
Source organism: Trachurus japonicus (assembly GCF_045865225.1). Lineage (NCBI taxonomy): Eukaryota > Metazoa > Chordata > Actinopteri > Carangiformes > Carangidae > Trachurus > Trachurus japonicus. The sequence goes on along the minus strand of NC_140911.1, from coordinate 27,527,989 downwards.
ATGTAGAAGCGTTCACATGAAAATTACGGTCAGAGAATACGAGACGTCCCTCCAGTAAAATGCTGTCAACTTCTGGTCAGAATCAGGGCTTGGTGTTGAAATGACAGGTGTTAAATGGTGAATATGTGCTGGGTGATTAAGGGTTTGGTGCATGTCTCTGTCTCCAGGCTTGGCAGTGGGACTGGACCCTGAGGGCTACGGGAACCCAGACTTCTGCTGGCTGTCCATGTACGACACTCTGATCTGGAGCTTTGCTGGACCCATCGCCTTGGCCGTGTCGGTGAGTTTCCTCTGTGACCCGCTGTTGAGTCACTCTGTCTTTACATGGTGACAGCAGGAGGCCGCTAACTCAGTTTAAAGGGATAGTTCAACATTATGGCAAATCCTTATAGTCATAGCAGTAGGTTCGTTACCTTTATTTGTCGGTGTGAGCTATTTTTAGAAGAGCTACACTATGGAGGCTAATGGGATTTCTTGGTTTCCCTCATCAAACTCATCAAATACACAATCCAACAACTCCACAACGCTCTGGTGGACAAGTTGTGACCTGCACATTCACCACGCTATGAGAACGTTACTAGACTGAGTTGTTTTCGAGGTAAATACAGAGACTGCTTGCTGAAAAACTGCCCCTGACAGGAACACACATCAGTGGTTTTGCATGAATTTCCCTCTAAAACAACTCTGTCTCGTAATGTTGTGTTATTATCTCATAGCGTGGTGAATGTGCAGGTCACAACTTGTCCACCAGAGCGTTTTGGAGTTGTTGGATTGTGTATGTTGATAAGTTTGATGAGGGAAACCAAGAAATCCCATGAGCCTCCGTAGCGTAGCTCTGAGCAGCTCGCCGCTCTGCTTGTCCAACCATGAGCAAATTCAAACAGCGGTACAAACAGATGGTATTCACAAGGTACAGGGAAGAAGAGGGGTATGACAAACATTAAGGTTTTCACACTTTTGCCATACTTGTCACTTATTGTAATTATTTTGACACAAGCAGTTATGGTGTTGTTGTTTGTTGGTGATTGTTTGTTTTTGTTGAGCAAAAAACAAAAAAAACAGGATATACAGGAAGTAAGATAACCTATAGTACTAGGTACTAGGTGGAGAAGGGGTAGGAATTAATAAGCTAATGCTTCTTCCTACTCCTTTTCAAACATACAAAGGTTTTTATCGACTAGTGCTTCAAGTGTAATATGTTATTCACATGTTTGAAATAAAGTATTCATTCATTCATTCATTCATTCATTCTGCTTGGCCGTTCTAAAACAGCTTGCACTGACAATTAAAGGTAACGAACCTACTGCTATGACTATGACTACTAGGGATTATGGCAATGGGCCAAATTGCCAAAATGTTGAACTATCCCTTTAAACACTATGTATGTCACTCTTCACCTGTCACTCTTCAGCAGAATCAAGATAATGATCTTTGGTCAATACATTGTTTTTACTTTTCTGGCCTTTGTGTGTGTGTGTGTGTGTGTATGTGTGTGTGTGTGTGTGTGTGTGTGTGTGTGTGTGTGTAAGAGAGAGAGATATGAAATCAGAGGATGTATTGTGCATGTAAACACACTATATTGTCATATACGTATCAATGTCGTCTGAAGATGATTGTTACAGTGTGAGATTCTTCATATTGCCCAGCTCTAACTGACATTCATATTGACTCACCGGAACAAACAGTTTCAGAGAAAATGATTGGCGGATGTGTTTGATGCGGGCCTCCTGTCGTATTGTGTTTGATGATGCAGCTCCATGTTTGGTCCACAGATGAATATCTTCCTGTACATCCTGTCATCTAAAGCCTCCTGCTCCCTGAGGCACCACAGCATCGACAAGAAAGAGCCTCGTGTGTGAGTGGAACAACACTTCACTCCAACATCCACACCGACATCTGTTAGCACGCTGCTTGTTCCACAGACAGTCTGTGTTCAGTATCATCTGATTTTTAACTAAGACCCTGACCTTGCTCTCAGTGCATTCTGCTCTCTGGGTCAGTGAAGGCATGAAGAATCGTCCCGACAGCTTCTTCACTCTTGTGTTCTCTCTCATGTGATCTCTGTCCTGCAGCTCAGGCCTGAAGACTGCAGGGGGCGTCCTCCTCCTGGTCTCGGTCACGTGTTTCCTGGCGCTCCTGTCCGTCAACAGCGACATGATCATCTTCCACTACCTGTTCGCTGGCTTCAACTGTGTGCAGGTGAGGCGTCCAGTTACCCCCCGAAGCAGCACCGAGGGGATGCTTCTGCTTTTTGTCCTGTCCTGACCGCGTCCTCTCCTCTGTTGTCCCACCCCAGGGTCCATTCGTCTTCTTCTTCCGCATCGTCTTCAATAAGGAAGCAAGGAATGCCATGAAATACTGCTGCAGCCGTAAGCGCCCGGATCATATGATCGCATCCAAGAGCTCTGTGAGTCCCTGCATTCAGACCACATCTGGATCATAACGGGCACTGAGAGGCCTCAGGTTTTTGGTGTTTTCATGGGATTTCATGACAAGAAGAAAAATACATAATGAGAATAATACAGTTATTCTCAATTGCCAAGAGACATTTCTTGAAACCTTCCATCCTTTTCTCTAAACTGTAAACACAAAACACAATTTTAAAACTGCATTCACAAAACATCCAACTCTTCCTGCAAAATTGAAAAACAGTTCAAACTGTGCTCAAAACCAAACACTGGTGTCAGATCAGACCCCGGGTGTAGGAATAATTTTTATTGTTGTCAAAATCTGTTTAGCACTGCTAGTAAAAAAAATTAAAAATATATTATAAACAGGAATCACATTACAAAAGTGCATACAGTATCTACTGTGTATTCATCTATAGCATTATGACGACGTGCTGTCAGGCCACAGGACTTACATACATTATGCAACACAAGTGCATCACAGTGCAAAATGTGTTTCAGTGGGTGAGAATATGTTTGCATGTTGTGTCTAACTCGGTGAAAAGTGCTTAAAGGGATAGTTCAATATTTTGGCAAGTTGACCATAATCCCTATAGTCATAGCAGTAGGTTTGTTACCTTTATTTGTCGGTGCAAGCTGTTTTTAGAGCGGCAGAGCAGAGCCGTGAGCTGCTCAGAGCTACGCTACGGAGGCTCATGGGATTTCTTGGTTTCCCTCATCAAACTCATCAAATACACAATCCCAACAACTCCAAAACGCTCTGGTGGACAAGTTGTGACCTGCACATTCACCACGCTATGAGATAATAACAGAAAGATAACAAACCCTCTGTTATGACTATAGGGATTATGGCAATAGGCCAACTTGCCAAAATGTTGAACTATCCCTTTAAGGTTCTGCCAAAAGGGTGACCAATTCAATACATGGATTCAGGGCACAGAGCATTTGTTTCAGACAATAGGCTTTAGTGTTTTAGCATTTGAGAAAAACTGTGAAAACCAAAGATCTCTCAAAGCATCCGAATCAGTGTTCAGCCTCTGATGTTCCACTCCTTCATCCCTGTCCTCACCTCTGTATTTTCAGACCTACAAATGCAACACTAACTACATGGACAGCAGGTTGTACCATCTTCCCTTTGGAGACTCCAGTGTGTCTCTGAACGGCACCATGCAGAGCGGCAAGAGCCAGCAGAGCTACGTGCCGTTTGTGCTCCGGTGAGGAAGTAACGCTGAGCTTTAAAACACATAGAGAAGGTCAGTCAGCAGCCAGGTGAACTGACCTCTGGTGTCTTTACAGGGACGACGGCTTGAACAACAGTCAGGCCCACATCGCTCAGAACGACCACACGTCGCTCTTCCATGAAACTAAAGAGCACCTGGACGGTACTTGTCTCCTCCTCCATCTGGGACTCACCCAGCCTGCAGGAGAGGACACTCCTCTGACCTTTGTCTCTCTGTGCAGATCGAGACAGCGACTCAGACAGTGATCTGTCCCTGGAGGACGACCAGAGCGGCTCCTACGCCTCCACACACTCCTCTGACAGCGAGGATGAGGAGGGCCCCCTCCCACCAGAGGAATGCTGGGAAAACCTGGTGTCTAATGGGGCCAAGAGACCCCAACCACACGGTAAGGAAGCTTATCTGTAGCTTAAAGCAGAAGTAAGTGGTCCGGTCGTTTTCGCTAATGCTGCGTTCCAGGCAGGCTTTTGAAATCGTAAATTACAGCTTCAAGTCACAACTTACGACTTTGTAGCGTTTCAGGCAACCCACTCGTGTTTTTCCGACCTGTTTTACCGGTGAAAGTCACTATAACGGCCACTCGTAACTTCCGACCGGTGAACTCGTACCAGATCGAACTGGTACCACTTCACGGTCGGAAAAATACGAGTTTCCTTGAACGCACCATAACAGTCCTCGTCGCTACGTCACCACATTCACGGCGTTCCTTGGCTGCACACACAGCCCTGCATGCCGTTCTCTCTCCTCATTGGATAAAAACTGTAGGATACGATAAATGTTTTCTCCTCGTCTCAGAGCAGAGCAGAGGGACTGAGAGACCCGTGTTTCAGTCCAAACACTCTATGTAAGTGATTGCTGTCGGAAGATATAACTATTTAAGACTTATATTAACACAAATATATCACTTACTTCTGCTTTAACTTCTGTGAGATATATATATATATATATTTTTTTAATAGATTTTATTGATTTTTATCAAACAAAACATAGACAACATATAAGTGCTCTCTGTATTCACAAAGACATCGAAACAGAAAGAATTTTTTTCTTTCTGTTTCGATATCTTTGTGCCCAACTGTTGCATCAGTCACCCTATCCACAAGTTTCCGAACGTCATCTATGGTCAAACCCGGAAGCCGGTTTTGCCAGTTTGGTGGAATTGTACGTTTACGTTTCCATGGTTTTTAGTCGTTGTCATAGTTGCGGTAAATGCATGGATCTATTAACGCTGTCTTTTAACACGGATCTCAATTTGTGTGATATCCTTTGTATCCTTTTTAAAAGCTGGTGTGATGATCCATGCGTTTTACAGATTTTCATTGAAAAAAAAATAAATAAATCCATGCATTTACCGCGACTACCGAAACCATGGAAACGTAAACATAAAATTCCACCGGAAGAGCAAAACCGGCAAAACAGGCTTACGTTTTTGACGTTTGGAAAAAGGTGGATAGGCTACACATACTGAACATACTGTGCCTTCTCTCATCCACATATAGTGAAAGTGAAAATAGTACACGAGGCAACAGGGTGGATGGCGTCGATAAAAGTAAATAAATGAAATGAAGATAGATAAACAATAAAATTAAATTTAAAATGCCTAAATAAATTAAATAAAACCATCAATACCATAAAAAATATGTACAAGTAGATAAATAATATAAAATAAATATCTCAAATAAGATCAAGACAAAAGCAGAGAAGGGGAGAATTAGAGACAGACAATAACAGATATAATAACATAAATCATCCAGTGGAAGTATTCCAGTCTAAAGCATGTTACCCCTTATTTACAGTGTCCCAGAGGGGTGGGGGTAAGTACCTCAGAAAGGCCGACAATGTTCCCTCGAAGTGAGATATTTAATTTTTAATCATCTGAAAACAGGAAAAACAGCTGAAAGAGCCTACGAGGATGGAACTTTTATTTAATCCAGGACAAGTATTTAAAGAATACTACAAATTGAAAGAAAACTGGACATTTATTCTTCACAAAGTGGGATGGATCTGAAGACCAAATACATAAAGACCTCCCAGCATTATACAGTCACATCCAATCCAATCCACTTTATTTATATAACACGTTTTAAAAACAACAAGGTACCAAAGTGCTGCACAACAGATACAAAACAGTAAAATAAAGAAAGTTAAAGTTAAAATTCAGCTACCACGGCCCCCCTGGTCTTTTGTCTGCTTTCTGGCACAACGAGACATGAGATGTACTGAGGTGCCAGACCATTTATTGACTTAAAAACAAACAATAAAATCTAATTCTGAAATGGACAAGGAGCCAGTGGCGGGAGGCGAGAACGGGGGGATGTGATCATGCTTGCACACGTCTAACTGAGCTACACATCCAGTCACTGTAGATCTCATCCCGTCTTTGTGCGTGTGTGTCCAGACAACAGTGTGAGTAAGATGTACTGGCCTGACTACACAGCAGCAGGCGACGGTGAGCTGAAGACAGACGGTCAGCTCGGCCCCGAGCCGGGCCGGGGCTGCGACGGCCGGACGTTACAGGACGGGACGCAGGACGCCATGACGATGCTGCTGCCCAGTTTCCCCAACCTCAACGCCCACCCACACAAAGGTGCAGTTCATTCGTTTCAAATGTTTTTATTGTGAAGCAGACTTGTAATATAAGTAACAAAGGTGTCCTACGAATAAGTAAATAAATGAAAAACAATAGATGGGAGAAAAATCAGAAAAATATACAAAAATAAGTAAATAAATACATTTATTGAAATAAATAATAACTCCCTCCCTGACCCACCCAGTACTACTCAGGTTGTCCTACATCCTGTTTCAAGAAAGAAATAATCGGTTGCCACATCCTTTTGAAGTCTTTCAACCTACCACTAAGAGAATAACGAATCCTTTCAAGGTGTAATCAGTCAGTGCCGTTAACCATTCTTTGAAAGTAGGTGTCTCCGTTTTTTTCCAGTGGAGGAGAACAAGTTTTTTCCCACAGAGGAGACCATAGGGTAGAAGGCGGCGCTGCGTATTCTGTAGGTTCCCAGTGCTCCCTGATGTCCCTAGTATAACCAAGAGAGGATCTGGTTGTAATGTCGTCTTGAAGACTTTTGAGAAAAATGAAAACACTGCTGTCCAGAAATGTTCTAGTTTGGGACATAGTATGTAGCTGTGAAGTAGATTTGCTCAAAGGTGCAGTACACACAGCAGGAGTGTGGAGAGCTTTTGTAAACTCACCAGTATGCTGCTGACTGTTGTTGTGCATGTTCACATAAAAACATGGCCTCTTGTTTTTGATTCACTTCAGGGATCCTAAAGAAGAAGCAGCTTTCTCCCATCGTAGAGAGGAACGGTCTCAGTCGCATCCACAACGAACTGTGTGACAAGACCCCAGGCTCCTCGTCACCACAGGGACTCTCCTCTGGCTCGGCCAAGCCCGGTCTGCCCGACCAGCTCAACGGTGTGGCCATGAGCATCAAAGCAGGGACGGTGGACGGAGACTCATCGGGATCAGAGTGAGTATCAGCATATAGATATTAGATACTACACTGTAGCTGGAACAATGATAAACACACCTGATGTTGTTTTGTGCAGCTCACTGTGAGTGTGAACGTGTCAGTGTTGTGTCACTGTCCTTCAGTGTGTCCTCCAGCTGTCTGTGTTGTTACGCCTCGTGCCTCCGTCCTCACTGGTTGTTGTTTTCATTGTTTTCTGGTCGGCTCCATCTCCACACAATGATCTTGAACATTAAAGCTCAGCCAAATGAAGACAGCACCGTCCTGCTGCCACCCACATGGAGAGACCACTAACACTCTGAATGCCATTCATTTAACTGGAATAAACATGATGTGAAAGGCTTTTTACAAACCAGCTGTGCAGGTTTAATTAAGACAGCAGTTGTTCTGTACTTTACACTGACCGCTCATGTAGCACAGACAAGTGGACTGGCAGCTCCACTTTGACATGTTCCTCCTTAGAGCTCCAGTTGGTAAGTTGACCAAAGTGAAAGTAAACTCCGCGACTTGCTCGGAAATGTCAAGACAATACTCCGTCAGGTCTCTTTATTCGCTCTGCCAAGCAACCCACACTCACACACACACGTGCAGGCACACACACACACACATACACACACACACACACACACACACACACACAAAGTAGCCATAAAGGCACCCACAGAAGATGTACCATATGTCCGTATCCATAGCAATTGGAGACTCCAAAACGATCTCACATCTCTCTCACCATGAAACACACTCTTCTTGTGTGTGTCTGTGTGTGTGGAGGGAGGGAGGGGGTTGACAGAGGTGATAAGAGGGAGCTGACGGTGTATTGTCTTGAAATTTCCGACCAAGTCGCAGAGTTTGCTTTAACTTTCATCAGCTTTACTACGACGTGTAGGAGCTGTGATTGGCTGCTCCTCCTGCTCCCTCTACCTGACTGGTGGACAACCTTCGGTCGCGGTGGATTTCGGCAAATACGATTACAGGCTGTAGGTGGAGCCAGAGGAGTTGGATTTTGTCCTAAATTACTCATTTAATGTCCAACTATCAGGATATAGTGACAGTTACTTCCAGCAAATATGACTGAATAATTGTTACCAAGTGAAGCTTTAAGTAAATCATGTTCAAATCCACAGCAAAAGCAAAAATGATCTCAAAGCAAAAGCAGGGGACTGTCTGTGAGGATGAATAATATACAGTACATATATACAGTATGTAGCTACAGTATATACGATTGCCCATAAAATTGGAAAACCTCTTTACCTCTCATGAAATGATTATGACAATGTGATTTATTCCTGATAGATAAAGTGTATATCATCAACTGGTAACTGGCACTCTGTATGTGATTTGTAAGGGCTGCATCATTGGGTAATGGTTTGTCTACAGACCATAGTGAAACGCTGCCATTAGAAATGTACACAGTGTGTGGTGAAGTTTGACCAACTGTCCATAACCCACAGATGTGCAGGTATGATAAACTAATTAAATTGATTGATTATAGATCTACAGTTGTGGATTAGGTTCGGTACTCAGCTGTAATGAGTCGATGGTTTTGGAGAGATGATCTAAACAGTTTGAAACCAAACCAAGGTTTGTCTGATGAGGACAGAGGAGTTTCCTCTAACACCACTGGTCTGTGCAGGAGCAGCTGCAGACACATGTTCAGCTTCAGTTAGTTCAGCTACTCTGAACTTCTGCAGCTGAGTGTCTAAAAAAAAGTAGAGACTCTGTTAACGCCTGGTTGGGACACTTATTATTTAGTGTCTCATAAACACTTGAATACAGTAGGAATAAACTTCAGTCACACTTCACTAACCAACCTTCTCTGCTCCTTTTTCTCTCTCTCCAAAAATCACAGATTTTTATTCTTTAATTTTATCCCATGAAGCTCTGATCCTCATTCAGAGACAATCAGGATCATTTGCTGTGTCTCAGAGAGGATACTTCATTAGGATGCTGGAGTGTGTGAGTTCTGACTAGGGCTGCAACTAACCATTATATTCATTATCGATTAATCTGTCAATTATTTAAACGATTAATCGATTAGTTGTTTGGTCAATAAAATGTTAAATAACGTCAATCAGTGTTTCTCAAACCACAAGACGACGTCCTCAAACGTCTTGTTTTGTCCACAAACCAAAGAGAGACTCAGTTTATTGTCATAAAGGAACAAAGAAACCAGAAATATTCACATTTAAGAAGCTGAAATCTGAGAATTTGGCCTTTTTTCTTTAAAAAAAACTGATTATTAGATTATCAATATAGTTGACGATTAATTTAATAATCGATTATTGTGTGATTAATCGATTAATTGTTGCGGCACTAGTTCTAACAGGGGAGTGTTGCCTCACTGTGAGAGGCAACAAAACAGTTTTCCCTGTGTCATGTGACCATCCTCCTCTCCCACAATCCAAGATGGCGTCTGTCAGGGAAGAGAAGAGTCTGCTGTTTTCAACTCAACTCTTCCACACCTGTCAATGTGAACACACTTTATGTACACACACGTATGAGCATAGAAGTATATGAACTGAGACACAGCAACTGTCTTCAGATTGGTGCATCCGTTTGGCATCTGTCACCTCTCACAGTCTCTGTGTGTGTGTGTGTGTCTGTGTGTGTGGAAGTGTTTCATGGCCTCACGTTTATTTCTTCTTTTTGTTTTCTTTCTTGTTTTGTGCTCCATTCATCTCCACCATCCTCCTATTCACCCTCCTCCTCCTCCTCCTCCTCCTCCTCCACCCTGTTTTTCCCAGCAGCCACTGCAACACCACCATGTGACCACGCTGACAGAAGGGGGTGTGTCTTTGCAGGTGAATGAACGTCCTTCCTCGACACTGGCTGCTGCAGGGAGCACAGCACTGGACTTTCCCTTTAAAAAAAGAACTATGTGGAAAAAGGAGGAGTTCTGTGTCGCCATCATGATCCTCTGAAGGTGTGTGTGTGTGTGTGCATGTACGTGTGTGTGTGTGTACATATATGTGTGTGCCAAACCTCAGGAGTCACTGCACTGGCCCAAGCTCATGCACAACGACATGAGTCTCACTGAAATCATTTTGTTTACATACTTGAAGCAATGCACTTTTTTTATTTACTGCTCACATTTGTTGGCAGTTGACGTTTTCTAGTGTTTTTTTTTTATTTTTTATTTGGTTTCTCGAAGACTGTGGAACAATAAAGAGGTCGTGTTGGGTTGTTTTCTTTTGTTTTTTGGGTGGATCACTTAGCTGTAGACCTGCAAACATTCAGGGACATTCCTTCTCCATGCGTAGCTACTTTGTGTTTCTGGTTTGCCTGTTTCTGTTGGTGCCGGAGCCGTTCTAGTGTTTGTGCCAGTCTGAGGTTTGACGTGTTCAGACGTGTTGAGCTGTTCAAATGCCGGGAAACGTCCAAGGGGACACTGGACGACAGAGCGGAGGACAGGTCGTTCAGACGCAGAGACTCTTCACTCACGTCTGATGCTCCGTATAAGCTAGCTGTCTCCAGAGGACGCTCAGCCTGCTTGTGTGTGCTACTACAAAGGACTCAAAGGCCTTTTGATACATCCATTAGTTTGTTTTTGTACATTGATGGGAGGACATTTTTTATGGACGTTTAAAGTGCTCTCATTTTTCATCTGAGCGATGAACACATTCATTCAAAGTCAGTGACTAAACAGCTGTATTTTATAGATTAGTTATGGAGCTTTTGTCTTTTGTAAAATAATGAAATACATGAAAGTGTGTGCTGTAATACTATTTGAGCTGTAATCCATTCCTACTGTACAGAGTGGCCTGTAAATGAATCCAGAACATATCTTTAAATGTAAGTAAAAATGGAAACTTCCTTCACACGGTCAGAATTCAGTCAAATCATTGTCATGTTTGTGGATGCTTTTTTTTTTGTTTGTTTTACAAAACATATGAATTTAATGTATAAACTTAATGCCATAAGAATCAACACTACCAGGTCAATCATATCCAACTCTGGTATCCCAACAGAGGACTGTCACTTTTACTCTGCCGCTCCTGTTTTTACTGATTAAACTGTTTTCTACCATTTTCATCTTACCTTGTTTTTTTTTATCAGTGCCAAGTCAAAAGCCATTGATTTGAAATGATGCTGTTTTCCCCTGTATGAAGTTATCATTTATTATAGAGGATTTCCCTGTATTCATCTGTATCCAGAGCATGGTATATGCTACTGAGTCTTTCTGTGTCATGTGAGTATTGAAGACTGTGAATTGATAGATAAGATGCTGGAGCCACTTCATCCACTGCAGCAGCTCCTGTTCCAGAGTGACGAAGACCCAGGGAATAGCTCTCACACGTTCATGTCTGTACAGTCAACAGGAACAACAATACATCCACAGCAGAACTAATGATGCTGGCAACGATGAAGATGAGACTGAGCATGAGAGCTGTTTAACTGTGAAACAGAATGAAATATAATGAAGACTTAGGATACAGCTATGTAACACAAAACTACTACCATGTAACAACACTGTGTAGTGGATACCACCTCTTTCTTTCCACAGTAAACTCAAGTGAGTCTGGGTATGACCAATAACTGATCCAGCCTTGTTGATCATTTAATTGATCCTGTTTTTATCATTAATAATCATGCTGCCTCCACCAAAGTACAGGAAAAAAAAGGACACTGGCCAAGACCCCCCAATAACAGACATGTAGGAGTTTAGTGTTAACGCCAAACAATCAGAGTCTCAACCTCAGTGTGTTCTTCCAGTTTAAATGACTGTCCACCCAGATCTCAACAGTTTCTATCTGCTCAGCCTGAACTGTCACTGAGAAGAGCTCCTCTTTCTTCTACAGTCGTTGATTTTTTAAATTTTCTTTTTGAGAGTACAGGTTCAACTTTTCAACAGCAGTAACAGGAAAGGCTCAAGGTAACGCATCAGTCAAAAAACAAAGAGAAAAAAATAACAAAACATTTTTGAAAACGCATATATAATAACTTGTATAAACACATTTTAAATTCATTTGGTTTGTATCTGGGCAATGGGCTTTATGCACAGCTCCACAACCAACTGATTGATCCAGGTGTGTCTGACCTCACAACAATGGTCAGACACACCTGGATTAATCAGTTGGTCCAATAATGTAAGACATGAAATAAACGAGCTGGCTTATTTCAGGAAGTTGTGGAGCTGTGCATAAAGCCTGTTAGAACACGTTATAGTTGAATGCCCCCAGTGCATGTGTCATTACCATCACACCAACTGTTTTAGAGCAATAAAGGTTTTTCAAACTACTGTTCAGTTGTTGCAACTGGTAGTACCAGACAGAAGCATCATGACTTACTGATCCCTACAAATGAGAATAATCTGAGGATTGGTGCATCCTGGTCTGTGGTTTGACTATCGAAGAAAGCTTTGAAATACAAAAAAACTGATTTAAAAAATATATATATTTCAAGGTCAAGGTCAAAACGGTCAAAAGTGTCTGCAATAGAGTTAACCATATATGGAATTTTGCTAATAAAGAAATAAGATTGACAACACAACCTCTTCCTGACAGAGTCCACAGTGTGAATCAAACAGTGGCATCTGGAATCCAAAGAGCAGGTTAAACCAGTCTGCCCTCCACTACTCCCATTAAGCCGGTCTGTTCTCCCTGCCAAGCTGCCTTCGTCGGTGTTTAGCTCAGTTGTTAGAGCACCCGCCCCATGTGTTGAGGCTATAGTCCTCACTGCAGGTGACCCTGGTTTGAATCCCACGCCGAGCGGTCCTATCCTGCATGTCATTCCCCCCTCTGCCTCCCATTTCATCTCTCTCTCAACTCTCCTGTACATTAAAAGCAAAAAAGTATTTAAAAAATATATACTTAAAAAAAAAACACAGCTTAACACAGCATCATAACAACATCCTCTGTCCTTAGACCCACACATCCACTGAGGAAAAACAAAAACAGATTTAAAATAGCCTTGCCCCATTACTGTAACAGTGGAACCTGCACTGTACTTTACTATATAAAATGCAGCCTATCCAAAACCCCGAGGAAATGCAATTAACTAAAAAATAAACACACAAACCAAAAAAGAACAATTCAACAAAAATGACCTAATTTCAACTCCAAGTTGGCCGTCCCAACTCATAGACACACCCTGATTGTATGTGAGCAGGACTTTGTGCTGTGAGTCACTGATATCAATGTTGTGTGTGTGTGTGTGTGTGTGAGCTGTTGAACTGTCTCATTCCGTCTGAAGTTGTATTATCTCTATCAATCATGGAGAGGAACCAGGCATCGGAAAGTCACTAGGTGGTGCTGATCTGATGTAACTGATGATAACACCCACTGACGAGGCCCTGACATCATCGTCCCTCTGCTGTGGAGTTGGTTTGTTTTTTTATTATTCTATACAACACGGCTATCACAAAGCAGTTGCTATCTATTACTTTCATTACTGCACTTTGTTCCCAGAATGCAGGTCTGTTAGTGACTCCCAGTATCTCTAAAACAGACTGGACTCATTTCCTTTACTGTGGAACCAGCTCTCTCCATGGGTCAGAGAGGCAGACACTCTAACTAGTACATTTAAGTCTATAGGCTTAAGACCTTCCTTTATGACAGAGCTTTTAGTTGGGGCCGGTCCAGGTAGCTCTGAACCATTTTATAATGATGCTGCTATAGGCTGAGACTGCTGGGGGACACATCTGGTTATATGGAGCCCTCTCTTCTCCTTTGCACATTTTGAACTATCATTATTATCATTATCTGTTGCACTTTGCAGTTTGGCCTTGCTACCAGCACCCCCTCCTCCCCCCATGCACCACAAAGACAAGAAACATCTCTACAGCACAAAAGTAGGTTTATTATTTCTTTTTATTCTAATGTTTTCTTTTTCCACTTGTTTTACCTGCTCGGGCCTCTACACAGGAATGAGTGACGGCTTCAACTGGTCTCAGCCAGCGGGCAGATGCAACCAGTGGAGAGCGGCTTAGTTTAAGAACTGTTGAAACTTCCCCTCAGACAAATGCAGAAATAACCCAGCAGTAGCTTATATCATTTGTTGTAACAGATCATTTTATTTAAAAAAAAAAAAAAGATATTGCATAGATGCAGAAATATTCAGTTTAAATACAATCTAAAATCAATCTTTTATATATTTATATTTTTTTTCATAATACTGGGAATGGACTACTTTTTAAAACAGTTTGCATCTAATTACAATTCTATGACCAAGTAGCGATTAGCATGGCAGCTACAACAAATGCGTTTGTAGAGTTTGTATACAAATACACACAGGACAAACAATAAAACACACCGTTTTGCAAACTTCTGGTCTGTATCAGCTCCTCATAAATAATGTAAATCCAACAAGTGAGCGAGGAGGACACGCCCCATCAGCCGTCTGTCCTTCATAAATACAACAAAAATACTTCTCTGATCACGCTTCCTATCACACAGGTTAGTTTGTCTGGAGTGTTTTCAGTTTGAGTCCTCGAGGCTGCTGCTTTTCTGCTCAGAGCCACAGTTGCAGAGTCGGACCATGATGCTTTGCAGGCTGGGCTCCACAATACCAAGCAGGGGTCTCAGGGAGGGGTCCCCGTTCCAGCAGGCCTCCATCAGCTGCCAGCACTCCTCATCAAAACCGGGCAGCCGCTCCGGTCTGGCACCTGGAGACGTCGTGGACACGTGAGTCTCATTCAAACACACACAGCTGTGAGAATCACACACCAAACCTGCTTTGTTTGTTCACTTCATTTTCCCAAATTAGCTTAAACTGTTAATTCAAGATGGCCAATCAGAGAGCTGTCAATTTAACTGGGTGTGAACTGAACAACCAGTCTGACACGCACTCCCATCGCTTCTCATTTGATGTGACAGCAGGAATTTAAATTGAAACCTACACGCTCTGAGGGCACAAAGGAGAATTTTGATTTCTACATGTTGGTCTGTTTAACAGTGATTCATTCATTTGTGTGATGTCATGTTTAAAGCTTTTGGTTGCTGGTCCGCCTTGACCAGACTGTAAACAAAGTGCACACTGAGCTGAGACTCTGGTAAGTGCCAACATGTGGCCAGAATATGCTGTAACTCAGAGAGGCCACAGCCTTGTATGGAGAAGTCACAGAGATAGTTCAACATTTTGGCAATTTCACCTATTTCACCTCTATAGTCCTAGCAGTAGGTTCATTACCTTTAATTATCAGTGCATGTTGTTTTGAGATCAGCGGGGCAGAGACGTGAGCTGCTCAGTGAACACAATGGAGGTGAATGGTACAGGTCCCCTGTCCCTCAAAACTCATCAAATACACAATCCAACAACTTCAAAAATAAAGAAAAGAAATAATAACGTATAATTATGTAACATTACGACACACAAAGCAAATACTCTGAACTACTTGCGCTTTTGAAATCACTCCGTGCCTGGAATGTAGATCCAGCTGCATTTGCCTCGAAAACAACTCCGTCTGGTAACGTTCCGTTATTATTTCATGGCATGGTGAATGTGCAGGTCACAACTTGTCCACGAGAGCGTTTATTTGATGAGTTTGATGAGGGACAGGGGACATGTACCATTCAACTCCATTGTGTTCACTGAGCAGCTCGCGTCTCTGCCCCGCCGATCTGAAAACAACATGCACTGATAATTAAAGGTAATGAACCTACTACTGCTATGACTCTAGGGGTTATGGCAATAAGGAAATGTTGAACTATCCCTTTAAGCCTTAATATAGTTTCATTCCAGAAACATTCACCGCTCTTACAGTTATCATGAAGGAGGACACTGGCCACAGAAACCTAAACCATTTTTGTCCTTCCCATTACACAACATTGCAGTCTATGGGGACTGAGATTCAGAGCCAGATGTTGAAGAGGTGCAGTTTCTGATACATCCAGGCTTCATCTATCAGCCTCACAAGTTGTACCTTGCTGTGACCATGAACTTGGCCGGCGCTTAAGTAAACAATATACACCAAGTTTTTTTTGAATATGAGCTTACCTTTTTTAACATTGTTCCAAAGCTGGTCCTTACTGGAGCATTTCTCAAAGGCCTCTGGGAGTTTCACTGAACCAGTGCAGAGGTACCAGAAAAGGATCCCAAAGGCGTAGACATCTACAGAGTTATCATACTTTCCTGTAAGGAGAGGGGGAACAAGTAGTTTAAAGTAGTTTAACCTTCACATGAGACGTAACAACAGAGTTCTCAAGCCAATAGAAGAAGTGAAAGGTGCCTGTTTTTTCTGACCAATAAACCTGTGTGAAGTTGTCCCTCAGCCAGGAGCTGCTTCATGATGTGACTGTGGACAGTGACTGCTCAGTATTCATACCTGTAAACAGTTCTGGAGCCATGTGGATGGGGGTTCCCACAATACTACCAGACATCATGGCCTCTGGCTTACAGAAGCCCAGGTCAGTGATCTTAGCACGGTTCTGTTTGTCCAACTAGAAGAAAACAAAGGAGACAAATCTGATGGAAAAACTTGTACATGTACACTCTGCAGATTTCTGTTATGAACACAGTCGTAAACAAATGCACATGGTCAGGAGGAGGGTTAGCAAAACAGAGGAAAAGCGACCAGACTTGCATAGTTCCTCTTTAAAGTCAAGTCTGGTGCTTTGCTTTCACTGTCTTCCACATAGCCAGGTATACAGTTTATTACTTGGGCTGATACACTATGCCCAGCTACGGGTATCTGCATTGGGACTGAAAAAGCCCCACAGTGACTCTGTAACGTAGCTGCACTGACCTGGAGTCTGGTCTGAACTTACCAGAACATTCTTTAGCTTTATGTCTCTGTGCAGGAGCCCCTGGCTGTGCAGGAAGCGGATGCCCTCCACCACATCCAGTGCAATCTGAAGTCTCTCCCTCAGTGATAAACCAGCCTGGCACAGAGGAGCAGAGTGGAGAGAGAGCAGAGGGAGGAGGATGGTAGGACTTGATTAACTCAACAATAAAACATTCCCCTTTGTGTTCACTGGATCACACAAGTCACCTTTAGTTTAGTTTAGTTTAAGTTTATTTCGGACATGTTAAAAGAAATAAAACATAATACAGAAATGGACAGACATAGCAAATAAAAACTTTGCAAAGACAACATATGAACAAAAAATAAAATAAAATAAAATAATTGAAAATAAAGGTAATTTGATTTTTTTTGTTTGTTCTTTTTTTTTCATATCCGAAAAGGAGTGGGAAGAAGTAAAACTTATTTACTCCCACCCCTTATTCATAAATTATCTATCAAGTTATCTAGTCATTATAATCTATACAGTAAGTTAATTTATGAGATATTTAACTGGATTTATTCTAATATATTATTATATCTATATACATATAGATTTATTCTAACATATGATTACTAATCTTTATCTCTCTATATAGTCATATACATATAAAAACATATACATAACATATACCTTCAAGCCAGTGTAGAGGTCTCTGTGGAGCCGCTCCATGATGAGCAGCACGGCAATGCTGGAGCCGCCTCCGTAGGTGTGGTCGATCACAGAGCCGTGCAGGTCCACCAGCCGCTCATGCTTGGGCAGAGACCTGAGGCAAACACACAGAATGATCAGCTTCATTCAACCAGCAGCTAATTATTGAACTGTGTCTCACAACAGCCTCAAGGCCCCAACAGTCAGAAGTCAGTTCTATAAACTGGGTGGAGTTTGACCTGAAGAACAAGGCTGTCATGTCCAATAAAAACAGTTCAGCTCTTGATAAATGAACCTGTTGGAGCCGTCTGACATCTTCCATGCTCACCTGAGTGTAAGAAAGAACCTGCTGTGGTAAAGAATTAAAATGACTCAGAGACAAACAAGATTGCAGCAGTCCTGTTTGAGCAGCTGTTGTAACGCGCGTGTGTGTGTGTGTGTGTGATGTTTTTTCTTTATTACACTCTTTCTTTCAACCTCACCTCGTGTAGTGAAATTCCAAAGCCAGGTCGTTCCAGTGTTTATCGTCAGGTGGAACCACAGACTTTAAAGCACAGGGGTAGTGTCCTCCCCAGCTGTCACACAGGTACACAACTCCATACTGGCCCCGGCCCAGCTCTCGGCCCAGCTTTGGCTTACCTGTCAGAAAAAAAGAAAAAAAGATACATGTTACGGATACTTTTACTGATTGCTAAGAAAATGATAACTGTCAGCTGGAAAGATCCAAAACCACCGACTGACCACAACTCAGTGGGTACAGAGACTATAAAGGGTGTACACAGTGGAGTGAATGACTGCAAGCCTACAACTGAAAATGGACACTTTTGAACAAAGGTGGAACTGTATTAGTCCGTATTTGGATGACTGATGGAGGAATATGGGTCATTATAAGATGGTTGTGTTTCTCTACGAGTTATACTGTATTGCTGCAATTCCGCTTGGTACAAATATCTATTTTCCATGTGATTTACCTTTATCAATCAATCAATCAATCAATCAATCAATCAATTTGTTTATTTCGGGCATGTCAATTTAAATCATCATCATCACACTTCATCTTCGTTCAAATAATACAATACACATGGCCGAAAGGGAAAGCGGGAGAAGCAAAAGCTTATCTAGTCCCGCCCCCATTACCCGCAGAATAAGAATATTTGTCATAATCTTTTTGTTTTTTCTTCTTTTCTTTTCTTTTTTTTTTTTTTACATTTTGATATAACATTCTTTTTACGTATGACATTTTGACATAACATGTTACGGCAGTAGATAGTATACAGATCATATCATAATTTTTTCCTTTGTTATTACTTTTACTTATGACATTTGACATAACATGTTGGCAGCAGGTAGTATACAGAGCTGAAGTTTAGCTCTAGACAGTACATACAGATTACGTGTGTGTTTGCACAAGTGTCCATATTTGTCCATCATGAGTGAACAACAGTCTCATCCTGTAGCCTGGCATGTCACAAAGTCACAGAATGTCCAATCAACAGAGTGCAAAGTCCAGTGTACTTATTATTTGTTGGGATGGTGTGAGAGCCCTTTTTTGTCTTTTATGGTGCTGGGTACACACCTATGGAATTCTTTACCACCAGAAATCAAATCCCTAACAGAATTAAAGATGTTTAGTGCTAAAGCTAAACATTGGCTTAAGCAGCAGCAGAAATGTGAACATTAACTTCTCTCAAGTCACTGTCAATACAGCATTTTACTAATGTTTAATGTATTTAATTTGTGCAATTTCTTAATCTAAATTTTGTAGCTGTGTTTATTTATTCATGATACCTATTCACTGTATTATTCACTGTATTTGTATTATTGCACTTATTGTATTCAGTATCTTTTATCCTTCTTTAGCCTGACCAGGGACAAAGACTGGAAATTAGCTGAAGCTAGACGTCTTGTATGCATCGCATTTTTCATTCTTTGTGGCAATGTTGTATGTATCGTCCCTGTTAAATAAACATTAAAATAAAATATAATAAAATAAAATTTCTATTGCATTCTTTTTAGTTTTATCTGAATTCATTGGGTCCTCCTGTCAGTGGATGTTTTGTTTTGTGGAAAAATTCAAATATAGAAATAAAAAGTTCAGTTTTTTTGACATCAAAGTAGAAGAAGGCTGCAGAGTTATAAAAACGACGAAAGATCGGACAATTCTCTCTAATTTACATGATGTTCTTAAAAGTCTCTTCACCTTATGGAAGACCCTGAGAAGTGGTGTAGCTGTTAAACTTTCGATGAGGAGAAGAAGTAAACGCATGCTGAGTGTTATTTATGTCTGCAGAGGAGCTTTAATAATAGCATCACAATCAACAGATACAATGAAGAGGAATCTGGAGAAGTTTTTCTTTTACCAAGCGGAGGACTGGGTGGTGACTCACCGTGCAGCAGCACATCGCGCAGGGAGCGGCTCTCCAGAGACAGCCGGGCCAGTCGAGGGGCGTGGTCCTTCCTCACACGCAGCCACAGGTCCTCGGTGCGCTCCAGCCGCCCCGTGTGCCCTTCCTCCAGCTACAACAACACAACACATGACATCTGACAGTCACAACATGAGCTACCGCACTGTCATCTAGACTTCACACTGTCTTCATAATAGTGCAAAACAAAGTAAGCATAAACTACATTATATGCTTAGCATTTCAAGATAATACATAGACCACACAGTTGATCGCTACTGTTGCAACGCCTCCATTTGTCAAGACTGTTCATGTTTCTCTGCTGCTGTTTTCATTCACTCTGTTGTGTTTGACCTTCAAATCAAACCGCCGTTTGACTTGTGCACAGCTGGAACTTTAATGACAACCTGAGATCAAACTGTTGAGATTATATTTAACATTGATCTCTGTGGTAAATTCTTTCGACCCCCATCAGATCAGTAAAACACTGATGGCTTCATGTCTGTGTCTGTGATTTATTAGCTTTAGGGGTGTTTCACTCCCACTGAATTTAATTTGTTGCTGAATCGTTTGGTGCCAAATTAGATCACGTTTCATTATTTTACAATCACAGTGAAGAGTAATGGATAAAATGTATGCACTTATAAATAATCTCATAATTTGCAGAAGGAAAATCCAGGTTTGTGATGAGGTGTGTTCAGTGTTATGACATTAGATGCAACATTTATTCATTTACCCGATTGGCCAGTAGCCACTAGTTACAGTTTTAGCAAGAAAAATCACATGACATGAAGAACACATCTGATCTTCATCATCCTCTCTCCTCTTTCGTCTTTTGTAGTGAATTATGTCCTAACTGTTTGAGCTCATGCTGTATTGATGAAAATGTACAGTAAAATGACTATGGTGCACAACACTGCAGCAGGCAGCAAGTTCCTTGAGAAAAATGATATTGAGGTAGTTGGCTGGAATGATGAGCTGAACTGAAGATTTATTTATCTTTTCATTTGATCTTGATGTAGTATGTACTGTATATACATTTAGACTTTTACGTACAAGTATGTGTATCTGTGTATTGTTTTTTTGTTTCTTTTCTCCTACCATGATTCTTATAGCACACACACGCAGTAATATTTTGTATATCAGCACGGGTGTGATTCGGTCGTAGGCATGAGGCTGCAGGCCTGTATATCAGCATATATTACTGTATATCAGCGCTCATGGAATGTCTCTTGTCCAATCAAATTACTCGGTCAGAACCAGTCGGAACTAACTGTTGTAGGCTATATAATTATATACGGTATATATATATATATATATATATTATATTTTATTTAGAAAGTTGACTAAGCATAAGTGGTTGCATATGCCTATGTGTATGTGTATTGACATGTAGGTATACATGTGTATACATCCTCTTTTTTTCTTTTACTTTTTCTGTTAGCATTGATATTTTTATTTATTTATTAATTATTATTTTTTATTTTCATTATAATCATTGTTGTTTCTTGTATGTGTGTTCTTGTTCTGTGTTGTTTGCTGTTTGTAACTGAGTCAGGACTGAAGCAGCAGACTGGAAACTGGACCAAACCAGCTGGTTTATGATCAGCAGCCCACAGATGGGACGATGACATCACAGTTTACATGGAGTCAAAGTTCAGACTCCTTCTGTCTCGTGGAAACACGACCCTGCTTTAACGTTCCTGTGTGACTAGGAGGGCTTTAGTTTATACTGTATTCCTCATAATAATTCCTAATTTAATTTCCTAATAATAATCCAGACTCCACACTGACATTAAACAGCTGCATCCAGTTCCATCCTAACACCTCCTCCACATCACACAATGCCAACGTGCTACAGCCTGGACTTTTCTTCATTTCATCATTCACTGACGCTCTTCATTAACGTGACAGGCCCACGTCATGTTATCAGGGTCATCAGATAAAGATTGAAATTAAATTAGTTTATTTCTGCCCATAATAAGCTCCCAACTTGAAAACCATCAGTCAGCATCAGCATCTTCTGTAAGACTGCTACAATTAACCAGTACATTTTGTGCATTTGAATTAAAGAATGATCAAGTATGAAAATGTAGCCAGTGATGTGATCCACACCGTCTGTCATGTGATGATTATCATCAGGGCAATTTAACTCTAACTGATTTGTTAGGCACTTCATGGAGCGAGTCACAGCTATTTGCACATTTGGGCTTAAACAGGGAGGGAGCAGGGGAGCAGGGGAGGAGGGGGGACGGGGGACGGGGGAGGGGGGAGGGGGGGAGAGCCACCCACAGCTGTCTGACGTGGTGGGGGGGTTTGATGAAAATAAAGAGTGAAGGCTTACAATACAAATAGATGAGTCAGCAGGGAATCAGTGACATGCTCATTCAGATCAGTAATGCAGCAGGACATTCCCTCAGCTTCTCTACTCTTTCTCTCTCTTGTCCACTGACTCGACTCGACTCGACTCGACTCTACTCTGTTTTGCTTTTCCATAAAACTGAGGGTAAAACCCACTACAGGTTCTTTTTCTGGCGTCGACCCTGCAGACGACTGACTGGTCAGAGAAAACCGTCACCACTGTGTCAACATGTTCTAAACTAGCCATCCATTTAAAAACACTTCTCATATACTATGTTATTAATATGGCAACATTGTTGCTATAGAAACGATACTGCATCGACAGCAAGAGGAGCCAAGTAGAGTTGTGTGAAGTTGGTACCTCAGAACGGGCTGAGACGTGTGTGACGACAACACATCCTCATACTATCTGTGTTTCAGTCATCCCATCATCTCCCTGTCACTGTGTCTGGGCCAGTCTATCCTTCATCTGTACACCCTGTCTTTCTGGTCGCCATCTTTAATCATTCTTTTCAATCTACAGCATATCTCACTGTCTGTTGCAGGTCCACAAAAAAAACACGTGTAGCTTGTTGACATGGATGAATCTGACAGTTTTTAGGAGGGAGGAGGTTCTTATATCATGAACCATTCTGTGCTGGACTTCTTGTTTTTTAAATCAATCAATTGTTAAACAAGACCAAAACCCAAATATTTACAACTAATAATAAATGAAAGATGTAAATATGACTGTAGGAGTGTAAATCTCTGAATACGGGCAGAAGTGAAGGTAAAGTGCTGAATGAGAGATGAGGACTGAAGGAAAACAAACAGTGAAGAAAGGAGAGGAGTGGACCTGGCGCAGAGACGCTGCAAACGCCTCGTGGGAGCTGTTGAGTCGGGTTCTGAACTGGGAGCAGATGCTTCGGGCCAGTTTGGCAGCACTGAGACTCTCTATAGCGTCTTGGGCCACTTTCCGCTTCCACTCTGGAGTGATGGCCGGAGGGTTGACAAAAGTGATCCTGTGGATTATCTGGGAGCAGGACACAGAGTTCAGTAAAAAACATCCATTCGGCCTGTGTTTTAATACTGTACCACTGGAGCTGAACCGCTGAGACACCCACCTGTTTGATTTGCTCCCAGACGAGTCGTG
This sequence comes from Trachurus japonicus, assembly GCF_045865225.1. Classification (NCBI taxonomy): domain Eukaryota; kingdom Metazoa; phylum Chordata; class Actinopteri; order Carangiformes; family Carangidae; genus Trachurus; species Trachurus japonicus. The sequence goes on along the minus strand of NC_140911.1, from coordinate 27,504,593 downwards.
TGACAGAGGATCCTGAGTGGAAGGTGACCTCCACGTGATAGGCAGCATTTAATAACTGTAACAGATGAGAAAAATAAACTGTGAATGTGAATGAAAATGTTGGCCACAGGTACTGTATGCAGTGTTGTGGAGACTTAAACTCCATGTAGTTGAACTATTTCGCTTAACTACAACTTTGCTGTAACTTGCTGGCAGTTAAACTACATTCATATTTTGTGCCGCGTCAAGTATTTCAAAGACTTTTTGGGTAATTTTTTGTAGTTTAACTATTTAAATTACAAACTACAATTTTGGCCGTTAACATTAAATTTTTTTATTTAAAAAAAAAAAAGACCTATCCACCTTTTTCCGAACGTCAAAAACGTGAGCCAGTTTTGCTCTTCCGGTGGAATTTTATGTTTACGTTTCCATGGTTTCGGTAGTCGTAGTAAATGCATGGATTTTTTCTTTTTTTTCAATGAAAATCTGTAAAACGCATGGATCATCACACCAGGTTTTAACAATGGATATTACACAAATTGACATCCGTGTTAAAAGCCAGCGATAATAGACAGATAGATCACATTCGGAAACTTGTGGATATAATATACATTTTATTTTACCATTATTGTGTTCCAGAACTCTCTTTGAAAAAAAGGCATGAATCTGCCAATCCAGCACTGCCTCTGATTGGCTGGCCCTGGCGTTCCTGTCATGGTTTTAAACATTTGTTCCAGACACACCGATCTAGAATATGTCAACCTCTTTGTATTGTATTTGTATTTGTATTTGTTGACTGATTTACATTTCTGATTTACCAGTGGGTTCTGGGGCAGGATTTTCATTTTCTCTTCATATTACCCAACATGTCTATGGTCAACCTACAGTATGTTGACCAACAATATCAGCTTTTTTATTTAGAAAATAAAACTGAGTGTAGAGGCATATTTCTGCTGCATGTGAATTTATTGTAGGCTATTATATTTAGTTTCATAGACACCACATGTTGATGTACTTAACGCTGAGTTAAATGAGTAGAATGAGTAGAAGTAGTTGCTGAAACTACTTTATTTAGCTGTAGTTTTACAAACTACGTTTCTCCAGGGATAGAAAAGTAGTCTGTTCAAACTACTGCCAGGCTCAGCTCCATGGAGTTTTACAAGCTACGTTTGTAAAGTAGCTTCCCCAACTCTGGCTGCATGTCTGTGAGCCCACACTGAAGCCTTTGTTTGATTCTTTACTTCCTGTCTCCAGCTTTCTAAATGGAAACCACTAATCTAAGTGGTTTACAAATAAATATGCATCATGATATAAAATGAAAGTTTACAAACATGGTTACCACACTGCACACTATGTAAGGTTTGTGTTTGAGGACAGACCACCCACCTGTTTGAGGTGATTGGAAGTGATATTGTGGACAGAAGAGTCCATGGTGGACTTCTCCAGACTGTTGAGGCATCGCTCCAGAGTTCCTACAAAGCTCTCCCTGAGATAATCCACAGAGCTGATCAGCTTATTTGCCACGGCCTGATTCAAACGCACCACGATCAGCTCCTGGATTTGGTGGATGCAAGACTTGATCTCCTTGGATGAAACAGGCTCTCCATTGGTTACGATGATGTCTGGAATTGAAAGAAAAGTCATTTGGGGGGTTAATGTGTGTGTATGTAGCTGATTAGCAAACAGACGTCTTGTTGAATCAATATGACAGGTATCAGTACAAAGCAGTCACTCAATGTTGAGCATCATTTGCTGACACAGGAAAACAAAGCAACCAGACTCTGTATGACCTTTGGACCATCTCAGACTCTCACACATGTTAACCATGAAATGATATCAGTATGCAAAAAACAGAAGCAATTGCTACCATTTTAACATATATTTATCCCTGACAGACGCACTACACACTATTTTTATTATGGGAAAAAAATCACATAATGTAGAATATCAATTGACCATCAACTGAATGAAATGTCAATATTTCTACTGCTTAAACATATTAAAATGTCAGAACATTTTTGTTTTAATTCAATATGTCTCAATGAAACATGTGGATCCCAAACACCTACTGTACACCAAATAATAGAAATGCTGCTGCTGTGTAAAGCCCTACAGACAAACTATTTGTAAAAACAGGCTATACTAATTCAATTGCCTTGCCACGGTAAAAACACATTGTTTATTAGGACTTAATGAGGATAGGGGGTATATACTGTACAGGTTGTGAATGTATAACATACATATGAAGGAGTTTCTACAATCAGTTTAGTGGCTTATGTGTGTTACACATTACTGCCAATGGTTTCACACTAGTTCTATATAGTAAAGGTGGCAGAAAAGTGTAAAGAAACACACTAACATGTAAACATAGACAGAGGAAAAGAAGACTTGGGACGTGGAAGGAAACAATGAAACATTCAAAAATGATTCTTCTTAAAATTCTACATTATTTATGAAGAAGGAAATCCATTTAACATATCTGGTAACATCAGGGATACACGGACAATGAATGTAAAAATAAAAAGAGGGCACAGCTGAATTCTTTATATAAGAGTTGGTCACATTTCCTCAGACCTTTGTCCTTCTAGATGTCTTTCTCTCTCTCTTTCTCTTCCTTCTCTCCATCTATAACTAAGGGTACCACCATGGCAGGTGAAGAACAGTCAGTTCCCCATTTAGTCACTACAGCAATAGTGTAGATCTAAGAGGAAGCCAAGATCATTTGAATAGGCTGCAGTGTGGGTACCACGAGTCATCTTCTTTGGACACATAATAAAGAAGGCATCTTTTCTTATTAACTGGAGAGCACAAAATAAATAAGGCATATGGGTGGTCTTTGTTGAAAATTTACAAGGGAAACTACTGAACCAAATTTACAGCTTCCTAGAATCTAAATTCAAGATGTGTATCTGGGGAACATGCTCCCAATCTTTTTTTTTGTCCCCAACACATCCGTTTTGTAGAAAGCTCATAATGTAGTAGCCAAATTGAACACTAAAACAACCTGTCAGGATTCATTTGGTGGCAGCAGAAACCTTCATAGAGTCAGAAATCATCTCTGGTAACCACACACACACACCATTAATATCACAGCATTTGATCAATTAAGGATGAGAATTGATAGCGGGGGCACTGATATTCTAACCTGAATAAATGGAAAGACTGGGTCCGGTCCATCATGACAACGCACTGCAACATTCATTCATAAAAAGCCCCAGGATTGTTTCTGGGCGAGTGACAGAGCTTCTGAGCTGAGAGCAGCAACGATCTTGTTCAGTGTTCAGAGACTCAGAATAAATGCGTGTTGTTGACTGAAAACACAGGCCGTCTTTAATCAATTTCACAAAAGAGCCACAGGAATTCATAAGGAAACCACTGAAGAATCAGATTGATACACACAATCCATAATAATATTTGAAAATACATTAGTAATTCATTAGCTTTACTTTACACCTCATCATAACAAATTTGAGGAAGTGAGATTGGAAACACCTAGACCAAGTTAACATGGAGGAACTTGATCAAACCACTGAATTCACACAACTACCAGTATACAGGAGTTTTACTTCCATACTTTTGTTTTCGCAGCTTGTCGGTCAACACTGACCTGAGGCCTGTATCACGAAGGAGGCTCAACATAGCCAGGCTTTGTGTTCATGATGCAGCTCAACAAAACCTCAAGACCCGGTCAGAGTTAACACTACGAAGCTGGTTATCAACTTGGTTTGTTAAGTCCTGTTCTCAGCTTTATGCTCAAAGGGGGGTTTGGCATCATATGATTCTACTTTATATTGTTTTCATATATTTTACTGATCGCAATTATAGTTCTGCGTCTACGAGTGTGTGTTTTATTCAAAGTGTGCGACTGCGTATGGATACAACGAGTTATTTTAGTGCTGTACAATGAAAACATCTCATATTGTCTCTGTACAAAGACAACAAAGACCGTAGACATATTCAAGATTTGTGTTTGGGCAACACTGCCATATAACAGGTGAAACACTGAAAATAGTGTATTCTTGGCCACATCAAAATGAAATTATTAACTTTACTGATTATTAATCTGATTATCTGTCTTTACTGTGAGCAAACAGCTTCGTTCAGTGGCCTCCATAGACTGTATAGAAAAGTAAAATATATAGCCTTATATATAATGACCTCCAGATGCTGAGCTCAACAGGTGAGCAGTGTATTCCCTCAGCTGAACATCTGTAGGTGGAGACGCTCAGAGAGAAAGTCAACGCCATCAAATGCTGCGTTCTGATCCAGCTCCACTGGACTTTCAAAGTAAAGGTGACGGCAGCTCAAGATGAGTTAAACAGTGAAACAGCTGCGCTTTTGTCTTATAGCTGATTTTAAGATGAAACTCTGAACAGAACCTTAGGTTATGAGCTAAGCATCAGTTACCATGGTGATCTAGCCGGGTTAAAAGAGAGCCACCCTTACATCAGGAAAGCCTGGCCTTAGACTCAACATAGCTTACTAACACACTAATCTGGCTTGGTGATACAGGCCTCTAGTCTGGACTGGACCTCTGCTTCATCAGCACTCTGCAAACCTGCTTCAAACTCTTCAAGATAAGGATGTCATCAAACACCAGCCAGGGGATATGCAATTCATCAAACTTGAATCATGATTTAGATTTTTTGTAGGGCTGTCAATAGATTAAAAAAAATGTACTAATGAATCTCACAATTTTCTGTGATTAATCTAGATTAATCGCGATTAATTTATAAACGAATAAACTGCATTTGTCCTCTTTCGACATGAGCTTATAACGAAAATGTATTCATGTGTAGTCATCAAATTAGTGTAGAATGAACACAAAAAAAGTATATTTCAATTCAAAGACTATTTTAATGGCTTTCTTTAAACTTTTTTATTATGAAATTAAAATCATTTCAATTTCTCTCTTCAATTTGTACAAAGACATTTTACACATATTCTCCTGCATTTTATTTGTTTCTGGCTGTTTTGGTGTTTGTTGTGGCCAGTCTTCACAGAGTTGTAGGTAAAATTTCAAACTCAATACCAATACCCAGGAAAATATTCAATATGACATCATATTCAATACATCAGCAGTGCCTCCCAGCTTATTCTTTTCCATTATTGTTCCATTATTTTATTTTTATTATAATCAAAAGGACTTATAACAGATGTGTTTTTTTTTTTATTAAATGAAAAGCTAACTCAGACTTGTGCAATTTCAGTGTCTAATGTGTTGCTATTGTTTTGATTTGATTTGAAAACTTAAATAATATTATTTTGTCATTTATCGTTGTGCGAGTAAGCCTAGACTCAGGTGTGTGTGTGGGGATCAGGATTTAAAGATCAGGGCGAGTGAAGCAGCTCCGCAGAAAAGAAAGGTACAAGTTGTCTAGTGTGGGAACATGAGGAGAACTAAACATACACAGGGTTTTCCCTCTCATTATGAGACTCGGGAGCAACGACTAAGTGTTTGTGGCAGCGCCCGAGGCCAGTGAAGCAGCAACATGAAGAAAACACTTCTGCTATATATATACTAATGCCTCTGATGCAGCAGCTTTCAACTGCACACAACAACAACAACAACAACAACAACAACAACAACAACAACAACAACATCCTTCTACCAGTGAACCCTGTTCATCGTTCTACCAACGCTGCTGCAACAATGATAGGTCGGTGTTCCCACAACCAACCTGTTGAACTCATTAACAGGGTCATTACACACATCGCAATTTCAATAGAACAGGAATCCACACACCCACTCAGTGAACATGATCCCCTCACCAGCAGACCTGCTGAGTGTTAGCAGAACATTTGGGGGTTTGAAGTATTGTAAATGGTAAATGGACTTGCATTAATATAGCGCTTTTCTAGTCTCTCGGATTCACCCTTTCATACAGCGCTACAGGCACAGCGCGGGAAACTAAGCATTCACACACATTCATACACCCAATGCACACATCGGGGGTGTGTGGGTTCAGTGTCTTGGCCAAGGACACTTTGACAAGTCTACTGTCGCTGTGTTTGGCATCTGTTGGGCTTTTGGTCAAAATAAGTGAAGTGCTGTGGAAAAGATTTTCTCCTTGTGGACAATAAAAGTAAAAAAAAAACAAAGTGTCACTTAACACAGGCAGTTCTTAGTGGATCAGTCTGTTAGCACAATAAATAAAAAATATGCACCATGCAATAAAATGCAACATGTTTCCAAAGTCAAAGACTTACTAGTATAAATAATCTTGATTCAATATTTACCACAAATATTGATGGTTTGGTTATGATTCTTTCCATCATCATTTATAAGTAATAATTCATGTCTTTATGGAATCTATGTTTTATAGACACTAGCTCTGTTTTTCATAAATTACTTTGTAAGCTTGTGGGCCTTATGAAGTTGTGTGTGTCCTCGCTAACCTGTAAACTCCAGGTTGGCAGCATCCTCCAGTAACTGCTCCTTCATGCTGCTGAGCGTCTCCACAATCATCTCCTTCATCTCTTCCTGTTTGCGGTTAGCGATGGCCATGAGTGAGGTGAACAGCTCGCCCTCTTTCTCACGGGTGTACTCCAGCCTGCGGGGTGTGATCTGCAGGTCCCTCTGCATGTCAAAGGCCTGCGGGGAGGTGAAGCGGAACGGACAAAGTCTGAGAGGATTTTCCCGGCGCACACGGGTCAGAGCAGAGCAGACCAGACCAGCAGTTCATACAGCAGTACCAGTATGGAGCAGTAAAACAACCACAGGCATTTAGATCAACAGTGTCATTAGCAATGTTGGGCACGTCACTTTTAAAAAGTAATTAGTTATAGTTACTAGTTACTTTCCCCAAAGTTAGTTACTGTATTACTACATTATAAAACTAACTAATTACCAGGAAAAGTAACTATTGTGTTACTTTTTTATAAAACGCTAAAATATGTCAAATTACTTGGATTACTCTAATCATAACCTCCCATTTATCTGGAACTAACCAACTCAGTATCCCTCCGCACAGGCAAGCGTTCCAGATAAACAGCTTTTTTCTGACTAGTTGATGGACTGAAACAAAATGTGTAGGCTGTAGGCCTATAACCGACACTTTAACGGGTGTGTTATTTTGTGACGGGACTTCTTGAGTCAGGCAACAGCGTTAGAACGGGGGAGACTTTTTTGATTACTCGTTACTAAAAAAAGTAGTACCGTTAGTAATGACGTTATTTAAGGGACAACGAGGAGTTTTGGAAAGCGAAGTGTTTTCACGCTACATTTCACATGAGCCTCTGCACGCACGGTGAAATTCTAAGACCGGCGCAAGACGGACGAAAGCGAAAACATTTGCCAAGAATGTTTTAATTGATCAAGAATGAAAGTTGGAGGTTGGAAGATGATCAGATACCGTCGTAGTTCCGACCATAAACGGCAATCCGGCAGCGTTATTCCCATGACGAGCCGGTCAGCGTCAGCGAAACCGAAACTAGGAAATGCTGGGCGAGACGAGCACAAATAATATCAAAATAACAATAGAGACAAAGCAATATATTTATCGAAAATGGAGCCATTAACAAGTGTGGGTAACATAGACTCATCCACATTAATATGAGACTCTTTTATAACCAAATCCAAACTCCTGGTTGTCCCTTTAATAATGTCTTTATTCCCATCACTGGCCATGAGTTATTATCCTCTAACCTGGTTGATGAACAGATCTAGGCAGCGACAGTGCAGCCCATTGAGCAGGTTGGCAGCCTCCACCTGCTGGTTTTGCAGCACTTGACGAGCGAACGGCACCAGCAACCGATGCAGTCTTTCAAAGGTCTCTCCCAGCATGCTCTGGGGCTTGGCGCCCGGGGCGGGCCCCTGTGTGGGGGCGCCGCAGGAGCAGTTCCCGGTCGGGCTGCTGAGGAAGCCGAGCGACAACAGCTGCTTATGGAGCGCGCTCTTCTCCCTCTCCTTCTCCTTGTCGGCGCGGCGGCCCGGGTCAGGGGAGGCGGCCGGCACCGTGTGAGGGATGCGGATGAAACAGATGGGGAAGGGCAGCAGCTCTCTGACCTGCCACAGCTCAGCCACCTGCTCTGTGCTCAGGGAGTCCTGGTTGATGGCGTAGAGGATGACGGGGATCACGCTGCGAGTGCAGTCCTCCAGGGCCTCTGCTATGGGCTGGACACTCGAACACGGCACCACCATGACCTTTGCTTCCTGAGGAGGGTGCAGAACACAACAGAGTTGACACCATCCCACGACCACTACTTCTACTACACACAACAAGGAGGATACCGCTGTACTTTTTGAAGCTTGTGGAGATCTCTACCACTGAACAAGAAAGAAATGCTGAATGGCATTTAAAAACAACAGATAATACTTATTTTATTGTGCCTTTAAAAAGTATCCAGGTCCCTTCATGTTTTGTTGTTTTGCAGTCTTAAAGGGATATTTCAACATTTTGGCAAACTGGCCTATTGCTATAATCCTTATAGTTTTAGGAGTAAGTTCATTACCTTTAATTGTCGGTGCAAGCTGTTTTAAGATCGGCGGGGCAGAGACGTAAGCTGCTCAGCTAACGCAAGGGAGGCTAATGGTATTTCCACGTTTCCTTCATCAAGCTAAATACACAATCCAACAACTCCAAAACACTCTGGTGGACAAGTTGTGACCTGCACATTCACCACATTATGAAATAATAACGTATAATTATGTAACATTACGACACATCAAGTAAATACTCTGAACTACTTTCGCTTTTTAAGTCACTCCGCCCAGCAGCCGTGTTTGGAATGTAGTTCCGGTTACGCATTTGCCTCTAAAACAACTCTGTCTCGTAACGTTCCATTATTATCTCATAGCGTGGTGAATGTTCAGGTCACAACTTGTCCACAAAAGCGTTTTGGAGTTGTCGGATCGTGTATTTGATGAGTTTGATGAGGGAAAAGCGAAAGTACCGCCCCGCCGAGCTAAAAACAGCTTGCACCGACAATTAAAGGTAATGAACCTATTCCTAAAGACTATAGGGATTATGGCAATAGGCACATTTGTCAAAATGTTGAACTATCCCTTTAAGCAACAAAAAATCCCCTCATTTATCTTCACTCAGTAGCACATGGGTCATCGTGCTCTTAATAACCCTCTGCAGTGCAAGGGTTGATGTTTATGGACTTTTTATCAACTCCTGCACTGCTGTTTTTATTCTGTCTGGTGTTTGACTTTTGATTTCAACTTATAGAAATGCATCAAAATGATCATTAAAGGAAATCTAACCTTCACTGTACCAGCCTTACTCAGCTCGATAAAACCCTGTCTCTGACCTCTGCAGGCAGATACTTCCTCCTCATGCGGTTCTTTTTGCTCTGTCAGCTCTGAGACCTTATATGGAAGAAGTGTGTGCCATCCCACATCACGTCTAATTGGCTGAGTTTACCAGAGGTGGCTAATAAATGTGTAGCAACACCTCAGAGATTATCAAGAGAAACGGGACGAACCTGAGCTCAACTTGAAGTGACGTAGCTCAACACTTATCTCATTGTAAAAAAAAAAATAAATAAATTTTGTCATTTTGAAAAGTTCTCAAAATGTTCTAAAATTCTGTTTTCACTTTGCCATTTTCAGGTGTTGAATGAAGATTGATGGGGGAACAAGGATTTTAAACTGTGACATGACAAAATGTGGAAAAAACAGAGGGGCAGTGAAGGCATCCTGAATGTACTGTAAAGTAACAGTGGATAAAATGAGTATGTGTCATGTGAAAGGCATCACTCATCGGTGAATGACCACCTGGCTCTGTATATTTGAGCTCATTTGTTTAGGTTCTTCAGGCTCATAGCTTTACTCTCACTGATCTCATCCACGCTGCTTCATTCTGCAGAAGATTGTCTGTTTCAGAGGAAAAGTTCAGCTAAACCTACATCGCACTACCAACACAATGTCAGGACCTGTACAGAGGGAACTAGTGCAGACTGAATGATAATGCGTCTCTGCTGTGGAAACAGACAACTGTTCTCTAACAAGCTGGCCACACATATAAAAGAGGATTACACACGTTGTGGTCACAGTTTGTCTTAGGAGCCCCAAAACGTCACTTATTATATAACCAGTTATCTTTTCAAAGAAATCCATTCAAAAAATCATCAGGTTTGGATTTCTACACACTGAATATGTTCTGTGCACTTAAAATTCAACAGCAAAAGTCTAAATTATGTTATTTAAAAGAATAGTTCAGGCAACGAGAGCACGATTTTCAACTTAATATGTTTAAAGGTATCCCACTGTAGAAGAAGAGAAAAAAAAAAGCACATCCACACACATCACATGCTCCTTCTATTTCTGAACACATAATGACACATAAATATTTGTGGTGGTCTTGGGAATGTCTGTAACAGGGCAGAAAGATGACAGAGGGACAGGCTTTGCATAAGCCTTGATAAATAATGACATTTACAAAAATAGACTGGAGGGGAGATTTAGAGAGAAAGAGAGAGCGTGATGGGGGGGAAGACGGCCAGAGAAAAGAGGCAGAAATGACCAACAGCTACACAAAGGAGACAGTCAGTCCTGTCTCCTAAGAAACAAGAGCGGAGCCCATCTGAGCAGTCTCTTTGGAACACAGATAGCCTGCAAACATTCGCTCACAACCAATCAAAATCAATTCAATGTCTGAATTGCCTTAATACAGCCCATTTTCAATAACAGCCATTCAACAGAATGTCTGTGGACTATTTTGAAGTTACTATGTTGTTTGACATGTCTTTCAAAGGTCTGAACTAGCCAACATTGCTGCTAGCATCAGAACAACACAGTCAAGACAAATGGCCGTTGGAGAAATGATCATTTTCTACTGTTTTTTTGAAGGTGGCTGCTAATATCACAGCTCTGCGTCAACAAGCAGGCTGTCTGATGTGAATTCGTGGAGCACCGGCCGTGGACATTGGAGAATATACAACTGAAGAACAACAGTAGACACGTGGCGATAGGTTAGCCCCCTTACTGTCTCTGTGTGGCTAAAGAGAAGCTCATTAGCACGTTGCCTCTCTGCTGCCGGCCTCTAAAGCAGGCTGCTGTGATTATGGCACAAACGTGAGAATACCACAGTGAGCAGAGACATTCTGGATCTTCATCTACCCCCACCTAAACATTTGAACCCCCTGTTCATTCAGCAGAAACAACGGCAGCTATAACTGATCAACATAAAGACCCTCAGCTGTTCAAATGGTAAGCCAGTTATAGCTCAAGCTGCACATTCATTTTTCATTGAGTGTGGGCAAAAGAGTACGAAATAACTTTCACTGTGCACTCTGGTGGCTTCCCCTGTAGTGCACTAATCCTACCTACTCACAGCAGCCCAGGTTTGAATCCAGCTCAGGGCCCCACGCTGCATGTCATCCTCCGTCTTCCTGTCTCTGCTGTCGCTCTCAATAAATGCGTGAAAGCCCCCTTAAAGTCAAGCTCACTCAAAAGATTTATTTTTCAAAATGTGCTATTAAAGGGATAGTTCACCCAAAATTCAAATTTCACTCATTATCTACTCACCCTCATGTCACCTAAGAGCTGGGAGAATTTTCAGAGTCCTCTGTGCCTTCTCTGAGTTACGGTGGGGTCTGTGCAGCAGTATTTGTCCATATAATGGTTGTCAATGGATACCAACTTTCTTCGTCCAAAAAGACACACCAAAAAACTTCCAAATACCTCCATACTGCTCGTCTGTAATGTCCCTCTTGTATTGAAGCCCTGACATGAGAAATTGTTCTGAAAAAAATTGAATCAGTATATATTTTAAGCTTGTTTGTAGCGGAAGCTCCCAGTGTCTCGGTTCACTGCTCTTCCTGTGTCAGTGCAAATCTCGCGTGATTTGCACTGACCGGCGGAACAATTTCTCATGTCGGGGCTTCAATACAAGAGGGACATTACAGACGAGCAGTATGGAGGTATTTGGATGTTTTTTGGTGTGTCTTTTTGGACGAAGAAAGTTGGTATCCATTGACAACCATTCTATGGACAAATACTGCTAAGCGGACCCCCCCCCTCCCCGTAACTCAGAGACGGCACAGAGGACTCTAAAAATTCTCAAAGCTCTTAGTCGACATGAGGGTGAGTAGATAATGAGTGAAATTTGAATTTTGGGTGAACTATCCCTTTAACTATGCTCTTAAAGAGTCCGAGTTGATCTATAGAACAACCGTCTGATCGCCCTGGAGACGACAGTCTCCTTCAGCCACACCAGACGGTGAACAGGAGTTACTTTAACCTCCCATAATGACGACCTTTCCCTTCAATCATACTCTGGTGTGCTGGTGTGATTGGTGAGCTTTCATCTCCAACACATGACATAGTAAATGCAGCACGCTTTCATGTGCATACTGAGAGTAAACACCCGTTAAAACGTTAGGAATAAGTCTTTTCTATTAGCACAACTCTCCCATAATCCCAATTCTGAATATTAACAAACTAAGAAACAAAAACGCTTTTTGCAACAACATGAACCAGTGTCCCAGAAATCAGATGCAACCATGGCAACTTCATCACAGCAAATGGTTTGGGATTTTTTGTACATGACCCAGTCATGTGAATCACACCAGACCAGTGGCATTACGTAAGGGGGCTGGGCGGGTGGGCTGCCCCGAGGCACAGATAGGCCTACTTTCTAAGGGCTGTGTGACGCTCACTAAACGCTCTTCGTCTAAAGGATTAGAGGCTAATTTCCACGTGTGACACATGATAAGGAGTGACTACAATCCTTACACCGTGCTAAATCAATTCAGTCCCACAAGATATTGAGATTTTCAGGTTGCGCTGGCTGAGGATCAACGTGACGGGACCAAAGGCTCCAACAATTCTTCACGTTTTCTATGTGACATCAACAGAAACCTGGGAGTCTGTTTATAGATGGAGCTTAAAGCCAAAAAGGGGAGAAAAGTGACAGAAAGTTGATGATGTATTTGTGAACAGAAGCTCAAATGAAGTAAAATAAAACACTCACTCAAACACTGGAAATAATCAGCTCTGCTCAGTAATCTGTTTAGGGGAGGGGTAAGCCATGTGTGAATGCAAATGCTGTTTCAAACCAGAGATGATGAGAAAAGGCCTACAGGAGGAAATACCACCACATAAAAATAAACACAATTAGGGCCAGGCCATATGATTGAAATCATTGTTGGGATTGAAGTTTTTGTTGTTCAGGACATCACAACACTGTTGTTTCTTAGAGATGGCTGCAGTATCAAGTCATCTGTCCTGAGCAGACATGTTGAAACTAAATGGAGGAGTGTGCACGGGAGCGGTTTGAAGACAGTAGCCAAGGCTCCTTATTTCAGAAAGTGATAGTAAGAATAAACTATAAACCTGCTGAAATGGACATTTGAACTTGTGCATTTCCAAACATCCATTTTTCACATCTAACCTTCATGCTACACCTTCTCTCAAAAATATGGAACAACACGCAGACATTGAGTAAATGTGCCAGAGCTTATGAACACACAATGTGGCGGTGTGGACCTGTGAGGACCTGTGAGGACCTGTGAGGACCTGTGAGGACCTGTGAGGACCTGTGAGGACCTGTGTGGACCTGTGAGGACCTGTGAGGACCTGTTTGGACCTGTGTGGACCTGTGAGGACCTGTGAGGACCTGTGAGGACCATTCTGGTTCCGGTCTTCTAGTGGATCCAGAAATCACCAAATTCACCAAAGTAAAAGTGTTCACCAACATAAAACTTATTAGACAATAACTTGTAACACAATAAAAGAAAAAGGTTAACTTAATGGTTCTGGGACTTTCTTGTAAATTATATTCCTTAAATTAAAAAGTTTCACCGCATTTTATTAGCTTGGTGCTTTTATTTTGACGGAAAGGCCTGTCTCTCTCACCATGGTTACGGCTGCTTACCAAAACAGGGAGTCAACGGCCCCAGACTAGTCAAACATAGTAGTTGCATGTCAACTCCTTATCTAAACTAGGGCTGACCCAAAAAAATCGAAGCTTCGAAGCTTCGTTCGTTGCCATGGAAATCGATCTTTAAGTCCGTGATGGATTGGGGTTTTTTTTCTTCCTTTTTGACACTGGTTCTCATCGGCAATTGTTACATTAAAATGAGTAGGCGACTTGCCTGATTTTGGAGATATGCAGTGTTACTTTTACTTTCATTATTTCCGCTACGATCGCGCCCACCTCCCCCAGGTCAGACGTTACGGTCGCGCACCCCATATTCTATACACCTTCTTGAAGCTTAATGCGATCGCCAGAAGTAAACCCTAACCCTTTTTACCACACGTAAAAGCTTAAAAATTCACCAGTAGTGTATTTACTGATGTGTTTAATGTCATAGAACAAAACTTGAAAGTTGCTTAAAGACCCCCTAAAGAGGCATTTTAAAATTTGTAAAAATGCTCTGCTATGACTATTCTTTGATTAAAATTGCTTACCTACACAAAGTTGTTTAAAATAACTCTCCAAGACACTAAAAACACGTCCATTATTTCTCCCTCATTGTAAAATTCATCTTCTATTCATATGCATGACTGCCTGGTCAGGGTTGCTAGGTAACGGTGGTGCGCGTCAGGGGCAAGGGAGACAGAAAGGTGATTTTAAAACACGAAGCTCACGTCAGGTTTCACGTGCAAGCTTGTGTTTCCTCCGGCGAGTAAATGTAAATTTGAATGTAAACCGAAATGTGAATAAAGTTTATAACAAAGAAAAAGAAAAAAAAAAGAGACCACACCGGGACCCGAACACAGGTCTCCCGTTTACAGGGCGGCGACGCTGCCGCTCAGCCACCGCAACTAACTACCTACCCACACTGCATCTAGCTGTATGTAGAGTGTCACTGTCATGGTGAACTACTACAGCAAACAACGGCTGCAGAGAGCCGCGCAACCGCTGCTGCTGTGAATATAGAGTTTTTTAGGTGCTCGCATCCAGGGGCCCAGAGTCTCTGAGTTGCTTGGTAACAGGCTGGTATCACCGACCTTAACCGTTACTCCCGCTTTGTACCCTGTTCATATTTTATGTAATGAGATGGGGGGAAAATCAACGGGATTGGTTGCTACAGTTTTGTGACGCACGAAAACGGACTCCAATTTGAAAAGTCTGGTATTGAAACGTATTGAAACTGCATTTTCAAGTCTAAAATGCTCAGTTATGGCATGGATTAGCAATTTTGCTCCTGAAATGCCTTGTAACAGAGCCCACACACTAAATTGACATGTTAATCATTTAAAAAAGTGCATTTTTGGTTTAGGGGGTCTTTAAGCTTTTGTTAACCACAGACCGATTTGAAGTATTTTACCAAAATCCCATTCAAAAAACGTATTGACTTTTAGGCACTTTTTTCATCTAAGATGTTTAGGGCTCAGATGTAAGCTCTTTCAGTCTTAGTTGGGTGGGGTTTTTGAGGAAAATATAAGTTTTCAAAGTTATCGCTGCAGGAGACTGAGACAGTGCTGCCTTCACATGCTCACCCAAACCGGAAGTCAAAAAACGTATTGACTTTTAGATGAGGGAACCGGAAGTGATGAAACCACTGACAGAGTTCAGACTCCATCGAGGAACCGAGGGTTCCTACCTGTAGCAGTGGGTGGTGCAGGGTGATCTCCAGCTCGGCCAGCCTGTGTGCCGGGTCTTCACATTCCTCGTGGATCTCCAGGTCCTCCCTTGGTACTGTGTCCCAGCGGCCACAGTTAGCCGCCAACTGGTGCACCAGCTCATACTGGCCGGGCAGAGCCAAACTGAGGCGAGTCTGTCTCCCGTGGGTGAAACACAACTTCCTCCTCTTGCAGACGGTTCCCTGGACTCCTTCGCAAGCCTCGCCGGCCTCGGGGCCCAGGGGCAGCAGCCTCTCGCCCAGAAGGCAGTTGAGCAGCTGGTAGCGGGCGGCACAGTCCTGGCCCAGGACCAGGATGTACGGGGAGGCGCCTACTGTGCTGCGGAGGAACTCTTCCTCGTGGCTCGGGAAAGAGATGCAGCTCAGCTGGCCTGAGGGACGGACAGATCAAAATGAAACATGACGTTAAAATGTTGATTTAGATTTGACAAGATTCTAAAACATCAGCACTGTGGGGTACTGAGTGATAGATCCTTTGTATCTGAATGTCATTCTGAGAGGATGCAATAACCCACTATTCCATTATAAAGCCATTCATTTCTACCTCAGTATTATTTCTTGGGCTTTTATTTCCTGACCTAGTCCTAAGATATGGAGCACACAGAAAAGAGCCAATTTTAACTTGTTGGTGGTATCAGACAATCCTCAATGATGCTGAGTCACAGACTAAAAGAGTTCTATAACCAGGAGAGAACAACTCTATACTCCGTCTGACATATGTATGTTTATTCCAACTCCAGATCACTAGTTTTCACCTCTTGACCTTCAAAGTCTATAGGCTTAGTGTCTTGTGCTGAGCATTTGACAGCATGACCTTTGTGCAATGGATAGATGAGGCAGTCGGTGCAAAACCGTGAATAATCTCTTCAAAAACGCCAGATCAAACTCCATTGTATGATCCTACATGCATCATTTGACCTGAACTTTTGTCCAGAAGCAAGACAATAGCAAGATGAATCCAGTTAGTAGATAAAGACATGTGTTTGGCCATGATTAACCCTAATCCTGACTCTTTTCTCCCCCTCTTGATTACGACTAATCTTCAGCTCAACATGGATCATTCATTCAACACTGAGGACAATTAATTTGTCTGTCTCTGTGCACAGGGACACTAGCTCACTGACACGTTGCATTTAATTGACAAACCATTTAATCAATGTTTCATAGAAATAAGAAGCTGAGTCATATGGGGGGAAAAGCAGTGAAAAGCATCTTATAACTCTCTTGAGCAGTGGTGTTTGTAACAGAGCAATGTGGTACAACATCGTCCAATAGATCAAATCATCCATTTTAAACTTGCACTCAAAGCTACTTTTGTCTTCAACTAAGCCTGACCAGTCCTCCTCACACACATACACAAAGCACAATTAATGCAAAGGACAAGAATAAGCCTGATACCCCTGTTCTCAGCTGGGGAGTGAGTCAGTGAGTGCCGAAATCTCAGCATATTTGGTGCACTTAGCCTGCTCGTGTTTTTGAAAGTGGGGCTTAATCTCTTTAGTTTCCCCAAAACCCTAATTATTGCATTTTTCCCTGTCTACGTGTGTGGAAAAATCACTTAGCAGTACCCAACTTGTTAGATCTTATATAATGGTTCTGATCTGACTTGTTGGAGGATGCCTTCTCCAACATGAAGGTGCAGATGATGCAGCTGTTCAGACCTACCTGCCTCCAGAGAAGCCGAGTCAGAGCTCATGGTAGACGCACAGGCATTGCTGTAGTTTTGTTTTATTTCCCGGAAGAATGCATTGGTTTCTTTTAGATTCTTCTTCAGTTGTATGGAGTGCTTGTTGTAGCTGTTAAATATCCTGGTCAGCTCCCGGGCTAAAGGAGTGGCTTTCTGTTGTTGCTGTTGTTGTTGTTGTTGTACATTTCCCTCCATGGTGAACGTGTCGAGGCTCACAGGTACAGACAGGTGCCAACACTCACAACGACAGGCTGCTATTGTCTTTATGTGCTTCTATAGTTAGTAGCTGTTTGTCCGTCCACTTGCTAAACAATTCACTACCTGTGGTTAGTTTGAACATATCTTCACCATGAGTGTGTTAGTGCTGGGCAGACAGCAGTCCGTACAGTCTGTCCAGTCTGTGGTGTCTCTGGGCATCTGGCTGCTGCTGGTGGTGTTGTTGTGATGCGCGCGGCTAACTGTTTAGCTGGGCGACTGGACGCACTCGACTGCACGAGAACTTTAACCGTTGAGTTTGGCGGTTAGCTGGCGACGTTACCGGTCCCCTGGCATCCCGTGTGTGCTGGGACTGTGTTAAAAACAAGCTATGTGTACGAACTAATACGGCGACGGCTGACTAATGTGCTAGCAGTCGGTGTTGTGAGGTCCAGATGAAGTTAGCGCTGCTAGCCAGAACACATCCCCAGTCCGTCCTCTTCTCGGCCTGGCAGCGCTCTCACATCCTCCACCTCTGTCTGCTCCAACAGCCCGGCCACGCTCTCACGCCATTAACTAGGTGTCAACAACAGCGACAACAACAAAAAAAACTATTTGTCGGCCACCGCTTAATTGATGGAAATGGCCTAAACCGGACGACGTCGGTATTTTTCGTGACAACGTTCCAAGGGAAAAGATCTTCCTAAACTGGCTCTGGTCCGGAAAAACCAGCGGACATCTTCCACCCCGGGAAAGAGAGCGACGGCTGCACCGCCGACTGAAGCTGTCCGTCGGCGGGGAGAAAGATGTGAAGGACGGTCGGTGGTGGTGGTGGTGCAGGGGCGAGGTGTGTCCGAGTCAAATCACAGACATCTGAGATCAAGCAATCAAATCACTGCAAAACAGAAAGTCGACCAGAGCAAAGTTGGGGAAAGGAAAGGGCGGGGTCAGCGGAGACGCACTGCAATGTGGGAAATGTAGGACTGTCATAGATGGGACAGAAACAGAAACAGCAGCTACACAGTCTGTGGACTAGATGCTGTCACCCTGTGGTCAACGTGATGCACGTTAACAATTATTCTTATTATTTTAGGCAAAAGGTATGAATTTAGAGTGACAGGTATGTGGCTGTGTTTACTGGGCCCCTGGTGATTTATTCCATCTGACATGGCTAAAAGTCATTTCTGCAAAAACACTGTTTTTTCATGCACTGATCAATTTTGGGATTTTGGGCTATTTTTCTTCCTTAACATGTGTTCTTTCAGAAAAGTCAAAAGAAATGGTAGAAAATCCACATTAAGGTGGTTATTTTACTTCAGTTTGTCTCTTTCATCAGTAGATTTCTCCAAAAGTTATGCTACTGTGACATACTGTGCTGTGCTTGTCATCTGACCCATGTCATGTCAGGTATCATTGTAAAGCTCTCTCTCTCCTGAACAATGATGTAGGCTCCAAAAATTGTAATTTCCTTTGTATCCACAACCAATCGTAAAAGTATGAGTTACATTAACAATCTATGGAATTTCACAGTACAAGTCTTTAAAAGGACGTTTTCTCAAAATGAGTTTTTCCTCAGACTTTGGGCCCAAAATCTCCACTTCAGCACAGCAGCACTTACAGACACCAAACCTCCCAGTTTTATTCCTGTCTATATTCTGAAGGTTTTTACAGAGGGGATTGTTGATATCATTCAAAGCCTGATTTATACAACATTTTATTCCTAAAAACAGGGTGAAATTGGATTTTTTGGGGGCTGGTGACAGTATTTTCTCATTTACAAAGTGATAAAAAAAAAAGAGATATCCAAAATCCCCTCTGTAAAAACGTCTGACTCTAATATGTCAACAAAATAAAACAAGAATTTTGAAAGGGGCTTTATCCATTTTTCAGATTTCGGTTCTGGAAATGTATGCAAATTAGTGCATATTTCATCAGATATTGCTTCATTCATGTATTTAAACATACAAATTTGACAAAACTTGTAATATAAAAAATATTTGTCTTAAGTAAGTGATAAACTTGGGAAGTTTCATGGTGATATCTGTTATTTATTCAATTTTTTACCCTATTCACCTGTAGTGTCTCCCCTTAACACAATACAGTATAGCTAATGTATGTAAGCAATTATAGGACATATAGCCTAGGTGTGAGCTCATCTGAGTGTGTTGCATAGAGTTTGTCTGAGTTTGACTTCTTATTGGTGACATATTGAAAATCAATATATCCGTCACTGCTCTCATATTCTTGATGTTGCTCCCCGCTCCTGGTCCTGTTGCTTCTCCTTGGGAGCTGATGGTCAGACACCCAGCGGTACTTACAAGCCTCCAGAGCAGCATGGAACAACCTGAGATCCGTTAAGTTCTAAAAGCTGGAGGAGTCTTCTCCTTCACCCAGCTCCTTTACAAACAGGAGTACGACACACACTGGATTACAGTTGAATAATGACATTTGAACTGTGGTAATGAAGTTTCTTAGTGCAAAACTTGTCTTACTTTTTTACAAAAGCATAATATGTTGGTATTTAAACAATATTTATAAAACTCAGTCAAAAACACCACATTCTTTAGAACTTTTGTGAAGTTTTTGAGTTGTGAATACCAGCTGAGCTATTAGCCTACAGTAACCTGACTGAGTAAATAGCCTACTATCTGACTGAGTAGGGAGAAACTAAAACCAAGTGATAAAATACAACAATAAAGAGCTAATAAAGAAGAGAGAGTTCATACACACCTGATGAGCTGGAGATGGTTTTCACAACTTATTAATGCATCATGGGAAATGTAGGACATGCCCATTGAAGGCTTTGTATCTAATTTTTGACCTTCTTTATATGTAATTGTTTTTCGTGGTCCCCTCTTTTTGTATCATGGTCACTTTACTAATTAGTTCCCTTAAATGGCTAATTCATATTAAGAACAGGAAACATTTTTAATAGTGGTAGAGACAGGACTTTGGTTATACCATAGACAGGAGAAAAAACAGGGTTATACACTATTATCAGCATGTTGCTGTGACTGTGCCTCATCACATCAGGAATCCACACTGCCTTTCAGCGCCCTCTTCTGGCAGATATACTGAATTAGAAAACAGCCAACTGGCTCAGGCCTACATCTGAATCAAGGATGTTTGCTCATGCTGTCCAAAGAGACAAGCACTCATTATCTGTGCCTGAAATAATAATAAACTCTAATGACTTTAATCGTGTACTGTAAATAGAACTGTTCAGTTAAGATAACAGGCCCTGAGCCTATAATAAAACTTTCAATGTTGTTCGTTTATAGAATGAGGACTCTGGATAGAGTTGCATTGAGTTTCAGGTTTTCTGTAGTGAAATCTACTCTCAACTCCTGAATGCTGAAATAGTGGCGTTTAGCTTTAATGATAGGACTGAGCTAGACACCTCGGTGCTCTGCTCTAATTCATATTTAGGCAGGACATGTAAAAACAATAATGATGATGAAATAATAGATGGATAGACAAATCAGACATTACCAACGGTTAAGACAAAGAAATGTATTTTAAGAAGAGATTCCTTAAAGCGGTCAGAAAGTTACAGTGTCATCCACACACTTTGGAAATTTGGGGTTGACGTGGAGACTTGAAAATATTAAAAAAAAAAAATATATATATATATATATATATATATATATATATATATATATATATATATATATATATATATAAAAAGAACAAAAACAAAAAGTGTTAAGTTACCTGGGAACTCAGAGTGCAACTGCCTGAAATGTAAGACCAACAAGGACCTTTGAGATCATTGCTGTGGATGTAGGCCTATTCTGGATTTGCTACATATCTAATATAATCTGTATGCACTGTGCTGGACTGTTAATTTTGAAAATGTTCAATAAAAACAATGTTCAAGGAAGAATGTCTACGAAACGTACAAAAGTGTTCAGTTAACACCAGGCACAACCTTATACAGTATAAAGTGTTCCACAGACTCCATTACTCGCAAGAGAAGCTACATACATTTTATCTAGATGTCCCTCCAACATGTAACCAATGTAAATCTTCGATAGGAACTCTAGCACGTTCATTCTGGGCATGTAGTAAACTTTATTTATTTTGGAAATTTATTTTTGAGTGTTTTTCTAAGGCTTTTGGTAAAACTCTGGCACCCAACCCTCTGGTCGTCCTTTCTTCTGTTAATACATTTGAAAGAAGAGCAGTTCAGTTTGGGATAGTGATTGCTAAAAAGCTGATTTTACGAGTGTGGAAAATGGACTCTGTGCTTCTTATAATTTATGGTTGGGAGAATTGTCAAATACTTTACATCGAGACTGAGATTCTACAATGAAGATAGAGGGGATACGTTTGATAAAACATGGGACCCAGTACTGAATTAGCTACCTTAAAAATGTGAGCCCATAGACACTGGCTACTGTACAAAACCTATGATGTATGATGATGTATATGTCTACTACTGACCTATTTATTTTACTATTATTTATTTATTTTTCTGCTTTTATATTCTATCTATAGTACTCATTTTATGACCATGAAATATTGTTGTGCTTGATGTGCTGTGTTCTTTACTTTTTTCTCTCTCTCTTCTCTTTTTCCTCTACTTATTTTTTCTCTTCATTTTATATGTAGTAGGCCTATTTTCTTTTTTCATTTTTCTCTTCATTGAAAATCAATAAACATATTTCCAAAAAAAAAAAAAAAAACAATGTTCAAAAAAAAAAAGAAAGAAACTTAACAAAGAGACAAACTATAAAGATAAACGATGGATTTAAGTCTGCAGTGCTACAGTCACCGGCACCTGCTGGCGTTAGAATCAAGCGCTCCTGTCTAGGTACCTGAACCGCCCCCAGGATTGACGTGTCCGCCTGTTGTCTGTGCTCCGCTCCTCTCCCGGCGGGCGGGTGTGTGTGTGTTTGCTGTCTGTAGCTCGACTCTGTGTGAAGGTGCCACAGCTCCAGAGAGGACGGACCGAGAGGCTCCAGCTCAGCTGCTCCAGGTCCTGGCTCAGCAGCAGCAGCAGCAGCAGCAGCAGCCGACCAGAGATCAGCATATGTCCACACCTTGACCTGCGGGGAGCGGGCCTACCTGATCCTGATCCTGATCCTGATCCTGATCCTGATCAGCCACCTGTGGAGGCGGCTCTCTCTCTCTCTCTCTCTCTCTCTCTGCTCAGAGGAATGCAGCTGGACGAGCAGAGCTGCGTCCCAAACTAAAGCGACAGCCACCAGAAACACCAGAGGAACTTCCAGCGTTTGGTCAGTCAGGATGGAAGGCGCCAGCGCTGCGCGGCTTTCCACCAACTGTCGGCCGTTTTTCGGGGGAGTTTCAGCCGATACTCCCGCTGGGAAAACTCCGAGTCAGGTGCCCGTGAAGAGACAAGCCGTGAAGAGACACCACCACAAACACAACCTGAAGCACAGGTACGAGTTCCTGGAGACTCTGGGGAAAGGAACCTATGGCAAGGTGAAGAAGGCCAAAGAAAGATCCGGTAGATTGGTAAGTGAATGGATCCTATTACACTTTTGATGTTGCGATTCAACTTGTAAGCCATTTATCACAGGGCCACATCTGCAGTCAGTATTAAGGTCTGTTTGTTTTACCTGCTGTCCTGCTCGGCCACCTGTTGTTTAGACATCGGATGCTATTTATAGGAGACCTCCTGTCTGCACAGGTAGGCTACTCCACATTATTATTAGTTATTTTTGAATAACTGTGTGGAAGGAGTCAAATTCCTGAAGGGAAAAATGACTGTAATAAAAGTTCTTGTCAACTGACAACCAACGTTCTGTTTGCATAAAAGTGCAATCTATTGGCTCTAAGGTTTTTCTTAGTTTCCACTGTGTTTTTATCTTTTGTGAGTTGCAACTCCAAATAATCTTATCATTGTTATGTCAACTTTATTATAAGATTACAAAATGTGTCAATAACACTCTCTTTGTTTGTCTTGAGTTTGCTGTCCTGTGTATATTCATAAACCGGTTTACACTCCATGTTTAGCCAACACAATGTTTGACAACCAGATCAATACTTGTGTTTGAGGTCATGGCACAGAGACATGACAGGATTCACACCTAGTATCTGTTTGGACTTTGTGCGGGCAATGTTCCAAACTGAAACCAGTTTGTAATAGTCAGTGAAATGCGCGGATTCATTTTTGAAAGAGCAACGATCAATGGGTGAAACTTCAATCACGTGACACACGGCTGATCAATGGTGGAGTTAGTATCAGGCGGTAGTAGGCCTATGGGGATGAATCTGCTGCCAAACATTGATTACTGTAAATCTGTCACTTCACAAAGGGCTTAACATAATCACCTCTAATAGTTAGGAGAAGTAGGAAGGGAATTCTTTTCTTTGGCACACTTCAGTGTATTTGTCTCTGGGGGAAGTTTTCGACTGGGAAATTTCTTTCCTGATGAGGGGAGGGGGTGTTGCAATTAGCCTTTCAGGTGAATTCCAGCTCTCTATGACCTAAGGGGAAATGGGAGGTAGCCTGTTTGAAACAGCTTGGATATCAGATAAGCCTTTAAAGGGGATGTAGTGTAGTTGGCAAACAAGTGGCAATGTGTTTTGTAGATTACAACCCCCCCAGCACTCCACCCCAACCACAACCTGTCACCTTAAAGAGATGGTTCAGCTTTTTTGAAGTGGAGTTGTATGAGCCACAAATGCCCATCAAGTAGGCTACGCTAGATGCAAGCTGAACTATCCCTTTTTAAACAGCCATGTAGATAATGAGAAACTTAATGGAATTCAGTTGAAATGACTTAAGTCCATCGTCTTTCTAAAACGGTTTCATTCTTGACAAAAGCCAGTATAAAATAATGTATTAAATGACTCTGACTGGGCATATAGTCCATCATATTTTGGGGTGGCCAATCAGATTTCAGCGGTGGCCCGTGCCACCAAAGGCCACTCCCTGGACACGCCACTGCAACTGGCGTCTCCAACCTGTTGTACATGTTGTTTCCATGAGCTGATGTGTTAAATGTCTCACTAGGAAATGCAAATTAGATGAAAATGATGTCAGACAGAAAGCACAGTTAGAGTAGTGGAGTAGCTTCAGGTCTAGTCACTGCTACAAAAGTGAACAGCTACAGTCACTTTTCATCGGCTGGTTGCTGAAAGATTCTGTTTGTTGTGAGTGAAAGTGCGTAAAAGTGAATGAAGGAAGTGTGAGGAATCCCCCTCCTCTTCCTCCTCTTCCTGCTGTAAACAGCCTGGGATTCAAGTTCAGCCTTGTCTACGGCGCGTCACACTGTCTGACACGTCTGGCTGCTGCTGCTGAGCTGTTTTCATGTTATGAGTTGGTGTCTGAGATTTATCCCCGCAGGCAGCTTCCTGGTTCGCACACCTCCAACCCACGTTCACGTGCCAAAATACTGATGAGCTCAAATGTCTATTTTGTATTCAAAATGGACAAACAGCACTTAGCGTCATGGGATAGAATGACCACACACAGTAGTACATGACACACCGCATGTGCCTCTGCAACAGGACTACTAACAGGATGGCTCAATCAAGCACCCTACGGAGGGTGGCACCTACTGTAATCCATGTGAAGTCCAAGTTCTTAGGAATAACAAGGTACTTTAGTGGTTGAATAAACCAAGTTGCACAGTTAAACCTAAAAGTGTTGGTGGTAAATTGGCTGCTGGCAAATAGAAGGCCGTCAGGGCTGATTATCTTCATTAATGAGTTAACTTTTATTGCAGCAAATTGTTGTGAGGAATTTGCCTTAGTGTGCTCACAGTACGGACAGACAACTCCAACAATCCTCGACACAACACACCAGCAGCAAAACTACGTAGGATAAAAATAGACAAGAAAGAGTGATGCAAAAAAATGGAATTAAAAAAAACTAAAGTGGAAGAAGTCTTCAATTCAAAAATATTAATACAGTAAATATGAAAACTATAAATAATTCTGAAGAAAAAAATTAACTAAAATCAAGCTCAAGTCAACCTATTCATGAGTGGAATAACCACAATGAGTATTTGGTAGAAAAAAGGAGAGGGTATGCCCTCTCTTTTTTTCTATGACATTTTTTATTGCCCTGCACCTCAAGACAGCCTAATGTGCGTATACAAACCCTTGCTTTTCTAGAGGTAATTGGTAACAACTGATCGTTCCATTAGAAGTAGTTTCTTTGGTACAAGTGCATTTTCATGATGTGTCGGTTGATTTCATTTTATAAAAGTTCTAACTGGACCTGTTACAAAAATATGCTTTACGAGTCTCTTTACAGGAACTCTTTATAAAGTGACAAAGTTCACAGCCTGTCAATGCTGCTTACTGCGTGGAACAGACTGACAGTGACACAAACACACACACACATAATCTCACAGGGATGTGAGCTCATCATGAGAGTGAGTTCAGGCCGTCCGACAGCTATGCAAACACAGGCAGGAAACCTCAGCTCCCAGAACCAAGACCGAGGTCTGTGTGGTGCACATTGTGCTGACCAGACAGTGACTCACGGCAGGAGACAGTTGAGTGTTAAAACTGATATGACAAGCTGTTGCTTTACTCATCCCCCATTGTGCCTGTAGCCCTAAGGGTTAGAGGGGAGGGGAAACCAGGACACCCCAGCACAGACGCTGCCTGGTGCCTCTCAGCACCCTTTAACCTTGGGGGAGTCTGATGACGCACCCGCTGCACAGAGGAATCCCAGGCATCTGAGCTTCATGTTGACCAACGCTCATGAAGACACACAGACTGTCAACATGCTGTATGACAGATCACCAATACAGACATGCTATTCAGAATTTGAAATTCATTATTCTATGGGCCGGACTGACACAGAAGCATAGATAAATAGATATCTTAGTTGACAGTAATGGACCCTGTGTTCTCTGTGTAAAAGCAACGTTTTTTGTTTTTTTTCAAACATGTGTTTATTGTTTTTTTCACAAAAGGGTAAACAAACCTTTTTTCAGCAGGGTAAAGATTCATATAGCTGGACTTGTAATTTGTAGTTCAAATAAAGTTATTTGACCAACCATATTCATATTTCACTGACAACAATACGCAAATCGTTAGCCTAATAGCATAATTGCCTAAGTCATATTTGAACATTTTCGGGAAAAAAAGAAAAAACACAATTTCTAGCAAGCAAAGTCAAAAAGATGACTTAGGCAGATAGTGATTTTGGACTCTAAAAAGTGTTGATTGGTTGAGGACATAGCCAATAAGGCAAGGTGATGCAGCAGTGGTAAGAGAGGAAAGTTAGGCAGATATCTCAATTTGGCCAAAAAATGACTTACGCAATTATGCTATGAGGCTAACGAAATGTGATGCTTAAGAAGCACATGGGGCAAACAGAAGGCTCTTTACAATAGAAGGATGTTAACATAAGCAAGCAAGGCAAATTTATATTTGGAAAACAGAAATGCCTGGTAAATTATGAGATTACCAAACATTACTATAGTCATAAAAGTTTTAATTGGATTCCAAATTTTTGTAAATAACTCAGGCTTCTTGTTTAAATGATATCTGAGCTCTTCCAGATCTAATACACTGCTCAGTTCCCCAAGCCACATCTCAAAAGTGGGCACAGACTCCTCTTTCCACATCTTAAGAATAGCCTTTTTTGCCAATACCATAATAAATAAAACTGCTTGAGAATGAAATTAATCAGCTTTATTAAGTGTGGCCCCCAAAACACCTATTAGGTAAAAGCAAGAATTAAAACCACACAATAGGAAATGAATAATCAGACTTTATCAATACTTTTCTCAAAGTTTTTCTTTTCTTTTAAGGTTGCCATAAAGTCCATCAGGAAGGAAAAGATCAAGGACGAGCAGGATCTGGTTCATATTCGCCGAGAAATTGAGATCATGTCTTCACTCTGCCACCCACACATCATCACCATATATGAAGGTACATTACTCCAAACATCAGTGATCTTAGTTTGTGTTTTATTGTCTTACTTCTGCAGGTGGCTGGAATGAAATGTGATACCAGAGGAAAAGACGTGTCTGAATGACTCTCTGTTAGATAGTCAGTTTGGTCACGCAACTCTTTGTGCTGAAGGCTGATGCTGGGTTATATAAGCCCCGGTGCTGGCACTGTACCTCATCAGTGCTGCAGGATCATGTGCAGAGCCCAGTGTCTCCAACGCTGCTCACGCCTGATGCCCTGCTCTCTCCCCCCTCAGTGCAGTACACTAACTGTGGGGCCTTGTTTATCCTAATCTAGGAGTTGTACATGACATTCAGAATCTGCAGTCTGTTTTAAATGCAGGCACATCCTCATTCAGAACATTTTACATATGTATAACAAACTGTAAGATGCTCTGTGTGAGCTTGGAGTGGTATGTTTAAAGGGATAGTTGACCCAAAATTCAAATTTCACTCATTATCTACTCACCCTCATGTCGACTAAGAGCTGTGAGAATTTTCAGAGTCCTCCGTTCCTTCTGAGTTACAGGGGGTCCGCACAGCAGTATTAGTCCATATAATGGTTGTGAATGGATACCAACTGTCTTCGTAACAAAAAGACACACCAAAAAACATCCAAATACCTCCATACTGCTCGTCTGTAATGTCCCTCTTGTATTGAAGCCCCGACGTGAGAAAAAAATAAAATAAGTCTATATTTCGAGCAGTGTCTCAGTTCACTGCTCTTCCTGTGTCAGTGCAAATCTCGCGTGATTTGCACTGACCGGCGGAACAATTTCTCATGTCGGGGCTTCAATACAAGAAGGACATTACAGACGAGCAGTATGGAGGTATTTGGATGTTTTTTGGTGTGTCTTTTTGGACGAAGAAAGTTGGTATCCATTGACAACCATTATATGGACAAATACTGCTGCGTGGACCCCCCTGTAACTCAGAGAAGGAACGGAGGACTCTGAAAATTCTCACAGCTCTTAGTCGACATGAGGGTGAGTAGATAATGAGTGAAATTTGAATTTTGGGTGAACTATCCCTTTAAATACCAAAGCCCAAATGATATAATTTAGTTTCATTTTACTGCACATTTGGATTTGAATGTTTTTAACCAGGGTCTCTTCTTTTGTTTTGTTTTTTTTGGTCTTTTCAGTATTTGAAAACAAGGACAAAATAGTGATAGTGATGGAGTATGCCAGCCGTGGGGATCTGTACGACTACATTTGTGACAAGAGACGCATCTGTGAACGAGAGGCCAGGCATTTCTTCAGACAGATTGTATCAGCCGTGCACTACTGCCATCAGGTAAGGCTGAGTTCTCGTTGAGGGGAAACTGCAAGTAGAAACTAAGAAAAGTTGTAGCCATGGTAGAGTAACAATTTATTAGCCTCGGTAAATCCTCTCTTGTCTACGTCAAACCTGATGACGCAGAGCTGCACTCAGACTGGCTGCTCAGCTCATTGTTGTTTTTCCAGGGCCCTGGTACCCCCAAAGTTACATAATGGGCATTGTGCACTGTCAGCCTGCTGCTGTGAACAGGGAGGCTGTGAGAACGATGCGGCCTGACATGAACAGTTGGGTCTGTAGAGAGCTAGCATGGAGGCTAAAGGCCAGCTGTCCCAGCACACACACGCATGGTCTCACAGTTTAATGAGGGTGTGATGGAACAGAAGAGCTGTGCACCCACACACACAATTAGTTGTGCCTGTAGTACAGAGCTGTGTGCTGGAGAATTTTTGAATTGAATTGAATTGAAATTTGTTTATTTCGGTCATACAACACCAACATCAAAATCAGCCATTTTGTGTGAACAATTTAGCCAGCACATATTATACACAATTGCAACCATACACACACACACACACACACAAAAGAAAATATCATACAGTGACCGAAGAGGGAATAGGCTGAAGCCCAAGGCTTATATTTGCCTATCCTTTACACTCTATGAAGTTAAATTACCTAGAATGTCAGCAGTCCAAAATAATAAGATGAAAGTAATCATTACTGTATTTTATAATTTTTCATTATTTTACATTTCAAGGCTTTCTTTAAACTCAACAAAGAACTACATGTCTTCAACTCATCACTGAGCTTATTCCACATTTTAACTCCTAAGACTGAAACACATTTGTATTTTATATTAGTTCTCACTTTACACATTTCAAAAATCAATAACCCTCTTAAATTATAGTTTCCTTTTCTTAATTTAAATAACTGAAGGATACAAACTGGAGGGCTGTTGTTCTTTACTCGAAAAATGATTTCCATTGTCTTTAGGAACACAATATCTGAAAATTTTAATGCATTAGATCTTACAAATAGTGGGTTGGTAGGTTCACAATAGCACTCCTTGTTTATTATTCTACTCTTTTTTGAAGTTTGATTATAGGGTCTATGTTTGTTTTGTTTTATAAACATTTCCCCAGACTTCCACACAGTATGTCAAATATGGAAATATAAGAGAATAATATAAAATATGCAGACATTTCTTATTCAACATGTCCCTTGTTTTATAAAGAATAGCAATGGATTTGGATATTTTTCCCTTGATATATTCTATATGAGGCTTCCAACACAATTTAGAACATTTGCAGCACACTGTGTTTTTATTGTGGCACTTTGCACAGCATTAACATTGGCGTTCCAATATTTACAGAGTAAATAGTCCTGTCGTGTTCTGCGTCACCCATCTGTCTTTTTTCACTTTTATGAAGTGCGCATGTCCTGTGTGAAGCAGTTAGAGAGAGGCCATCTAACCCCACTGTGTCTGGTCCATTTGGACTGGAATGGCAAAAATGTGCACACAATCATTTATTTATGCGTACATCTTCACAAAAACAACTAAAAACAACTGGTGCATAACTCAAGTAATGTGTCCGTTGCTACAAGTGTCTGTATGTAAGAAGCTGACCTGCATTTCTGAAAGCAAAAGGGATTCCAACTCTGCCTGAGTCAAAGGCATTCCCCCCTGCAGAGTGGAGGACAATGGAGCATAGCTGACGTACCAGAAAACAATCTTCACTTGCAGAAGAATGGGTTCTGACCCAGTAAAAACTAATCCTTTTATATCATACAGTCACCTCTGAGGAAACTGATGTGTAATGGCCTGGGTGGAGAATTTATCATTATCATTACTATGTTGGAAAACTGA
This sequence comes from Trachurus japonicus, assembly GCF_045865225.1. Classification (NCBI taxonomy): domain Eukaryota; kingdom Metazoa; phylum Chordata; class Actinopteri; order Carangiformes; family Carangidae; genus Trachurus; species Trachurus japonicus. The sequence continues at coordinate 27,474,160 of NC_140911.1, read as the reverse complement.
ATTGATCTGATCTTCTTCTTTTTTTCTTTTTTTTTTTAGAATGGAATAGTTCACCGGGACCTGAAACTTGAGAATATTTTACTAGATGGCAACGGCAATGTTAAGGTATGAACAAGGAAGAAGCCCTGCACCCAGAAGAGGTTTTTAGAAAGTGGGATGGTCTCTACAGTGAGCAGATAACAGATCTGACGTGTGTGTGTGTGTGTGTTGTTTTTGGCAGATCGCAGACTTTGGCCTGTCCAACCTTTACCATGGCGACGAGTATCTTCAAACGTTTTGTGGCAGCCCTCTTTATGCTTCGCCAGAGATAGTCAATGGACGGCCGTACCGTGGGCCAGAAGTGGACACTTGGTCCCTGGGTGTGTTGTTATACACCATGGTTCATGGCACCATGCCATTTGATGGAAACAACCACAAGACACTGGTTCAGCAGATAAGCACTGGAAACTACCGGAAACCCAGCAACCCTTCTGGTGAGTGTTTCACCTCAACTCCTCTTTAAAGAAACTGGAATGTTGTTTTGTTGTCTACACTTTTTGAGACTTACAGGGCTCCAGACTAACCTAGGAGCACAGTGGCCCCTAACTTAAAATTTTAGGAGCACAAGCAGAAGATTCAGGGCTGCCCACCACTTAAATCAACTTGCTAAGCAAATATTAACATTTCATTTTCATTCATGATCCTCACATACATTGTTCGTTATACATAATGACAGATTCCAGGTTTATTAAGTCTTAAGTCTTTCACATTTCACCAGTGTTAACAAAAAATGGCAAATTTACTGGTGCAAGAAGAGCAAAAATGTATTTGCACTGCCTCAAAATTTAGGGGCAAAATGCTTCCAATTAGGGGCAGTCTGGAGCCCTGAGCTGCTTTTCCATCACAGGTTTTCGCAAAATAAAAGCGATATTTCTGAAATTTCAAAAAAGCGTAATTGCTATTGTCAAGTGTTTCCATTGAAAGGTGTTTTGCGAGAGAGCCATAGCTCTCGTAAAGTTTAGTCTTGCGATATCCCATGATTCTCTTAAATTCTCGCCCCGAAAGACTTCACTTTGAGCTGTTATTGTTTTTAACAGAAGACAAAGGCAGCGCTTGACTGCTCAAAGGCAAAGCCCTTATGCATATATATCATATATTATTTATTATATACATTATGTGTGGCAGCGGCCACTGATAAAGGGATTTCTGGGAGAGGATTGTATGAATGAGGATCTCACAGACGAACTATGGATACAAAATTTCAAAATGACCCGGGATAAATTCAGTTGTGTGATGCTCTGGAACCGAAATAAGTGTTTCCATAACACATTTGCGATACACTTTTATATCGATACGTCTGGAAAACCACCTCATGAAAGTAAAAACGTTGTAGCAACATTTGAGAGGTTTTTTGAAATGTAGGTGTTTCCATTAACAGTTTTTTATTGCGATATTTAGGTTTTGCGCATTTCTAGGGGAACTGGAAACGCACCTAATGTCAATCTCTCCCCCTTTTTTTTCAGATGCATGTGGGCTCATCCGCTGGATGCTGATGGTAAATCCTGAGCGCAGGGCCACAATAGAGGAGATCGCGGGACACTGGTGGCTCAACTGGGGTTACCAGCAGCCGTTGCTGTCGGAGACAAAGAGCAGTACAGCCGAGCACAGCTCTTCACCAGTGTCTCCATCGACCTCACACCCTGCTGGGTTGGCCGGTGTGGCTGGATGGCTGCGGCGAACATCCCGGCCTTTTCTGGAGAACAGCTCCAAGATGCGCTGCCTGCTGCGCTCACAGGGCAGCGGCGGAGGGGACGTGGTCCGACAGCGCTCGCTGCGAAGGTCACGGAAGGAAAACAACGTCTCGCAGACCGTTCACGAAGGAACCGGCGACAGTCGTCCCTCCAAGGGCATACTGAAGAGACGCAACAGCGTGAAACAGAAAGTGATGAGTGAAACCCCGGCTGCAGCCTCGGTGGAACCTCAGAACATTTTTGGCGTGTCTGCACCGCCAAATGCCCCGTCGGCTGCGCTGCTGCCTCGCAAAGGGATCCTGAAGAGGCCCACGGAGCAGGAGTCAGGATACTACTCCTCCTCTCCTGAGAACAGCGACTCTGGCTGGGTTCCACAAAATAAAGAGTGTCCTTCAGCACCGACCTACAGGAAGGGCATCCTCAAACGGAACGGAAAGTTTTCCTCAGGTGGGTTGCAGGAGTTTGGCTCTTTAGACCAGTTGGCAGCATCTTTACCCTGTGGGGTCACCAGGTCCAGACCAAGCGGGGCCATCAGCGAGGACAGCATCCTGTCCTCCGAGTCCTTCGATCAGCTGGATCTGCCAGACCGCGTGGGGCCTTCGACACAAATAGATAAACCGGCCAAGGCTAGCATGAGAGGATGCGTGTCTGCGGACAACCTGCTGGACATCAAAGAAGACGGGATTCTTGGGGACGGGCTGCTGAGGCCGTGGAACTGCTACGAGGCCGGAGTAGCTGACAGTGCCTTTTCCATCACAGACTGTGACAATGTGACAGAAGCTTACAGACAGGCCATGGTTCTACATGGAGGCTCTGCAGCCAGCTGAGGACCAGTCAGTAGAGGATGCTGACAAAAAAGATCTTTTTTTTCATTCAGGACTTTTTAATGACTGTAAACTACTGAAGACATGGCAGCCAAAGTGCATTATGTCAAACTACCAGCACGCTGTCATTTGGCTAAAGAAATTTCAGATCACCAAAAAGGGTTGGAGCTTCTGGTTAAACATCAGATCACATGTAAGAAGGTGAATGATAAAGGATCTTTTGACTCAAACTGACTAAAAATGAGCAGACAGCACAGTTTTGTACAAAACTGAGTGTGTTGAAAATGTGACTCAGGAGAAGGGAGCTGCTGTTGGTTGACCAGAGGCTCTCGTTTTTCAACAGGAGAGCTTATTGTACCATTAAAAAAAGTGTAGTTAAAGGGATAGTTCACTCAAAATTGAAATTTGACTCATTATCTACTCACCCTCATGTGGACTAAGGGCTGGGAGAAGTTTCAGAGTCCTCCGTGGCTTCTCTGAGTTACAGGGGGTCTCGGCGTAGCAGTGCATGTCCATATAACGGTTGCAAACGGATACCAACTGTCTTCGTAACAAAAAGACACACCAAAAAACATCCAAATACCTCCATGCTGCTCGTATGTAATGTCCCTCTTGTATTGAAGCCCCGAAATGTGAAATTGTCCCGAAAAAAATTAAATAAGTCTATATTTCAAGCTTGTTTTGTAGCGGAAGCTTCTCGAAGCTCCTCTGTCCTCTTCCCAGTTCGTCCAAATTTGACGAACTGGGAAGAGGAGCTTCGAGAAGCTTCCGCTACAAAACAAGCTTGAAATATAGACTTATTTAATTTTTTTCGGGACAATTTTGCATTTCGGGGCTTGGTATGTCTTTTTGTTACGAAGACAGTTGGTATCCATTTGCAACCGTTATATGGACATGCACTGCTACGCCGAGACCCCCTGTAACTCAGAGAAGCCACGGAGGACTCTGAAACTTCTCCCAGCCCTTAGTCCACTTGAGGGTGAGTAGATAATGAGTGAAATTTCAATTTTGAGTGAACTATCCCTTTAATGCACCATGAAACCAAAACACTGGTCTGAGTTTCTACAACATAGTGTATACATGACAGAAAGTGTCCTTTCACACAGTCCCAGTAGGACTGGTGTTTAAATACTGCTTCTTCTGGTTGGGTCAGCTTGACAAAGTGTTTATGATGTAATAACTCTTTTGGATTTTTTGCTTTCTGCCAACTTCATATTGATTTAGCAATAACAGCACTAACACGCAGGTTCAATGTTAGGATGTAGAAAGTAATGCAGATTTTACTGAGGGGATGATGCCAAAGAACATCTTTTATTTAAAACACTAGAAAAAAGTGCCAGGAGGACGTTTGTTTGTTTGTTTGTTTCAGGGACTGCAGCTGTCAAAGAGTTTTATTGTTTTTTTGTTTTATTTCCTGGAGTGACTTGTTCTAAATGTGGATAATGACTTGAATAATAATCATGACACGTGTTACAAGTGGAACCTGCTGAACCTGCTTTTGCTCCCAAGCCTGTGTTGATACAGGCATTTGTAGCCATGGATTCAATGTAAACAGGTAACAGGTGGCTGATGAAGTCGAAACTCAAGGTCTAATATGACAACTTGTGTTTGAAGGTGAAACAGCCAATAGTGTATGCTGTATATAATGTGGCACGCACTGAATGTGTAACCTTTCAACTGAATTTCTGAAGACCAGTCATGGAGCTCAGTTAAAATTGAATTGAACATATTGAATCTGAAGGACACCTGGGGTGGTGCAGTATTTCACAAAGCTGGATTAGAAGCTTAGCTGCATCCTGGTGACTCAACCTGTTAAAACATATATATTAGGTTTAAAAGTTCAAGTAATGAATTATACACACTGATGATCATGAGTTCAGTTTGACAAGATATTTCGTGCCCCCCCTCCTTTCAGCTATGTGCTTGACATCCTGTTTCTTAAAGCTCCATCAGTGTATTGTTGCGTTATGAAGTGTTTTTGATACACACTGGTTAACTAACTTTATCAGCATGCTGGCATTTCATTGATTCATTGGCACCAAGCCAGTGCCCGGAGAAGCACTTTATCAGACCACCAAAACCTGATCACCATCCAAGATTCATTTGACTATTGAGTTCATGTCACCAAAGTTGCACAACATGCTGTTTATTGGGAACTGGAACTTAAAAAATATATTTTCTGGCACACTATCTGGGATTTAAAGCCTGTACATATGCAAAAGTAAGCAATTCCTTAATTTAAACTGGAACCTAAGGGATTGTGTAAAGAATTAGTCATAGTCATTGCCATTGATAACTGATTTTTCAGTATTGAAGTGTGACCCAGGGAAAACGTGCCTTTGGCGAGACAGGTTTCTTTTTTGTATCACTGAATGTACATCCAGGGCTTTCATCCTTCCCATGTCCTTATCCTGTCTCAGAAGTTGGAGGTGTGCAGGCTCTAGTCTCTTTTTTTTTTTGCCAAAGTTACTGGCTTACCATTTAAATGACCATGTGTTCTGCTTTTGTGACTGAGATGAGGAAATGAATTAAAAAAAACAACAACAAAGATTTAATTGTTGTTAAATTTTATTTTAAAGTTATTGACCTATATGCAAATGTTGTATATTGTCGTTTAACAGATACAATACAGTCACAAGATAATTTGTTACAGTCTGAAACAGAAACATCGATGTAAACTCATCAGAACTGTCCACATATATGAATAGAAAATATCACAGTTAAAATGTGCAAACATTGCTATGAAGATTCAGTACAATCCAACTCTAAATATGACAAAAACATTGATGAGACTTTGTTCATGAAAAGCACAGTCAGAATCATATCTTTCAAAGCTGCTTAAGCAACTGCAAAGTTCTTTAAAATGAGCAGCAACAGGATGGACAATTAAAACAAATCTCAATAATTTCTCTGCATGTGTCAGAGGTATGTCTACAGCTCCTCATGCAAAGAACAATTAAGATCAGGTATTTAAGCATTTCAACACATTCTGCCTGCTTTTTGTTTTCTGTTATAGTTCATATTTATCCTGTCTATTCATGGCGGGGAGGAGTGCCTCCCCTTCATTTCCTTGGGTGATGTCACCGGTGTCAATGTGACACCCTGAATGTCAGCAGGGGTGTTGCTGTTCTCTGAGCTGTGTGAGGTTGATCTGCAAACACTATCCTGGAAATGGGAGGGCAGGCTGAGCTCCAGAACACTCCCTAGCTGTTCATGGCAGAGGAGGATGGAGCTCTGGCCAGGGTCAGGTCAAAGGAAAAACAACTATTAAGTTCATGAGTAGGTCATACATGGACTGTTTCAAAGGTTCACAACCAATTACTGCATGCGGTGTGGCTGCTCTTTTAAACTCACATTTCAAAGTCCAAAAGTTATTATCTCAAAATGTCAGTTAAACATTACCCTTACCAGATCGATGGCCAAAAGGTTGGCTAAAAACTTCATCACTGTATGAGAAGAGACATCCGTGTCCATTAACTTCAGCCTCTGCATGGCGATGCTCACACAGGCAGATACAACAGTGGAGGGCAAGAAGACGGAGAACCTGCAGTCTGAGGAGAAAAATGAACAATTACATTTAGTCCTAATTAACAGTTCACGTTAAAGGGATAGTAGCATTTTTTTTAAAGTGGGGCTGTATGATCTACAAATAGCCCCCAAGTACTTTAATTGCAGTAGAAGACTCTCTGCACTCCTCCCGTTAGCAACGCCAGCCCATAGCCCTGCCCAGAGATTTACAACATACAGTGTTGTGAACAGACCCAAGGAAACGGCCTATTTTCGTGGCCTAAAAGAGGTTATACCTGAGAAAAATTTACACAGTTCCATTGTTCGCTATAATATAATATTTTATTTGGAGCTAACCAACTGCTGATCGGCGGGCGCTAACCCTGGGCCAAAGGGATACGTGAGTTGGTTAGGTCCAAATAAAAACTGTGTTTTTCCTGCACTTTGAAGGGCTGGAAAAAAATTATATTATAGCGAACAATGGAACTGTGTATTTTTTTTCAGGTCAAACCTCTTTTAGGCCGCAAAAATAGGCCGTTTCTTTGGGTCTGTTCACAACACTGTATGTTGTAAATCTCTGGGCAGGGCTATGGGCTGGCGTTGCTAACGGGAGGAGTGCAGAGAGTCTTCTACTGCAATTAAAGTACTTAGGGGCTATTTGTAGATCATACAAACCCACTTAAAAAAAATGCTACTATCCCTTTAAAGGGATATCTTAACATTTGGCAAATTTGCCTATTGCCATAATCCCTATAGTTTTAGCAGTAGGTTTGTTACCTTTAATTGTCGGTGCACGTTGTTTTTCACTCGGCGGAGCAGAGATGACATGGAAATACCATGCAGAGCTCACGTCTCTGCCACGCCGATCTAAAAACAGCTTGCACCAACAATTAAAGGTAATGAACCTACTGCTAAAACTAGGGATTATGGCAATAGGGGAATTTGCCAAAATGTTGAAATATCTCTTTAACTACTGTAAGACAAATCCAACAGTGAGGTCAGTAAAGATTGGATGGTTGCGACTAAATGGATGCCACCATTTTAGACACACCCTTGTATTCAACAGAGAGCACTCTGAAGAAGATACCCCCCAAAACCTGATCAGCTGCTATAATATCCTAATTGCATCAGGAAGGAGACAAACTGAGACAAAAAGCCGGTCACTTGATCCTCGCTCAGACAGCTCCTTGAATGGCTGACGATGTTGGGAGCTGGGAATTACCTTAATTTTATGGGCTGTAATGTTATAGTCTGTCTAAAACTGCACTGACTGACTGTGCCCTGTTGCCTCAGGCAGCATCACAGAGATTCGTGGGAAATCAGCCAGCTGAATAGTCGGACACAGGTCTTTCACAGCAAACAATAAAGGATTACACAAACTCAGCTCTCTGTCTCCAAAATGACCTGCTGACACATCGTAATCAAAGTTATGGCTGCTCTGGGCGCGTTGGTCATGCGTGTTAACATTGTTTAATTTCACCAGTTGGTTATTGTTTGGATAACCCTTTTTTTATTACACTGGAATGATGAATTGGCTTGATAATCCAGCACAGAAACCGTCTCATGCGTTTGTAACCTTGTTATGTAACTTACCAGTGGCAGCCAGAGCGATGTAGGAGTGAACGTGTCTGCGCATGTTTTGAAGGTGGAGGGGCCGAACAAAAGGGAGAGCGTGAAGAATTGGCTCCAGGAAGTCAGAGGGCACCACAGAGGCCAGACACCAGTCTAACCTGGACACCAGCAGCAGCTCCCACTTCTGCAACACACACATTCCTCTTAACTAATCCACCATCTAAATCCCCCCGCAGGAACACTCACACATGATACTGAACTGTTGGACATGTGGGTGTCTCACAGAATGTCTGCCAAAAAGTAGAAGGCAATGGTTCCCAATTGTTTTATCTTGTCACTCATAAAAAACGAAAACTAGCAGAGATGGTCCATTCTCAGTTTTATCCAGAGATGGACAGAGTACTCCACCCCAGTACTTGAGTAAGAGTACAAATACTACTGGTCAAAATTTACTCCGTTACAAGTAAAAGTAGTTCAGTCGACATGTTACTCGAGTAAGAGTAAAAAAGTACTTGCTTTTAAAGGTACTTAAATATCCAAAAGTACATGCTTTTAAATTTACTTTAAGTAAAAGTAAGAGTAAGAGTAAATTTCTTATTTTTCACATCAATGAATTACTATATTTTATTCTAAATGAATTTAAGGAGCTTTTAACTCTTGTTTCTGAGAATGAACTCTTTGAAACCACCTGCTGATGTGCTGCTTTTAGGGGTTAGGGTTTCCTTCTTTGACAAACACAGCTTGTGTCCAATAGGATTTTAGAAAAAAAAAAGAGCAGACCTGAAAGTAACAAGTACTTTTCAGCCTTCCTAGAAATTAACTTGAGTAAAAGTAAAAATATTTGTCTTGGAAATGTATTCAAGTAAGAGTAATAAGTACCAAAGAAATCTAATACTCAAGTAAAGTACAAATCCTCTGGATATGTACTTAAGTAGTACTAAGTAAGTAAATTTACTCCGTTACTGTCCACCACTGGTTTTATCTGAACATGTTCAAGGGCCAAGGCCTTCATTGAGGTGAACTTATCCACTAAATAATAATAAAATATAAGTTGAACATCAGAAAAAATAAATAAATAATACAATTTCTGTAGAAAAGTTGGGTTTTTCTGTTGTTCTATGCAGTGAAACATCTATCTATTCAACAAAGACCGCTACAGCTATTATTAAACACATTGTTATTATGTGTCTAATGATTTTAGGTGGGATAGAGCAGCTTTACCAAGATGTCTTTGACTGTAATGTAGTTGTCGGTGTAGATACACAGCTTGCTGGCAGTCAGGGGGACGGTCTCTCTCATTTTGGAGCTCAAAAACATGCAGACAGCTCCTAACAGCTGGAGGTTGGACTTTCCGATGACAAAACGGCTCAGGTAACTGTCCAGGTAATGCACCGCCAGTGGAAACACCTCCTCCTCGCATTTCTGCTCCTCACACACCTGTCACACACACACACACACACACACACACACACACACACACACACACACACAGTTTTATTAAGAGGGAGAGGGAAGTTAAAGCAACCTTTTGCTCGTACCACGTTGTGAAAAGTATGTGCATATCTGTCTGTGGAGTGAAACTTTGGAATAGCTTTACCAGAAGATATTAAAGATAGTAGGAAATGTTGCCCACTTAAAAACAATTAAATGTTTAAAAATAATATTTTTGAAAAGTACAAAATTGAAAATGTTGAGATAAGAGCAACTAATTTTGCAACAAACCTGAAGTTTTCTTGTTTGTTTGTTTGTTTGTTTGTTTCTGACTGTTTCTTAGCGTATGTTTGTAGTTGAGGATTGATATGGGTTGTGTAATGTAACCTAGGAAATTTCGACCTTTTTTGAGTTGTGAAGGTTTGTGGATATGATGGTCGGTGGGGGACGTACTGTGTATGTGTGTATGTATATGCGCCATTCCGATCTGACTGCTTATGGTTTTATAATGAAATGAGAAACGAGAGTGCGGCAGCTATAAGCTCATTCATTATTATATTCATTATTTAAAAGGCGGTTAAATGAGACTTTTATGGAGTTGCTTGGTCAGATTGACTCTGAGTACCTGGAACATCCACACCGCCAGTATCCTCCTCATGTAGGGCTGGATGTCCGGCTGGACGACGCCAGCCTGCGGGGCCGCCGCCGCCGGGCAGAGCTTCTCCTGGGCCGTCAGGTGGGACAGGACTCTGTCGCCTGTCAGAGCAGGGTCGACCCCCGCCCGCTGGAACACAACACCCTCTTCTTCATCCCTGGACCCACAAGAATCGATGTGTGCGTCTCTCCAAAGATCCATTCGACGAATTTAACCACTTGAACACGATTTAAATGACGTTTTAATGTCAAAAATAAAGATGAACCGCTAAGCTAGCCACTAGCCGCTAGCCGCTGTGACGTATGCTAGCCTGCTCAAGTCCTAACGGTTCTTCAATGGTCCACACAAGAACACTATGGTAGCTACTGTAGCTCCAGTCCACAAAATAAATGTTACTAAATTTTAAAATTACTAATTAAAAAAAATTTAATTGTCTTCAGTTGATTGGCAAAGTCTCCTCAAATATAGATTTAATTTCTTTATTATTATTTTTGCAAATGTTTTTCCTTGTAAGTATATTCATTTTTTTTTTACTATTTAAAAAAATATTTCCTCTGTAAATGAATGTGAGTTTGAGTAAAGTTGGTCATCTCTTGAGTAAAGTTGGTCATATGTTACAGGAAATCTGAAATAACTATCAGAATGAAAAAATAATATAAGCTAGCAAATAAATGTTTTGAAAACCACACAAAACATAACTTTTATTTCATGACTGGCCTGAATAAACCGAGCAGATGGTCCTTGCTTTTAAATAATTCTGCCAGGTTCAGTTATGGACTGAAACAAATGATGATAGCTGACCAACTTTTAAGGATTCATTTTGTTTTTAATCCATTTTGTTGCATTAAAACGCATTCAAACATACACAAATACCAGTCTTTGTAGTTCTAAGCTATCACTGCACTGCAATGACAGGAGGAAAGCTTAGAAATTCATTTGATAAAGTACATCCACATCACTATGGATGTGCAATTTCACATGTGTGAACTCATTTAGGCAGGAGACCACTCCAGACTGAGTCCTCAGTCCATCTCCACCATAACAGGCATCCCAATTTCGATATCTCGTGATCCTGAGTTTTGCAGTTCTCTGCGAATCTCTGCAGATATCTGAGGGTGTGTTTGTATCTTGAGCAGCTCCAGCAGTGCCGTCTTCTGTTCGGAGGCCAGGTCAGCTTTGTAGCGCTGAGCCAGGGTGAGTAGACTCTGATGCCACAGCACAGGAAGTACGCGTTTTTCACTGCGGAAGGACAGGAAGTGGGCCACCAAGGCATCTAGGACACGGAAAGGCAGGGCGTACTTCTTGTCAAGCAAGAGACGGAGGAAAATGCTGTTGGCGCCATTATACTCCATCTCTGCCAACTTAAGCATTGCAGCGCTGAAAGACAAATGGTGTGCATATTATACAACCGTCTAGGTTACGCAACCTTTACTTTGCCAACATCATTAAATATTAAGCCTTCAATGACAACTAGTGGTTGCTCATTCGTCACTGAAAGCAAACCTCACCTCGAGTGGAGCACAGGGATGGAGCACTTTGTGAGTATGCTTCCGATGATGATGGCTTCCCTGAGAGTGCATGTCCCCGACTCACACATAGGAATCAGTATACCTGTGTGACAGACAAGGCACGAGTATTAGAAACAAGCTGAGAACATCTTTCTGTGTAGCCTGGATGATTGAGATTGGAAAAGGTTCCTCACTAATGACTTGTACGTGATCACATCGGTGGCGAACACAACACCATGATTAACAGAGTTTGCTGCGATGTCACAGATTTTTACTAAGTCAGACAACTGTGGGACAACGACAAGGAGCATGAGCAAGCAAAACTTTAAATTCGAAGATGCAGGACAACATTCGGTCAATCATCCCTTTCAGTGCTGGGTACACACCTATGGAATTCTTTACCACCAGATATCAAATCCCAAACAGAATTAAAGATGTTTAGTGCTAAAGCTAAACATTGGCTTAAGCAGCAGCAGAAATGTGAACATTAACTTCTCTCAAGTCACTGTCAATACAGCATTTTACTAATGTTTAATGTATTTAATTTGTGCAATTTCTTAATCTAAATTTTGTAGCTGTGTTTATTTATTCATGATAACTATTCACTGTATTATTCACTGTATTTGTATTATTGCATTTATTGTAACGGTATTCAGTATCTTTTATCCTTCTTTAGCCTGACCAGGGACAAAGACTGCAAATTAGCTGAAGCTAGACGTCTGCATCGCATTTTTCATTCTTTGTGGCAATGTTGTATGTATCGTCCCTGCAAAATAAACATTAAAATAAAATAAAATGTAAGCATTTCATGTAACACTATAGCCATTATATCTGGGTTTCATTATCTGGACCACCAGGCTTTATCTTACGTGAAGCATCCATCATTTTAGTTTCCAGAGAGACAGACATGTCCATTGAATTGGACCTTCCCATCATAATCTGGATGTTTTGGTGATATATGTGGGAAGTAGCCTAGCAGTTATGACAACATTGCATTCCCACAGATGCAGTTGGTAACGTGGACTTCCTGTTTAACATTTGTTGATCCACTGGTTATATCACTGGAGGAATTTCTTCAGACTTGACAAAGCTACCCACTGAGCCACAGAGCACCTTACATAACCCTTTTAACAACTGTTGTGCTATGGTCAAGCAGTTTCACTTTGACCTGTAAAACAAATACACTGCCCTTTTAATATAACCTTTATTTGGTATTTAGTATTTAATGTAGTGATATGCTATTCTTTGATTCATGAATGAATCAAACTAGTGTTCATTTAGATTTTACTGCTAAAACATACATAACCAACATCAAATGAGGATGATGATTACCAGCCAATAAACTGACAACAGTGTAAATCAAATAATGAAATAATCCTAAACTGTGCATATATTTTTTTATAAAGTAGTATAGTTGTTTGTTTGTTTTTTTTACAAAGCTCATCCACAATTACAGAACTTTTGTTGCTCATTTGTTGTGATGAATTAACATTAAATGAACTATTTCTTCATCTGTTTCATTCATCAGATATTCATTAATGTTTATGCCAGTAAGATCAACTTGGATGATGGTAAACATTATGGTAAATGCCCACCCTTATTGGTCATCTAGCGCTCTTCTTTTTACTGAATGTTGTAATACAACACAATGCATTTTTAGGCAACACTGCCTCTTAGTGGTCTTAGCTCGCATAAACGGTTTTAATACATGCTTTTAAAAACAGTCCTCACAAATGAGGACAGGACTTACCAGAATTAAATAGAGAAAATGGATCTTCAACAATTATTCACCAAACACACATTCTGGATATGAGGGACAACTTGACTCAATTAAACTTGGTATATTACTGTGCTCTTTTATCCGATAGTGTTATTTACCCTGTGGACACCAGCTAATCCTCTGTAAGTGTCCTCAGAATAAAATGTCTTCATTTGGTGCTAAACTTAGAAACATGACATGTCCCAGAAAGCCTGTACTTTCATCCACTGTCAAATCCTCTCATTCATTCGCTATCCCCACTTCTTACCCCAGAGTGGGGTCTGGGGTGTGAGTAAAGATTAGTCCAGCATTCACTGGGCAATAAGTTATGGTTCTTAAGATTATGGCCACTGTGCACCGGCCCACGAGGATTGTGAGACTGGCGGTAATTGAGAGTTAGGCTTTCAATAGCAATTTTACTTCAACACTATTCACATTTTAGTCTGAGCCTGTCCTCTGCAAGGTCATTGGGGATCTGAGATATTATTTTCCATCTAGCGATTGAGAGATGACAAGTTAAAGGAACGCCACTAATGCACCCAGATCTTAACCATCAAATAATAGGCTATTATTCAACAATGAATAAAATGACTACTGTGGTGGTGTGAAAGTCCAGCTAGTGTATTGGATCTCACTGACTTCAATAAATGTTTTAACCACTTTTAGATCATAATAAAGAATTCATCAACACAGACATCCAGTTTTGAGCTGGAACAGATTGCATTACAAACTCAAAAACACAGCCAGCATGTGTAAGAGACCACTCCAAATCTGTCTTAATAAACCAGCTTCTCTACAGTACATGTATGGCAGTAGAGTCAAGTTCCAGTCAAGTTTCTACTGCATTCCAACACAAGCACAACTCACTGAGGGGATCACCTGAACCACATGATATTTAATTAGAAAGAGTGTAAAAACTGTTGGAGTGATTAAAATTGGAGTTACTCAATGTTGATTTCTGAATTCTTCCCAAGTTAAAAAAAAATAAAAAAAGAGTGTTGTATTTTTTTTTAATGAATATCAACGGGTTTTCTTTGCATTAATCCAGGTCTGTTTGTTATTTTGATGAGGTGTCATTTTCTGCTCTAAATGACAATATTTCTTATTTTAAATTTGGGAAAAATGTTGTCAATAGTTTATAGAACAAAATAAAAGTGTTCATTTTACCCAAACACATACCTAAAACCAGAGGAACTCATCATTTTGAAGTGGTCTCTTAATTTTTTCCAGAGCTGTATCTAAAAAAAAACAACAACAAAACCTAAACAAAAACTGATGCCTTCTTTTTTTTTGGACAGAATATATATTACTTTAGAATTACTGTCAGGCATTTTTTGAGATTATGGTCTGGGAAACATTTTCAATTCAATTCAATTCAATATACTTTAATTGTCCCCGTAGGGAAATTGCCGTATACAGATGTGCAGTTTATTTCTCTAGCAGAGTTTCTAAGCTTCAATACCAGTGGGTCTCTGTTTTGTTCATCTCATCTCATGTATGAGCATGATGATGCACTTCACAAATGTTTTATGTGAAGGGAAAACACTTCTCAGGGATACAGTGACAGTATAACTGTTTGCCACTCCAAAGGACATCTTTAACACAGAGACATGAGATTAAGGGTCAATCTTCTCATCTTACTCTTTGCAAAGCCAAACATCCTTCTTCCGTCTCACCTTTAAACCATGCTCCTGGTTTGAACAGGGCCTTCTTCAGGGCGCTGTACAGATGGAAGTTGAGTCGTTTGTACTCTGCGATATCGTCCCGTACTCTGGGCAGCAACACCAGGTTGTAAAATCTCTGGGCCATTCGTTCTTTCAGATTGGAGGAGAAGATTCTACAAGAAAAGTATATCAGATATACAGTATATCACCATATTATGTGATTATGATGAGTCTGTCTGTTTGTTTAAAGTAACATTCTGACCAATTGGGGCTCACCTTGTTGCTTGGTACATGGCAGCTGCAGTCCATGTCTCAGGCTCAGTTAAATACAGAACCTGCTCCCAGTTTGCAAGTGCCGGGATTATTTTAAAAGCCTTGGGCAGTTTACCACTGCGATACTTGGACAGAACCTTGACAGAGGCGGAAAACAGAAATGACACTTAAACTCTGCATGTTTATGCTCAGACACAAAAAACACACACTTCCTTCAGAAGTGTTAACGCATGTGGGGTGGGGGGAGAGGGGGTTAAGAATGCCCTGAAAAATGTTTTGTTGTTGGAAACATTCTCTAATGTGTGAATAAAAATTAATTGGGGAAAAAAAAAAAAAAAGAGTTTGAATTATAGATGAAGAACCGTGACATTGTGACTGAGTCAACACGCACAATACCAGGACCTTATTTATTGTTGCACACCAAAACACATTGTGTATATCCTTAAGCGTGCTAGTGTTGACTACATCTTTGTCTAAATTAAAGATTTCCAAGTCAATACATTGTGCATCCCTACCTGTTTAATTTAGTATTAAAAACTTTTATAACTAAAAAAAAAAAAAGAAGTGTTAACGCAGCCTCCTTCTTTTCTGGAGGAGGGTCTGGCAAGCGAGACTAACGCAGCCTTTACCTACGGTGGCCGGGAGGTGCAAACCAACATTACAACATCTGAAACACTTTTACAAAGTTTGAGACAAGTTTACATTTTAGAAAACATTTTTATATATCATAAAACAAATTTACAAATAACATCAACCGGAAAGGAAATGTACCAACTCTGGGGTTGAACCCGAAGTGATAATGGGAGCAGCCAATAGGAGTTGTTGTTGTCGTTGATGAGTCCATGGTGACCCAGGATGGACAGTGATTGGTGCCGTAGCCAGTAGCCACCATCAACAACTCCTATTGGCTGCTCCCGTTATCACTTCCTGTTCAACCCAGGAGTTGGTACATTCCCTTTCCAGTTGAAGTTATTTGTAAATTTGTCTCTGTGTTTGTAAAAGTGTTTTACAAATGTTTTCAAATGTTAATTTGTTTCGGGACTTGTAAATGTGTTATGGTAATGTAATTTTGTTTTATGATATGTAAAAATGTTTTCTAAAATGTAAATTTGTCTCAAGCTTTGTAAAAGTGTTTCAGATTTTGTAATGTTGCTTTGCACCTCCCGGCCACCGTGTTCACCAGACCTTCAAGAAGCAAGTAGTATTAACGGGTTTGTGCAAAACAAACGGAGCAATGAACATGGCAGAGATCTGAGCACTGATATACCAAGCAGGTTGCTATGAATAAATGACAACCTTCATTCCCCCAGAATTCACCCGTCTTTGTTTTTGTTCAGTGCATTCACATTGTAGGAGAACTCACCTTATTCACTCCTTTGTACACTTCTATTACCCTTGGGTCCAGTTGTGGCATTGGTTTTCCTGACACCTCCGACATCACCGTTCCTACCTCAGTCTGCTTCTCTGTGATCTTCTCCATGATGATATCAGCTAAGGTCCGTCTACAAGTGCCACAAATAGAAAACACAGCGCGTTATAAGAGGAAAACAAGCTTGTAGTTTGTGTTATGCGAGTTCAAGTCTGGATTATGTTGTGTCTTGCCTCATCGGTGGGTTTTTATTCATGAACATCTCAATGGCTTTCTCGTCATCTGCGTTGACAACAACCTCAGTTTCATATTCAGCATCGCTGTCGCCAGCTCCTGCTTCTCCCAGGGCTGGCCATTCCTCATCTGAATCTGCATCCTGAGAGCCAGACCCTGACATGTTCACAACAACATAAATGGTTAAATTACATAGTCACACTTGAATTCACTGGGATTGGCTTCATTTAGTAAGAATTACAAGGCTTTAACCACGATCAAGCTTTGCTCACAGTTACAGTTACTGGCCAGGGCTCCGTGTAAGATACTCAAACTCTTCCTCGTAAAGTTAAAAATCCATTTTTTATGGAGCTCACTTTGAGGACAAGGACATTAGCTGAGACAGGAAAAGCCTTCCTTCAAACTGCTGCCACAAATTTCAAGGCAACCAAAGCTGGATTACCAACCAGTTCACTGCAGCATAAAAACCCCATGAATAACAGCCTGAGCCTAAATGGTAACACATGCTGTGGATCAGAGTGTTTAATGGTGGTCTACTATGATAATTCCAAAACGTTATTGATTTATTCATCTCATCCTGATAGTACTCCCCGTGTCATCATATGGACCTGGGAGCAGCTATGTCCCACCAGGCTCCATCATGGATCTGTCAGAAGTGATTAAAGGTGAAGAGGCTTCAACGTACCGAGCACAGTGACTGGAGTCTTCTTCTTCTCAGGTGCCAGACCATATTCAGTCTGCAGCTCCTCCTGTTGAATCCGGGCCTGCTGTAAGATCTTCCTCGACAGACGCTCGTCTACGTACTTGTCTTCGTTTTCTACCCGGCCGTCTCTGCTCTTCGTCCGGCTGCGGGCTTGCACCGTGTCGGCCTGTAGGATCTGGTCGGCCAGCGCCACCGCTCCTCCTCCGCTCTTCCCGCCTCCTTTCGACTTCTTCACTTTGGGCATGTCCGCTCTGTAACAACTAACTGTTACCGCTGCTGGTGCTTTTTGTTAGCGTGTGTTCGCTGAGGTCTAAAGACGAACAACTACTGTAAACACTCACGTCTACTTCTTCAACACGTGTGTATGGTGTATGGCCCATATGGTATGGCCATTGCATAGGAAGTGACGTAAGTTACGTGACGTGACGTAGAACCATATGCTGCGTTCGTGACAAGTCGGAACGGTCGGAACTCGGAACTTTCCCAGTTGAAAACTCCGAGTTCCGACTTCAAAAGCGTTCGAGGCGCACCACACCAAAGACAAACAAACTTTGTATTCAAACTGCTTCACGTATGGCATAAAAAAAACTACAAAGAGGACGTTTTAATCTATTTTGGCACTCAAATGCATTTTTATTGTTTCACCGTTTTTCAGGTCGGAAAGGTCCGAGCCCCGATTTATCCTGAACGCAGCATCAAACCTAAACAAAAAGCCTAAAAAACGAGCAAGAATATAAACGCCACAATTCATGTTAATTTCACTTCATTAAATATTTTATTATTTATATATTTTATTTATTGTATAATCTATCTAAGTATATGTAGCTACTTGTATCCGTGAGTGTCAATTCACCCATTAAAAATCTACTGTGATTTAACTTCACCGGAAAACTTGTTTCACCCGGATGTATTAAACCGACACACTCGACTGCAACGGGAGGCAAAAACATCAATGGGAGTCACTTGGTGAGATGAGGTTTTTGCCATTTTCAAATTTCAGAAAAAAAAAAAGAATCATAATTTTCCACCTGATCCAAACAGTCATCAGCACTCCTCCGTCTCAGTCTCCATTCATGTGTTTGTGTGTTTGGTTCTCACGGTGCTCGGCCAAACCGACACCGCTGTAATGACAATGAAGATGGTGACACAGGGGCTGTGGTCTGATGTGTTTTTCACGGTGTGTTTCCGCCAGTGTGTGCCAGGTGCCCGTGGCGGAGGGGAAGAGCGTGCAGCAGACAGTGGACATCCTGCACAAGAAGCTGGAGCAGCTGGGCGCCGTGAAGCAGGGCAGCTTCTGTGTGGACTGTGAGACCTACCATGCCACAGGCAACGTCAGCGGTAATACTTAATCTTCTCCGTATCTAAGCGTCGGTGAAAAGTATAGCTGCTTTATTACTGCAACAATAAGTGATAAGTTACATTTGGATGTAAATGTAATTTATTTAGTAAACAGATGATAATGTTTTTGCACCAATGTAAAAATCTCTTGTTTTGCACAGCTGATAGAATAAGCCAAGGGGGGTGTAATAGGCATTTATAGTTCAGTAGATTGGATTACTCTGCAGGTAAAGACTAACTAACTAACTAACTAACTAACTAACTTTTAAGATCAAATTTTTCTTATTATGCACTTGCAACATGGAACAATTTGCAAAGCATTCTCCATGTTTATCCATAGGTGTAATGACATCACCTTACTTCCAGATGTTCCTGTTTTAACTGATCCCTTATTTCATTTATTGTAAACGTTTTTATTCATTCCTAATGTTTTGGTGGTTTCTAATGTTGTTTTATTTCTTGACACTTTTTTTTTTTGTGTGCATTCCTTGCCACTTTTATGTAAGCTTGATATTGTCATTTCTTACAATAACGTCCAAGACCTTTGACCTTATCCTAACATCATAAATGAGGTCACAATCAATGTACTCCAGAGTTAGAAAAATAAGCATTGAATTGATGGGGAAAAAATATGTTTTCTACATCAATTCAGTTCAATTCTTTACACAGTTATAAATAGCAACAGGATGTAGTTTGAGCATCTTAATACTGGCAAAGTAAAAGTATTAAGAAGTGCAAAAGTGTCTCCCAAATATCAAAAATCTATCCAAAATATGTACTGTGTAAAACAACAATAATGCCATAAAACAATTAATAGATAATGAAACAATAAGTGGCTGCAGCCCTGATCACAACTGCTGCTCCTTGGTAGATGATGAACTCATGAGTGAAACAAATACAAAGCCTCTCTCCCTTTTTTTCATTGCTGAGCTTCTGTAAAGCCTGCTGATTTTCATTTGAAAAATCCTTATTGTTGAAACAATGTATATGTATGTCATGCGGGGTCTTTGACATTTAGGTAGTTGGTCCTGATGTTTAAGAAGGTGTGGGTGTTACCCGATGCTGCTGACTGCTTAATAACAAGTCAGTGCTGTTGAAACATCTGAACAGCAGATGAATCCCTCTGACCAGCAGTCTGTCCTGTCTGTTACAGGTCAACCGTCCAAGCTCCTATATGTGATGCACAACTCTGAAACCCCCCTGAGCTGTCTGGCGCTGTTTGAAGGTGGACCCTGCCTTGTAGCTGATGCAAACTTTGATGTTCTCATGGTGAAGCTAAAAAGCCACTTTCAGAATGCCAAAGGACACAAGGTGGAGTGTCGTGGTTCCAGATACCGCTACTGTGACTTCTTGATAAAAGTTGGTACAGTAACGATGAGCTCCAGTGCCAGAGGGATATCAGTGGAGGTGTGTTCTCAGTCCCATTCATTCACAGAGTGGCCACGCCATCATTTTCCCACTGTAGCTGCTCTAACTCCCGCTGTGTCTCCTCAGGTGGAGTACTGTCCCTGTGTGGTCCCAGGGGACTGCTGGAATCTCATGAAGGAGTTCATGCAGTCTTTCCTTGGCTCCAGTGTCCCTGAGCTGCCATCTGTGTTTGCTGCCAAGCCAGAAGGACTCTTTGCACCGGCAGACAGCGTTGACACCATGACACAGTATCTGGAGTTGTTTAACAAACTGCGGAAGTTGCAAATTCAAGGAAGTAATGTGCGTTGAACTGTCAGTAGGAATGGATGGATCTATTTTTGTATGTTTATATTATGTTATGTTTATGTTACTTTCATTCTGATCCTATTGATCAACATGGTGTATTTTCATTACCAAAGCCTCAGTTGCATTGGTGTTATATATTTGATGAAAACATTTTGTATTAAAGATGCCTTGTAGCCAGAATCACTGTTCCTTATTGTTTCCAACATGTTAATTCCTATAGAATCCCACTACTTCAGATATTCTCTTGGTGGGGATATAAGCTTTCAAGAGTTGGTACATGAGATGAAAGTAAAATCACATAATTTTTTTTTTCTTTCAGCTGATCTCATAAAATTTTCTATTTCTGGCTAGAGGATTGAATTTAATTAGTTTTTAGAGTATTTAAACAGGATAAAACATTTAAAAATTATATACAGGGGCTCTGTCTGCATCAGAAAGACATGAACACAGTAAACTGATTCAGAAGACTTTGTCATGGTAGAGAATTTGACTTTTTTATTTTTTATTTCCTGGCCATGCCCTCCCTTTTGGAGGAGAAAAAGCACAAATGCTACTAGTAACTGCACTAAGCCATGATGACAGCTTAATGGAGTTCAGCCATCATTTATTCTATGACTTGCTTTTTATGCAATGCATTGACCATGCAATCCAGACATGCCTTATCAGGCAAATAACTGACAACACCTGCGGGGACGGATCATAGAGTGCAGGGTTTTTTAAATGCTGCTTTCATCTTCATGCAATAATAATTAGAACTCACAAGAGTAACATGTAAAGCTCAGGAATGGGCCACCACTCTACATAATTATGATACATTATGACATTACTTTTACTTCTACCACCACTGCTGGTCCAAATGTCCAATGATCCAATGACAGAACCTGAGAGGATTTGTGTGGATGACATTATGAATTGTCAACTTAAAAACTGTGTGCATTATTATAATCAGTGTTGGGTACATTACAAGTCATAATAGTTAGTAGTTACCTTCCCCCAAAAGTAACTGAGTTAGTAACTGAATTACTACATTATAAAAGTAGCCTAACTAATTTACCAGGAAAAGTAAGTATTTCGTTTTAACCAACTCACTTAGTATTCCTCTGCACAGCCAGGCAGGCTAAGAGAGTTGGTTAGTTCCAAATAAACGGCATTTTTCCAACTTGGACAGAAAAAAAGTGTAGGCTATATAACTTTTAACGGGTGTAGCTATTTTGTGACGGGACTTCTTGAGTCAAGTAACTTTTTTCATTACTCCTTACTGAAAAAGGGGCCACCAGTAACGATCACTGATTCTTATATTGTATGAGTTCTATTTTTCTAAACAGCATTTACATGTAGTGTATTCATCCTCATTCTGAATTAATACACGGCACCCTGTGTATTAATCACAGTATTTTGCAGTCATAGAGGCCCCGAGTAAAGTCCCCTCCACATGACAGCTTGAACGGCAGAAACAACCAATACTGTGCTTAAAAGCTTTACATCCGCATGTGCGGATGTAATGCGTTTTTATCAGATTAACTCAGTGCAGCAGCTGACTGTCGGTGAACATCGGGCTTTCGGAGACACTGGGTCAGAGGCTCAGGGGTCAACGCGGCTGTCTGTTTGCCCGGGGTTTTGCGGTCCAAGCCCAGCCTCGGCTCCTGCTCCATGTGGCCTCGGTGGGTGGACGGTCGGACGGTCCATCCTGCTGCCTGTTGTTCAGCCACTCCGCCAATGAGCGCCCGGCTGCCGCTCAGTCCCAGTCCAATGAGAGCAGCAGGGTCTGGGCTCGGATCGGGAGTTGGGTTGTTCAATCTGTGAGAAGGACAACAACCAGCTCCGAGCGCACCGGATGGATGGATGGATGTTAGCGATGGTAACGTTACCCAGGTTTTTTTTTTCATGACCAGATATTACAAATACACGGACACAGATGAGGCCCGGCGTTAATGCACCGTTCCACTTCATTAACCGACTGTGTGGTGAATGTCACCGGGGAGTTTCTAGAGGATTAACGGCGTAGTTCGCTAGCGAGCTAAGCCGTGCATCGTTGGTTAACGTTAGCGTCAAACAACAGCCGTTAGGTTAACTTCGATTGTCCTGAAAAAAACAAACAAAAAAACGCGTTAGCCGTGTAGCTAACGTTAGCCACCACAGTGGTAAGCTAACAACACAATTTTTGGTCACTTGGAGCCAAGGGAACCATCTGCGTTAAACAAACTAAATAATGGAGCAGCAGACGGGCAGAAGGCTCGGCACAACGCCGAGCCCGAGCCGAGCAGCCCGGGCTAGCGGTTAGCGGCGTTAGCTAACTTATTTCCTGCTGAGCAGCTTCAGACCAACTAAAGTTGTTGGATGTTCCTGGAGAGTGGCTGTGACTGCTCTTTGTTCTGCCTCTACATGCTGACGGTGGAGCAGCTTAGCATGGCGTTAGGAGCCGCCAGCCACAGCACACAACACCACAACTTTCACAAAACGCGACACGTAACGTAGACTGTGGGAATATTAACAACATTTACCAATATCAGCGCCAGACGCGTTAATACACAGTAGCCTACACACAGTTCACTGTTGACTGCACAAGTCAACAGCACAATACAACACGACTCACTACGAACCAGTTGCACCGACTTCCAGCTGAATGGTGTCTTTTCATTACAAATAGATTTAGAAGTGGATGGTTTATATAAAGGAGAAGAAGGCTACATGAAGTGGCAGTACAGCGTTGGTACTGCTGTGTTAAACAATTACATGGATTGACATAAAAGGACAGAGCCATTCACCTCCATGTCAGTAGTATTGCCTCCAAGTTTGGGGTCAGGGCTAGTAAAGTACTTTTAATGTTATTAATGTGTTTCAGTGATCATAGATTCAACCTCACCAGCTGACATCAAGAGGTTTTTCAGATTTTCTAAGAAATCAGTGCACTGAAATAACCACCATGTATAATGTGAATTCTAACACTTGCTCAGTATATCAATGTGAAGTCAAATTTATAACACAACTCCTAAAAAACCCCTGAACACAGAGGAGAAGAAACACATAGTCTGCTCCAGTCCACACTCATCAATGGACAGGTTATCTATGGGTTTTTTTTAAAGTATATCTTTTGGCCTTTTCACCTTTATTTGATAGCACAGTGAGATAGACAGGAAAGGGGGAATGACATGCAGGAAAGGTCCGCCCGACACGGGATTCGAACCGGGGACGCCTGCGTTGAGGACTGTAGCCTCTACATGGGGTGGCCGCTTTAACCACTGCGCCACGCACCGCCCCGACAGGTTATCTATGGTTAATAAACACTTATAAATATTATATGAATGTGAATATATGCTTTTCAAAACAGTTTTTTAAAGAGTGTTTTCTAAAGCCTCTTACATGCTGAGGATCCTTGTTAGAGAGAAACGTGTCATTTTGTGGTGACCAGTCTTCACAACCAAAGCCTTACGTGTCTTGTTATATAATTGAACAACTGTTAGTAAAGGAGATGCAGCTATGCTTTTATTCATTTGATTTCATCCTGATTTTGCAGCATGTTCCTCTCGGTGCCGGTTCTCACCATGAACATGGGTGATCCAGCTGAACGTTGCTGTTGATTTCTCTGCAGATGTTGTGATGTTTTGTCCTCGACCTGATCAAGCAAACTACATTCACAGTAGGTATACTGTTTTCAG
Source organism: Trachurus japonicus (assembly GCF_045865225.1). NCBI lineage: Eukaryota > Metazoa > Chordata > Actinopteri > Carangiformes > Carangidae > Trachurus > Trachurus japonicus. The sequence goes on along the minus strand of NC_140911.1, from coordinate 27,450,224 downwards.
TCTTCTGTCATGGTGCTGTGTTTTGCAGCTTCATCAACCTGAAGAGGTCACATTGATAATCATGGCAGACAGAATAATAAGCACTGATTTTTAATCTTTACTTTTTATCCTTTCTCTTAAACTCAGAATGAGTTGCTGCTCGGCTACAGGACGTGTGTCCTATCTCTGAGGCCACATGTGCATCTGGAGAGATGGATCGTTGTAAGCACGTGGGACGCCTTCGTCTGGGCCACGATCACTCTATCCTCAATCCACAGAAATGGCACTGTGTGGACTGCAGCACCACCGACTCGGTGTGGGCCTGCCTCAAGTGCTCCCACGTGGCCTGTGGACGCTTCATGGAGGAGCACTCGCTCAAACACTTTCAGGAGTCACACCACCCACTGGCCATGGAGGTGCGTGAGCTGGACGTCTTCTGCTTCGCCTGTGGAGACTATGTACTCAATGACAACGCGGAGGGAGACCTCAAACTCCTCAGAGGGGCGCTCTCTACCGTCCGCAGCCCGGGCAGACGCTCCCTGCGCTCCTCCACCGGTGGGGAGTGTACCCCGTGGCTCGGGGAGAGCGGCCCTCAGCCCGCCATGCAGCTGGCCTTGCGTCACAGGAGGAAAGCGCTCCTCGGGAAAATGTTTCAAATGTGGACCAGCAAACATCAGGAGCTGCAGAATCAACACAAGGAGAAACTTGAGGAAGCTAGAAGACAAAAGAAAGAGGTCAAACGGAGACTCATCGAAGAGCTTGGCAATGTACCTCCCAGAAAGAGTGCTCGGCTTCTTACTCAGGCGCCACGTTCAGCGATCACACTCATTCCTCGCAAATTTCGCGACCCTCCAGAACGCCTACCTCCTCCTCCCAAGAAGCCTTCCCTACTAACCCTGTCCCGTAAGGCTCCTCAGAACGGCCGAGCCACCAAACTGAGGAGATATTACTCCACTCATGCTGTGACCCGCCGGAGGCCCGCTCCGGGCGTCACCGGTCTGCGCAACTTGGGGAACACGTGCTACATGAACTCAATATTGCAAGTGCTGAGCCACCTGCAGAAATTCAGGGAGTGTTTTCTCACTTTGGACCTGTGTGAGACTGAGGAGCTGCTGGCTAAGACCAACCACTCCCAGGGGATGAAGGGGGGGGTAACGGGAGGGGTGGTCAGCAGCGGTACCACGGCGCTGTCAGGCTGCCCGCTGGGCCGCATGGGGAAGGCCGGTTGTTGGAATTTGCCCGTGGGCAAAAAGGAAAGCGCTCCGCCGTCCTCGCAGGCGGCCGAGCTGGTCCAGCCCAAGGAGTCTCGCTGCTCCACCCGCCAGCAGATGTCTCTGTGCCATGAGTTGCATACACTTTTCAGGGTCATGTGGTCCGGCCGGTGGTCTCTGGTCTCTCCCTTCGCCATGCTGCACTCTGTGTGGAACCTCATCCCGGCTTTCCGTGGCTATGACCAACAGGACGCCCAGGAGTTCCTGTGTGAGCTGCTGGACAAGGTGCAGCAGGAGCTGGACACCGAGGGGTCCAAGCGGAGGATAGTCATCCCCATCACAAAGAGGAAGCTATCCAAGCAAGTGCTAAAGGTCCTTAACACCATCTTTCATGGGCAGCTACTCAGCCAGGTGAGACGGCCAACACAACCAGACGTGATGTGATGATCTGATAGTTTTTTGTTTTTTTTAACTCTTTTTTTTATTATTTTTTTCACAAAAGAAAATACAGTCAAACTAAAATACAATCAGTAAAGCAATAAAGGAGAACAAAACAGCCAGTCACATCGACAGCAACAGAGAAGAAAAAATAAATAAATAAAAAATACAAGACAAAACAAAACAAAACAAAACAAAAATAAGTAGATAAACAAACAACCAAAAACAGGTATGTCCAAAGACATTATATCAAAATGGGCACCATAGTTCTATCACAAAATCACAAACGGGGACGATACTGCCACACCAAATTCTTTTTTTTTCTCTTCTTCTTCTTCTTTTCCCCCCACTCATTCCATAGCAGTTAGAAAACAAGACCACATTTTTTCATATTTATCCACCGAGTTTGTGTTACAATATATGACTCTTTCCAGCTTTGCTATTTTAATGAGTACATTGAACCAGACTTGGATACTAGGAGCTGATGTAGCTTTCCAATGGCAATATAGTAGCTTCTTAGCAACAGTAAAGGCTATTGCTAGACATTTATTATTTGCCTGGTTCGCAAGCCTGGAAAAGATACCCAGAAGACAGACAGCAGGATCTGGCTCTATATAAGTTCTAGTTATTTTGCTCACACATAGCCAGACCTCAGTCCCTGATAGTTTTAAATGTCACAAACACACATAACATGGATTCTAAGTCACTGCGGTTGCGGTTGTTATGATAATGTAACCTTATTCTCCCCAAATAGTGAAGAATGAGGCTGAATGGCTTATAATATTGTGTTTTCTATCTAGCAACATGACATGCTTGTGATGCCTTTATCATCGTTCCATTGTCTTTAGAGATCCATGTAGTCTAGGACAACATGTCAACATCACACGTACTACCTATTGGAGCTCTAACTGCTCGTCCTGTCCTCTGACTGTTGCCTTCAGGTGACGTGCCTGTCCTGTAAGCACAAGTCCAACACAGTGGAGCCGTTCTGGGATTTGTCTTTGGAGTTTCCAGAGCGATATCACAGCATAGACAAAGGCTCAGGCTCCACGGCTTACCAGCGCAGCTGCACCCTCACCGAGATGCTGTCCAAGTTTACAGAGATGGAGGCTCTTGAAGGCAGCATCTACGCCTGCAACCACTGCAACAGTAAGTACAATTTTGGATACACAGCAACACAAAGACAGCAGGTTGTGGAAACATGGTGGACCTAAGTTCTGGTCTGTTTGTATCCCCCCTACAGCTTCAACTGAAAACTGAAAATGAGTCCTGAATTATCTCAGACTAAAAAAAATGCACCAGGTTTTGATTGTTCAGTCTGATTTAGCCATAATATACACTTTTAGTTTTAAAACATGTCCAAATACAGCTTTGGTGGGATAATAATATATATAATTGCAAATTATAATTAATATAATAATAATAATGGGATGTTCAGTTCAGTTAATTTTATTGTCGCCTGGGGGAAATCAGTCAAGAAAATAGAATTACGTACAGATACAGGTAAGGTACAGTAAAAGACAGCAGTAAACAGTTATAATAAAAGTGAAGGGGGGGGGGGGGGGGGGTAAATCAAACACGACAAAACAACATATAGTAACAATGAAAATTGGGTGTGTAATATAGTAACGAGCAGCCAAAATATATTGCACGAGGATTAAAGTGCTACTTAGGAAAGTGCAAGAGGAGGTACTACATGTTGTTGAACAACATGTAGTACGAAATAAAAGAAACCTGATATCTCTTAGTGCGTCTGGCAGGTGCTCTGAAACGCTGACTAGAGGGTGAGAGCTTTGGAGTGGACGGTTTGGACAATCTACGATGGCGTAAGCCTTCCTATGGACTTGTGAGCTGTTATTTCTGATAGTTTGGGCTGGTTGAGCCCAGGGGATCTTGCTCGCAATTTTGACAAGGCTGTTAAATCTGTTCTGATTAGACACGTTAAGGTTACCAAACCAGGCAATAAAGCAGAAAGTTAAAACAGACTGTATGACACTCCGTCATAACGTCATCATTTCGGAGGAAACATTAAAAGAATACATTTTCCTTCCATTTTAAAAAATGTAGGAAGCAGGAGCGTTGTTGGACCTTTTTAGAGCTGGCAATGACATGAGGTAAACACAATTTATTGTTGACATGGATACCTAGATATTTGTAGTTATCCACTATTTCAATGACCTCACCTTTAACAAAGTGGGGGGGGGGGGGTTAGGAGGTGATTTTCTCAAGTTGATGATCATATCTTTGGTTTTTGATACATTTAAATGGAGAAAGGATTGATCACACCATGTGGCGAAATCATCTCCGAGCGGCCCGTGGTCCTGGTTCTCTCCTTCTACAAGGCTGACGATGATAGGATCATCAGCGTACTTTAAAATGAATCTGTTCTTATGGTTACTAAAACAATCATTGGTATACAAAATAAAATGGGATGTGAGCTGACAGTTTAAATCAAGGGTGGGCAAACTTTCGGCTCAGGGGCCACAATGAGTTTTAACATTTGACGGCCGGGCCCAGGACCTGAAATTCACTGCGGGATTGTGGGTATTGTGTATAATTGAACCGATTATCGCAAATCTAGCACTCATAATGCAGGAAATTCACGCACACACTTCAAACCAGCCAACGTTAGCACTGATTGACACTACAGGAGCGCTGCGTCAGGCGGTCTGACTTAAATGACACACACTACTGAATGAAGTTTGATGGGTTTTTTCTTGCCGATGTTACAAAACACACATGCTGCTCCAGCTGTGCAGCGCCACATCTGGTGTGCTCTGGCTCAGCTGGTCGGCGCTCAGATGGAGGTTAGATCTTCCAACGTTAAACTCTTTTTACACAAAGTGCAGCCAAACAGCAGGTTAAAGAGAGAGGAACAGCAGAGCCCTTTTTTCTTTTCTTTTTTAGCGGCGCCGTCTTTACAGGTGAAGCACAGGCACATGTCGGCCCAACTTTAACACAAGGTTTTCCTGCCTATCGATGGTGATTTTGGCCACCACCTTGGTTACAGCGCCATGGGGGGCAATCAGATGTAGCGTCTTGCACAAACACCCCGTTCCCGTTTGAAAGACAAATGAAGCCCACTATGTGGAAAGACGTTGCCTCCGAGATGTAGAATGTGCTTTATAGAAGAGAAACATGACATGTCCTGTGATGTTGAACTGCTGTGGAGTTCTAGCATCATTTATATCTGAAGCATAAATGTCTATAATATAGATATTTGGGCTCTGGAAGAAATAGAGCGAGGAGACTAGAGAGAGGAGGGAGCCACCAAAACAAAGAGTGTAGACACAGATGCAGCGCCACAAGATGACCACTCAGAGAGAAGGAGAAAGAGACAAGAACAGCATTGTATTAAAGGGACAACAAGGAGTTTTGGAAAAGCGAAGCGTTTTCACACTACATTTATGAGCGTCTGCGTGCACCGTGAAATTCTTTGACCGGCGCAAGACAGACTCATGTTTTCTTTCATCAAGAATTAAAGTCAGAGGTTCAAAGACGATCACATACCGTCGTAGTTCCGACCATAAACGGCGATTCGGCGGCGTTATTCTCATGACTCACCACAAAACCAAAAGTAAGGAAACGCTGGTCGGCTCGCCCAGCATTTCCACCACCACTAATAATAACAAAATAACGATAGAGACATAACACAAGTGTGGGTAGCGTAGATTCATCCACATTAACGCGAGACTTTTTTATAACCAATGAGAAACTCCTCGTTGTCCCTTTAAGTTCAGAGAAAACGGTTTGAAGTTGAAGGAGAGCTAGAGCGAAATGTCATTTCAGGTAATAGGACGTGTAAAACCTGTAGTCCCGTCCCAACAAAGTAACACCCCCCACACCCTCCCATGTCATTTTCCAGAAGTGGGCTCCCCCCCCCCCCCCCCTCCCCTTAAGCCGGGTTCAGGGAGACTGTAACGCTGTGTGTGATAGCCGTCTTTTGCTCAGACACGAAAATTAAAAGGAAGAAAAAATGATAGGACAGTCTGACTGTCTGTCCTTCACAGAGAACGTGGGGGACATTAACAGATGTGTAAATCTCAACGTTTTTTTTCAGCTTTATTTATCACTCATTCACAAAACATAGATAGTAGTGCAGTAATCATAACTGAAAAACAAATAAATGATACCGAAACTAAATAATAGACATATTGCACACATGAAGCACATGTTCACTGGGTGTAAATAATGCGTCAGAGCAGGTTCACATTGTCAGTTTGTCGTTCCCGGTGCTCATAATCGGGCACAACGCTGGAAATGTGTCGGACACGAAATCGTGTCAATACTGGCCTGAAATGGTGTAGTCTGAACCCGGCTTTAGGGGGCGGAATTCCTCCCACTTTTGGAAAATGAATTTCCGGCCCTGGGGCCAGTGTCAGATGGACAGAGAGCGTGTGTGTGACTCATATAAATGACATGTAAAGCCGTTACCTAAAAGTCAAAGAAAACTTAACTTCCCCAGTGCATCGAAGTTTGTGGTCTTCGGTAGCCTGGCCAGATCTCATCTCAATGTAGACTGAGATTCGGTCTGGGAACCACCCGTTCATTTTTTCATAGTTGAGGAATTTGACGAAAGCCCAGAGCTGTTTATTGGGCGCTATGAATGTCTATCAAATGCATCTGTGCGTAGCTTAGCCAATCGTATCAGTCATACCTGATGACGTATGTAGGGCGGCAGAAATCCGATAAGAAAAAAACGATAAATGTTGCTCTTTTTTCAAAATAAACTTGCAGTCTAAACTACTTAAAACACTTTCTAACGCTGCATCAAAAGGTAAAGCGTCTGCCGCCATGTTGGATCGACAAGCTATCAACAAAGTCGCTTTGGTGTGTCGTCATCGTGTTGCTGCCCTCTCCCGTTCTGTGATTGACTCCCTCGTTGAGGGAAAAATTGGTCCATGGTTTGGACGTGCAGAGCGAATAAATTTGAGTTATGTTATTGCTATTTAGACAGTTTTGTACCAACGGGCCACATATGGCCCACGGGCCTTAGTTTGTCCACGCATGATTTAAATCCAGTTTTCAATAACTGGAATGAAGGAGAGTGATTTGTTGGTGACAGTAGGAAGTGATGTCATTACACCCGGAGGAGGGAGGCCATTAAACTGTTTCCTTACTTGTACGACTGTAAGATGACTTGTAAGAAGTGTCTCCTCTCCACTAGACCAGGGGTTCTCAACTAGTCTCACTCTGGGACCCACATTTTCCCATGGTCATTAAGTCGTGACCCACTTTTATAGAATTCAAACCAAGAATTTTTTTAAAACCCTTTAAAAACTCATTTTGTTCATGGCACATGAATGAAACTGAGGAGGACCATGACAACTGCATGTACGGAAGTGAATAAAAAAAATGTCAAACTGCACAAAATGGAGACCAACAAAATGATATATTTGACTTCTAATGCATCTCTGCATTCAGAGCATATTCACAAAAGTGAATAAATATCAAATTGCTCAAAATAAAGACCCACAAAACAAGGTATTTTCACTGCATTCAGGCCACATTAATAAGAAACTGATATCTTTGCATTCAGAGCAAATGGAGCAAATAATAAGAAACTGAGGAGGACCATTACAACTGCATGTGGTCACGTGTCTCGTGTGCCTTTCAATATAAGTTATTTTTCAAAATAAAAGACATGTCCAACATCAGATGTGCAGTGTTTCCCCTAGAAAATTTTGTAGGCCCGGTGGTACCCACGGAAAAACCCTGAACAGACGAGGTGCGTGGGACAGCACACACCCCCCTCTATTAAATATAAAAGGAGGCCCACATCAGGGTTCGACGTTAAGGTTTTTTCCTACTTGCCCTACCGTGCAAGTACTTCTCAAATCTACTTGCCCCATCTAATGCTATTTCACATTATTTTACCAATAGCAGTTACACACCCTCCCCTATCTGAACAGGTGAGCCACCTGTTTAATGCCCGATCACAGTTGAAATCTTGAACTGAAGGGCCTTTCATGGCCAAAAACATTAACCTGGACAACATTTTAACAGATAGCTGGCTCCTCCAATCAGATTTTGTATTCACATGCTGCAGTAGACAGTGGACAATTTAGCTTCAGTATTAATTCAGTATTCTTAAAATCTTTAAAAAAAATTAAGATGAAAATGTTGGCCTTCTGAAAAGTATGTCCATCTATGCTCTCAATACTTGGTTGGGGCTTCTTGACTTGAACTACTGGAAATACCATTCCATGTTATTTTAGTTTATTGAGACGCCCCTGTAAAACTCAAGGATGTGGGACACTGAAACAACAGCGACAGGGCAACAGCACCGTTGAAGCACCGTCTCCACGTGTGTTTATTGACAGCAGGGTTACACGTTAGCTCGTCGGTAAGGTAACTAAACTGTAAGCCTCTGCCCCATGGATGTATTATATTAATTATATTCGTCTGCCCCGAGTCTGAAACAGCGGCGGCGTTAATGAAGCACCGTCAGGCCGCTTTCCGTCACTAAAACACTCGGTGAAATCGCCGATTAAATACGACGACGTACAGCCTATCTCACCTGGTAGAGCACACCCACTGCAGCGACCCAGTTCGATTCCACCTGACACTATGCCATTTTGCTTCTCTTAATATCTGTAATCATGTGACAGCGTCTCTCCCTCCTTTTTAAAAATCTATCTTAAAAATTTAGACCTTGCTACTTTTACTTCTTTTTAAATCGCATTTTAGACTTTGCTGCTCTTATTCTCTGACATAAGTTTGTAACGGGTTGTGCAATATTGTTGTTATTGTGTTATTGTGTATTTTTGTGCATGATGCGTGCTTGTGGTCTTGTGTTGTCTTCTGCTGCTGGTAACATTGTAATTTCCTGCAAAGGATTAATAAAGTATCTTTAATTTAACAGTCCCGTTGCTCCGCGTCAATCCCCCCTCTCACTCTCTCTCCCTCCTCCCCTGTCTCTCTCGCATGACGCGCGTCTGTCGCCCGTGATATTTTTTTTCTTTTTTCCACGGCACCATAGTTTACTTGTTATAAACCTCAACATCCCATAATATGCTCGCACACTTGCATCATTACTAGGCAGCGAAGCAGGTTAACTTGCGTTGCAGAACAGCGCTGCACAGAGCCTCCTAAACAGAAATGATTATTGATTTCTGAATGAATGGATATGTCGCTTATTTTTTGCCATATTAATTTTTTCTGGCCTGGCGGGGGCTGTCGTTGGCCTGGCGGCCTGCCAGGCCTGTACAATAGTAGGGGAAACACTTGATGTGCATTAAATATTATTTACTTTTTTGACCAGCTGTCCGCGACCCATCCAGAACGGGTCCGCGATCCACTTTTGGGTCCCGACCCACCACTTGAGAACCACTGCACTAGAACAAAGCCTCACATCAAGTTTAAGTTGATTATGTTCATTATGTCTTCTAGTATATATTAGTTATATGCCTCACATCAGTAATATGCATTTGAATTGTTGTGTGGATTAACTCAACATGTCTGTGTTTAATGGTTTGCCAGAAAGAAGACGGAAGTCATCCCACAAACCCTTAGTCCTGTCAGAGGCACGTAAGCAGCTTCTGATCTACCGCTTACCTCAGGTTCTACGGTTGCACCTCAAACGCTTCAGGCAAGTTCCTCCACTCACTGCTTTTTTTCCCTCCTGTGTTCACTGAAGTATTGGAACAGGTCTGAAGCACGTTGTTCATTCAGCACAGGAACGTTTCTTTTCATCACGACGCCTCTGAATCCTTGTGACACTAACTCGTATCCCTGTTGTCTGGCAGATGGTCAGGGCGGAACCACAGAGAGAAAATCGGCGTCCATGTGGCCTTTGACCAAGTTCTGAACATCAAACCATACTGCTGCACAGGCTCAGGTCACTCTGTCCACAGAGGAGGCTACACCTACGATCTGTCTGCCGTGGTCATGCATCATGGTAAAGGCTTCGGCTCAGGGCACTACACCGCATACTGCTACAACACAGAAGGAGGTGAGCAAGAGTCCAGACGCTGAGTGCGTGCTGTCCTGGGTATTCCATCAAAGAACATCCAGACTATGGTGTAATCTTGAAGCTTGAATTAGCGAGAACTCCAAACCTAGCCCCGACCCGTTCCATCAAACCAGATCAGCTGGCTCCACTTGACGCTAATTCAAGCCTCACCTGTAAGCCTCACCTGGTCCAAGCCCACACCAGTCGAGTGCCGAAAATATCATAAAATGGCCGAAAGCAAAGGGAACGAACGCAGCGAAGCTTCTCCACAGCTACTAAACGCTGCTTATGGAGATTTATGATGAATATAAGGCCTGTAGAAGAAGAAAAGGAAACGCTGCTCTAGATGGATTGTCTGTTAAAACAGTGATTAAACTATTAAATGACTCTGTATAGTAAAAGCTGTAGCTACTGACACCCTGAGTGAGGGAGGTGGTCAGATGAACGGCCTGCTGGGTAACTTTACACAGCAGCTTGTTAACCACGCCCCCAGTATCCCGACCTACCTACTACTATACAAAAGAAAATAAGAAATAAAGGTGTAAAAGTCCAAAAAGAAACTTTGATCCCCTCATCAAAGGGACAAAGTGAATATAGATAGTGACACATATTAACAATTCATTTAGCCTAAGACCTAAATAAATTCACAAAATGTATTAATTTATTTTAACAAGTGATATTTATCACATTTATCAACTATTTCATATGGTTCATCACATATATTTCAGAATTGACTGTAGAAAATCATATTTACCAAATCCATCGATTCAAGGAGATGAAGTGATAGTGAATAGCAGTTTTAAATGCCTCAGTTTCATTTTATTATTATTTTTAATTAGTTAATTAGTTAATTAACTTCTATCTATCTTTTATTTTTTTAATAGGCTAGTTAACTTTTTAGTTAGTTAGCTAGTTAATAAGTCACCATGGTTACAAGGCTGGCATTCGTGTTAACCACTTTGATGGAACAGAGTTGAGGCTCAGGTTGATGGAACGGGAAGTCGGAGCTTAACTCGAAGTGTCAGGCTTAGCCAGAACCATGTTTCCATGGTTACCGAGGTGGAGCTAATCTTAGCCATGTTGATGGAACTGAACTCTCACTCAAATAAGCCAGACTCGGCCATTTAAGCCAGACTTTGAGCTAAGCGAGCTTGATGGAATACCCCCCTGATGTTCTGCTGCACTTCTAACCTGCTGTGTCTTCTTCCCCTCAGGTTTCTGGGTCCACTGTAATGACTCTGAGATGAAGGTTTGCAGTGTGGAGGAGGTGTGCAACACTCAGGCCTATATTCTCTTCTATACCCAGAGGTCTGCCTAGGCGCCTCTCGCTGTGATGTCGACCTGCACGTGGCAACTTAGGGCTGCATTTATGAAAACGTTCTCTGATGTTTTTCCCAGATATGAATCAAAACAATCACTTTCAAATGATTTCCAAAAGAAAATCACAGAGGGGAGTAGGACATCCACAATCATGAGTCAAGGTGATAATTTTCGTAGCATAATCCAGACAAAAAAAAGGTGGTCCATTGTGTAATTTAACCGTTACAATTGGTGGATATTCATTGATTTTCCCTGATGTAAAATAAAAAAAATCAAGAAATCTAATCTTTTCATAAATGAGGCAATGTGTTTCTCCACCCTGTGGGACCTGTAGATCGGTTTAATGGCCTGAAGACTGTGAGAGCAGGTTTGACTCTGTCCTGCTGAACACCAAGTTGTGTGTCCATGTTTTTCAAAAACACTCCGACTCATGTGTTGAGTCTGAAACAACCAGGCGCTCTCCTGAGACAGCATTTTACATTCAAAAGGCAACATGGATTCTGGAGTTTGGAGCATTTTGTTGCCATCATGTTGACATTGTGCGATTTGTATGTAACTGTACATTTGGTCTCAATGCTTTAAATACTACGGGAGGTCCATGTTTCAACATCGTCGCATAGATCCACTTGAATGAAGAGTCAGAGTGTAGTGGTAGAAGACTTGAGTCCAGACTCTGTGTTGCCTCCTGGTCAGCTTTTTTAATTCTTGTGAAATGTCAGTTTCTGAAAACTTTTAATACTCATCCTGTCATTTGTATTTCACCACTTCCTTTCCTCAATCGTACTTCTGTGACTGGATACTGTGTCTTAGGCTGGAGGCCTTGGTGTGCGCGCTCTCACTGAACAGGAATCATTTTTGTTTTAGTTTGGTTTTGTAGTCATTCAATGTTTCACTTCCACAAAAAGAAGCAAAAAGTTTGAGACACTTGATTGAAGATGAGTGATCGGAAAGCTGCACTTTTGAGGAGGGGCTATTCCTGTTGGTCCTATGGTTGTGATTGTTCCTGTTTTAGCTCCTGTGACTTCTTTAAATGGCAGCTCCCCCTGCGTTAAGAGTTAGACTAGTCTGAGCCCAGGTCACAGACACTGTGCCTGCAGTTTTAAATGCAGGAGATGGAAAACAAGTTCAAGGGCAGACTGCGATACTGAGGAATGTGTTTTTGGGAGACTTGGGGTACCCATTTTGAGTTGAGCACCTGAAAGCAATATATTGTACATCTCGCATCTTGACAGGAAATTGAGATAAAATCAGGAATTCTTCTGCTTGTTATACAATGTTTTTTTCTACTCCGCTGTTTCTATCAAGGTCTTTAGAATTTGCTAGGTAATCAAGAAAAACTTGTGTTTGATACGAGTCAAATGCAAATTACATTTGTGAACTCTGTAAAAGTTGGAACAATCTAATGACAATGAATGTCTTACTTTTTAGCGGTCAGGTGTGGCTATGCCACAGGCTCTGATCCCCTTGAGTTCTGTCTTGTACTGTAAGAATACCTGTCATAAATGTAATGGTCATATGGGCTTTGTCTGACAGTAATTATTAAAAAGACAAAACAAATTTGAATTATTTTTGTGTTGTGTTATTTTTAGATATTTTTATAGGGTATGAAGGGTTATTTTTGACTGAATCAGAATGTCAGAAGGAGACGGAGGAGAGTTGAGGGTAGGAGCATCACTCATTTATACATACATATGCTATGTGTAAAGGTGGAGTCTGAAAAATGTGTTGGCAATCATCTCTTGACACATTTATCATCCTGACAGACAGACAGAGCAAAGTAGAACTGAAATAATCCACAGGATTAGTAGACAGATCCACACTGATCTGAGACCTCCTATTAGTCCTGTTTCTCTAATGTGTTCTTAAAGATTTGAAACCTAGAGTGAATATAATCTGGTCCAGACAAAGACGGCACGGAGGACATGTTAAATGTAAATGATCTCTGTAAATGAGAGCTTTTCTGTCCTCTGATTACACTGATGACATACTACATCTCACCATCATTAGGCTACTTGTGTTGGCCTGATCATTTCTTCATAAACACACTCTTGAGAAAAGATGAACACACTGAAATTTAAAATTTAAAATCGTCCTCATAACCAACAACACACACTTGTTGCTGCACTTTGCAGTTGCAGTTTATTTCAAAACAAAAATTAAAAACAAAAAAGCAGATGATGTGTTTATAATAAATGCATTGTCTGTTGGTTTATTTTGTTAATTTTAGTTGGCTTAGGTGACATTCATCCTAGTACTATATCAATTTGAATAGAAAATGTAAATCAACCCCAGGCTGCACTTTCAGCTGAATTTGGTGCCATTTCAGAATAAAAAATAAATTTGTACGGCCACTAGATGGAGCCAGCGGTGCAGCGTATCAGATATAAACAGCCTTGTCCTCTTTAAAGGACAAACAAAAAAGAATTCTGCATTTGCTCCACAGGCACTACACCGTTATTATATTTTGTGTAGCTACAGATAGTTACGGCTCCCCTGGACCTATTTATTGCATATTTCAGGCTATTACTGCCGTATTTGCAATACACAATGAATGTCCATTTGTGTGATAGCCTATCTATTGTTAAAAACTGGTGTGATGATCCATGTGTTATACAGATTTTCTATGAAAAGATTTCATCCATGAGATGAATTCCATGCATTTACCACGACTCCTGAAACCCTGGAAACGTATATCACAGGAAGGTTTTTTGACGTTCGGAAAAAGGTGCATAGCCCCGCCAGCTTTCAGTTACGGCCAGGCCCACTTTGGTAGCCCCGCCCACTCCACAGTTACAGCCCCGCTCACTATCCTGTTATAGCTCCGCCCACTTCCCGTGCAAGCCCCACCCACTTTTCAACACAACCCCGCCCACTAAACCCGTTATAGCGGCCACTTTCCATTACCCCGCCCACTTTCCGTTATAGCCCCACCCACTTCCACGTTATAACCCCGCCTGCTTTCCGTCATAGTCCCGCCCAATTTACAAAGGGTTAGTAAATAATCCATAATTAGTATTATTGGTAGTAATAGAGGGCACCAAAATAAAGATTTTGCTGAGGGCCACATGGAGGCTTGGGCCGGCCCTGGTTAGCAGCATTAACGTTGTATAATGTCATTTCACTCACAAAACGCTGAACCACAGGTTAGCATTTAGCACTGAAATTAGTTAGCAAAGTTATGTCACTTAAGTCTTTTATAATATGGCGTTAACATGCTAACAATTGCAATTGCATATTACTATTATTATTGTTATATTGGTGCTATTATACACTCTTAACAAGGGTTAAGTTGCCATGAAAAACCTTATTACAATAAATCAATACTTGGAGCAGCAATGACAGGTTTCTTTAATATTGCAGTTATAATGTTTGTAAATTCCTAATTACGGTAACACTATAATAAGTAGGCCTACACACTATTAAGCATTGGTTAAGCATTAAATACTGAATTCATCATTTATAACACATTAATACTCATTAGTATGTAGTTTATAAACACAGTTAAAATGTTTTACTCATCATTGATTAGCAATAACTGCAAGCACACAGAGTATTTATAAACTACATACTAATGAGTATTCATCCGTTATGAATTAAGATTAATGCTTGACTAATTAAGCATTAGTTAAGTGTGTAAAGTTTTACCCTACTTACTGCTTCATAAATAGATTTTGGTCCAAATACATCCAAACTGTCCTTTTCCTCAGTTAGTCAGAGGAGACAACCTGGCAACCTGGGAGTTGGTCTTACTAAAAGCTCCTAGGTATTCTTAGCATCAGTAAACACTTAACCAATTATTAATAAAGTCATTATTTACAACTTTAACATAAGCCGCATTATTAGAAAACAAAACCATTATTCCTCGATCTAAGTTATGTAAGATGTTACTCTCTTGCCCAGTCTGAAATCATTTCAGTTCTAGAGTTCAGTCTGAGTAAAGAATGCTGTAGATACATCTGTGATCAGCCTAGGAATTGAAATTGTTTATTTTTCACATTGTTTAATAAAACAGCAATAATTATTTTTTGCAAACTGGATATAAACCTTGATACAATTTGACATGCCAGGTAGTTTGACACTGTGGATAATAGCAGTAGTACAATAGTGGTCATGAAATAGTATTTATGGACAGAACATATTTTACATTGTTCAGTTGTTATGTGAATTTTAGTAGATATCAGCAATTAAAAAAAACTGTTCCTCCAACTTCAAGAAAAAGACAAAAAGGAAGAAATGCGGCTTCAACAGCAGGGTGTGAAACAAACCAGGAATGACACTGAGAACAACACACTGTACCTGCACTGTATCTCTGACAACAAAATGGCAGTTATAGAAGAAATGTTAACTCATGCCAGCTAAATGTGTGTCAGTGCACACACACGGGGACATGCATGAGCACAGAACATTCATGAAAAATACTTTTCCTTTCAAATATGCTTTAGCTTCAACATGAAGGCTGCAGCAACACATGATCAGCAGTTTATAGTCAGTTGTCTTTGCAATTCATGTATCGTAAGTAGTCGGAGAAGACCATCCAAAGATGTCTTACAAGAAACACAGTTTTTTTGGTGACAGCATTGCAAGTGATGATCGTAATCAACAGCAATAGATTTGTGGCAAGATGAGATGATGTCTTTAGTCTTTCACCTTTAGAAGCACCTCTCAACACACTGTTCGTTGGATCCTGCCCTGTCCTCAAATCAAAGTGCAGTGTTTTGTCCTCAGATGCTCCCACTTTAAACTCAAAGGGAACGAGTGCAGCGGCTCTCATTCTATTTCAGTCTCCGTATCCTTTGGTGGTGGGGACTGAATTGAAACCAGCTGTGCCTCTCTGGTCCCCTCTGGAGTCTGCCACAGGGAGCTCAGCTGGGCAGCAGCCACGTCTCCACAAAGTCCCACTGCTTCCACAGGACGAACAGCAGCAAAGTCAGCAGGACGGTGGCGGCCACGCGGGCTCGGGTCTTCATCAGAGGGGTGATGAAGTTGGCCAAAGTGGAGACGAAGACCAGCAGCACGGCCATCAGCGCCAGGATGACGTTGATGAGCTTCCCCAGCAGAGCGCGAGCGTTGGCGTTCTCCACTCCTTCCAGCTGGACCACCTGCTGCTGCTGCTGCTGCAGCTCCAGCTTGGTGATGCGGGTCAGGCACGACTCTACGGCCTCCTGGAAGCACCCACACACACACACACACAACCAGAGTAACCACACCATCAGATTGAGTTCCTCAATAGATACACTGTTACACACTTAATATAATTCAATAAAATGTAATAAATAATAACGTCATTGGTGACTTTTTTTTTACTCTATTTATTTACTTTTTAAACTTTATCTCTTATCCAGTCAAGAGAATCTAACAATCCAGAGAAATACTTAAAGGGATAGTTCACCCAAAATTCAAATTTCACTCATTATCTACTCACCCTCATGTCAACTAAGAGCTGTGAGAATTTTCAGAGTCCTCCGTTCCTTCTCTGAGTTACGGGGGGGTCCGCGCAGCAGTATTTGGCCATAATGGTTGTCAATGGATACCAACTTTCTTTGTCCAAAAAGACACACCAAAAGACATCCAAATACCTCCATACTGCTCGTCTGTAATGTCCCTCTTGTATTGAAGCCCCGACATGAGAAATTGTTCCGAAAGTATATATTTTAAGCTTGTTTGTAGCGGAAGCTCCCAGTGTCTTGGTTCACTGCTCTTCCTGGTGGAACAATTTCTCATGTTGGGGCTTCAATACAAGAGGGACATTACAGACGAGCAGTATGGAGGTATTTAGATGTTTTTTGGTGTGTCTTTTTGGACGAAGAAAGTTGGTATCCATTGACAACCATTATATGGACAAATACTGCTGCGCGGACCCCCCCGTAACTCAGAGAAGGCACGGAGGACTCTGAAAATTCTCACAGCTCTTAGTCGACATGAGGGTTTTGGCAAATCTGCCCATTGCCATAATCCCTATAGTTTTAGGAGTTAATTTAGGGGTTCGTTACCTTTAATTGTCGGTGCAAGCTGTTTCTTTTTCAAACTCATCAAATGCACAATCCAACACAACAACAACAACTCCAAAAAATCTGTCGTGGACAAGTTGTGACCTGCACATTCATCACACTATGAAATAATAATCTAATGTTATGAGATGAGAGTTGTTTTCAAGGCAAATGCGTAACCAGAACTATATTCCAGACATGGATACTTGGTAGAGTGATTTAAAAAGTGCAAGTAGTTCAGAGTATTTGCTTTGTGTGTCGTAATGTTACATAATTATACGTTATTATCTCATAGCGTAGTGAATGTGCAGGTCACAACTTGTCCACCAGAGAGTTTTGGAGTTGTTGGATTGTGTATTTGATGAGTTTGATGAGGGAAACCGAGAAATACCATTAGCCTCCGTAGCATAAACTGAGCAGTTTGTATCTCTGCCTAGCTGCGGCTTGCACCGACAATTACTGCTATGAATATAGGGATTATGGCAATGGGTGAATTTGCCAAAATGTTGAAATATCCCTTTAAGCCAGGCTGTCAAGGTCTATATATGACTTGATGGCCCTTGTAAACAGCATAAACAATCCTATAGGTACAAAATGTGGGTGTGTACTGGTTATTGGTGGAGTTTGGGTACAATGACACAACAATTGTCATTGTTACAAGTGTAAAAAGATGGTAAACATTGTCTTGGATAAAAGAAACAGCAGACGTTTACCTGGATGTCTCTGGCCCTCTCATATGACTGGTAGGCCACTTTTTCTTCCATACTGGCGAGCTCTTGTTTAAGGTTGGTCATCTCATTCTGGTGCAGTTCTGTTAAGTCATTCAGCTGCTCCTCAAGTCGCTCGTACCTGAGTTTACAGAGCAAAACCAACGTAAGAAGTTTATAAGAATGACAAATGTTGTGCAGGGAATTATGGGAAACTTTGGCTCTTGAATCACGTCAGAAGTCACATATTGCCAGTATAATCCAGGGCTCCAGACTGGCCCTAAAATTTGAGACAGCGCAAGTACATTTTTCTACCTGCGCATGTGCAACTAGTAAATTGGCTGTTTGTTTTTTAACACTGGTGAAACATGGAAGGGGCGACTCAAAGAATCTGCAATCTGCCATTACAGGTGTCAGGCCAATGTGTGTGAGGATCATGAATGAAGAGAAAATGTGAATATTTGCTTTGATTTACGGCAATTTACAGCGCCCTTAAATTTCCTGTTTGCACCCCACACATTATTGTAGCAACACTGCAGTTGAAGTTTATTCTGCATGTCCTGCTGGATTAAATACAGAACACCAAGTGTGTGTATCAATCCACATCTGAAAATAGTTCCAAACCAATGCACCATTGTCTAATGTTTAAAGAACATCAACTAAAACTGAGAGATGGAGCAATGTGTTCTACTCCAACTACAGGTACACTTAAACAGTTTCTGTATCCTGGGGGATACAGACATTTGGCAGGCTGTGGGGGGGGGGGGGGGATGGGGATGCGTTACCCACACTTGTTAATGGCTCCATTTTCGATAAATATATCGTTTTGTCTCTATCGTTATTTTGTTATTATTAGTGGTGGTGGAAATGCTGGGCGAGCCGACCAGCGTTTCTTTTCTTTCGGCTTCATGGCGAGTCATGAGAATAACGCCACCGAATCGTCGTTTATGGTCATAACTACGACGGTATCTGATCGTCTTCGAACCTCTGACTTTAATTCTTGATGAATGAAAACATGAGTTTGTCTTGCGCCGGTCAAAGAATTTCACATTGCGCGCGGAGGCTCATAAATGTAGTGTGAGAATGCTTCACTTTTCCAAAACTCCTCGTTGTCCCTTTAATATCATGAGAAAGTCTTAAGGGGGAATGGGTCAAGTGCCCAGGTCATGTGACTTTATGGCAGCATTCAAAACTAAATTGATACTTTTATGTCAAACTCCAAAATGGCCGCCTACGTGGACAGAGACACTGGACATAAGGAAAGTGTTTTTGTTTTTCTTGTTAATTACATTTTGGGGGGATTTGTTTTTGAAATTATTGTTCTTTAAGGATAATTTTATGTATTCTAGTTGAAAAATAATGAATTACATTAACATAACTTTGATAAACAGGCTTTGAAAGTCTGTATCCTGGGGGATACGTTGTCCAGACAGGGGTATATAAACTGGCATAATCACTCTCAGATATACGTATGTTTGGAAGCCTAAACTCTACAGATAATCAATAATATAAAGGTGTTAAAAGTTGAATATGCAGTATTACTAGAATACCACCATCTATTGAGCAACACAGGCAACAAATAATTAGAAAAGGGAGCGAACAACAGTAAAAGAGGGAGGATGTTCAGGTAATGATTAGAGTAAAAACATGCCAGCTAGCCTGATCCTCCAGTCAGTGCCCCTGACCAAAGGCACTGGCTCATAATCTGGAGTTGGTCCCCGGGCGCTGCACCGTGGCTGCCCACTGCTCCTCAGGGATGGGTTAAATGCAGAGAAAGAATTTCACTGTACTAGCTGTATATGTGACAAATAAAGTACCTTTACCTTTACCTTTCGTATAGTGAATTCTTATGTAAAAGATCCAGTGATAGATACAGCATCTGTCTGCAACAAAACATGATGTGTTGTGGGGTGGTGTTTAACTCAGTGTTGAGGCTATAGTCCTAATTGCAGGCGACCCCGGTTTGAATCCCATGCCGAGCGGTCCTATCCTCCACACACACACTCGCATACACACAGAGCCACAGAGAGTGGCTAATTAATTGCTTATAATATGTTTTAAAAGTTCATAAATGAAATATTTGATAAATTGGTAAATGGCAAATGTATACCCTAAACAGGCAATGTATCTTGGGAGATAGGGCCTACAAACTCTAAAATGAAAAATATAGGTCATATTTTGAAAAAAAAATCATGAAATTGTGTTATTATACCCTAGAAACATTAGAAAATAGCATTTTTTTTATTTTTCCAAAATTTTTTATATGCTTGCCCATTTAACCCGAGGTCATCACTGCTTTACAGCTGGATGGAGAGTGGCTGCCAGTGTCCCAGGGTTTCTACCTTGGGTCCGTGCCTATGTTCCCACAGCCCTATGTTCCCTCTGGACTCTCTCTACCTATCTGGACTCTATCTATCTGGCCTGTCTAGCCTCTACCTGGTCTTTTTACTAAACTTAACCAACTCCTTTCTTCATTGCCTAAACCCAACCAATGGTGGGACCAACGGGCTGTGGGAACATAGGGCCTAATTTTCAGTGACAACAAAAGTTAGAAATGTGGGAACATAGGGCTGAGGGAACATAGGGCTGTGGGAACATAGGAATGACCCCTCTACCTGTATCTCTCTTCTTGCAGGCACTGTGTCATGTAGGAATAGTCACTCTGCAGCTGGCCCTTCATGTCCTCGATGGCGTCCTCCATGTGTGCCTGGCTGGCTTTGATCTCCTGCAGACCTTCAAGTAAGGAGTCCCATGAGCCATGCATGTGATGGTGGTGATGGTGGTGCCCGTCCAGCCTCGGACTCCCCATTGTTGGCCCTAATATTCCCCCTCCTCCCCCGGCTCCACCAGAATTACTGCCTGCTCCAGACCCAGAAGAGGCGCTGGAGCACTCGTCGTCACTGCCGTACTTTGGGCTGGAGACCAGAGTGGCGCTTCCACTGAGCGCACGAGGCGTGGGCGCGTCCTCGGAGTGGCCCCCGACTCCGTCCTCGAGCGTGTCCTTAAGGTGAGCGATGTTATCTGCGCTGCCAAACTTGTTCCTGATAAGGCTGGCGAACTCTCTGGGCTTGGAGACCACAGCTGTGTGAGTGAGGGCAGACACGCCGCCTTTGACTCCTTCAACTACTCCACCTCCAAAACCACTTATCCCAGCACGGACGTTGGCTCCCACATCCTTTAATCCTTGCTGCATATCCCGCAGGACATCCTTAGGCTGCCGGGCCGGTCCATTCTGTAGAGAGGGAAGAGAGATGAGGAAGCAGAGAAGTGGAGGATCTCAAAGGTAGGAGAGAGGTGACTAGGTTTAAGAGACAGAGCGGTAGGAGGATGAGGACAACAGGTCCTGTAGAGAGTTAGGTGAGACACAGGGTGATGCATTGGTTTATACAGGTGTTAGGAGCTGAGAAGCATCAGTCTATATTTGGAAATAATTGTCCTCGCAAATATAGAGCACTTGTATGTGTCAAACACAAGATGATTAAACAGTCACAGTAGCTCATTAAAGGGATAGTTCACCCAAAATTCAAATTTCACTCATTATCTACTCACCCTCATGTCGACTAAGAGCTGTGAGTCCTCCGTCCCTTCTCTGAGTTACGGGGGGGTCCGCGCAGCAATATTTGTCCATATAATGGTTGTAAATGGGGCTCACTTTTCTTCGTCCATAAAGACACACCAAAAAACATCCGAATACCTCCATACTGCTTGTCTGTAATGTCCCTCTTGTATTGAAGCCCCAACATGAGAAATTGTTCCGAAAAAAATTAAATAAGTCTATGTTTTAAGCTTGTTTGTAGTGGAAGCTCCCAGTGTCTCAGTTCACTGCTCTTCCTGTGTCAGGCGGAACAATTTCTCATGTCGGGGCTTCAATACTAGAGGGACATTACAGACGAGCACCATGGAGGAAGGCATGGAGGACTCTGAAAATTCTCACAGCTCTTAAGGGGGACACATAAAGATTTTAGAAATGTCAACCGATTTTTTATCTGAGAGACCCCACACATAAAGATAAAAAATCTGTGATTGAACAGTTTTGATCGTATTGTGTGTGGTGTGCTGCGATATTCCAAACACAGCACACCACACACATTAAGATTTTTCAGAATCTTGACCCTCCGGTCAGAAAACTCAGAAAACGGTCGGCAGCGATACCAGGGGTGTTGTTGTAGCTACTCTTTTGGGTCTATTTCCGGAATGGACAATAAGAGCGTCAATTTTGTTTTTAATGAAAGCGGGACACTTCAGCCTTTACAACGATCCCATCTGTGTGTGTCTGTGTGTCTGTGGCTCTGGACGCCGAGCAGTCAAGCGGCTGTCCAATAGGGACTCGTGCGCTGTCACATGACGACTGTTGCCGGCTACGAGCGCTACCGTCTTTGCTATCGGCTATCAGGAAACCTCCCGTGTATGCGTGAATGTCTGTGTGAACCTCATGTAATGCCAGGGCTGCACCGTGGCTCTCTGTGAGGTTGCCGGTGTTGTGCGGAGCAGCATGCAGAGCTCGGCAAGCAGGTGCTTCTCCGCACAACACCGGCTTTCCACACACAAGATGACTTTTGATTGAAACGGCCACGGTTGTCGGGCCGACAATCATAATTTTGAACATGTTTAATACTTACGATTATCGGTGCCGAACGTTTTCCGAGCCGATTGTCGGGGGAATTTTGACTCTTAACACACCACACACTACAAGAGAATCTTATAAAATAATCTTAAGAGCTTAAGATAATCGGGCGATGTCTGTCCGTGGTCGGAAGGGGGAAAATCGGGGCAAAATCAGCCCGATTATCTTTATGTGTGTGTGGCAGGCTTAAGTCGACATGAGGGTGAGTAGATTATGAGTGAAATTTGAATTTTGGGTGAACTATCCCTTTAACTACACACTTTCTCACTTACTTGTTCTATCTCCTTTAGCTTCTTATGATAGTGCTCTAGTTTCTTGTGCAAGTGTGCGATGGTCTGTGCTGACTTCTGATTCTTCTTCTCAAAGACCTGCTTGATCCTGGACGCCTGCTGTTTGTCAGCGTTGTGGGCCAACTTCAGGTACTCTGCAACGTTGTCGTCTCGGGCCTCCTGCTCCACGCGGATCTGCTCGGTGACCTTCAGGATCTTCTGCTGCAGGTGCTCCAGAGCTGCTCGCGTGCGCTGTGGCTCCCCGGCCGTCGAACCCTCAGCTCCCCCAGCCATGACCCCAGACGCTGCCCCCGCTCCCTCCACGCTAATGTTACTGTCAGAACCTCCATGGTTGGTGGTGGAGGGTATGCATAGAGTTGCCACCTCACTCTTGTCCAGCTGAAGGGAGAAGAGAGGACAGGGAGCAGTCACCAAATGTGGAAAAAGCAACATGATTTTTCTCAAATAGAACGTGCATTATCTGTACTGAAGACGTGCACACAGACGGAGCTGTATGGAACTGAAAACAAGTGGAGTGGGATGTTATCAATGATGCCAGAACAGGCAAACTCCTCTGTAATAACTAACTTTCCAGAAATTGTACTATGTATAGAACAGGCTGTAAACTAAAGAGTTATTATTTAATACCGTAATCATATCCCTGGAGTTTCCTGATAGGACCTACATAACTTGAACTAATACTGCACAGAAGTGCTGTTGCAATTTATTTGTTTCCACTCACTTTTGGACACAAAAATGTGACATTTTCCAATAGATGAATATTCAGTTCAATATATAAGTTTCCGTTATCAACCAAACATTTACTTTGATGATAGGTGGAGCTTCTTCTTTCAAAGGAATGGATAAAACTGTCTGATGATGATAACAAATCAAAAATCACTGTGTACATAAAAAGACCATATGATATGAGAGATGTTGCAGTCACTTGTACCAGTTACAGATGAGGTGGTGGCATCAGAGAGTAGGCTACACACAAAGGCCACCATGCATTAATTAGATTATAGATAATTAGTGCACAGATGCAGGAACTCAGCTTCATTATGCAGCACCTCTCCTATGAAGATTCATTATGGGGAGTAAAAGTGAAAACAAGCTGCATGATGCATTAAAGGGATAGTTCACCCAAAAATCAAATTTTACTCATTATCTACTCACCCTCATGTCAACTAAGAGCTGTGAGAATTTTCAGAGTCCTCCGTTCCTTCTCTGAGTTACGGGGGGGTCCGCGCAGCAGTATTTGTCTATATAATGGTTGTCAATGGATACCAACTTTCTTCGTCCAAAAAGACACACCAAAAAACATCCAAATACCTCCATACTGCTCGTCTGTAATGTCCCTCTTGTATTGAAGCCCCAACATGAGAAATTGTTCCGAAAAAAAATAAAATAAGTCTATATTTTAAGCTTGTTTGTAGCGGAAGCTCCCAGTGTCTCAGTTCACTGCTCTTCCACTAACCGGTGGAACAATTTCTCATGTTAGGGCTTCAATACAAGAGGGACATTACAGACGAGCAGTATGGAGGTATTTGGATGTTTTTTGGTGTGTCTCTTTGGACGAAGAAAGTTGGTATCCATTCACAACCATTATATGGACAAATACTGCTGCACGGACCCCCCTGTAACTCAGAGAAGGCACGGAGGACTCTGAAAATTCTCACAGCTCTTAGTCGACATGAGGGTGGGTAGATAATGAGTGAAATTTGAATTTTGAACTATCCCTTTAATTAGATTATAGATAATTAGTCTACTTCCAACCCAGCACACATGCAGGAACTCAGCTTCATTATGCAGCACCTCTCCTATGAATTCATTATGGGGAGTAAAAGTGAAAACAAGCTGCATCATGCATTAAGACAATGGTGGTGTGTAGCAATGAGACAGTTATGATGAGGAAATGTTGGCCTCTGTCTGACTCTGGCATCAACCTGTATGTATCTACCTTTTGTCTTATGGCACACTGTTGTGATCATTGATCCGCGGTGGGGATTCCCTGTCGGTGCTGTGTGTGTCTGCGTGGCCCGGCAGATGGCGGGGCTGTTAATGACCCTCTGCCTGACGTCAAAACACTGTAATCAGAACCTGCAAACACGAGCTCAGGCGACCACATGACACCGAACATCTCACTGCGCTGCTCTCATTTCTCTGGACGGGACAGGGGGGCGCGGATTGATTTGTGTTTTTATTTGCGTGACAGTGTGAAATGAGCACAAGCTCCCTGTCCTATAATAAATCATCCAGAGCGAAGCGAAGCGAGGCAGGCGGTGTGGGTGCGTGCGTGCATGCGC
The DNA here is from genome assembly GCF_045865225.1 of Trachurus japonicus. Lineage (NCBI taxonomy): Eukaryota > Metazoa > Chordata > Actinopteri > Carangiformes > Carangidae > Trachurus > Trachurus japonicus. The sequence continues at coordinate 27,425,429 of NC_140911.1, read as the reverse complement.
GCGCATTTAGTATGTTACAATCACATTGTAACGGCAAGGAAAATCAGATGAGTGCTGCAGTCCCCGGTGGTTAATCATGATTTCCTGATCCTCTCAGAGAAAGTGGGCTGATTCAGGAGGAGGGGGTGCACGGTCCACACACACACACACACACACACACACACACACACACACACACACACACACACACACACACACACACACACACACAGGCTACCTACGATACAACAAAAACAACACAGCGATGGCTGCGCTGATGCTCCGCTCTATTACCGTGTTATTTCGCTGCAAAGTTCACAGCTCCTGGAGGCTGGGAGGAGAGATGTGAGGTGGTGAGGATGAGGATGAGGAGGATGGATATGGCAGATGTCTGTGGCGTTAAAAAAAAAAAAAAAAAAAAAGCCCAAAGAGGACAAGTGTGTCTTCTCCACTCGGCAGGAGACACACTGTGCACACCAGACACAAGCCGATGGATGTCACGAACACATGAGGATGAAACACAAGCAGCACAGCGAAAAATTAAATCAGAAACGTTACCATACTGCTTTAATCCAATTTTTGCAGTGCCATTGCAAGTCTGTGTTCGAGGCCCATCTTCCTCCTCCTCCCTCCTCCTCCCTCCTCCTCCTCCTCCACCTCCTCCCCCTGTGCTCGCCAAGGAGGAGACTCCCTCCTCAAATAGGCTAGCTCTCCTCTCCCCCCAGCCGTCGTCTGGCTGACTGACTATCACCTCTCTGCTCCCTAATTCTCCATTGTTAATGCCATTGATATCTGCAGCCTCCCACTCCCTCTCCCTCTCCCTCCCTCTAACGCTCTGATCCCTCTCTCTCTCTCTCTCTCTCTCTCTCTCTCTCTCTCTCTCTCTCTCCTTTGTGTCATATGCTCCCCCGCCTCCCTCCGTTGCTCTCTCTCTCAGTCAGTCTAAATGCAAATACTGCCCTATAATGGATGGGAGCTGAGGGACAGATGATGGAGTGAAATGGTGGTGGGGTGGTGTGTGTGTGTGTGTGTGTGTGTGTGTGTGTGTGTGTGTGTGTGTGTGTGTGTGTGTGTGTGTGGTGGGTAGGGGAGGGGGGGGGCAGATGAGCGCAGGCGTACAGGTGCCAACCTCCATGCTGCAGAGGAGAGAGAGCCACTGTGCACTACATGCATGGACCTCAACTTCCACCAAGTGCTGGTGTCACTACTAACATCTTTAAAATAAACCAGTCATACTTTTCAGTAGGTAAGTAGGAGCAACACGTCCTCCTCCATGGGCAGGCTGTTGGGGAAATCTGATGGAGGGAAAAGTGTTGCTTCATAAAATGCAAAACACTCTTTAAAGTGAAAGAACTTCCCCTGCACACAAATGACTGTTGCATATCCTTAATGGAATCCATTATGGTACTGATGATTAAAACTGATGCAGCTGTGTGATAAAAAGCATTGCACTGTTGGGAGTTTGTTCATATAGAGTCTAGACTTAAAGCAGAAGTAAGCGATCCGGTGGTTTTGGCTAACTTCCTGTCAGCAGTCCCCGCCCTCGTCCCTACATTCACACGCATCCCTTGGCTGCACACACAGAGAGGACCGCCCCTTTATGCCGTTCTCTCTCCTCATTGGATAAAGGTTGTAGGATACAAGCAAAGTTTTCTCCTGGGCTTACAGCAGAGCAGAGTGACTGACAGACCCGTGTTTCAGACCAAACACTCTATAGAAGTGATTGCTGTCGGAAGATATAGCCTAACTATTTAAGACATATATTAACACAAATATTTCGCTTACTTCTGCTTTAATTGTAACGGACCTGATATGTTTTGTATCTAGAATTTAAATCTGCTGCAAGTCTCTAACTGAAGCTGTCATACATTTCATGAGTCATGACCACATCGGTGGTCTTTGAATAATGATTTAGCATCAAACAGAAACATTGCTACAGAAAGTCTCCAAAGGACAGACTTGTGTAAATGAACTTACATTTGACCACTGCTGAGGAACAGCTTAGAGCTCAGAGAACTAATATGATACCACTAAAGAAAGTGTAACAACTTCCCTCTGCTGATGGTTCTGATAGCTGGTGACCGTTTAACAACACAGTCGGGGTCACATCAACATACATGTGACACATTTACACAGTAACTTTTGAATTGAAAGAAGACACAGTAAAGATATTCACCAAAAAAACTTCTTTTGAATATTTTATTGAAACTTGGAATTCTCATAACAATTCAAACAAAAACTAAATTATGCATATTATCTCACAATAAATAAAAAAGGATAGATTTTTTTTCATTTCTAGCTTTTAACATAAAACAATATGCAAGACCTGTGCACAAGCATTTATAACAGAAGTGCATTCATTGTTTGGGGTAATGCTGTTACGTATTTGCTTCACTTTGTTTTAGAGGCAAACATTTCAAAGCTGTCAGTTCATACAGATTAGCATTACAGTGAGCTTGTTTGACACCCATTCAGATTACCCTTAGCAGCAGGATTGCCAACATAGACATACATTAAGTGTTGTGGAAAAAAAAAACATAACACATGGTCTGTTAAATTGCACTATCTGTCCAAATAGAAAAGAATAAAGCACATAGCTTTAGCTTAGTAAATAACACATTTGCTTCTGAGAACACTGTCTTCGGATTGTCCTTTATGGTGCTTCAAATATGAAAACAAATACCATGACGGCACTTGATACCGGGTGTTGTGGATAAACCACCTATCAGATGACTGTGCAATACTGCAGTGTTTTTTTTTTCTGGTTCATGCTACTTAACTGTGATGTATTAAAACTCTATTGATAAATATATGATATATATCTGAATAAACCTACTTAGAAGTGTTTTTAAGTGTTTTAAAGACATGGTGCTACAGTCCTAACCTACATAATCTGGTGCTGTACACATGTCAGAGTCTAATCAGGGCACTTGTGGTGGTCTACTTTAAAAAAAAAAAAATCATTCAACATACAGTGGATGGAAGAGGACATGATGGCACTTCTGTCACTTAGGATCAAAGCAAAGCAACTGCATGTACAGGATATCTGTACTCTTCAAGTGTTTTCCTGTGAGTACATGTTGGTAGAAAAAACATGATTGTACAGCTGGATATATAACGCATAATACACTTTGGACAAGTGCTTATTGATAATAAAAAAAACACTCCTTGCCCACATGACACACATAAAGAAAGAACATCGTAGAAAAAAAAAACATTAGTGGATTTGAATAAAGGAGCCAAAGGGCTTCATCCATTCTCTACCATTTTAACCATTCTGCAGCTTAGCTCCAGACACGCCTTAATATCATTAAAAGACAGGGTGATGTTAACCCACATAACATCTGTTTCAAGTGTATACAGTAATAAAAAATATCCTCATTCATCACATCTCTGTTTGAGTTTCTACAGTACAGAGAAGTGACTACATTTTCAGCACTATGGAATGTACGGTAGGAAACGTCACTCAACACTTTGGCATCCCCTTTATCCAAATGAGTATAAATCCACTGATTTGAGAGATTATCGTTAATCTTCTCTGCTCAAATGTCTCCTTCTTACCACTGGGAAACACACCAACCCTCTCAGAGTGAATACAGTACCCTAATTTCTCTTGTAGTAATCGTGCGTAGTTGAAGTCCCTTCTGTTTTCAGATGAGTCACCGGGTACAGGACCTGCTGGTGAGCGACTGTGCAGAGTCTGTGCAGAGTGGATTATTCCTGAGTGTAGTGTTGTCTGTGTTGTCTTGGAATATTGGCACATTTGCAGTAATCTGGACCAAAAAATTCACTCCCCGGATTTGCGTGGCATCCCAACCACTCTTCTTTTAGCCTGATAGAAATCTGTTGGGATAAAGACCAGTGAAGTCAGCTCATGCACATTACAACCACCAGAAATGACAATGCACAATCCACAATGACTGTTCAAACATCTACCTGTAATGTTTGTCTGTTTCCTCTTCGCTGCTCCGTTCTCTCTTTTCACCGGTGTTTTTTCCAGGTTTTTCAGATTGCGAAAACATCTCTCTGGTGTAGCTGGGATGTTCTCCTTCTCCCTCCGTGGTGGCTCCACCCTGCCTCTTTTGGGGCTAACCTTTGCCACTGCACGCCTCTGACCCACACCGAGCATACAGGGTCTGTAGAGCAGTGGCACCTTGGTACCTGGGATGCCCTCCCACTGGAAGTCGCTGTTCTCCAGCGGCTTGTCTGAGATGAAGTCGTAGCCCCAGCGCTGTGTCGCTTCCTCCAGCTCTTTCTGCAGGGCGGCCTGGTACTCCACCTGCAGAAGCTCTCGGTCCACCGGGCCGAACAGGTTTCGTCGAGTGGGGCCGTTCCCAAGGGAACTCAGGATCCGCTTGTTAGTAGCCATCATTCCACACTGGAGGAAACAGAGAAAAAGCATTGGGTTAGTCAACAGTTTGTCTGGCAATATCCACTGTCCTTAGACCCTCACATCCACTGAGGAAAAACTCCTAAGAAGAAACAAGAGAAACCAGGAGGGATCCCTCCTGAGTCAGTAATTGAATAAATTCCCTGTTAGATTTCTGTCACTACCTGAAAGATCACTGAATCCTGACACCATCCAAATATTTTTAAAGTAGAAATTTTGTCTCACCATGGTTCTACCCAGTTTGAGCTTCCTCAGTACTGAGCATCTGGTGTGACTGCGAAGCTCTTTATAAGAGGGCAGATGGCAGTCAGTGACTCATTGGGCCCTCTGATGTTAACCAGTGGTACATGCCCAGACATAATCTCAGACAGACATGTAAGGACAAGTCCTTAGCTGAGTAATCTCTGACTGTAAGTACAGAGAGTCGACACTAGGTGGCAGTGTCACACCGTCTGTGGGGAGTCGGCTCAACTCACCAACACCACACATCAAGAATATTCATATTCCATTATTCAAAATGTGAAATGTTAGATTTGTGATGACCAGATCAATACTTTTTAACATTAATACATGTGTACAGCACTTCTAGACGAAGACCAGCTCTGTGTCAGGAAAGTATTAATAAATGAGTAATAACAGAGGTCCAGGAAGGGCTGGGCAGCGTTCCCAGGATTCCACTTTTGAGAGAACAATAAACAGAAACACGTCCCATCCCACCCTCATTATCCAACATGAGCACTGTAGGAGAGGAGAGGCCACGTTTGATTAGAGTAGTAACACAAAGGACACTGATGGCTGCTGATGCTGATGAAGTTGTGTCACAGCACAGAGACGTCTCCTGTTCTGAGAGGATGACAGGTTCAGTGGAGCAACTTTTGTCAATAATCTGTTTAAATACATGTAGCCTAGTCTACGTTACAATATTAATGGTTGACCAATCACACTCACACTGAAGGCTGATATAATGTCTGTCTCAGGAAAGTCTAGACTCTAGTGTCCAAAATGTGTGTTCTTCACCAGAACCATTAATGTTCAACTAATTCATAAAAATGTATAAGTCCACCAGCTCCTGCTGCATCAGCTGACTTGGCCACAGTTCCAGCAGAGCGCACAAGACTGACATCATGTAGCTACTGAGGCGTTTTCCAGGAAATAACTACAGCCCATTCATTCTTTGCTCTTGGTTAGTTCAACTTTTTTTTTAGAGTTCCTGTCTGACTAAAGGTTACACCCACATGTAAAATTACCAACATCATCCCGTGGTCCTATCAGATGTAGCCTACTGTAATACTGAATTCAAATGGTGGCCTTAGGGTAATATAAGCCTAAGTCTTATAATAATAATAATAAAAATCACATTCAAATTCATTAATACCACCACCACTGGATATGGCTGAGTTTCTTTTTCTTTTTCATTCTCTTTTGCTTTGTTTTGTTATTTTCTCCTTTGACCCTCTGTGTTGCATTACTGAGTGATTATTATTAGGCTATCTAGGCTATATAATATAATATTATAAAATATAATACAGATTTTGAATGGACACTACACATCTAAGTGTGACTTGACTTTCAAGACACCTGCACAGAATGAATGGATAATGATGATTAGTCATGAGCGGAACTTTTCCCCTCCCTCTCCCGCGTCCCACCAACGGGATAGGACGTCAGAGAGGAGCAGAGGGGGGGCGGAGCCGGGAGGAGGATTCAAGACTGTGGCGGGAGAAGGAACCGTGGTGCATGTGCCGGCTGAGACCCTCCCAGTTACTACAGCGCTCCACGTGAGGCTGAGACTCATGTCGGCCAGTCAAACTGGGCTGTCACTGTCTGGAGCCCCTGGCCGACCTCCCTCAACAACACACACACAGGCGCGCGCGCGCACACACACACACACACACACACACACACACACACACACACACACACACACACACACACACACACACACACACACACACGCACACACACTAAACTAACTCCGATAACAATCGTTGGGAAGTTTAGAAGAGAAGCAGTGAAGCCAAGAGTTTGAAATGTGTAGCTATATAAATAAATCTGATCTATTCTAGGTTAGGTGGTTAATGGAAGTTATTCATCCTGTAAAAGTGCCATCTATAAGACTGGAAAATATAAAACCAGGATCGACCTTTGAGGATCTATGAGACTGTAGTGGATTAGGCTATATTACATGGGAACAGGTAGCTGTGTAGTGTTATTAACTAACAAAAACAGAAAGAGAAATCCAACACATCAAATAGTGAAAAAACATTGAGTTGAACCATCTGAGTGGTTTTACTTACATTAGATTTAGACCTCAGTGCAGTCAGTCCTGGTTCCAGCCTGGTAGAGTCTTGATCTGCCTCCGTCCGTGTTGTTTTTCACTTCAAGTTTCACAGCAGCACCGTTGAGACCAAACCCCGAGGCTGACTTAACTCTAAAGCTCTGATAAATAACAGTAGGACTGCAGCACTGACACAACTCCTTCTCAACTTCTCAAGGATTCTCTCAGACATGCACACGGGCTAAACTTTTATCACCTCCGGTGGGCGGAGGAGCAGCGCTCCCGTGCAGGGGCGGGGCCTGCTGATACACACGTGGAATTGGCTCGGTAAACACACGAGCACACGTGAAGACTTGGCTCTGCTCTGTAGTAGTGTGAGAGGAAATTCCAAGCGAGGACGGCCCAGCACGGCACGGTACCCCTCTCTGCCTCTCAGTGCGCATGACAGAAGACTACACACACACACACACACACACACACACACACACACACACACACACACACACACACACACACACACACACACACACACACACACACACACAACCATCAGAGCACTCACCATTCCAGTTAAAGCGAGGAAGGACAAAGTGGAGGAAAGGGCTGTAGCCTACTGTTTGTGCACATTTGAGGTTGTCTGATTTGTTTATTACAGTGTCATGCACATTCAAAGATGGTTGGTTTGTCCAAAAGGAGGGGTGCTCTTGCGCTTCAGCCGGCAGGGGTGGACTGGGACAAAAATTTGGCCCTGGACTTTTTGGTCCAGACCGGCCCACTATCTGCGCGCGGATATTTTGCCAACTAGCACCGTTGATGTACATACAAACACACAAGCTCTTAATAACACCACTACTAAACGATATACAATATACAACAAAGTAGAGGAATAGTGTGGAATAAGTTAAGTATGGACAAGATTACATGCACATAATGAGTCTGCATGCAATCAGAACTTTGGCTAGTTGGCTAAAGTATGGAAAACAATAGTACAATGATCTGAAAAATGGACAAACACTAATTTTATCTTAGAAAGACAGTACAGCTCAACATAATGTATAGACAATGAAGCATGACAAGAAATACTGTATGCAGAATGATGTTTTACTGTAACAGTAGTTAATCAGTGTTTTATTAATTTTAACTGTATAATGTTAAACTGTTGAAAGGACAATAAACCATAAACACTGACTGAAAAAAATATGGAAAGCATACATATTTGTTAAGTTGTTAGCTCAATGTCCTTCATGACCAAATTTGAGTGAGGGCACTTTAATAAAAAGCAACTAATCAATTAATGAGGATAGTATGTGAATATTGTTTTCCAATACTTTAGATAACTAGATTTAGCTGTAACACACCACACCATCAGAGTTATTAGCTATAGCTATTTATTATGTCAAGTAAAGTTCATAGCAACCGTTCTGGACCATTTACAGTATTTTAATGAATGTTTATCCACACCATTCTGGAAAGCACATACCTGCTTAACAAGGTATCACTACCTCCTTCACATGGTGGAGAGTCTTCCTCAACACTTATTTTTCAACCTCCTCCTGCACCGTAAGGGCACTGGTAATGGGAGCCTCACTCTCTTCAGACTCACGTGAAGGACCTGCTGCTGAAGCTGCAGCATCGGTGCTTCTAGCCCTGGCCAGGCCAGGCGGCCCCTGATCTGCGTAATTGTTGTAGCCTACTTTCAGCAGTCTGTGCTGCTAGTTTTCTTTTTCTGTTACTTTCCTCCATTTTTCCGCGCCGCCTTTGCGTTTGTTTACTTTTCTTTTCCGTTTTTGTGCGCTGGTGTGTTTTTTTCTCTCTCTCGCTCTCTCTCTCTCTCATCATGACTCCTCATCATTAAAAGTGATTGGACGAGGGGGGGGTCTAGAACATGCGTGGGTGGGACTCCTGGGCCTCTGTAGCCTCTCATAGGGCCATTGGGCCAGGTAGACAAGCCATTAGGCCAATCGTCACCTCTCTGCTGTGTCTGCAGCTGAGCACTGTGGGCCGAGCCGATGCATGTCTCTCTCCCTGGGCCGGGAGAGTTACATTAGGCAAGGCATGGCGAAAAAAAAAGTTTAATAAATAAATAAATAAAAAACGGCCGCCTATCGGCCCATTAGTGACCGGCCCACCGGGAAAACTCCCGGTACTCCCTATGGCCAATCCGCCCCTGTCAGCCGGTGAATCGGTGCTCTCAGACAGGACCGGTAATAGAAAGGTGCAATTGGGTCACTTCAACGAGGACTAAAAAAGAAGTTTAATAAAGGTGCACCTTTATTAAACTTGTGCATTATATCGAGTGCTCCAGTTGTTTCTTTTGGGTGTAGTCCATGGTTGGTTTGTATTTGTATAGTTTAGTGTCTTGTAAGCCCGTGTGGGCTGGGTACAATACTGTGCATGACACTGCGATAAACTTCTCATGTTTGGATCCATATGCAACGAGCACACAGGCAAATTTGCCCAAATATATAATAGTAAGTTGTATCCTTAGGTAGGAAGTGTTTTCTGTCTTGATGTCCAATTGATGAAAAACCAACTCATGTCACATCCTACGTTTACATGACACTTGAAAAAACCGAATTATTGCCTTAATCCGACTATAACTGGAGAACTGAAGTGCATGTAAACACCTGAGTCCGACTGGAATCGGAGAGAACTAAGACACCCAGATAATGCGATTGGAATTCGATTTTCTCCGTCATGTATACACCTTAGTCGGAGTATAACTGGACAATTCATGTGCGCATGCTCCACAACCGTAGAGACGGCACCAGGTCGAGCAGAACCCGACAAAGTAAAGAAAAAACCCAACAACAGCGCTGATTCAATGAATTTCACACAGCGCAACCAGCAAGAGTGTTTTATTAAAAAAAAAAAGAGAGAGAGAGGGGGGGCGGGGGGGGCGTATCCTATTCTCAGCGCGCATCCAGCCCAGACTGGCGCGTCTGGTCGGGAACTGCAGTTGAGAATTTATTATTAAGCACTAAGTTGTTTATATTCAGTTTTTTACGAGGTGACAGAAACGTCCATGTTCATCCTCAACAATATCAAGATCACACAAAACACACAGAAGCTTCATGCCTTATACCAGCCTGCTTCAATCACCACCAGCAACAGCAGATCTCAACTGTGCACACAGCGACTGACCCCTCCCTAAGTTTAATGCTCATTATGGATCTGTGTAGTGATCCCCTTCATTTGAACATAGATTCTAAGTTTGGGCTCACTCTAAATCTCCTCCTTCTGCTGTTTCCGAGATGACAAATAAATAACTGTATCTATTACATTTATTACACACAAATTATTACTTGAAATATGATAGAACTCAGAAAGAGAAAATACTGCAGAGACATCTCTTGACCAGGGAAAATTCGGGGCTTTATCCCATTTTAAAGGACAATTCAAGGCAAATTCAACCTGTGGCTCTAGTTTCCTAATATTTTAGGTCTAAAAGAATGATTCTGAAGATTTCCGTTTTAAAGCAGAAGTAAGCAGAATATTTGTGTTAATATAAGTCTTAAATAGTTATATCTTCCGACAGCAATCACTTACATAGAGTGTTTGGTCTGAAACACAGGTCTGTCAGTCACTCTGCTCTGCTGTAAGCCGAGGAGAAAACTTTCCTTGTATCCTACAACCTTTATCCAATGAGGAGAGAGAATGGCATAAAGGGGCAGTCCTCTCTGTGTGTGCAGCCAAGGGATGCGCGTGCATGTGGTGTAGGGACGAGGGTGGGGACTGCTAACTTCATCGGCTGACAGAAAGTTAGCCAAAACGACCGGATCGCTTACTTCTGCTTTAATGTCTCGTGTTCTGTAGGCTAGTAGTTGTGTCTGTCCCTGCATCGCCACGGCAGCATATAATGAGAGCAGATCGATCTTTTGCCATTTCACGTCGACCATGTGTGACCACCCAAAAATATCGAATTTCGGATCAGGCCGGACGTCCGCGCAAAAGTAGACGCGTTTTCACATTTGGGAAAGGGGCGAAATTGAGGCATGAAGTCGGAGAAGAATAATAATAATAAACAGCGCGATTTTAAGTTTAGGCTGTTAACATCCTACAAAACCACTTTTTTTTTTTTTAAACTCACAGACAACGTTAGATGGCTTCAAACATACACCAAGAAAGGTGACAAGTTTGTAAACGGAGCTTAATACAAAGTCCCTCGAGAGTCAAGTACAGGCTCAGTATGTTTACAGGTAGAAGAAACAACATCCAGACTCTCACTGCTACCAGGACGTTGTGGCTCTGAATTGATATTCCTTTGTTGATAAAAAACAAACGGGAGCTTCAGACGACCTGTAAACATAGTTAGCCGTCAACTCTCACACGAGACTTCGCAAGTTTGTGTGACTTTGTATAGGAGCTCCGTTTACAAACATGTCAGATTTCATTAAGTGAACGAACTCTTTTTTTATATAATGTCTTTGTAAGTAGCCTAAACCCAAATAGTCATCACAAAACATAGATATTACAATCATGGAAATCAGATTAGCAAGAAGATTAAGCAGAACAAGAATAGTCCAGAGCTTGTTTTATAGCTCAAACTCAAACTGTGAATACAAACTCTAAGCAGACAATATAGGCTATAACCCCAAGCTGCACCTTTTTAACCCAAATATCATGTGGGAATGTCCTCTGGTAGTATCTTTTTGTGTTGAACCTGGCCAGTCAAATCATTACCTCAGTACCTCTCAAAGCAGTGTGTTGCAGTGAGTTATGTTTACTGAATATTTACCCGGACAACTTTGTGACCTCCAAAAACCAAAAATCCTTAATCAATATTTGTTATTCTGGAAGGTAAAAGATGTATAGACTGTTCATGGAAAGTTTTCTGTAATTTCCTTGAGAAAAATTATGTTGAAGTAGATGGCTGGAATGATGAGCTGAACCGAAGATTTATTTATCTTTTCATTTTATCTTGATTTATTATATATACACATATACATTTAAACTTTTATGTAGATGTGTGTATCCATCCATCTTCTTCCGCTTATCTGTGGCAGGTTGCGGGGGCAGCAGTCTAAGCAGGGACTGAATATACTGCACTACTTTAGGGCTCTACATTCAATTTTATTTACGGTATTATTATTTATTAAGTTATATAACATGGTAAGGGTACACAGCAAAGATACTTCACTACTCTAAACGGTCCTTGGTTAGGGTTAGAGGTCAGGGGCGCATTGCATTGTGGGATACAGTACAATCTAGACTGGTCAGATGCACACTGGAGATATTTTCAGAATCAGTACGACATCTTGCTTTTGTTTGCATACTGCATTGGGTACGACACTACGTTTGGCAAAATCAGTATGCTATACTAGCAGTAAAGTATGCGGTTTCAAATACAGCCAAAGTGTCACAGCATCAGCTGCACTGCAGTGAAAAGTTCATGCTGGATGACTGCAGTTACCCTGACAGCCGCAACGGCCATTGTATCACTACTGAGTCTTATTTCTTGATCCTGCCCCAAGTTCCTTTAAGTGATTAAAGGTCATTTGTCACTTCAAATTATCTTGATCTCTGTGATCTCAAGGTCTCAGCCCTGATCACACATACACAGATAAGACGCAAAACAAGCATCCAGCGTTTATAAACCAGTTTGAGAAGTTTTGGCGAGATAAGTTGAATGAGTTCCGAATTATTTTATAAATTCTTGGATTCAGCAAACAGATAAAGATGCTCACACGGCCATCTTCAACAGGCATAGGTACTTAAAGTATTTACATTCTGTACTTAAAGCAGAAGTAAGTGATATATTTGTGTTAATATAAGTCTTAAATAGTTATATCTTCCGACAGCAATCACTTACATAGAGTGTTTGGACCGAAACACGGGTCTCTCAGTCACTCTGCTCTGCTCTGAGCCGAGGAGAAAACATTTCTTGTATCCTACAGTTTTTATCCAATGAGGAGAGAGAACAGCATGCAGGGCTGTGTGTGCAGCCAAGGGACGCCGTGAATGTGGCGACGTAGGGACGAGGACTGTTATGGTGCGTTCAAGGAAACTCGTAGACTCGTGTTTTTCCGTCCTGTGAAGTTGTATCAGTTTGATCTGGTAGGAGTTCACGGGTCGGAAGTTACGAGTGGCCGTTATAGTGACTTTCACAGGTAAAACAGGTCGGAAAAACACGAGTGGGTTGCCTGGAACGCTACAAAGTCGTAAGTTGTGACTTGAAGCTGTAATTTACGATTTCAAAAGCCTGCCTCGAACGCAGCATTAGCGAAAACGACCGGATCGCTTACTTCTGCTTTAAGCCTTTTACTCCAAGACAACTATTCAACTGCAAGCATCTGACTGTCACTTTGAAGAAGAAGAAGTCCTACTTGTTAGTCTGACAAAATATATATTTATGTATTGTATTGTATGTTTGTCTATCTGTAACTAATTGTTGTATTATGTCCTCTGAAACAGGTCTCTCTTGGAAACGAGCCCCCATGTATGAGATTAAATAAACATCCCTTACAATTAATTCATAGTAATATTAAAATATCTATTATATCATAACGGTCACTGTGTGGAACTGCCCCTTCTACATGAGTACTAGTAAACTTTAAAAAGTTGCAGTAGGTTAAAATTAAAGTTAAAAAGTAATACTGCACAACAATGCTATACGCATAAATGTACATATCACAATTTCATTGTTCTGCCGTTCAGCCTAGTTCCCAGCACATCAACAAGAGCCCCAACTGGTGCAGCATCAAAAGCCCCAACTGATGGAACACCACAGTGACTCCTTTGTTGTGTATTAGAGAAACACACCAGGACTTGGAAGCTGTTTACATTCAGCTCATCTACAGTCGGGCTAAATTCAGTGGTGATATGTGCTGAAGTGAATGAACTTTAGACTAAATGGAAAACAATGAGTGCATGTGACTGAGTGACAGCTGTGTGACCATGGCCAAAGGCTAAGCATTTGTACAGCTGAGTAGACACTTTATTATCTTCCAGTTCTGAGGCAGCTGCACAGCACAGAGGACCTGCCCAGTTCATCACTTACTCTTATTCATTATGTGCCTCATCTTACTTGAGCTTTTGTTTTGCATCCTTTGTGGAAGCTTTTATGCCATAGATGGTGCCAACTGAGGCCCAGTGGGTCTATACATGACCTTTAGTTATTTATTGATACAGAACCATCAAGGGAGTTCTACTCTTTACAACTTTACTACTCATGTTCAATACTTGACTTTTTACACATAAGGGTCAAGAGGGGTTAACTGGTTAGCTGAATTTGTGAACAATTGTGTAGACACATTGTTAAATTGGCATACCAGTATAAATATATTTTTTTACATGAAAATGTGACACTCAGTGAACTTACATTGGTTTTCCAGTTGAAGGAGAACATAAAGTCCCAGAACGATCATTATTCTAGTGTGACAGTGCTCTGGTGGTGAAACAGAGATGGAAGACCATAGAGGGTTATGGCATACATGCAGGATATCTAAATAAGGGCATATGACTATTCATTGTAATGGCAGCACCTAAACAGCAGACTCCATGGTCCAACAGCATGAAAAGACACATTGCATATTAGTGCAATATATATTACACTATTGCTGTTGTCGTTTGCTTCATCTTCTGTCAGTTTCTTGTATACTGTCTTGCATGTTTGAAATAAAGGCTTAATATATAATTGTTACAAAGTGATGTCAATAATTAAAACTATAAAATGTGAAATAAATGACTGCATAATTATTCACCCCCTTTAAATTAACTGACCTAATTCAATTGAGATTCAGCTACTTACGGCTAGTAATCTCACAATTAGTAAAATGGAAATCACCTGAGAGTGAAAAAGCTCATATCAAATCTCAACTCTAGTTCACCCAAGCGCATGTAGGAGACTCCAAGGCCAATTGTAAGAAGGTTATTTGGTCTGATGAGACAAAAATTGAGCTTTTTGACCATCAGACTAGACGCTATGTTTGGTGATCACCAAACACTGCACATCACTACAAACACACCATCCCCACCATGGAGTAGCCTATGGTGGTGGCAGCATCATGCTGTGGGGATGCTTCTCAGCAGCAGGCCCTGGAAGACTCGTAAAAGTAGACAGGGAAATGAATGAAGTGAAATATTGCAAAATCCTGGAGGACAATCTGACTCAGGCTGCAAGAAAGCTACAACTTGGTAACAGATTTGTTTTTCCAACAAGACAATGACCCAAAGTATACAGCAAAAGCTACACAGAAATGGTTTAAAGGTAGCCTAACCATGTCAATGGTCTGGAGTGGCCGAGTCAAAGCCAAGACTTTAATTCAATTGAGAATTTTTGTCTTGATTTGAAAAGAGCTGTTCATGCCCAATCCCCAAGCAACCTGCCTGAATCTGAGATGTTTTGCAAGGACAAATTGACAAAAATTGCAGAATCCAGATGTGCAAGCCTGATCGAGACCTATCCAGTGCTGTGATTTCAGCCAAAGGTGCATCTATTAAATACTAACTTGAAGGGGCTGAATATTTATGCAGTCATTTATTTTACATTATATAGTTTAAATTAATTGACATTACGGTAACACTTTACAATAAGGGTCCCTTAATTAACGTTAGTACATTATTAAGCATTAATTAACCGTTTACAGATATATTAACAATCATTATTATGTATTACTTTACATTAATTAATGTAGCCTATTAGTAAGCAGTTAATTAATGTCCTACTACTCAAAGTTAGTTAATAAATTTAAAAGTTGAATAATGTAATTAGTTATCATTATGTATGCATTACTCAGCATTAATTAACACATTAGTTTATATATTAATGCTTAATAATCCTACTAACTAACGTTAATTAAGGGACCCTTAATGTAAAGTGTTATTACTTTGTAAAAATCCAGTTTCACTTTGACATTGAAGAGTTTTGGGGGGAATTTTATTGTCAAAAAAGCCACATTTTATTTATCATGACTTAATTCATAAAAGCAATAAAAACATCCAAGGGGAGTGAACTTTTTATAGGCAGTGTATATGTGGCTTAGTCATGCGGGACTCCATAGTAGCCTACTATTGTCATGAGTGGTATCTTTGTGTCAATGTAGTACAAGAAAACATGTTTTTACATAATTATATGAAGTTATTCTTTTAATTCACTTGCTCTATGAAAGCTGGCCCAATAACTGACCTGAACGGATCCATTCAAATATTTGATTTGTTGTTTTGTAGTCACTGTTAGTGTGACAGCGTCTAAAATTCGCTTCAGGAGGTTATCACACACATATCACAGCTGGATCATCCCTCGTACTGCCCGCGCTCCGTTGGTGACAGACACTATGTTACATAACAGTGGGTGTAAAATACCACCACTTTCTCGGGGAATTGCCGCGGGTTGTGAGCAACACGTCTCCGTGGATACCATGAGTCATCGCTCCTATGATGTCAAACAGGCTTGAGTAACACCACGTGGAAAAGCGCGCGCAGATTTGAGAGCCCGGCGTTCCAGTGAGTGTTGTGCCGGTTCACGTGGATGTATGCGTGAACAAGCCGGAGCCGTGGGTTTGTCCTGGGTGGGACCTTCTTCATATACAATCTATGGGTGGGACCGAAAAAAAGCGATTGGACACAGTGGGAGGCGAGTGTGGGTGCAAAAAAAAAAAATCGTGTGGGAAGCTGAGAAGAGCCACGGGACACCTTTCTATTAGGCTACTAATACGACTAATTAAAGCTTTCACCCTGGGCCGTAAAGTATACCCCCGCAGCCCCCGCGAGGCGGGGGGGCCCCGCATGCCGTGGGGGCCCCGCCCCCGCCCGTTAAGCCGAGTTTCCACCGAATCAACGGTCCTTTTTTTTTTTTTGTTTTTTTTTTTTTTACACTGCAACATGTTTCACGTCATGATAACTTCTGTATTTTGGCCATTCAAGCTTCCACAGTCCATAGTTCTCCTCTTTGTTTGATATTTCAAGAGACTTTTGGTTAACTAACCATGGATAGCTCCTAGCACCCCCGTCATCGCGGCCATCGCCTCGCCTCGCCCCCCCCCGCCCGCCATCACCGCCGTCATCCGCGGTGAACGGCCGCGGGGGGGCCCCGCACGGTTACGTTACGGCGCTGCTTTCACCAGACAGTAAATGACTATGTAGCTTATAGCTTTATGAAAAATAATGATAGTTTACTTTTCATCGATGATTTCCGCCATGAAAAAGTTTTGCAAGAACACACACTCTTTAGTGTTTTATAAGTCAGTCAGCACAAGGACACTATTATTTGGAAGGCTTAGATCCTGTCAACCGGATTAGGCTACATAACGACCTGACAGTCCTGACTGAGGAGGGCTCATAGGACTCAAGTGGAGGGAAATCAGGATCATGGACCCGGCAGGTTGTTCACTTTTTCATTCTGACTCCTTGACTTTAACAGTAACTGGAGTAGGCTAATAAACATCATCCATCCCTCTATGTCTAACTCAAAACTCATTTGAAACATCTGGTCAGACTAACTTTACACTGGTTTAGTCCAGTGTCAATTTAAATAGATATACTAGCAATGTGAAGTTCACATCATATATTTGTCATTTGACATTTTGTTGGGGACATCTATTACATCTATTCACCCTGAGGTGAGAGACTTCTTCTTCAATAGATGCGAGGGTCTAAGGACAGAGGATGTTATGCTGCTATGTAAAGCCCTTTGAGAAAAAACAGTTTGTAAAAATGGGCTATACATCAGATTTTCTTTTCGTATAACAAGTTTCTTCAAGTCTTCTTTAAATTCATTTTGACTATTGCTGTATTACCTGCATCACAAAGTGACTTACACATGGATCAACAAACACACTGAAATAAAGTTTAAGTTATAAAACTAGCAAATTAACAAAAACTAAAATGACACTTTAACTTCATGATCTGGACCAGAGCTCTTGAGCAAATATCATGCTGTGAGTGCCCTCTTGTGGAGGTAATGTGTAGCTGTGAGAAGAAAACACCATTCAATACAACGCAATAAACATGAACAATATTTTTTTAAACAACCAGTACTTTAATAGAGACCATTTCACAGAGTATCAAACAAGCCTGCTTAGACCATCATAGACTTGTGCCAATTACACCTTTATATAAAAAAAAAAAAAATCAAAAATCAATGCCGTAGTTGTGTATCATGAGTGAGGGTTCCTTTATTACACGACCAACCATTAACAGATGGAAACCTTCAGTATGAAGAAAGTAACATGGTGAGAATTGGTTGACTTTGTAAACAACCAAAGCCAAAGTAATTACACATCAAAATCCTTCTTTTAAAAAATGCTGGCATTTACACAATGAAAATGAGGAACACTATGTCTACAAAGTACATTATTAACAAAAAAAAGAAACCTATCAAGAGATTAACCGGTGAACTGGAATGTTGGGTGGTACATTTTAGGGCCGATGAGACAGGTTTGACTTGAGTGAGGAGTCACTCCTGTACACACTCACCAAGTACTTGAAAATTACCATAACAACACAAAAGGGAGGGGGTACTAAAATGCTCGATTGTTTAAAAAACCCAACACAAAAATGACCAAATGGCCACGTTGAAGTCCATGATACGGCAGAACCTGTACAACCGTTCATCTTTATCTCTCACCACACCTGACAAATGTTCATCTACTTTCTGTCATTGGACCTGGAGCGGCTGCAGGGAAGGAAAAAACAAAAATGGTTAAAACTTGCAATAATTGTTTACATTATTATAATGTACATTATTCTCAAGTGCAATTAAACAAGCATCAACTTTGTTATGTATTTAGGAGTATGGTTCTCAGTAGTAATGTGTTATTCAGTGACCTTACTAGATTTGCACTAACTGGCAATATAACCAAAATTTAGATATGGTTTTAAATGTCAAACACTGAAACGATATTGTAATCAGATGCATGCGAGTACCTCCTTGATCGAGAGAAGGATCTCGAAGGCTTGTGGTTCCTGTCCCGGGAGAGGGACCTCTCCCTCCTCCTGTCTCGGGAGAAAGACCTGCAAAGCCAAACCATCCCATTAAGAAATCATTGTCATTTCAGCTCCACTCAGAAATCTGAAGGTACCACATGATATATGAATGATGCCAATTTACCATATTGAGATGAAATCATTTTCATAATATACACTGCCCATCCATCACCACTGGGATTTAACTACGCTACTAGGTAAGAGCGTCCCATTGGATAATTACTGCATGGACGATCATGTGTCAGCTGGCAACAACTTATTTAACCTAATCCATGCAGTCTCATTTCTAAACAACCTGTCTGAAGACACATCATGTGGTCGTGGAAAAGATGTTCATCTGTTTCAGAAGGGTCAAATTATTGGCCTGCATTATTAAAAACTGGAAGTATACTGGACTGGGAAACATCTTCTTCTAGGTAGAAATGTGGTCCAATGTGACCAGAGTCCAGACCTTAACCCCAGTGACAATCCTTGAAAAATTAATGCAACTCTGGCCGGAAATAAATGTTGTGACTGCAGAAGCTTATTGAAACGATGCCACAGCAAATGTGTGCCGTAATCAAAGCTAAAGGTGGTCTTACAAAGTATTGGGAGTGTGTGACTTTTTTTTGGACGTGCAGTGTATTTAAGCTTTAGGGACCAAGTGGATGGAGGCGGGGGGGACTCTAAGCTCACATACCTGCTACGACTGCGGCTGAAGCTCCTCCTGCGTGGAGATCTGCACAGGAAAAATATACAGTTATTAAAAACAAAAGACATGTGCACTGAATACCCCGCAGAGCTGAGAGCCCCACGCTATTTTAATCCTTTTCTTATATGCGCCTCCTTCAACACAGCTGTTTGCCTATCTGGGTACCTCAAAATGGAAATAAAAGACTTTGGTATCTTCCCACACAACAGTTGTCTTAATTAGAAAATTTAAGTCACTGGCAGTGGACCCAGCACATAAAGATGGCAGGTGCTTAGGAACCACTTCTTACCTATCCCCCAGTATCACATGCAACTATAATGTCAACAGTGTGACTTGTGTTTCAGTTTTTAATAATTAAGTGGAAGACTAGACTGTACCATACACTTAACAAATGAGGTTTGTCCTGGTGTCAGAAATCTAAAGCTATGACAAAACTCAAAGTGTGCTATCCAGCATCATTTGTCCCTGTCAGAAGATTTAACACTGCACTGTGGACTGGCCCTGGTGTGGGAATATACAGACACACCATCTGTATGAAACTGGTCCAATGCACTTCAAGGGAGAACATAAGAAAAATCAAGGCTAGTAACAAAATCCAATAAGATCTGTTAACAGCAACCATACAGCACAAAGTGGTCTTGATATTCATTGAGGGGGGGTTGAGAAGAGTTTTGATCTGTGTGATTTCATAATTCTGCTCAGAGCCCCAAGACATACCAGATGATTATCTATAAATCAAACTCTCTGGAAATCTGAAGTTCCAGACATTTGTGTTGGACCATTCCCTTTTGAAAGAAGGAAATTACAGTAATGATGGAGGACAAAATGACAAAATTATGATTCAAATGATAATAAAAAGAGAACAACCTTTTCAAACCAGCTGTCTCTTCACTTTCAAAACTAATCAGCAGTGTACTGAATGAAGCAGGAAAACTTACTAGTATTTTTGGTTTTCAACAAGCTAGATATGACGAAAGGGAGGCAGACTGTCGGCTGGGTAGGTAGAATTGGCTGAATAGGACTGGCCAGATGCTGCAAGGTGATTAGGTGGCAGGCAGATGGGGGCTGGCTGTAGCTTTTTTCCTGCTTTAATTGGTTAGCCGAAGGCTGCTGCTGGTAGGTTGTAGACATTTGGAAACGCGATACGCTGATTGGTCGGGAATGTGAGGTGGGCCGCTGCCGTTTGGGTTAAGGTTGAAGGAGGAGGAGGTTGAGAACGGCATGCTGAGGAACCAATGGGCTGGTGCAACCTGACGACTGGTCATGCCTGGGTCATGTGACAGCACCAGCCAAGCTGATTGGGGGACGATGGTCAGCAGTCACATGATGCTGAAAGAGGACTAGTTGATTGACTCTGAGGGTGGTGAGAAGAGGCATGGTGGTGGCTCTGCAACGGGTTTCATTCTTATTAATATAGATGAAAAATAAAATGCATCCTCAAACAAAAAGAAAGAAAATGCATCACATTTGGCACTTTCATTCCCCCAAAATTCTAAACAGATTATATTTCTGTAAAAATAGGAATTGCCTAATCTCATTTAATATGCCATATTCTCCATTTCAAAGCAGTTAAATGCAGAAACTTCCTGGGTGTGCACAGAAAATGTACACAAATAGGCCAGATTGAGTCTGATGCATTTAGCCATATAACCTATGATACCTATCCCCATGTCACTTAATTTTTGTTTATGAATGACTGTTATGCCCCATACATAAAATGACCTATGATGTCACTGAAGATGAAACTGCAAGCCTGAGACATTAGAACAGTCACAAAAGTATAATCAGCAGAAAAGCTTAAATACAGTAGAAATGCCTAGACTGTCAGAAGCTATTATGAGGAAATATACTGCGGGCAAAAGTGGATTCATTACGTCACAGAGCACAAAGGGTTGTCTCTACTGGCCACTGTCAAACAACAACATGTTGGTCACCTTCGTCTGGGTGGTGGGCTTCGACGCCTGTAGTCATCTCTGTCTCTAGGCCGCCTGCTCCATGAAGGGGGGGCACCGCGGGTGCGGCTGCGTTTCTCTCCGTTGGACAGCTCTACTCGTACTCGGCAGCCACACAATGTTCTATAAAACAATCAGCGTTAGTATGATGATCATTGTTTGGCTTCTCTTACTTTGAACACTGTATTTAAAGATTTAATTGTCTCTTACCTTCCATCAAGCTCTCGCACGGCATCAGTTGCATCTCTGGGATCTTCAAACTCTACGAATGCGAAGCCTGGGGGGTTTCTGGCCACCCAGACGCTGCGGAGAGGACCATAGTAGCCAAATGCCCTCTCTAACTCTGTCTTGTTTCCATTGTTGCCCAAATTTCCAACATAGACCTTGCAGTCAAGGGGACAGTCACGATGCATGACTAAACCTGAAGAAAGAAACAAAACAGGAAATCGATTATTATTGTATGATACTTCAGGAACATATTGGGTGTGCATCTGCATATTTCAATTCATCACTTGAGGGCCTGGGAGGACAGACGCCATTCACAGTGAAGTCCCGGGTCTGCAGCTTGGTGAGCTGAGGTCCTCCGACCTTTGTTTCAGTTCTCTCAGGAAACGCGTGCTTCAGCTCGTTACACCGAGAGCGGAGTGTGGAAACTACATCCTCAATCAAATTGGAGCACAATTACCTATTGCTGTCCTGCCGTTGCACGAAAAACATCTCAACCATCATAGTACAACGTTGGGGTCATTTCTTGACCATGTTTAATGAACACCAGACGCTCGGCCTGTCTGACCGACCTGCAGCCTGCGCTAACGTTAGCTCAACAAAGCTGCGAAACGAGGGGAGAAATGTGAGCTCCTAAATGAGTCATATTTAACAGAGCAGCTGCTGCCTACCAAATATGTACTGCGTTTGAAAAAACGTTTCTATTCAGCGTTTTGTGTAAAGTGAGAGCTAATAATGCTAGCTAGTTACCGGCGGCTAAAATGGCTGTCGCCTCTCTGAGGCCTACACAGCCCGCAGTGGGGTACCGACCGGGGAAATCAAACCAAAGATTGAACGGATGTGGCGGTGAGATTAATCGACGCAATCTGGACACTTTACAACGTTTCAAAACGAGATACTCGAATGAATTTAGTTTAGACGTTACCGTGTTTGTTGAAGTTCACAGCTCAGGCTTTCCGTGTTTCTCCGACTGGGTTCAGCTCGTCGATGGAAAATGGCGTGCTACGTTAGTCAGGTCACTGAGCAGGAAGCTGCTCCGGGAGGGCGGGGCAAAGCACTGTTTTGTAGTCTTTTTTGTTTTGTTTGTTTCCTTTTTAATTCATTCACAACAGTCTCGCGGAGTACAATGGAATCCCAGCATTTAAATCCATTAAGTAAACAAAATAAATAGGAAAGCAAATAAAAAGGTGAACCTTAACCTACACACACACAGGAATAGTTTCGTAGATGTGTGCAATCACTTTGCCTATTAAATTCAATGCTTCCACTAGCCTACATATTTGCAATCACCCACGTTGTTTTCAGTAAGGTTTTTTACACAGACGGTCTTACCCAGAGTATCAGATGTATGAGTATCTCAGAGATGCATGTGATGCATTCAAGGCTGTGTGCAAGAGTAGTGGATTTAATTTGGGACATAACCTTATTTGAATAGGGAACAAAGATATCCATCATATAATATTTCATTATAAGGCATTATACCATGACAGGTAGCAGGTTATTTTTTGCCAATCAGTAAAGGGGAACGTGCGTACCATAGACTGTAAAAAGAGTGCGTACATGAGGATTCCTGTGAGCTTAATGTTACGTTTAAGTAAACTGGGAATTGATCGTTTTTATTTCGTACATCGCCCCAGGCCAGTGGCCTTTTTTGCAAAGGAGATCAAAAAGGTGGGGTTGCTGCATGGTGAAAAGTAAATGAATTCAAAGTAGGTTTTCAAATATGTTTTTAATTTCTCTGTGATAAGATCTCAAGTCGGTGAGTACCCCCAAAGTACCCCCCTCCCATCTATAGATACATATATGCCCCACGTTGCCTGAACGCATCTTAACAAATCAAACGCCCCTTCGGTTTATTGGTTACCGCCCACTGAGTTACTCAGCCAGGTGACAGCTGCTGAGCTAGCAGGGAAACGTAACGGCTGCACACTACGCAACATTACAGACAACATCACGATATTTGTCACCGTCCCACCCAGGTGGACCACTACAGTCACATCGGTCGGCCGGTGCGTTTTTTTGTTTTTATTTTTGTTCTTTTTGCGTTTCCGTGTCTTGAAAGCGTCTTTTCCTCTCGACGTTGCAGAGCAGTCAGCTTCGAGCAGCGGCTAGCTTCAGCTTCAGACGCTTCTACCAGAGGAAGCTGTAGGGTTGTTGTTGTATTTGTGCCCAGGCAGGACAGGTAACGCCAGGCCACCGCTGTCAGTCAGCATGTCAGAGCCGGCCGGGGATGCCAAGCTGGAGGTGAAGCAGGCGAGCAAAGAGGTGAAGGAGAGCGAAAACGTCGCGGAGAAATATTCAGCCATGACCGTGAGCAAGAACAGCGAAATGAACATGGGAGAGCTGTCATCCGCCTTCAGCGCCGTGCCCACTCACAAACCAGTCAAGAAGGTAAGACCTGAGACCTGAGACCTGAGAGCAGCACTGAGCACTCCGCTGCACGGGGCTGTGGCGGAGGCTCAGAGGCTGAAAACCCGTTGTGAGACGTTGCAAAGTCGGGCAAATGCATGCGCTCATTGAGTTTACCTACATTGTACCTGGCGTCACTCATCTGAAGCAGCGTGACCTGTGCATGTGTAAATTACTCCATGACATGTTGAGTTGCAGCCCATGGCAGCACACCAAGTTACTGACACTCAGTTCTTGGTAAATTGATTATGGAATTAACTGTATTTTAATCATCAAACTACATTTATTTTTAATGTATAGCCTATGATTTTACATTAAAGCAGATCTATTTATTGCGCACAGAGAAACACATCTTTTTTTTTTTTAGTGTTATAGGCTCCACTCAATACTTTAACCAACTTCTTTTTGTTTGACCAGATGTATTTGAATCTAAACTGCAACAGTCTTGATCATATTTCCCTCAGACAAACAAAGGCTGTTCCATGTAACTTTAAGGAAATAAGGTTGTCAACTGACACCTTCAAGGAACAAGGAAGAGTTGCACCTTGTATTCACTCGCCTCGTTGACGCCAGTGTGGACAAATGAATATCTGTTTCAGACAAAATGCACTCTTCAAAATCCCTGTTTACATGATGCAAACATATTGCTCAGCTGTTATCAGGAGTCTGTTGGTTGCAAAGCACTCTCAGGCTGAGGTTTATTAGTCAGCCTGGAAGGCCCATTATAAACAAAATGTTTCACATCCTCATTCTCTTTCTGGGAGTGACTCACTGAACACTACTGCAGTCATTAGATTGAGCTACTATGGCAAATAGTTGTTGTGTGTTCAAAGAGTTTAGAGTTGCACTGCTGCAATGAAATGATTCAAGCTCACTGGACGTATTGAAAACCCTGACACAACGAGACGGGTAACAACAGATGCACTTTAATGCTGAATAATAAAACAGAGATCAGGTCATGGTAACAGTCATTAACCTGGTATTTTGTTAAGTAGTGTAAGAATAAAATATGAAAGTGACTGAAAAAGAGCAAAGGTTTAATCTGGAACATGAATGAAAGAACCTGTGGAGTTTTCCACGGTTGATCATCATTGATCAAATCATTGTATTATCATCATTGTAATATCCCTTTAATGAATGGTTTTGTGGTAGTTGTAGCTTTGTAAGACACGTAGTGGTTACTTTCATCCACCATGTGTCTTCAAAGGGAGAAATATGACTTTCTGACGTGAAAATGTGATTTATCCCTCTGTGATACATTTTTTTATCTGTTGTCATAGAAATGATATGTGAAGGCTTATGTGAAGCAGTTGTGTTCAGTTCAGTGGTTATCGCCTATAGTTAATATTTAGGTGGTAATGGTTCAGCAAGTTGAAAGCTAACAAATGATTATACATTGGAAGTAGGTTGGAGGAGATTTTTAAGACAAATCTGTCTTGCAGCAGGGTGAAGCATGGAACTGGCACTTCAACATAAGGTGCAGAAAACATGTCAAACAGATGTTAAAACCCACCACATCTGTATAACGTGACAGGATGATGTAAAACCTGGAGTACTTCCACATACATCCCAATCATCAGTGGCTGTGACATCGTATCACCAGCGTTAGGTGTCCTTAGGTCTTTAAAGTGTACTATAATGCAGTAAATCAAGAAGTAAGGAGATCAGAATATTTAGTACAGCTGCTTGATAACTAATGGAAGGACAGCAGACGTTTAGTAGCAGCCAGGCTCAGTGATCCTGTAACCCACAGTATCATGTCCAGGGGAAAAATGTGCTGTCTTGTCACCTTAATCTGAAGAAAACAGCTCCACTTTGTTCTTTGTTGCCATGTTGTTTTCACTGGTATGTGAACGTTTTCAGCACCAGTTCTAAACCTAAAAACCAGAGACTGGCCTGGCTGCTGTGCAGAGATGAAGAGAATGAGCCTGAGTGACATTAATGACATCTCATGCTCACAGTAGCTGACTGACTTATTAAGGTCTGAATTAATCCAATCGCCTCATGCTCTGATTCTTTAAATCCTTTTTTTTTTTTTTTTGCTGAGCCAAAAAGTTCAGTCTCCCCCAGCAGCACCAGAAAATGAGTAACAAAACATTTCAGAAACTGCTGAGGTGTAGAGATCTGCCTGCCCTCTCCTTCCTTATCTTAGCTCACTATCATGTGAGAGGGTAATGTTCCAGCACCTGGACAACTCTTCTCTCTGTCTTACTTGATCCATGCAGAAAAAACAAAAATCTTCGCACATCTATTTCTTAGGCAGGTGTGTCGGAGGGTGACAATTAAGTCCAAATTAGAAAAAGAAGAGTTCCCGCACACATGGCCAACTTGCAGAACTCGCAGGAAGCCATCTTAAATAGGAGTGGCTGTGTGACACAAACCAATCACTTTCCCACACGTCTGGGTGTGTTACTTGATGCATGCAAAATTCCCGTCAACAAAATTTGTTTCTGGTTTAACCACTGTGATAAAACGTTAGCTGACCAGGCATAAAGCCAGGTACACACACACACACACCTAAAAACACAAGTTCCTGCCTTTTGCAGACATGCACACTTTGTTTTGCTGAATGTGGATTAACTGCTAATTTGGATGCAGAAAAATAAAGTGTGAAGAGGAGTGAAATGGCAATAAAACAACAAAGAAAATCAGCACTGATTCAAGCAGTGGAGCTGTGTCCAGTTTCAGTGATTTAGTCTGTGTTTTGTTAGATTGCAGTAAACTATGGTAAACTGAGAGCATGTCACAATTATTACACTATCATGAATTCATACAAAGAAAAACTTTGCAGCTGAATGTAGGAACATCAGTCTTGATGCTGCAACGGCTGCTTGTCTGCACTAGTCTGATATCTATTTTTAGAAGTACAACAAAATAAGCTTAATAGTAGGATTATCATGTTGCCAGAACGTTTTAGTAAAGAATGTTGTTTAACTTCACTCAGCTCCATCCAAATCCAATGAAAGCTAAAGCCATGTAAACAAGAACTCAGGCATAACCAAAACAGACCAGTTCCTATTTCTGCTAATACAACACAAATGGAATTGCATGTGACGGTACTGAACCTCCAGCTCAACCTGGATATGAAATTTGAAAGTAACTGCTCTTTTCTTTACATAATGTGCCTGAAAGAGTTTAATTCGTAGTGTCTTTGTTTGTTTTAGCAAATTCAGTTTGTGGAGGACAAGCAAGAGTTCAGCAGGTTCCCCACCAAGGCGGGCCGCCGCTCCCTGTCCCGGTCCATCTCTCAGTCCTCCACAGACAGCTACAGCTCTGGTGAGGAGAGACATCTGGGTACATGACATGTGTACACCTGAGTTCACTCAGTCTACAGTGTTATTTGAGTATTTGTGAGTTCTTTGAAACCCCTTTTTCTTTACCAGCTGCGTCTTATACAGATAGCTCCGATGATGAAACTTCACCACGGGACAAAACACAGGTCAACTCCAGGGGCAGTACTGACTTCTGTGTCAAGAACATCAAACAGGCTGAATTTGGCAGACGTGAAATTGAGATCGCAGAACAAGGTAAGATTGTTGAGTGGTGTCTAATTTATCTTAATCAAGACTTTCATGACGCTTAATTTTATTTCCATGTACTAAGACACCTCTTGTCCTCAGATATGTCAGCGCTGATCTCACTCAGGAAGCGAGCCCAGAGTGAAAAACCACTGGCAGGTGCCAAAATTGTGGGCTGCACTCACATCACTGCGCAGACTGCAGTAAGATTTCTCTCTGACTTTGAGCTTCAACACCTAATCAAAAGCTGCAGGGTGATCGTGCCTCTTAATCAGACATTGGATTGTAGGTCAAGCTTAATTACAGTTTCTGTCCTAATTTTTTTTTAAAGGGACATTGTGTAACTTCTCCTGTTATCTAATCACGAAAATCGATTATTTCATTCAAAAGTATGTCATTCATTAATCAGTAATCCCCCCCATCAACAAACTGAAGTGTCTCTTTCAGCTCTGAATTAGCCGTTCATATCATTCATATCTACATGGAGCGGGTAAGCTGCCATGTGGTGTCGCCATGTTTTTACGTTCAGTGGCAGCGTGACGGTAGGAAACCATGGAAACTCAGCGGAGACACCGGAGCTGTCGGCTCAAGGTGGCGTCTGTGAAAAGTCACCGCGGTAACGCAGTGAGGAGGAATGGAGCGTTACACTGATGCTGCATTCACCTGCAGTCGGGCAGATGGCCGTCGCTAACAAACCAGATGTCATTTTAGTCACAGAAGTCCAGAGAAAGCCGGTAAAACGTGGGTCAGGTAAACAATACGACATCGCCATGACAACATATTGTCACGTGTATTGTTTTGCCTCGTGCTGACGGACCACTTGTTTACATAGAGGCTTGTTTATGCCGTTATGTCCGTCTGCCGTCTGCCCAATTTCACGTGAATGCAGCATGAAAAATACGATTGAGTTGCTTGCGATATACAACCGCAACGCTAGATGGGAGTAATTACTACACAATGTACCTTTTAAGTACATTTTTTGGGCCTGTGCCTTTGATTGATATTTACTGCATAGAAACAAAAGTTTTTTGTAACTTTACACCAACTCTCATATTGTCTAAACCTTGACTTCTTGTTGAACATTCCAACATCATCTGTTATTGAAGAAGATTCTGATAACAAGTTGCTCACGTTTGTTTTTTCAGGTGCTGATTGAGACCCTGGCTGCCCTCGGTGCTCAGTGCCGCTGGACTGCCTGTAACATCTATTCTACTCAGAATGAAGTGGCTGCTGCGCTGTCAGAGACAGGTAAGAAGCACCTGTACTGTCTTCTTTGCCATGTGAGCAGCTTTGGAACAGGAGTGTTGAGAAATAATGAACAGACTTCTCTGCAGAGATAATGGCAGATAACTATTTAAGAATGATGTCAAAAGCTACAATGTGGAGGTACTGTTAATGTGTGTTTTGTAGATCGTTGTTGATCATTGTGTTGGGAAGAACAGCAATGGCTTTGCCAAAGCTAATTGGAGATCCAAATGAATGAAATGAAATGAAATGGGAGCACACTAGATTTAAGTGAGTGAGCAGCAGTACCTGTGCCTTTTATATGTGGTCGCTATGAGATGGTCTAAGTATGTGCTGTATTTCCACTGCAGACTCTAAATGATGGAAGGGGGGTTGGATTTGTTTCTGCTGTACAGTAAATGAATGCTGTCCATAGCATACTTATAAGTTGTTATATGCTTTGTAGGGAAACATATATATTACAATAAAGATATTTATAGACTCTGGAGCTGCCTAAAACAATGTTTTCACAAGAATCAAGATTTCTTTATTTATCATTGTCACTGTGCATTCTGCATCGGCAGTGCAATTAAAAAATCATCGTAATAACAGTAGATAAATAAATTCAAGCAAAATAAAACAGAGTAAATAAATAAATGCATTAGTTTCTGGGGGTATATGGGGAGGGGATACAGGCTGACGGCCTGTGAAAAGAAGCTATTCAGCTTCCTGCTGGTTTAGCAGCTGATGCGTCTGTGTCCTCTCCCAGATGGCAGTAGGGAGAAGATGTGGTGGGGGGGCGGGGGGGTCCAGGATGGAGAAGCTGGCTCTGCGGGTGCAGTGCTGCGGGTATAGCTCATCAGGGAGG
Organism: Trachurus japonicus; assembly: GCF_045865225.1. NCBI lineage: Eukaryota > Metazoa > Chordata > Actinopteri > Carangiformes > Carangidae > Trachurus > Trachurus japonicus. The sequence goes on along the minus strand of NC_140911.1, from coordinate 27,395,970 downwards.
GGAGTGGGACACCTATGATTTCACTGGCCGTCTTTACTATTCTGCTCAGCTGAGCGCTGCAGCACCCAAACCAGGACGTGAAGCTGTAATAGGATGTTTCCATGGTGACCCTGTAAAAGGTAGTGAGGTGTGTAGTGGGACATTTTCACACATTTGTATTCTAGGATTATTATATTGTGAGAAGTGTCGCAGCGTTAGTAACTGTTATAAATGAAGGTTAGTCTGTTTCTTTCTAATTGGAGGGTCGATATTCTAATATTGTCTGTTCAGTTTCTGTTTTGGAAAACAAAGAGGATTGTCGCGTGTTCATGTTAAGTTTGCTTACTGCACAGCCAAGACGCCTGACAATGGTACTGTTCATATGTGATTTCTGAACACTTTACCGATCCATTATGTCATAGGTGTGGCTGTATTTGCCTGGAAGGGGGAGTCTGAGGACGACTTCTGGTGGTGTATTGACCGCTGTGTGAATACTGAGGGTTGGCAGCCTAACATGGTATGTGGGAAAGGTTTTTTTTTACCCTAGTGATGTTGCAATCTCCCTCTTGGCTACATTGGAATAGACTGTGACATAATGATACATTTCAGTACCCTTAAATTTTGCAATGGAGGTTTGCCCTCACACAGAGGTGTCGTACGGTTTCCTGTATTGGATTATTTCGTACCTATGACATGGATGTCCATTAATGTGCAATTTATTTATAAGAAATATGATGAGCCAGGCTCTACATACAGTAGCAGCCCTTAAAATACATTTTCCTTTCACCTGTCAGATCCTTGATGATGGAGGAGACCTGACACACTGGATGTACAAGAAATACCCTAATGTATTCAAGAAGATCAGGGGCATCGTAGAGGAGAGTGTCACCGGGGTCCACAGGTCATTTACTGAATAATACCGATGCACGTCTTTACACGCATTGAGTTCAAAACATGAAGAAAGACTTTTTTCCGTCTTCTGTCTAGGTTGTATCAGCTGTCCAAAGCTGGAAAACTGTGCGTGCCAGCGATGAATGTCAATGATTCTGTGACAAAGCAGAAGTTTGACAACCTGTACTGCTGCAGAGAGTCGATCCTAGATGGGTGAGTGAGTTCGTGTTTGCAGAATCCGACTGTTGGAAGTTTCAACAACAAGTATGGTTAAACACTAGCACAGCTTGTTATTGGACAGCTTTCCAGTAATGTGAGTGGTTTCCGAGGAAATCCATTCAGTTGCATCAATTACATTCAGTGAAGGCTCTTCCCTGTACTGTGAAACCAAACAAACTGTTGACACAAAGTTCACTGTTTAAAAGTAGACTGTGGGCAAAGTGGAGAAAGACCACTGTCATCGCAGCCCCCCCTCTCCTCAAAAAGATCAATTCACATTTCACCACAGCACCTCTGTCTGTGTAGCACTCCTCTGTGTTGCACACTGTCAGCTTACAGGACTCTGCTAAACTCTCTGAGGACAAAAGCTGCTATATTTATTGCCTTGCTGTTAATTATCACCTTGGCAACATATGAGTAGTCCCGTCTTTTAGAAATGTGGCCAAAGCTCTGCATCGGTGCTTTCTACAGTCCCCACCCATTATTTATTACTACTCTGTGAGTGGTGTCTGCAAGGTGCACTGATTTCTTGTAGCAGGTTTTCCACTCAGTCATGGCAGTAAATATCAGTATCATTAGGCAGTTTAGATTTATTATACTGGGATATTTGAGAAGATATTTGACACAGATTGAAACCTTTTTTCCATAGACAGTGTCAACAAATGTATTCCACTATCATATAAAGTTGCTAGATTCTTGAAGTGGCAGATTTTCACTCGTGCAAAATGTGCTAACTGAATATCTCAACCCTCTCTAGCTTGAAGAGAACCACAGATGTCATGTTCGGAGGCAAACAGGTGGTTGTATGTGGGTACGGCGAGGTGAGATACTGATGTCATGTTCATTTTCCAAACTAATGTTTATCGTGTTGATGTGAAACCATACATGATAGAACATGAAAATGCTATTATAAACAGTCCAGTTCTTGTAAAAAAAAAAATGTACAGACTAGTGAGTATATTTTGTGTGTTGTTAGAATCCACCTTTGCAGGTCAGATGAATACTTATTCAATAAACAGAGACTTTATGGTTTTGATCGAGGTGGTTTGGACTTAAATAGCTACTATGTACGAGTCATTTCTCCAGTCTTCATTAAGGTGAGGACAGAGTAGTATTTTTACGATATATTATTCTTCTGTCTTTACAGGTGGGAAAAGGTTGTTGTGCTGCTCTGAAAGCCCTGGGAGCCATTGTCTATGTGACAGAGATTGATCCTATCTGTGCCCTGCAGGCCTGGTGAGGAAAACAGGACCTGAGATGTTCTGCATATGATGAATACACTGACATACAGCGTGTGAACAGGAGAGGCAGCAGCAAGGATGTCCATATTGTACAGCATATGGTCAAGCCAGCTGAAACCTATGTTTAGTTAATAATCAAACAAACTGTTACACAATAAGTACATAAGTTCAGCTTGAGCTCCACTACTCAACAGTGACACCAGTGAGCCCACTGGCAAGTTAGCTGCTTGTCAATAAATAAATGATAGATCATTTCCTGTTTATTACTTTCCTCCCTGAAACTTCACTTTAACCTCTTCTTTCACTTGTATGTGAACAGCATGGATGGATTCAGGGTGGTCAAGCTGAATGAGGTCATTCGCCAGGTTGATGTCATCATCACATGCACTGGTAACTTGACTTTAGACATCTGGGTGTGAATACTCATTGGGAATGCACTCATAGAATAACCTTTCATAATGTACAGTAGTGGATAGGAGTTTACGATCCTTGGCTCTGCTCCTGACTGCTCTTGGCTAACTACAGCGAATGATTGTCTCTAATTGTAGGAAACAAGAATGTGGTGACCAGAGACCAGCTGGACCGAATGAAAAACGGCTCCATCGTCTGCAACATGGGACACTCCAATACTGAGATAGATGTGGTACAGTAGTGTTTACTATGGAACAGTTGCAGGTTAAATCTCCTGCTCTATAGACGGTCACATTGACTGTTGCTCTCGTGTCTTCCAGGCAAGTCTGCGCACCCCTGAGTTGACCTGGGAGAGGGTGCGCTCTCAGGTGGACCATGTCATCTGGCCAGATGGCAAAAGAGTCATACTTCTAGCTGAGGTGACTATGTCTTGTCCTGTGTGCCTTGGAGTCATATGTTTTACATACAGATCTATACAGTGTATGTGACACATTTGCATTTACTAGTCCGGCCTGACGGAAGTGCGTTGCTGCGATTAGCCTCTGATTGGTCGGAACGAGCCACCCGGCGGAAGTCCCGCCTCCGTGCTGCAGCTTTCACAGTCCGCCCAGTAAAGGGAAACATCAACAAACAACAACAGGAACCGAACCATGGATCTATTATACATCCATGTCTTGAACTGAACAGAAGAAGAAATATCCGTCAGCGGTTGCCGACCGTCGTTACACCGCGGACCGAAATCCAGTTTCCAACCAGCAATATTTTGCAAGCGCACCGTTGCTACGGCGCCGATCACAACAATTGTGACTGGTTGAAAGAAGAAGAACGGCCGGAGCGTTTTTTTCTCTGATTGCAGTATCATAGGCGGACCAGCCAGACCCTCCTTCTTCTCTGGAGGAGGGTCTGGCAAGCGAGACTATGCATTTACACACAACACCAACAAATACAGCACACAGCACATTGCATAGATGATCTCACTACTCATACAACATAGAGCAGCCCATCATCCAGCCTGCTTTTGTGAACTGTCATAAGAAATCATTTAATTTTAATTTTTAACCCTCAGGCAGTGGATTATGTAAACTTCATGGAAAAAGATCATTAAAGGGACAACGAGGAGTTTTGGAAAAGCAAAGCGTTTTCACACTACATTTATGAGCCTCCGCGCACCGTGAAATTCTTTGACCGGCGCAAGACGGACTCATGTTTTCATTCATCAAGAATTAAAGTCAGAGGTTCGAAGACGATCACATACCATCGTAGTTCCGACCATAAACGGCGATTCAGCTGCGTTATTCTCATGACTCGCCACAAAACCGAAAGTAAAGAAACGCTGGTCGGCTCGACCAGCATTTCCACCACCACTAATAATAACAAAATAACGATAGAGACAAAACGATATATTTATCAAAAATGGGCCCATTAACAAGTGTGGGTAGTGTAGATTCATCCACATTAACGTGAGACTTTTTTATAGCCAAATAGAAACACCTCGTTGTCCCTTTTATTACATTTATTCTTAAGTCATATTTAACTGACCAGAGCAACAATATGCAAGTGTTCATTATGTTGGAACAAGAATACTTGAGTGTAAATGCAGTTTTCTGTGTTTTCCTCCCCTGATAACATTTTCCTCCACAGGGGCGTCTCCTGAACCTCAGCTGCTCCACTGTCCCAACCTTTGTCTTGTCCATCACAGCCACCACTCAGGTAATATGCTGACTCGTGTTAATAGCAGCTAATGACACAGAGTAGGTACTGCTGTATACTGTAGGCAGCATTATAGGATTCACTATGTTTTTTCCATCCTTGCGACATGTTGGTGCTGTGACCTGGAAATGTCATCAGTAGAGCAGTATCTGTATGAGAGCTCTGTGATGGTGCATAATTGCATTTTTGCTTTGAGAATCCATTTCCAACAGAGTTTTAATGCATGTTTGTTTTCAGGCCTTGGCCCTTATAGAGCTGTACAATGCTCCCGAGGGACGGTACAAGCAGGATGTTTACTTGCTTCCCAAGAAGATGGGTAAGGATAGAGACACTTTATGACATGACGCACAGAAGCCTGTGAATTCTTTCTTCCTTAGTTGGTCTTGCATGTTGGTTTGGAGACTCTAAGTTCATGACATGGGATAATATAGAGAAAAGATCAAAAACATTCATTTCTGTGAATTTACTTAGTACTTCCGATGATTTTGCTGCCCCCATAGACATACGTCTATTTCATGTGTAAAACCACATTTATTATTCTTATTGATTTTTTATATTTCAGATGAATATGTTGCCAGTCTCCATTTGGCGACCTTCGATGCCCATCTGACGGAGCTCAGTGATGAGCAGGCCAAGTACCTGGGTCTCAACAAGAACGGGCCCTTTAAACCCAACTACTACAGGTTCATGTCCACAAACCTTCAGTATCGATTTTATGTGTGTTGTACCAGACAACAATACTGTATGAACAATTGCAGAATAAAGCAATATACATACAGTACATATTTAAGTAGCTGCAATGAACAGTTTATTTGAAATGATTTATAACAAAAATCCTTGTTGATATTTTCTCTGTTCTCTTTTCTCAACTAAACTTGCTTTTGGTGTTCACAGGTATTAATCTGCAAGGGAACCACAATCAACAGACCTGAGTGTGGACGGTACCTGGTATTATGTATCCCTAAGATAAACAAAAGATTTCTGTACATTGTATTTTATACCCTCCACAGGATGCACAGCTTATATTTAGTTGTATTTTACCTAACATGGCAAGTTTTGCTGCACTTGCTGCTTCCTACAGACGACGGGCTGAGCACCCGGTTGGCTATAAAAAGTTAGTGTAACTCCAGCACTAAGACCTACAGCTTATTTTCTATATTTCCTGACTCCTAGGTTACGTAGAGTTCTAATATATATATATTGAATAATATATCAATATATTGTGCCAAATGACTGTGAGAGGGAAGGGTTACAGTTGTTGTGAAATATTAATGGTAAATTGTGAAATCAGTTAAACCTGCATCAACATTTTTTATATAAACATTGTATGAAATTCCTCTATGTAGTCAGTTGAAATTTGAATCCCACAAAGCTTTTTGTCCACCCTCAGCTGGTTCTTTGGCTTTCTTACCAACCTTTTATAGGAAACACACACAAACAGCAGAGAGCCAATGTTAACTTCTGGCTTGTGAGGAAAGTCAAATGTTCTCCTGACTATGTGGACAAAGTCACAGCTAAAACACCAGTGAATATTGGACTTAAATTTGAGTGATTCGATGTAATGGTGTTCTGCTGGGTATTGGACTGGGAATAGACTGTATGTGTGGCGGCTGCATTGCTGAATGCTCTCTCTTGCATACGTAGGCTACATATGTTCACACCAGCTGTGATGCTGCTGCTGTCTTTGTGTGCGAGTCCTCGGGCCAGGCTAATGTTGGATTTCTGATTTAATTTTGACAGAAAATGTCACTAGAATGCGACGGTCTCCACATCCAGCTCCTAAAATGGTTAACACATGGATTTATTTTTTTGTTTGAACACATTCATATTCACCTTCATCATAGACAAGTTTTGTGGAAGGTGTCAGTTTTGTGTAATGTTGCTGGTACAACGTCAATCATCTAATCCCATAACATCGGTATGGAAATGAAAGAAAGAAGTTTCACAGCTGCCACACATCCAGTGTGTTACCGGCTGTAATGTAGGCAATCATTTGCTTACAAATGAGCCATAAGATCTCAATAAGCTGTCTGTAAATCAGTGTTCTGTGTCATTGAGTTTGTTTCATCTTTGTACCTCACAGTGGTGAAAAAAATGCTCAATGCAGCTTTAAAAAAAATTCTGTTTAACATGGCAGCACTTATTCACTTCATACATTCCATCCACAGGACGTAGAGCTTTACTGCACACATTCAGTGTGTATGGGGGAATGCACCAACTTGAATGCGTTTTGATTCTGGCAAACATCAAAAGAGGGCTTGGCATTTATTTTCTCAGAAACAATTGTCCATTTTGAGGTTTTGGTGTCTGGAAAATGCTCTCTGCACCTCAGGGCATTCAAATATCTCAAACTATATGTAAATATATTTTACCATTATCTGCACTGTCTGTAGTATCCATGTCTAATCTCATTGTCATTCTTATGAAATTACTGCTTAAAATAGAGCTGTAAAATAAGTTTACATATTTTGATACTCTATGATCCATGACATATGTGATCTATGACTATTAGAGCTATGTATATTCTGAGTAATTCAAGTTTAGCAATGTTATGTACAGTATGTTTGTACTGTATATGCAGCAGTGTCTGACGAACTAGTGTCTAATAATGGCATTGGCTGAAATACAACGTTCAGTTTGTGGTTAATTTTGACAGAGGACTCTGATCTTCTCTCTGTGTTTCTGTTAAAGACTTTAACCAGAGATGAATGATGTTCTCAAATGCTGTGGGACTAGACATGGATAAGCTTTGTTGTCAACAAGTTGGGCTCAAAATATGTCTTAACTCGACCTCTGTGATATCTCGCTCTCTTGCACCATCATTACGGCTACTCTGGTTTGGTTTCCTGAAGATTAGCACTGTTAGAAAGGCTTATCACTGTTTATTGAGGCTTGTCGAATGCATAAAAACAGCATACCACATTTACTTCTCTCTATGTACACTTAAGATTTTTTTTTGTAAGTAGTGAAAACTTTGGAATCTTAGTTGAGTGATTGTGTTGTGTAATTGAAACTATATTGTATGCAGGTAGTTGTTACTGCTGAATTTAGAACTCTTCAACATGCTGTATTGTATGCTGGCGGCCCCCTGGGCTGATCTTACTCCAAACAATTGACAGTGTTACTGTCCTTGCCAAGGGTTCAGCACCTTGTTACCTTGCTCTGGTATTGCTCCACATTCAGTAGTTTCCATCACCCTCCAAAAAAGTTCAAGTAGTTTCCTGAAGTTTCCTTTTATTCTGAATTTCATAAGTGTGTTTTTGTCCCTTACTACCATTTATTGTATTATTAGCCAACAGTGAGCTGCTATAAACTGCTCTCATCTTTGCTCTAGCAGCTCTAATGGCATTAGAGTCAAGGACATCATTGTCAGCCAGATGAGTGCTGAAGCTACCATTCTGGGCATGATCATGTCATGAAAAACACAGTTGGATATGTAAACAGAATGACATGTCCACCTCTTTTTTTGACATGTCCACCTCTTTTTTCTCAGAGTATTGTCATGCCCAACATGGGTGTTACTCTGCAACTGCAATAGTAATAGCTATGCAGCAAAACATACTCAAGTCAAAAATGTTTCACAGTGTTGGAGAGCTATTCAGTCAGTGTTTCTGAGCACTTAAATATGCATTCCTGTAAGTTCACTAAGTTTTAGACATTAGTAAGCAACACTTGACATTACATTGTTCTTAGATACTTTCACATACACGTTTTATTGTATTTTCATCCCAGTTTTATTTCTTTAAACAATCATAGATTGTCTTACTTGCAGTGGTCCTTTCATAGTGGCACATGCCTTTTACAATGGCCGCCTCTTGCTTTAACCAATAATGTGGTAATTCTACTCTGCTTTTAACTCAAGTACAGACAAATGAATGTGTTGTCTCTGGAGCAGACAATTTGATTCTTGTCAAGTCGAAGGAAATAAGCATATACCACTGTGATTTGACACTTGACCACTGTTGCTGGTTTGAAGTTTTTGATGTGGACACAAAGTTCAGCAAATTATAGGCTATATTAGCTGTAACATGGGCCTATATTCTCAACGTGGTATCTGTAGATTAGTTTGAAGAACACACTTTCAGTAATGTACACAGTGTTAATTTGTGCACAGATCCCTTTAATAAACTACTATTCAAATTTGAAAATGGCTCAGATGCATCATTTCACTGACATGCTTACACAGAAAAATAGCATCTAAATATCTAAATGCATTCCCTGTATCCTTTCTTGCACAACTATAGATGCTGCAGAATTATTTTTGTTGTTGTTGTTGAATTCCGTCATTGCATTTAAAAAAAAAATGAGAAGGAAAGAAAAGTGAAAAGGAAAAGGACCTGGAGCAAGAAAACCCCAAATACTAGTATGAGTAACTTCAGTTAACCATTTTGTTCACTGAGTTGGATATACTTTAGTTTTGACGCATGCAGATGAAAGATGAGGAGTAGAAGTTGATCCCGTCAGTCCCGATGACCATTTATTGCAGATGTAGATTACAGATTAATTAAGCAGAAATGATAACAATTGAACTAAAGATTGTTAGTTCATAGGTACGACCACACTCAGCTGCTCCAGGTTCTTTTGGCCTCCCCCCTCAGACTCCACCTTCAGCCTCTCAGCTGTCCTCTAGATGGCGCTGTGCACACACCCAAAGCCTGTGGCTCAGGAGGTGGAGCTGGTTGTCCACTAACTGGAAGGTCGGTGGTTCCATTCCAGGATTCTCCAGTCAACATGTCGACGTGTCCTTGGCAAGACACTGAACTCACACTTGCCCCCCGATTCGTCCATTGGGTGTATGAATGTGTGTGAATGGTTAGTTTCCCGCGCTGTGCCTATGAATGTGTGTGAAACATAGACTGTGTGAAAGGGTGAATGTGAAAGTGTAAAGTGCTTTGAGTGGTCCGAGAGACTAAGCGCTATGTAAGTGTAAGTTCATTTACCATTAACCATTACCATTGTCACTCATTCTCACATACAGACTCATGTGCTCTCGAACTCGCATAAAAAGAAAACTAAATTGTCCATTACATGGACAAACGCTCAACTCGGCTCATTCCCTATGAAAAAACAGAATCGTAAAGATGTGTTCCTGAAAATTACCACTGTTTTCTAGGCTTATGTTTGTTAAATGCAGAGATGCCACATCCCACATTTATTTGGGATTTTTTAAAGGGACAACGAGGAGTTTTGGAAAAGCGAAGCGTTTTCACACTACATTTATGAGCCTCCACGCACCGTGAAATTCTTTGACCTGCGCATGTTTTCATTCATCAAGAATTAAAGTCAGAGGTTCGAAGACAATCACATACCGTCGTAGTTCCGACCATAAACGGCGATTCGGCGGCGTTATTCTCATGAGCGTCCGCGAAACCGAAAGTAAGGAAACGCTGGTCGGCTCGACCAGCATTTCCGCCACCACTAATAATAACAAAATAACGATAGAGACAAAACAATATATTTATCGAAAATGGGCCCATTAACAAGTGTGGGTAGCGTAGATTCATCCACATTAACGTGAGACTTTTTTACAACCAAATAGAAACTCCTCGTTGTCCCTTTAAAGCAGTGGACATAGGAAAAAATCTTACTTTAGTGGTTCTTTTTTGTAATTGAAGTTATATAGTGTACATGTAGGTGTACGTCATTGCTGATTATGTTACAGGAACAACTGGCCCTAGTGTGAGTTCTGTTGGGTTTGTTTGTTGTGTTCTCTTTTGTATTCTTCCTGATGCTACCTGAGGCCATGTGACTGCTGGAATAAGAATATAAGAGTAGGCCACACCACCTCCTCCCTCCCTCTCTCTCTATCTAGCCTATGTGATTAAAGCACTTTGAGTGGTTAGAGACTACAAAAGCGCAAGTTCATTTACCATTTACAAGGTCTGTAAGCTCTAATTTGATGTAGCCTACAACAAGTCTGATTTGGACCAGAGACGTTCTAATATGATATATATGCCTAGAAGGGCTTTGTTTGGACCAAGTTAAGAATTCATGATACATTCTTAAACAAGGTGGTTGCAGGGCTCGTGGAAAACAATGTTATGACACAACAGAACCACAAGGTGGCAGTAGCTGTCAAGCTGCCAGATAGAGACCCACACTGGACACAGTTCTGTGAACAAACAGAACACTCCAAATGAATATTGTTAGGCTCCATGAGACAGTCTAAGTTTAAAATAGGTATCTCTATAATATCAAATCATAATAGACTGAAAATATATGCCCTGGTCAAAAATAACCCCGGCCTTGTGCTGACCTGTGCTTTTAAGTGTCAGTGTAAAAGGTGTATATATATATATATATATATATATATATAGCTACAGTTGACTCAGCTACTGGCATCAATTTCAGTTGTGAAGTATCCAGGAGACCTATATCAGATATATATAGCACATATACTGTATAAGTAGCTACAGTTGACTCAACTACTGGCATCAATTTCAGTTGTGAAGTATCCAGGAGACCTATATCAGATATATATAGCACATACTGTATATATAAGTAGCTACAGTTGACTCAACTACTGGCATCAATTTCAGTTGTGAAGTATCCAGGAGACCTATATCAACTCCAGAGACTTTTTATTGATTTATTAATCCAAAACTTTACTGTTTTTTTTTTTTTTACATATGTATTTCATATATGGAATTTCAATAATGTACTGCATTTATTACATTTGCAATTGCATTAATAAGAAGTGACAGTGATAGTCACCATACACCAGATTAAGTTACTTCCTCTTCACACTCGACACTGTGACTGTGACTCTTCACATGTGAGACAGGTCGACCTTACCAGAGCTGGCTGTTGTACTGATGTAGCATGTTAATGTGGCCTCATTGAGGGTGTCAACACCACCACCTGGGAATTTCACCCCCTGGTGAAGTATGACTAGTCCTACAGTAGCAGTCACAGGGTCATTGACACCATGGGGAAAAGACACAGTTTCAACTTAGGGCAATGGCTATTTATAAAAAAGAATATTTTAAAACGGCCTACAGGATGGGGTCTAAACAGAGACATGAGCCAAGAACTGGGACAAGGGCTAACTGAATCCTATTTTCATTGTCGTGATGTGAACATGCTGTGCAATACACACATCGCAAACTTTCTGTTTAATTGATTGATTACTCATGTGCAAGTCAGTGTCAGTGTTTGAGGGTACCAATTAAAGTAGAAAGACTCAGGAACTGTACGGTTACACTTAAATATGTGCTTATTTATTGCAAGTCATATCGTCTTTGCAGTATTGACCAGAGTCATCGCACATTTTGCTCATATCGTGCAGGCCTGGCTGGGACTTACCAGGACAGCCAGGAGCCAACAAAGAGGGAGAAGGGATCCACGAAAACTACACACTTTGTGATACTGCAAATCAAAAGAAACATGAAAAATACCACCACCAGGAATGGGTCCGCTGCCCCGCGCCACAGCATACTGCTAAACACAGAAAAAAGAAAGGGGGCAAAACCAAATAAAGTGCTTAAAACAGAAGTAAGCGATCCGGTGGTTTTGGCTAACTTCCTGTCAGCCGATGGAGTTAGCCGTCCCCGCCCTCGTCCCTACGTCACCACATTCACGCGCATCCCTTGGCTGCACACACAGAGAGGACCGCCCCTTTATGCCGTTCTCTCTCCTCATTGGATAAAGGTTGTAGGATACAAGGAAAGTTTTCTCCTCGGCTTACAGCAGAGCAGAGTGACTGACAGACCCGTGTTTCAGATCAAACACTCTATGTAAGTGATTGCTGTCGGAAGATAGAACTATTTAAGACTTATATTAACACAAATATTCCACTTATTTCTGCTTTAACAGTGGAGACAATCTAACAAACAAACACAACAAAATGTATCCAAAACTATTTAAAAATGATACAGTCCTCTGGACTGTGTTGAATCAAGCAGGGAAGGAAAAAGGGACAAATGCGCCAAAATAATGACAACAACAAAAGGTTCCAAAACAGCAGGACATCCAGGGAGTGTGGCTGATGGCCAAACGATGACTCCCAGGTCTCACATCACAGGGCCAGGACCAGAGGGTCAGAGCCTGAGAGGCCCCATGGCTGGAGCAGAGAGACCAAGCTGCACCTGGACTGGCTTCCACCTGCCTCGGCAAAGCCAGCAACAGGCTCTGCCACACTGCATCTGCAGGAGAAAGACTTGTATTCAGTATATAAGGCACACAGTGGCAGGGAGGGAGAGGACCTCCAGCTCCACTACCATCACTATCATACATTGTGCATCTCTCAGTTCTCTGTAGCTCTCACAGGAGTCAGAGCACTGCCTCAGAACCTTCCCTGATGTATTTAAGAAAAAGTAAGAGTGTATGAGCCTACATTCCTCATAATACGATTTTGACACGGCCATTTTGGGTCTCATGGATACAGACACAGACATCTCTGGCTATAACTGGGACGTTAAAAGGTTTGTTCAGTGGTGTCAGTGTCATCCCCTCATTGTTAACACAGAAAACACAAAAGAAAATGTATCTTTGATCCAGAGCATCAATGCACAGATTGCCCAGGTAGAGTGGGTATACACATCGATGAAAACTTGTCTTGCGATGTTCATGTGAACTCTGTTTGCTCCAGGATACAGCAGCGTCTCTACTTTTTGCAAAGATTCAGGGTGTTTCTACCATGCTGTTATAGAGAACATTTTACGTTATGGAATTTCTGCTTGGTTTGGTAATTTATCAGTTAATATAAGTTAAGACCTCAAATAAGCAGAATGGTTCATTTTGCAATGGAAGTGATAGAGGTGAAAGAATACCCCACCCTCCAGATACTTTTTGATAAAATCATTATCAGACAGGCTAAGAAAATCACCACCGACCCCTCTCATGTCTAGCTACACAGTGAATACGAGCTGCTCCCATTGGGCAGACAAGTTCCAGTTAGGAATAAAAAAACACTACCTCAATAGATAGAGGGTTTGGTCCTGAACTCAATGCCGCATCAACGCTAAGTATTGTACTGTGATTGCACTGATTGTGGTTTTTGATATTTGTAAACATTGTATTGCAATATCACTTTACGTAACTGTACATGCACTAATGTCCTGTACATGTACCATTGTACGTATATATGTAGCAGCCTACATGTATGTCCAAGACAAATTTCCTATAAATGTAACTAACTAACTATGATTTGATTCCATCTGCTCACAGCCCTAAGCTCCACTTTCTGTTACAAATCTAGAAACTGTTATGTCACCTGAGTCATTTTCACTGATCCTCCAGATCAACGGGGAGGAAACACCCTATGACTAATATGCTGACGACTCTGGGGTGTAAAATGGGTGATGCGCCCTTTAAAACTAAAACTGAACATGGGTTTGAACAGGGGTTTTTAGAAGTGGGCGTGTGCAAAAAGGTATAACAGGGTGGTGGGATGAAAGGACAGGAAACTGAACTGGGTGTCGACAACATCTTATTACACACAGAAAACCTGACCTTTTACAGACAACAGAATGTAATATTCTGATGAGGACGAACTGCTCCACTACTGTTCGTTTCATGAAGTCACTCAGTGCACTAGCTATTTTTTAATTTCCTGCACTGATTTGATTTCTTCTAGGAACTGAATTGTTAGAGATGCTTTTTAAACCCTTTAAAACCCAGGGCCCAGCTTGCATTAGGCCAGTGGTTCCCAACTTTTCTTGACTCGTGACCCCATTTTGACATGACAAATTTTTGGCGACCCCAAATTTTTTTGGGCCATCTCAAATATTTTTACATGCTGCATTTTATTTGAACTCGATTTATATTCATGAAAGTTAAAGTATAGAATAAAGTTGTTTAAGATTGTGTGTGGTGTTTTTAATCATAATTTTAAAGAGTAATAATTATTTAAAAAGTATTTTTATCAGTTTTTTTTTTTCATCAATTACTAGACATTTCAGGCGACCCCATTTGAATTTCAGGCGACCCCACGTGGGGTCCCGACCCCAAGGTTGAAAAACACTGCATTAAGGTGTTAAAGGGGTTTACTCCAACTTTGTGAGATACAAACACAACAAGGAAAAACGATTCTATCATGTTGAGCTCTGAGGTCTGACTGAAGGAGTTAGCATGTGTCTGACAAACAGACAGGACTGTTAGAGCCAGAGAGTCATAGAGAAGACCTGGTGCTCTGGTGGCTCACGTCATAGAGCGCAAACCAAATGGGCACAGTCCCAGATCACAGTGGCCTGGGCCCCACTATGTCGTCCCCCCTTTCCCTCCCTCCCTCCCTGGGTTTCCTGTCTCTTTTGAATTAGTTTTGGGACCCCCCCCCCCCCGCCCCCCGCCCCCCTCCCCTCCATTAACCAGTCATCTGATCTCTTTGCTGTGGACCGAGGTCAGTCTGAGTCTACTACTGCATGTTGTTGTTTTAAAAAGCATATCTTTGGCTTCCCTCCCACATTGTCACAGGGTCAGTTAGAAGTTAGTTAGAACATTGTGGAAACTGTGTTGACCCCATTATGGTTTGAAAGCTCTGGGGGTGCGTTGTCGTCTAGGCAAGGAAAGACTGAAAGCTTTGGAAACGACAGTGGTAGTGAAAGTAAACGTAACCTGGATGTAGTTTTAGTGTGAAGCAGCTCAACATTTGTCTCTGCTGCAGCTGTTAGATGAGCAACAGCTGACAACAAACAAACAAATGACACAACAGTGTCAATGTTAACAGCTGAATAACACACACACAACACCTTCCAGGAAGGAGAGAAAAAAATAAAGAGTCATGGATTTGTCATCTTGACTGAACTTAAACTGGATTAGAGAAGAAAGAATAGGCTATGTAAAATATAGTTAGGCCTATATAGTAGATATATAATATATAATTTGTCTGAAGACATCCTTCACTTTCTTTTTCTTTCTTTCTTTCTTTCTTTCTTTCTTTCTTTCTTTCTTTCTTTTTCCTGTTCTTTGGTGTTTTGGGATCTGTTTGACTTCATGCGGTCCTGCCTTCCCTTCCAAGAATCTCATTGGCTAACAGTGGCTCTTCCTTAGCCATGATTGGCTGGGAAACATTTAAACTCGCCCACTGCGCTGGCCTCACATGCAGCAGCATACTTAACATGCAAGCATGAACACTCAGTACAGTGTGTGTGTTTCTTGGAACAGGTCTTCTGGATACTCACAGTTCAACAGGTGGTGTGTCAGCCCGCCTGAGTCAAAACCTTCAGCTCCTGCTTGCAACACTTTTCAGTTTGAACAATGTTTCCTTCCCATGACACATTATAATACGACTGTTTGTAGTGTTAACACGCCCAAGTTACACATAAGAAATCCATAGTTTTGAACAAACAAAACATAAAATAGAGGGATCCCTCCTCCTCTGTCTCTCACCCAGAGCTTTCTCCTGTTTTTTCTTGGGAGTTTTTCCTCAGTGGATCTAAGGACAGAGGATGAAAAACTGAAAAAATAAAATTAATTTTTTTTTAAAAATGGCTATACGAATAAAATTGCCTTGGCTTGTGTTAGGCTAAGTAAACTAACCAATAGTAAGATAACTTACAGCTGATATTAAAAACTGTTGGGATGTCACTTAATTTTGAAACCAAGTGTGTACATCCTCCACGCCCACCCTCAAGTTTTTTTTTAAAAAGAAATTCTTACAATAAAGAAAAAAAAAAGAAAAGAAAAAGGGGCAAACATCAAATGACTTAAGGTTGAAAAGTAGCTATTGTCATTACCACAAGAACAACTGGTCTGATGCCTTGCAATTTAAGTTTATGATGTCTGTGTTATGTTTATTTTTTGTTTTTATCTGCTGTACCCCACAAAGATTAGCTGACACCAAGGTGTCAACTTATGGGGATCCTTAACAAACATTAAACAATGAGACATACAAACCTGTTTCTTTTTTGTTTAAATACAATTTTTCCTCCATCGTTTGTAAAATGAGAGGTCTGACAGCGCTAACTTGGCTGTTTGAATCAGTTTGAACAAGTTTATTATTGATTCTTTTTTTCTTCTGTCATTCCAAAATGTATAACAAGAGTGTAGTTGATACATTTCACTTAATCAAACGATTTGCATTTCTCCTCCCAGCACCATACTGCTTTTAGTAATCACATCATGTGTCATTTTGCATATTTGAAAGAGGCAATGCTCAGTGTGCACCATTAGTAGATCAGGTTTGCACACATTTTAACACATGCTACTGCTTGATAAATCAGGCCCCATGAGTAAAAAAAAAAAGGGCATTGGAGAGAAGCTGCTGAATAACTTATTGAGGTCAATCCTAAAGAGAGAACGTATACATACATTTCATAACTGGGCTGGTTTTTAATTAGCAAAGATCTGGTGTTTATGATTGTTCATATGGCCCATAGCACTAACCAATCATCCTGCAGTACATCTGTGTGTAACTTACAGTAAAACATTCACTCATTTAACTGAACTTCTAATACCCCAGGCACATTCTTACAAATGGATTGACAAACAGGTATTCCCATGTAGATTTCAATCTCTGCTGAACAAAGACACTCGGCTTACCCAGTTGGTTTCTTCTCGCCATGATTAGGCTACACAGCACAAGGTTTAACTAAACACACAAGACAAATAACCAGACTATCACTGTTCTGTGCTCTGGGAAAGCCGTGCTCTCAACAGCACCTGGATGTGTTCCTACACAAACAGAAAAAAAACAAACATATAATGATACCACCAAAAATGTAGGAATGAAGATAAGTCCCTCGCCCCTACCAGGTATATCTGGTAGACGACAACCTATCAGGGGCAGAGTCTTAACATCCTGATGATGATTAATTATTTCATTGATCAATGAAGAGGAACCAGTCTGTTATTAACTTTCTGCCTCTTTCTCCTCTACTCATCCTTCTCTTGTCTCAACCTCCTCCCCCACCTCTCCTCCCTGGATCTCACACAAACACACGCCGTATTTTTAAGGACACAGGGTGTTTTGTAAGTAAAAGTCCATCTGTCTCCTCCATTCATTTTGCTGTCAGAAGGATCCACTCTGTGTGTGTGTGTGTGTGTGTGTGTGTGTGTGTGTGTGTGTGTGTGTGTGTGTGTGTGTGTTGCAGCTGTGCAGTCATCCCTCACAGCAGCCTGTTGAAAATGTAACTGGTGCTGTCAGATGATGAACTGAAGCCATTTGGTCCTGGACATATGGCAGCATGCTAACAGCAGCCTCTGGTGCAGCACATGTAGACTCATAGAAATCGAATATGCACAAAGCTTAAAGGAATGGTTCACCAAAAAATGAAATTCAGTCATTATTGACTCACCCTCATGCTGATAAATACTAGAGTAGTTCTAGTAGTATTCCTCAAGGTGCATCTGGAGACCCGAGAGGCCGGTTCGTAGTCCAACGATATCCTTATATGAGAGTCAATAGCACCCGACACAAAAACGTCCATAAAACTACACAAAAACCTTGAAATATTCCTCCACACTGCTCGTCCGCGGCAATCCAAGTGTCCTGAAGCGATATAGTCCAGAGTTTACCCGAAACTACGTAATTTAGGCAAGTCCAAGTGTGAGCGTCCCCCAGGCAAATTCAATACAGGACTGTTTAGGCTGTAAAAATGTCCTAAAAGACGTAGTTTTGGGTAAACTCTGGACTATATCCCTTCAGGACACTTGGATTGCAGTGGACGAGCAGTGTGGAGGAAGGAATGGTTTTTGTGTAGTTTTATGGACGTTTTAGTGTCAGGCGCTATTTTTCTCAAATAAAGTTTTCGTTGGACTACGCAGCGGCCTCCTAGGTCCCCAGATGGACTTTGAGGAATAAAAAACTACTCCGTCACTCATCAACATGAGGGTGAGTCTAATGACTGAATTTCATTTTTTGATGAACTATTCCTTTAAAGCTCTCTTAAAATGTTCACAGTATTTAAACACACCATGTATAGTTGGTTACCCATCACCAGTTAATCAGTCTGTCCCTCTGCATCCTTGTGTCTTTACTGTGGAACCAGCTCTGTCCATGGGTCAGACAGGCAGACACTCTAACTACATGTAAGTCCAGGCTTAAAACCTTACTTCATGACAGAGCTTTTTGCTTTGCCTTTTCCATCTTGGCCACAAATTCCATTCGCCCGCATCTTCGTCAATGCTTGAAATTTGTTCAATGTTGGCTACATTTCGATCATTTTGAGGACAGTGCAAAACAGGAAAAAACACTAACCACCGCCACTAGCTTCCATGCTGCTCTGTTTTCTGTCTCACTGTCACCAACACACACGCTGCAGTGGTGGTGAGTGGCCAAGCCGCTTTCCAGCTGGAGATTACACCTGTTTTTTTGGCCAGCGGGAGAGGAGCCATGTGGTGATTGTAAGTGTGTCGACCTGCGTTTAAAAAACTTGCGTCGACCCACTAATTTTAGTGGGAACGGGGCTATGGTGAACTTTGGGATTTGGGGTTTTCGTTAAATGTAAGATATTATCATTACAATTAAAAGAAATAAAGACATGAAATATTTCAGTCTGTGTAATGAATCAATAGGCTTTATGAGTTTCACTACTGAAATAAATAAACTTTTCCATGATATTCTCATTTATTGAGATGTGCCTGTGTGTGTGTGTGTGTGTGTGTGTGTGTGTGTACATTGTACTCCCTCTCATTCACACCAAATGACAAGAATGAAAAAAGGAAAGACTGAGGACACACACACACACACACACACACGTGCGTGCGCGCACACACACACACACACACACACACACACACACACACACACACACTCCACCTCTTATTGTAAGACCTGACAAGCTGATGGGAACTCAAATATAGAACTGAAAGTGGGCTTCTAGTGTGTGTGTGGGGGGGTCTTCCTGTTCTCTCCTCAGTCTAAAAGAAGACATCCGATTTTCTCAGTCTCAGTTTAAGTGTGTGTGTGTGTGTGTGTGTGTGTGTGTGTGTGCGCGCGCGCGCATGTGTATTGGAGAGTTCAGTCTTTGTCCCTGCCATTCTGTGTGACGAAGAGTGGGGACAATGACATGTGGCACGGAGACTTTTACAGAGAAGTTTTAAAAAAGTCCAAGTTAAATTGGTGTTGAATGATCTGTTTTGCAGACTATATTTTATTTTATCATGTACCAACAATCAGAAGAACGTGCCCTCCTGAGCCATTGGGCCAGGTGTGTGAAGGATGGCCTCTGCTTTATGAGTCTAACCTCACGCAGCTTGTCATCTTACTCACTCTCACTTTAAGAGGAAACCAGTTCTTGGGGAAATTTTCAAGACACTGCATTTGTTTTTCCGCCCAGAGTGGGACCTCCCCTCACTACGCACTGTGAACTCAACTCAGTCACCTCAGTTCAGAGCACAGACGCAGAGAGAGATTTGATCAAAGAGATCTGAGCTGAGTTTAACCTCTGAACAAATGTGTCACATCCTTTAACTGAAATGACAGAATTAGTGTCAGTGAGTGTAGTACACTGGCTGAGGACACTGTTGCCTGCCTCATGGGGATATAACAGTATATTTTATGTCTCTATATCAAGAATGTGGCCATATGTCACCTATCTGGGGATACATTAGTACATACAAATTTATAACATTATATGAAATGACCAGAGATGGACAGAGTACTCAACCCCAGTACTTGAGTAAGAGTACAAATACTACTGGTCAAAATTTACTCTGTTACAAGTAAAAGTAGCCTACCTCACTCGACATGTTACTCGAGTAAGAATAAAAAGTACTTGCTTTTAAAGGTACTTAAAGCAGAAGTAAGTGGTCCGGTCGTTTTCGCTAATGCTGCGTTCCAGGCAGGCTTTTGAAATCGTAAATTACAGCTTCAAGTCACAACTTACGACTTTGTAGCGTTTCAGGCAACCCACTCGTGTTTTTCCGACCTGTTTTACCGGTGAAAGTCACTATAACGGCCACTCGTAACTTCCCACCCGTGAACTCGTACCAGATCGAACTGGTATGACTTCACGGTCGGAAAAATACGAGTTTCCTTGAACACACCATAACAGTCCTCGTCCCTACGTCGCCACATTCACGGCGTCCCTTGGCTGCACACACAGCCCTGCATGCCGTTCTCTCTCCTCATTGGATAAAAACTGTAGGATACGATAAATGTTTTCTCCTCGACTCAGAGCAGAGCAGAGGGACTGAGAGACCCGTGTTTCGGTCCAAACACTCTATGTAAGTGATTGCTGTGGGAAGATAGAACTATTTAAGACTTA
Source organism: Trachurus japonicus (assembly GCF_045865225.1). Classification (NCBI taxonomy): domain Eukaryota; kingdom Metazoa; phylum Chordata; class Actinopteri; order Carangiformes; family Carangidae; genus Trachurus; species Trachurus japonicus. The sequence goes on along the minus strand of NC_140911.1, from coordinate 27,375,371 downwards.
TATTAACACAAATATATCACTTACTTCTGCTTTAAGTATCCAAAAGTACTTGCTTTTAAAGGTAGCCTACTTAAGTATCCAAAAGTACATGCTTTTAAATTTACTTTACGTAAGTAAAAGTAAGAGTAAGAGTACATTTCTTATTTTTCACATCAATGAATTACTATATTTTTTTCTAAAGAAGAGAGTTTCTGAGAATGAACTCTTTGAAACCACCTGCTGATGTGCTGCTTTTAGGGCTTAGGGTTTCCTTCTTTGACAAACACAGCTTGTGTCCAATAGGATTTTAGAAAAAAAAAAAAAAAAGAGCAGACCTGAAAGTAACAAGTACTTTTCAGCCTTCCTAGAAATTAACTTGAGTAAAAGTAAAAAATATTTGTCTTGGAAATGTATTCAAGTAAGAGTAATAAGTACCTACCAAAGAAATCTAATAAAGTACAAATCCTCTGGATATGTAGGCCTACTTAAAGCAGATATCAGTGGAATGTTTTTGTTAATATAAGTCCTAAATAGTCCTATTTTCCGTCAGCAATCACTTACATGAAGTATTTCAGCCTAAACACGAGTCTCTCCGTCACTCTGCTCTGCTGTAACCCGAGGAGAAAATTTTCCTTGTGGGATACAAGTGTTATCCAATGAGGGGAGAGAACGGCATGAAGGGCTGTGTGTGCAGCCAAGGGATGCGCGTGAATGTGGTGACGTAGCACGAGGACCAATTGATGCCTGACAAGGGCGGGGGCTGCTAACTCATGGTGCGTTCAAGGAAACTCGTACTTTGTGTTTTTCCTTCCTGTGAAGTCATACCAGTTCGATCTGGTACGAGTTCACGGGTCGGAAGTTACGAGTGGCCGTTATAGGGAACTTTCACAGACAACAGGACGGTAAAAACACGAGCTACGGGTTACCTGGAACGCTACCAAGTCGTAGTTGTGACTTGAAGCTGTAACTTACGGTTTCAAAAGCCTGCCTTGAACACAGCATTAGCCGAAACGGCCGTGCCGATGATATCTGCTTTAAGTACAGTACTCAAGTAAATTTACTCCGTTACTGTCCACCACTGGAAATAACAATATCTGTGAAGAAGTGTTGTAGTTTTTATGGTAGATGGAGTTGTCGTTGATAATCTGAATGGAGAGATGTTGACGCTGTTGTCCAGTTACCAGGGTGATGCTGCCGGCGTCTCAGGAGTTGTTAGTTCACAAGTTATTTTTTGGGAGACAGGAAAGCAGGGAGAGAGACCCGGAGATGGTCTTGGTCAGATGAACCAGCTCTTGACTCAGGAAGCAGTCTTCCTCACAGCTGGCAGCTCCACAGACAGTTGGCTGCGTCCTTTAGCATGCTAATGACATGAAAACACTTCCACGTGTTTGATGGAGGGGAGGGGGATGTAGTGAAAGGTGTGGAAGGGGCAATAACAAAGATTACAGGATCAGCAAGTGACAACACATGGCACTCAAAGCTGAAGGCTATGGATCAAGCCCTGAGGATCAAAGTGCACCGTGGTGCCACTGGATCAGGTCCTGAGGCTCACCGGCAACTTCACACGTCTTTTCTTCTGACCCTTTGTGGTGATTTATTCCAAGTTTCTGACCCCTTGCAAAAAAAAGTATGGGCTACTTTAAGAGCCCGTCCACACAAATACAGATTTAATGAATAAAATAATAAAATAGAATTATGATAGAGAAAATAAATTCATATATTCTGAATACATAGATCATTTTTCTATTTGGCTTATACATATCCAGACTGAAATGACATTTGGGAGGGGGTGGGAGGGTATTTGTTGGAAACGAAAATGAATGAAAATGCCCCCAATAGCATTGACTTTTGGGCCACATGTGGCATTTAGCTGGCACCTCTGGCTGAGATGTGGCATGGCAAATCATAACCACACACGTTGCCATATATTCAAATTTGGAGGGAATTTCTCTTGCTACGCTGCTGGAAAAATAAAAAGAGAAAAATTTCAGCCACACTGTGTTTGTTTCCCCTGCACCAACCGCCGCCTGCATCACCTCCTTTCCTCTGCTCCTATAGGCGCTGGGTGAGGGATCCCTCCTCTGTCTCTCACGCTGAGCTTTCTCCTGTTTTCTCTTGGGAGTTTTTCCTCAGTGGATGTGAGGGTCTAAGGACAGAGGATGTTGTTATGACGCTGTGTAAAGACCTTTGAGACAAACTGTTTGTAAAAATGGGCTATACTAATAAAACTGCCTTGCCTTTCGGGTTCTCCCTCTTCTCTCTCATGCATGAGTCAGAATATTTGGGACACAAATTCATGAGAGGCTGCGGCTCACAAAGTGGAGGGGTTTGTTCATTTATCCAAAGGCTTTTTGGTTTAAGGCCCATCTCCTCCAGTCCATATGATGAAGTTTTGGGATGCATCTAGGAAGGCAGAGAAAGATAAAGTTATGTGTGTATGGTAGTAAATGGCGTTGCACAGTATCTAGGTGGTTGCTAAGAGAGGAAAGGTCCAAATGCAAAGCGAACACAGTCATCTTCACAACACACACACACAGATTCAAGCTCATGGCCTTGGTATAGTGAAAACAAAAAAAATCAAAGCCACCCTCACCATGACAACTGAAAGGGACACAGTGAGGTTAAAGCTGTACAGAAAAGAAAATTGAATTTGAGCCCACTGTGGGTCCTAACATTAGTGTAATAACTCATCTATCAGAAGATGTAGCCCAGACTTTGTTTTCGAGTAAATCTGGGATGAAAGCGTGGTTGTTTTTTTTCGTATTGGATAATGCAGGTGCACAAATTATACGTCAGCCTGCTCACGATTCACCAGCCACTGATATTGGATCCGTCATCCATCAATCAAACGTCTGAGACACACACACACACACCGAGCTCGGTCTCGCCCCAAGCTTTGAATATCCCGCCCGCTCGATAACGACCAATCAAATTCGTTTTCCTTACTCGGGGAACGTGCAGCAACTCGTGGAAACTTGGCGCAACAAACAGGACAAACGGCCATTTCTGAACAGCTTTAAAGTAGAGAAAAGTGGAAGAGAAAGACAGGTTCACATTTCTTTATCGTCATTCAGACAAAGATGCACTGCAGAACAAAAGTTATGTTGCATCAGGCCACAATAGAAACAGGTAGATAAAACACTGAAAAGAAAAATAAACATGTTATAAAAAAAGAAGAAACAGTAGAAAATATGTAAATATAGCATAAATACAAATACACACACAATAAAGATGTGTGGACATTGTGGAAACACTATGTTGTTGAGATCTACTCAGATGCAAGTAAGTACGCCAGGGAGGCAAGGGACAGAAAAGGGGTGTGGCTTCAAAGTACAACAGGAAATAAAACAAACCCAAAGCAAACATAATTGAAAAAAAAGTTCAAATCCAAAGACAGAAAGAGAATGTGTGTGTGTGTGTGTGAGTCCGTAATCTGCCACTGCCAAGGTTTTTACGGCACCTGAACTGACACAACCAACCAGCACCGTCCTTGACCGACATACCAGAGCAAACACTTGATGTTTACAGAAGAGTTTAGATCCTACTGAGTCATCACACCATTAAATAAACTAAGCCTAAGCTCCGCCCACACAGGATGAACATACTTTTATTCCTCTGACTCATTAAAGCAGCTTGAAATCAAACACACATTTCATTACACATCACACTCATTATTTTTGAGTTCCACTGCTTAGTGCTATCTATCTATCTATCTATCTATCTATCTATCTATCTATCTATCTATCTATCTATCTATCTATCTATCTATCTATCTATCTATCTATCTATCTATCTGCCTGTACAATATGTGACTCTTGATCTTTACGTAAGTTGTGGTTTTGATTTGATTGTTGTTGTTACAATTTGCTTGTTTACTCATTTCCCCCTGAAATACTTGGAGTCCTGTAGAACTAAAGCCAGCAGACATTAGTATTTTGTCTCCCCTGTATTTGTAGGTCACTGTCCTTCCAGGAATATTCTGCTGTGAAGCGTCAACACATCGAAACTGAGGGAATGTCTGCTGAGCTCCGAAAGCCAAGAGTATCAGGAGTGACCTTTACAATAGGAACAAGATAACACACACCTGTCTGGCATGTTCCTACCTGCTCCACATGTAACCTACATTGGCAAATATGGACTGTTCTCAGGTTTCACAGCCCCACCACCTTCTGCAGCCTCATACTTTGCCCTGAGAAAATGGGCGGAGGAAGAGGAGGACAGGTGTGTGAGGGCGAGAATGAGGAATATGGAGTTTTTCTCCGTTGGTTTGACTCATTTCTCGAAACAGAAATTACATTCTCAAAATAACACGGACAAACCTCCAAACCACTTGGTGATTGTTCACAACAGAACTGTATTTCTCATTCATTTAATCAAATTGCAAATGTCTCAGTAGGTTACATCTTTGCAAATGAGTACGGCTAGCCTGCAGTTAGCACAGTGTCCAAGTGAATAGATCTTGTTGATCTGAAGTGATTGTTGATTCTCAGTCTAATAGTTGTTCTCTCCAAAACATGTCAGCCTCATTTAATTCTGTAAGTCATCACATGCACCATAGTCTGTTCAATTGTCAAAATTAGTCAAGAACATAATACCACGAATACTATACATTTATTTGCAGCACTGTAGGCTATATTTAATTGTCCTTATGTTTGTTTATGTTATGTGTTATATTACAGTATATTATGCTGTATGCATTTTCGTCCTGATGTAGTTACATTATGTGTGAATAAAAATTGTTACCTTTCCTTGACAGTATGAGTGCAATGTGTGATGTCAAACCTTGGAGGCTACTCATACCATAGAGTCCTTCAGACAGGTAAAGGGGCAGACTGCATATCTAACACTGATGTATAGGTTTAATCAAGCAGTGCAATTCAGCTCCAGATGGGCAGAAGCATCTTTTCTACAGAAATGACTTTGTCTAGTTCAGTGGTTTTCAAAGTAAAGGTCACCAGGGGGTCCTCTGAAAACTGGTCCATTTGCAGGCCAGACTCACTTTGTTTCACACATTTTACTTTGTTCACATAGTAAACATTTCAGGATGTTGAGCCTCTTCAGGTGCTGACTTTAGCTTGCAGGATTTTAAAAGTTATGTATTCAGACAAGTGACAGAGTCTCTCTCTGTCACTTGTTTGAATACATAACTTTTAAAATAAGGTGGAGTGGAAGAGGCACACAGCTGTTTTAAATCAGCCAATGTTTATCACAAATACCAGCTCCAGACTTCATTAATGAAACTGATAATGTTTCAGTACAGTTTCATCAGGACATGTTTGGCAGTTGTGTATATTACAAACCACACAGACATCCAACTCTCATTCAAACTTTAATTACATATTTAAAAAAGTGCTGCTTGGTAAAAACCATAACATCCTTTAAATCCAAAATAAAGAAAAAAATAATTTATAATACAAGAACATATTCACATAATATTTATTTTACAAAATCTGTACAACATAAAAAAAACAAACATCACAGCCTGACTGCAGCCAGGTGGAGGTAGGTTTGATGCCAAGAATAAAAAACCCTGCTGTCCCACTAAAACCTTTCAGAAGAACAAAGAGGAAGTGATGATAAAGGAAGACAAGGTTTTACTCAGACGGCAACATAAACTAAGAAACACAAGAACACATTTCAAGGCAGAGCAGGTTATGACCATTTAACACCTCCATTGTCATTATTCCTAAGAACCAATGTGTGTTCAAGTACACTCAGACTGAGGAAGGACACATTTAAGACATTTCACACCATCACTTTTTTGTCATCTGTGCATTTCATTACAAAACGACATATTAATGAAAGTCTGTAGATCAGTTTCAGAATCATTCAAACATCCCACTTGAGATCCTTCCCTAATATATTAATTGCAACAGGTGAGTTCCAGCTGAAAGTTGACCTGACCTCCAACATTACCACTTACTGGCTCATGTGATGAACAGAGTCTTGGTCACAGTCAGTGGCCAGATCATCGTGTTAGTCACACTGAGGGCCACAAAGATCCAAGATATTTTAATCATGTCTGTTGAATAACAGCTGTCTACTAATTCAAATGTTTTCATTTCATGGGCACTCTCCTCAATTACATGTCATAATATCACTGCTGCGACCTCCTCCAGCTACTGTGTATGTAGAAGGTCTGGAGCCCATCTCCCAGCTCAGTCTTTACAACCTCTGCAGGTTGGTTAACAGGGGGCTCAGCTTCAACCAACACCCTTCAAGTGAGAAAGCTGTGCTGAACCGAACCGTTTTAAACCTGATCAATACAGGATAATCATTATCACATACAGAGACAGAATTGGACCCACACTGAGGAACATTCATCTGAACCTGACTGGAAAAACAACCTGAAAAACCTATTAAAATACCTGTTGGGGAGGGGTTCACTGGTTGCTATGGCTACTAGACTTCCTGAAAACACAATGTTCAAGATTCATTGAGCTACTAAGGCTTCTGATTCCAGGTTATTTGACCCACAAAGTGCTGGAGCCTCCACCAGGTCCAGAGGGAAGACTCACAGCCTCTGACATGAGGAACACAGACCTGGTCAGTGTTTGCCCACCCATGCTCCCGTCTGTCTCCACTCCACGCTCCTGTCCTCTGTGTTAAAAGTTTGCAGCTGAAAATTAATATGTTGTTTACAAGTCCAGACTTATCGTTACCAAATACTTGAATTGTCAAATTCCGTGCATTCTTTTCAGCATGACACACCGTCCTCTGACCCGGCCCATCCCACTGTTCTGTACAAACGTCCTCTCCTCACACACAGCGGTCTATTAGCTGTGGAGCTGCTCCAGCCGGGCCTTCAGCTCCTCCTGCCTGGCTCTCAGTTTGTTCCTCTTGGCCTGCAGCCTGTGGCCCTTGTCCTCCAGGGCGTATATGCTGTCCCTGGCCTTCTTCAGGATCAACACCTTTGACGCCTTGTCATTGTGCGATAGCTCTGGCACATTGTCACGCAGGCGCATGAAACAGTTCTTCAGCTCGTTGCGTCGCTGCCGCTCCATCACGTTGTGAGTCCGCCGCCGCTCTTCCTCGTCTTCCATTTCTGGAAAGTTCCGGGATGAGTGGTGGTACCGCGATGAGGACGATGAGGAGGAGGAGGAGGAGCTACGAGAGAAATGGTGGAAGCGTGATGAGTCACTCCCCCTCGAGCGCTTGTTGGATGAAGATGAGGAGGAGGAAGGAGGCGGCGATGCAGGACAGGGAGCTGCATAGTTGTGCTGCAGCTGGATCTCAATGTGGTGGCGCTGAAGGGCCCGCAGCTCCTCTTCCTGCTTCTGCTGACGGACAGTTAGGTCGTCCAATGATGGCGAGGGGTGGGCGGGGCTGGAGGGACAGCGGGCGACTGTAACCACATCAATCTCTTCTTCTGATGGGGGAGAAATGAGAGATGGTTAGGAGGGTTGGAGATCTCTGACCTGACAGTGTCCAACACACACTACTCCCCCCCCCCTCTTAAGTTGTTGGTGGGAGACAATAAACATCCAGAAATGTGCAGACGCTGTGTTTAAATCCTGCGAAACATTCATGTAGATTGATCGATAAAAAGATATAAACTGACATCAAAGAGTCAAACTTAGAGTCTACAAACAGTCACCGTCTCTGGTTCAGAACCAGAGATCAGTCAGTCACATAACTCCTACCCACACACACACACAAACACTCAATCATCTCCCCTAAACCCTCTCATTTACTCATGTCAGTGAAGTGAAGCCCCGCCCACAGCGCATAAAGGTAGATAACAGCAGAGCAAAGAGCTGTGTGGCTCAGAGCCACTAAACATTAACAGTGAGTGGGTGAGGACTGTTGACACTGATAAGCAGCACAAGAAAGACCCACACTAACGTCCAGTTTTCTTTCTTTTTTTTATTATAACTTTTTCACCTTCATTTTTGTTTTGTGGTTTTTGTTGTTTTGTCCTCCTTTATGGTTTAATTTTGTATGGATATCATGATTATATACATTTGCTTAATAATGATGGATCTGTATTTATTTATACATAGCATATACTGTATATTTTGATTTTTATGAAAATAATAACAATAAAAAAGTCTAGTTTTCCAGAGGACAGAATCTAAAACAATCACTGAGCCAAAGATTTAGAGCAAGACAACCTCTGGACTCACCAGAATCACTGGATGAATAGGTGGAGGTGGATCCACCAGTCGACCCATAGTCTGATGTGGCTTCACTGGACTCTTGGGTGTCCATCAGGTTCTGGCAGTCCAGCGTCGAGCCAGCAATCTCCTCGAAGATGCTGGTGTCTATGTCAGAAAGCAGGGGGCTGGAGCCCAACACCGTGGAGACCAGCTTCTCCTCCAGGCTCTTGTCTGCGGTCAGGCACTGCCACAGGCAGTCCTCCCCGCTCTCCTCCAGCGGAGAGCAGGGCTGGCTGGGCTCGGCCTCCTTCTCTGGAGCCGCGGACTCGAAGAAGTCACTGTTCCAGTTGAGCTGCATGTCGTGGTCCTCCAGCAGGATGTCTGACACGTAGCTCAGCTGGTCCTCCTTGGACAGAGGCTTACTGCTGCCCAGTCCGGCTTTCATGGGGGGGGACTGGGGTGGGGTAGGCAGAGACTGAAGGTCCCTCATCAAATTCTGGCAGAACTCATCATCAAAGAGCAGCGGCTCTGAGTAGAGCCATTCTGACTGAGCAAAGCTTTGCAACATGATGACAACTGGAAGAAGAGAAGGGGAGAGAAGGGGTCAGAGAGCTGAGAGGTGGAGAGGAGCCAAACCAAACACCGCAGCATATAGTGGTGAATGACACCGAGACCCCCCACCAGTGTGCCACCTTTCACTGTGTTTACATGACTCCAGCCCTGCACAAGTGCGGGTGGGTGGGGGGTAATCACGGGAACAGCTGATACACATCTTCTTTCCACAATCAACATGTTTCCTTCAGAGAGCAAAAAAAACAACAACACGTTGTTCCTCAGTGAACCGTGCTGCTGTTGTTTGATAGGAAAAGTGCAGGAATGGGACATTTTCACAACTCCTCCATAAGATAAAATCAAATCTATAGCAGTAGAAATTATAAAAATGCTAAGAAACTCATATCCACTAAAAGGGACGAGTAGGTGGACTCACAACAGGCACCGTACAAAGAAACATAACATTACTGTAAGTACTATAACTATAAGTCTTTTCCCCCGTGTGTACAGCGGGCTGTGTGTACGGTGCAGAATAAGGAAATCTTTATCGGTGTTAACTATGACAATGCCCCCACACCACAACACTGAGCAGCTGTTAACTGCAGCAGACCACTGGCGTTACACTCAGGGCGCCCGGGCACCGCTGGCGAGGAACTGCAGACTTACTAGAGCGTCTATAAATACTAGTGACTCAGATAGTGAACGCAGGCACGCTGACGCTACCGCCTCTGACGTTAGGGTGCGCTGGCTGTCAAGACAAAGTCAATTTATACAAAAAAGAAGACATTTTAACCCAAATAATACACGTCTCAACATTTAAGGGGTTTCAACTTTAACTGTTTGTAAGTGCAAAAACCCAAAGTAAGCGGAGCAGAACAGCTCTAAGTCCTTAAAGGAGACCACGCTGCGGGGGCCATTTAAAACCGGCATGGGCTGAGCGACGCCTTGAGTCCACGTGAGACCGGCACTCTCCTTGTAGTCCAAGTAAATGCACACAAAACGTTCAAATACAATGAAATGTAAAAAGGAATCGGTTACTCACTATTAAACTCACTTCAAAATGTCACTCTATTTAGCTCATGTGAAATAACCGCATTCTAGTCGCGTGCACATGCCTTACCTTTAATTGTCCAGATACACGACGATTGAGAGTTCAGATACCCCAGAAAAATGTCACAAATATCCAGTAACGTCCACGGAGCCTTAAACTACAATAACTCGAATTTGAATAAAGTCTGGGGTACAGCACGGCAACATGGTGTCGACACACGAGCTTCTCTCCGACTACCAGACACAGTAGGTGTGGTCGTCGGGGTCTCACGAATCATATACCTCTGACATTCGGCTTGTTCTTCCGCCACAAAAAAATCGCGCCAAAATGTGAAAACCGACAACTGGTTGTTAAAGGCTTTTGAACTAATGAATGTATAACCAGAGCCGGTTGATATATCGATTGAGGTCGACCGGAATTACGAGAGTCGAGCCTAGTTTGGAGTAATTTTAGATTGAAGTTGGGTCTATGTTGACTTGAAGGCGGAGTGATACACCGGCGGCCTGAATTCCAGGAAAATGGTGGCGGTAAAAAGTTAGGACAGAAACACACGTGGATCCTGAGAAAAAGCCGGGTGTCTTACTGCCTGTCTTACTGCGGGTCTGTGTACCTCGCCACTGGGTCTCATGGGTCTCATTGTAAGAGCGAATGTGAGTGAATTCAACTCAAAACATTTAGTTTTAACAATTGTTTTAACCATATAAAATAATAAAAGAAAAAAAGAATGTGTGAACTCAGGGTCCCAGATTCACAGCAGAAGTTAACCCTCACCCTGACCCAGAATTTGGATCAGAATCAGAATGCTTTATTATTTTTATTTATTTATTTATTTTTATTACCACTGGGAAATTGTTGTAGCCTGTTGTTTTTGTGGTGATTATTAGAAACATTCTGATGTGGGTTGCAACCTGGTCGCAACTGAAGCCCTGTGACATAGAAGCGCACATGCTTTCAGAGCCACGTTGTCCTCTTCTACTATTGCAGAGTATTTCACCATCTGTCCTCCCCACCCCCTCCCCCTCAAATACTACTATCCGCATACACACTGTCCTCAACTGTCTGTCACCTCATCCTCAGGGTTTACCAAACCTGTATGCTAGCCTACATCAAAAATATAAACAAATGCTACACTCCCTGTAGGCTGTTGAGGATCTATTAGCCACATACCATTTATATTTTTGAAAATATCATGTCACAAATACGTTTATTTAAACTAATTATACCTATTTTCACACCTTTTAAATATGTAGTCTAACTGGTAGGCTATTTATTTCCAAAACAACAAACTACACTACAATTGAAAAAAAAATGTCTTCATGGCCACGGATGAAAAACACAACACAATAAAATGCAAAATCAACAAACACACAAAGAGAAATAGGTGAAAGGACTCTACATCGGGATGAATGAACTCAGAAACCGCAACCCTCCCTCCTCCCTCGCATTACATAAAGCACGGGGGAAAGTCGGTACACGTGCAGACACGCCGGCCAATCAGAGTGGCAGTTGGCCTCAGTTCACGTGAGTTTCCCAGCAAACCCCAAAGAGTCTTGTAAAAGGAGGAGGGGCTCAATGCACATGCCAACATACACTCATTCATATGTGCTATTTAGACACACATTACACTGTAATGTGACATTTAACACGCATTAAGCCTGATCTACAAATAACACCAGGCTTGTAGGCTACAATAAGTTCCAATGTGACATATAAAAAGTCCCCTGTGTTTATTGTATGGATACATTCAAGAATATAATCACAGCCTTGCAGGGAGCCGCTCACATGGAAACTATTAAGCGGAATGTAAATTCCACATTTCCACAGTAGCAGAATCTCACAACAAGGCTAGGCCTACAATGAACAGACCAATGTGAAAACATTTTCAGTTTTACCGTCAGCGTTTACATTCAGCTCAGTTTACATCTGAGAAACTCCCTGCAAGGCTGCATCACATTTGGAGAGAAGCTGATCACAGCAGAAGAACATTTTGTTACAGTTGAACACAGGAGGGGAAAAGTGGGTTAATGTGCCACCTACAGGCCTATTGGCAGATGACCGCCTGGCTTGGATCCAGCTCTGAATACTGACCAAGCGGCAACCCCCAAATGGAGACAACACTCGAGTACTAAAACTGCACTTCACAAAGAGGCCGCTTGAGGCTGGCTCCAAAAGTGAACAAATCCCCATAGACTCCAACTTTACAACAGAAAGTGTGTGCTTACAGTCTGGTACAAAAATGTCATTAGTTTCTGCAGCTAATTTCTGCCTTCGTGACAACTGTACAGGGGGGAATTTTTATAAAACTCAATAAATTGTATTATTAAAGCTTAAAGTTCTGCATAATGGTGGCTGCTGGCTGCTCTGAATGTTCACTCTCTCAGCTTCAATATACAGTTGACAATGAACATATCTTTTTCCTGGCCTCTATATAAAGTTGCAACCCCACAGACCAAGTGGAGATCTAACAAACCTTTCTCTGCATATGTCGTATTCAGAAACCTCACCCTACACCTCTCATATTCAGATTTTTAGTGTTGTTAAATAATGTTTCAGGATTAAATACGTATCCCTGTTCATTGAAGATAGGAGCAGCAGGGAGTATCCCGGCTGTGTGAGTTCAGTGTTCATGGACAAGAGACGAGAACCTTAAAAGATTTCAACAGAAAGAAGGGAAGTTGCTCATGTAAGGGAAGCTTGTGGTGCTGTTGAAGCCTTTCTGCCAGCCTTTATCGGCTGAACTCAGTGTCCCCAAAACAGGGTGGGGAAAGAGGTCCAGGAAGTGGTTTCGGTGTATGCAAAACACTGTCTATGAGGCGTACAAAGTCATCCTTAATTTTGTGAGACTGTTGTGACTTCAGGTCACATGTGCTGACATGGAGAATGACAATTTAACACAGAGTGGAGGTGACGGAGCAGAGCTGCTCATGTCTTCACCCAACAAGCGCATTGGTAGCAGCGAAGGTGCAGAGGGAAGTGTCCCTGCTTCAGCCCCGGGGACAGAGCCGGCTGGGGAGGGGACAGTCCATGGCAGGTGTCCTTCACTGAGCTATGGGGAACTCCGTTAAAGCTTAGGTTTCAGAGTAGCTGTCATTTGATGCTTGATAGAAGTTTGGAGATGTGTCATGAATTGTCCCAAACACAGTCAGTCATGAAAAGTCATTTCCGGCTTCTTAGATTCTGTGACTTGAACTGAGGAGACAGAGCAACAATGAAATATTAGAATTCAAATGTTTTGTCTGGGCAATGTTTTGAAGTTCCTCATGTCCTAATGTTTCATATTTCATTTCAGGCAGATGGAGTTTGTCTATTTTATTAGACCACACATAATAACTAGATTAAGCCCAAAGCGGAGGAGGGAATCCATGGGTCCAAGGGAATATAGGCTACTCACTTTTCTTGGAACAGCGTATAACACAATACAGAATGTGTGAGACACCTGATACTGGTCCTGTAATCGAACCCAAGACTTTACCACCCTGTCCTCCATGAATCAGTCTGGTAATGATGTCCACTGTCCAATATACAACAGCTAAACCTGTTTATGTCTCTCTTTTTCAGAAGCCTGTTGACCCAAGAGCCACCACTGCTTTTGGTTTTGGCTCTTTTTGTCTTTCTATTATTTCCTTCTCTCCTTTCTTGTTTTGACTTTTTCTTTCGTTATTGTGTGTTCGCTATGTGGGTGCTCCTCGTAGGCTACAGCCCAGGAGACTGCATTGCTTTTAATAGTTTTGGTTTAATTTCTTTTCTTTTTCAGTTTATTTGTTTGAATTTGGTGATAATGTTTGTTATTTTGGTAGTATTTGTTAAGAATTTTTTTTTCAGTATATTTTGTTCATATTGTTGCCATGCTGTTTTAGCATTTTATGGCTGGTTCTTCATTACAGGGTACTGCGGCCCAGAGCAGCGTTCCAATCCCTGGTGGTGGTGTCTTTCATGATTCCTTTAATTTGCAGTGTCATGTTTGTTTAGTTTTATTGTTTTTAATAACCCTTCCTTTTTGTAGGTTCCCTGCCACCTTGGAATTTCCCAGCCCTGGTCCCACTTTCCCTGCAGAAGATGTAGTTCTGTGTCTCTGTAACAAAAATCCAACTGTACAGGTGCCATTGTTGTCGACACACTTCTTCCCCGCTCAGGCCACCTGTGCTGAAAAAAAGGCACTGAAACCAAGTCAGTTCATGAGAAATGTGCGGTAACCCTTGGAGTGTGGCAATTATGGGTTTGGCCAGTTTCTATTGTTCAAAGGATCCATGACTTGACCTGACAGTTTTATCTAAAGATCTTATTTTAAGGTGACAATTTGTTCAAATTGTTTAGTCAGTGTTTTAAAGGGATAGTTCACCCAAAATTCAAATTGCACTCATTATCTACTCACTGTCATGTCAACTAAGAGCTGTGAGAATTTTCAGAGTCCTCCGTTCCTTCTCTGAGTTACAGGGGGTCCGCGCAGCAGTATTTGTCCATATAATGGTTGTGAATGGATACCAACTTTCTTCGTCCAAAAAGACACACCAAAAAACATCCAAATACCTCCATACTGCTCGTCTGTAATGTCCCTCTTGCATTGAAGCCCCGACATGAGAAATTGTTCCGAAAAAAATTAAATACCGTAAGTCTATATTTTAAGCTTGTTTGTAGCGGAAGCTCCCAGTGTCTCAGTTCACTGCTCTTCCTGTGTCAGTGCAAATCTCTCGTGATTTGCACTGACCGGCGGAACAATTTCTCATGTTGGGGCTTCAATACAAGAGGGACATTACAGACAAGCAGTATGGAGGTATTTGGATGTTTTTTGGTGTGTCTTTTTGGACAAAGATCCATTGACAACCATTATATGGACAAATACTGCTGTGCGGACCCCCTCGTAACTCAGAGAAGGGACGGAGGACTCTGAAAATTCTCCCAGCCCAATAGTCGACATGAGGGTGAGTAGATAATGAGAAATTTCAATTTTGGGTGAACTATCCCTTTAAGGCCTCACTAGTCAAAACAGTGCAGGTTCACACACTACTGTACAGCTGCTGATATGGAAGTGATATGCTCTTTACGTTCGTGGTCAGATTTCACACTGGGTTAAATAGACTCAATATTGGTTTTCACTCTGTGTTTGTGCTAGTTTTTCTTCATCCTGTGCTCAGACCATGTCTCCAACCGCAACCACAAGTTACAGGATGCTGCATTTTGTTGCTGAAATTGTTTTCAAAATAGTACTTATGTGTGTAGGCCTGGTGGTATGAGGATTACAGCAGAGAAGAGGATGGGGTCCCTAGCTGGATCACATTACAGATGTTGAGGTGAGAGATTGTATCAAGTTTTCACCTTAAACTGGCCTCAAAGTGCAGGACTCAAACAAAGAGAGGGAGAAGGTGAATCTGAACAATTTCTTGGAAGTTCAGAATCAGAATCAGATTAATTGCCACATAGATACAACTTAGTTATACAGCCACTAGGAATTTGCTTTCTAGGTGATTGGTGTATGTACACACACAAAATATATAATAGTGTTGTGTGCTGCCTGCTCTCCCTGCCTCCCTTCCACCAGAAGCTGCCTTCATTCTTTGCATATTCTGCGTTATAAACTGTTTTCTTGACTGTAACAACATCTATTGCACGTCTGCCCGTCCTGGGTGAGGGATCCCTCCTCTGTCTCTCAGCTTTCTCCTGTTTTTTCTTAGGAGTTGTTCCTCAGTGGATGTGAGGGTCTAAGGACAGAGGATGTTGTTGTGATGCTGTGTAAAGCCCTTTGAGACAAACTGTAAAAATGGACTATACAAATAAAATTGCCTTGCCTCGCCTTATGTATACGTCAGTGCAAATGTGCATTTAGGGCATAGCTGATGGTCACTGTTCAGGAGACCAGCAAAAGTGGGGAAGAAGCTATCCATGGTGTTCATAGTATTTCTACTTCTGAAAAGAGATCACCTTCCAAGACATTAACAAAACAGATGACATGTTGTTTAAGTTTATGGTAAGGTTTCATTTGCTGTATGGAGAAGCATCTCTGACATTCAATGTCCACCTGCTAACTTACTTGCAAAGCCAGTGAAATTGTGTGTGCCACCCTGGTCACACTCAGCCTTTGTGTTTGAAACTGACAAATACTGCAAGACGTCAAGACACAACTTCTCAACTTCTCGTGAAGTGCCTTTATTTCTGCTCACCTGATGAAATGGGCTCTTTGCACAGCTCCACTAGTTCCTGAACTTAATGCTGCTCCTTCATCTCCTGTCTTACATTATTGGACCACCTGATTAATCCAAGTGTGTCTGACCATTGTGACTACTCAGACACACCTGGATTAATTAGTTAGTTAGTTAGTTAGTTGTTAGTCTTTATTGTCTCCCTTGGGAGAAATTCGTCTTGGACAGACCAGAGACTCCAGGCGCCATGAACACATATACACAAACAATCATCATCTAAGACAACAAACAACACATCATCATATCCCCTCTCCAACGCTCCTTGCACGCCCCCCCCCCCACAATGATACATATATAATTTAAAAAAAAACCAATAATAATAGTAATAGCATGATGCCCATCTGACCCCTTGCTACAGCAGCATTATTGCACATTCATCTTTACATACAGCAACTCACTCAGTATTGCACATTCATCTTTACATACAGCAACTCATTCAATAGGCTATTGCACATTCCTCTTTACATACAGCAACTCACTCATTATTGCACATTCATCTTTACATACAAGAACTCACTCATTGCACATTCCTCTTTCCTCTTTACATACAGCAATTCACTAATCAGTTTGTCCAGTAATGTAAGACAGGAAACAAAGGAGCAGCAATAAGTTCAGGAAGTAGTGGAGCTGTGCAAAGAGCCCATTGTGGTGCAAGAAAGAGAATGGTGCAGAAAAGACTGGTCTATACTAGCAAAAGCTATAGCCTCAGTAAAAGACCAAGTGACTGTTTCGGTCAGCAATCCTTTCTGTTTACCCCAAGAGCTAAGTGTGAGTAGCCTACTGTCACTGATGTCCACATTCCACCTGCTGCTAACGTTAGCATAGCCCTCCAGCACCTCCAAGTGGGGGCTATCCTAAGAGTATTCACACATGGTGGTAGGAGACTTCAACCAAACATGTTGTCTCCCCTCCTTCTGTCAGCATGTTAGACAATGCTCTAGTCTAGATCATGTTTATTAAGAATGCTTACTGGACTGTAACTCTCCCAGTCAGATCATCTTTCACTGCCCCCTCCCCGCCCCGCTTTGTTGCAGCTCAGTCGGTTTCTCTTCTCATCCAAGATGTTAAAGGCAGAGCTGAACAGCTGCTCACTCTCACTGCTGCTGCATGCCAGTGCTGGAAAACTGAGGTAACTATTTTTCCAGTGTCTGAGTGCACTCTGGTTTCTAGGAACGGTGGCCTCAGCCAACCATCCGGTTGCTGTGGTGCCTTGTCCTTGGCTTTCCTTGAACACAGAGAGTTGGTTGATCCCAGTCAGTCGGTCCTCTTTCGCTCTGTGTATCTCTTCGTGTAGCTGGCCTATTTTATCGGCTCAAGTATCACACGAGAGCAATATTGACATCCTCATCAAAGTATCGGTCCTGGTTGCAATGCAGAAAATGGGATCTGATCTGACCAGAGATGGACAGAGTACTCGACCCCAGTACTTAAGTAAGAGTACAAACTACTGGTCAAAATTTACTCCGTTACAAGTAAAAGTAGCTCAGTCGACATGTTACTCGAGTAAGAGTAAAAAAGTACTTGCTTTTAAAGGTACTTAAGTATCCAAAAGTACATGCTTTTAAATTTACTTTAAGTAAAAGTAAGAGTACGTTTCTTATTTTTCACATCAATGAATTACTATAATTTTTTCTAATTGAATTTAAGGAGCTTTTAACTCTTGTTTCTCAGAATTAACTCTTTGAAACCACCTGCTGATGTGCTGCTTTTAGGGGTTAGGCTTTCCTTCTTTGACAAACACAGCTTGTAGGATTTTAAAGAGCAGACCTGAAAGTAACAAGTATTTTTCAGCCTTCCTAGAAATTAACTCAAGTAAAAGTAAAAATATTTGTCTTGGAAATGTATTCAAGTAAGAGTAATAAGTAGGAAATCTAATACTCAAGTAAAGTACAAATCCTCTGGATATGTATTTAAGTACAGTACTCAAGTAAATGTACTCCGTTACTGTCCACCACTGGATCTGACATCTTCTGTCTCTTTTAGTTGTAAACAAAAACAACCTGCACACAGCACACCTTGTTGTGCCAGGGTCATGTTACAGGCGGTTACTAGTGGAAGCTACTGCCACCTGCTGGTGGACCGCAAATACCACAACATTGAGCCAATGCAAAACGGATGTACCACAAGTGCCAAGCATCATATTTAACAATTGGCTGATGGCTGTCAACAAGGTAAATATCAGCCAATATCAATGCATAGACAACCCCGACTGCCATATATGAGGGGGTCCAGGCCAGTGGAGAAGCAGGGACAGAGCATCACCTTGGTTACATGTTGCCTTTGATGATGACCTGTGTCATTGGCTTGAGGTTGGCCCCTTTAATCATATCCTTGATCTGGTGCTAACATGTCACAGAAGCCAATCACCCTGTCTTGTCTGACCACTCCTTAATAACTTTTGAATTGACTTTAACCAACTATTTATTTTTCATTAACCTTTATTTAGGTAAAATCTCATTGAGACCCAGGGTCTCATTTACAAGAGAGACCTGTTCATTTACCTGGGAAAAATCCCACTACAGTAGATGTTTATCTGACACTGCTGCTTCTAGATTTAAAGAGATCATTCCAGCAGAGCTTGCTGCCATCTTGTAGTAATATGCTGATTTTTCCCCTCGCAGGTAAATTATCTTTTAGATAGCACTGCAGTGTCATTTCCAGCCCCTCTGAAAAAGAAGCTTATCAACCAGAAGAGAATGGCTCTCTGGTACAATTCAAACCTGCCTTGAACCTTAACCTAAAACCAAAGACTTTGTCGTTTTTTGCTGTGCATGTCGGGTGATTCTTGTGTTCATGTTCATGATTCAGGGTCTCCTCTCCTCTCCTCTCCTCTTACACATTTTTTTGTCTTGTCATTATCTGCCGTACTCTGGAGTTTGGCCTTGGTGTCTCACACTTTCTCAGACCGTAGAGCTCCATTCCTCTGCACCAACTGTTGCCTGCACAGGCCTGCCCTCGCTGTATATGACTGAGTCTGCACACCAGAAGCTGCATCCATCAGCTCCTCTTCACTACACTTTCTCATTTTCCATTTTTTCCCCATATTCTGTGTTGAAAACTGTTTTTTTTCCTCTCCATCCTGGGTGAGGGATCCCTCTTCTGTCTCTCGCCCTGAGGTTTCTCCTGTTTTTTCTTGGGAGTTTTTCCTCAGTCAATGTGAGGGTCTAAGGCAGGGGTTCAGGGGCCACATGGAGCGCAATTTGATCTCAAGTGGGCCGGACCAGTGAAATAAGGGCATAATAATCTATAAACTAGAAAATGTATTTCCTGAAGGAAATACAGTATACTATGTTGATGCTGAATGCAGCTGAATGCCATTGCTGAGTTAGCAAGCTAAACTGACAAATAGTGTGAGTAATGATCTACAAGCAAAGCCATGACCAAGGCAGGAATTGAACTCACAAGCTCATGATCAGTAAACCTTTACTCTGCCACTAGTCACAGAATGCACAAAGTAACATAAGTTAAGATTTTTAGCCAGAAGACAAGTGTGGCTACGAGGTGTGGCCAAAATCAAGAGTGTAGAATGTCATTTGTCATTCTATTTTCGAGTAAATCCGGGATGAAAGTGGGGTAGTTTTTTTCTGCATTGGATAATGCAGGCGCACGAATTATACATCATGCTGCTCACAATTCATCAGCCATTGATATTGGATCCGTCATCTGTCAATGAAACGTCTGAGACACACACACACACACACACACTGAACTCGGTCTCGCCCCAAGCTTTGAATATCCCGCCCACTCGATAACGACCAATCAAATTCGTTTTCCTTACTCGGCTAAACTCATGTGGCAACTCGTGGAAACTCGTAGAAGGAGGCGCGACAAACAGGACAAACGGCCATTTCTGAACACCTTTAAATGCTTTATCTCAATAACAGTAGAAGATATGAAAAAGTTGTATACAGGGTGAATATATTAGAAGTTTGTCTACAGCTCAGGAGTTTAATGAAGCCTGTAGGTGAAAGTATGTGGAAGCAGATGAGGTTCAAAGTAGGACCAGTAGTTTCAGATTTTGAAGCCTGTTCCAATGTATTTTCTATGGCACAAAAAAATCTGAAAAAGTTCAATATTTGCAAAAGTATAAAGAGTATCAAAATGCTGAGCATTCAGCATTCACACTAATAAGGAGAGCTCTATTCCCTTTGTTTTACAAAACATGTTACGAGAAACCTGAAATTCCTTGAGAACAATGCTTGCAATTTCAACAATGTTATGCCTTTCTGGCTTCTACTGTAAGTGATTTTCACACTTGGCAAATTCCGCGGGCTGGTTTTGGCCCATGGGCCGTATGTTTGACACCCCCGGTCTAAGGGCAGAGGATGATGTTATAAAGCCCATTGAGACAAACTGTAAAAATGAGCTATACTAATAGCTTGCCTTGCCTAGAATTGTTTTCCACGGCCAAACTGAGGTCTTGATGGAGGCTCTTCGTAACCTGTTGATGTTGTAAAGTTCCAAGCATAACAGGGTCCATGTGTGGGGAACAAGTAGGCTTTTACAGTCACAAATCTGCCTGGAGCTCCAGTCTCAGGTGACTGCTTCGTCTGCCAGTAACTGGTGCTTTGCTTCTCTGATGTTCCTAGTAGCCTGATGAGCCAAGTAGAGCCAATAACAATCTGTGTCTTCAGCAGTGTCATTTGACCCAGGTATGAACCCTGTGGCATTGCTGGCAAATACCTGATGTTAGTGGGTCTAGTAGAAAGAGATCTTAAGGTTAAGTTAAAGAACGAAATAAAAAATGTTTATATGGATTATTATGAATTTGCATGAATTATTGCATTGGGTCATGTCTCTGATCTGACTCATGCAAATAGAATCTGAGTCTCACACACACACACACACACACACACACACACACACACACACACACACACACACACACACACCAGTATGACGGGAACATACTGTAGTCAGTGGACATGTTTGGATCCTCTCCTCTCTCCATATTTGGCAGTTCCTCTCTTCTGCTCAGTCTCATATTTCCCTGCTGCTGCCACTCTGCATGACAGGGACTGGATCCAAGAACCCACATTAACACAAATAGAAACAGAATGTGATGATCTAACACATACAGTCTTGATGTTTTGTTTTTTTTATGTTAAAAGATGAACAGACGAGACTTTGGTCTCAGCTGGACACTTTGACACCTGAGTCTCTATATCATCCAAGTTGTAGCACTAATGGCTCCCTGGTCGTTCCTGCTGGAAACCACAAACTGCAACTTAAGTTTCACTAAAATAATGGAACACACATCTGCATCACAACCCAGAGGATCTGCTTCACTCAGCACACATGCAGCGACCTCACGCACACCCTCACTGTGTGTAGTCAGGCTGACGCTGCTGACGTGGCATCCACATGGTAACATGGAAAACTGTGGAGAGAGAAGAAACAGAGGACGTTTCAGCTGTAGCGAAGGGGAGATCTCTGTCTCTGACACCATACAATGTCCCATATGCTTTATTCTGTCATAAAATACACACAAAAGGCAAACTGTTCCCTGTTTCCAATAACGTTTTTTGGGGGGGGCAGCCAGAGCTGTGCTCCAATGTGAGGGGTGCATCCTTCTATGTGGGGTCATTGTTGTGGACAAAATGAGACAGTCTGGTCTATGGAGGATTTAGGCTGTGTCACCTGCTGTTCCCATCATTACTGACACATGGCTGGATAACTGAGTCTCAGTGACAATGAGGAGCAGCAGGGTCTTGTTCTGGCTCGCTTCCCGTTCGCTCTGTATACAGTGGGCTTTGCGCTGGCTCCATCTGTGCACAAATAATCATAACAATCTCTTACAATGAAGATTGTTGTGGTCTGAAAATTTTAAGGGCTAGTGAGGTTGATGGAAACAGGAGGACAGAGGAGGGAAAACCAAAAACCTGGCTGACTGCCACCAGGCAGGTGTCATCTTATACCTTCACCTAACATAGCCCGACCCTCCTCTGGATCAAACATGAGTGTGTTAGAATTCCATGAGGTGTCCAGCGGAAGTTGAAACACAATCTGAGGTGACACCAGGTTAATTAACAACAAGGGACCGGAGCAACCAGACGAATGGCCTCATTTATCAAAAAGTGTGTTAGGCTCCTTCTACAATTGGACATGTGCACAAATGTTGTAAATGGTGAAAAATGCAAAAACAGGAACCAGATCTATAAACGTAAAAGTTTACAAGTTTAATGCCTTTATAGTGATAAAATGTTGCAATGTTTTAAAATGATTGCACCTGTATTTGTATTCTTGTTTCCATATACCATTGCAAAGTTTTGCATAATATTCAAGTAACGGTGGCACAGTGGTTAGCACTGTTGCCTCACAGCAAGAAGGTCCTGGGTTCGAATCCCGGGCCGCCCAGGGCCTTTCTGTGTGGAGTTTGCATGTTCTCCCCGTGTCTGCGTGGGTTTCCTCCGGGTGCTCCGGTTTCCCCCACCACTAAAAAACATGTCGGCTAGGTTAATCCTCCAGTCAGCGCCCCTGACCAAAGGCACTGGCTCATAATCTGGAGTTGGTCCCCGGGCGCCGCACCGTGGCTGCCCACTGCTCCTCAGGGATGGGTTAAATGCAGAGAAAGAATTTCACTGTACTAGCTGTATATGTGACTAATAAAGTACCTTTAAAAATGAATTCCTCATGTTATTGTGCAATGTGTCCTTTGAGTCACTTCCCCTTTTGCAAGGCAACCTCATGGTAAACATGTAACACATACAGTGCAGAAGTAAAGTTGTGTTTGAGAGGAGAAGAGCTCTGCAGAAAAAAGCAATAAAATGCAGTGCAGGCTGACATCAATAAAGAAGTGGAGTTTCTGTGTGGGATAAAGTAGGCCTATCAGCTTTTTGGTGTCAACAACACTCATGAGCTTCTGAACATCAAACTAGTTACTATCACAGCTAAAGTTGTTACTGCATGGTGACGGTCCTGTTCACTTCACTTTAAACAAACCTGTGACTTTTTGAATGAATGCTGCAGCACAGTGTAATGATGTACTGACCCAGTGGTCTGATAGATTACCAGTGCCACTGCTAAAACTTCACTTTGCCTCACCTTTGCTTATTTTTGTTCACAGTTCATTGAGTAACTTTTCTTTGCACCTCTCACCCGCTATAGTCATAGCAGTAGGTTTGTTACCTTTAATTGTCGGTGCAAGCTATTTTTAGAACGGCGGAGCAGAGCTGTGAGCTGCTCAGAGCTACGCTACGGAGGCTAATGGGATTTCTTGGTTTCCCTCATCAAACTCATCAAATACACAATCCAACAACTCCAAAACGCTCTGGTGGACAAGTTGTGAGCTACACATTCACCACGCTATGAGATAATAACGGATCGTTACCAGACAGTCTTTTATGTACTTTTAGTCACTATGGACCTCTGGTTTGTGTCCTTAATAAAGTCTTCTTCTTCTTCTTCTTCTTATTAGGCTATTATATGTGTGCCGATTTATTTAATGTTGATGTACACTAATGTTTATTAAGTTGATGAAATAAATATATACTGTAATTTAAAAAAAGAAGACACCTAGATTGAAGCTGGCGTATTCAACATTTATTCTCTCATTTTAAAAACAGTTTGAAGACAATCAAAATAATAAATACATTTCTCTCACTCACACACACGCCCTCTCTATCCCTCTCTCACATATACATTCTCTCCCTTTCTCTCTCACTCTCATACTGTACATACACAAAGAGCAACCCCTGCCCTTGATTCAGATGTTGAAGGTGGAACAGCCAACCATCAGATCCTGAACCACAGGATCCAGATTGCAGAGGCTTGTTTAATGATAGCGGAGATAATGGAGTTTATAATGATGATACTCACACTGTCTCTCTATAGTTGTAACACAATAAACATGTTCTCATAATGTTATGTCTCTAAGAGTCAGAGCAGAATCTGATCCAATAAAACCACTTTCAGGTGACACATGATTAATGCCTGGCCTGTTGCACTGGTCTTTGGCCTAGGCCATAGTTGGAGTCAGTTGCCATCTGTGACTCGTCAGATATTATGAGCACATAGGCGCTGTTGCATTTTCAGCAGCTGTTTGGTTGATGAGGAAGCCTGTACGAAAATTATGTCATATACTCCAATTTAAAAAAACAACAACTTAGCAAAGCCCAATTAAAACTACCTCCAAGTTGATCAGCACAAAGTTATAATAATGTTAGTTGCCTTCAGTCCCGGATAGGGACGCTCATTGTTCTCTTCTATTTGCTTCAGGGAGGAACTGAAGGATTTTATTGTCCACAAGGGCTGAATAAATGAATGAATGAATGAATGAACGAATGAATGAATGAATGAGCTTGCTTACAGTGAATACTCAGATGGCACCATCATGTTATTATTTGAACATATTTTTTATGCCAAATGTAGTGCCATTGTTTTTGGTTACTGTAAAATAAAATTAGATTTGGATAAAATGAGCATATTTGTCCATTATTAAACAACATGATTGAACCATCCCTTCAAGGTACGTTTTAAACAAATTAAAATCCTTAGTAATTTCGCAATTAACTGCGACTGAATACTTAGATGTACTGTATTTACAGCTCAAATTATTATTTCTATACACAGGTTTGGACTGACTCTTCAGACTTTATACTTAGGTCAAAACACTTTTAATTAAGAAACATTGTTATAGGACAAAATGACTTTGGCAACATTTGTTTGAAGGTTTGCACAAATTGGTTCAATGAAGAAAAGTGAGGTGTTGAACGTGTCTTAGCTGTGTGAGGCTGCAGGGTGCAGATTTAGATCTCCAGTATTTCATGACCACAGGGCAGCAGCGACTGTTTGACTGCAGGCTGATATCAGCAGAGATCTGTAGTTGATGAGCTGAACCCATCAGATCACAGATTGACAGAAAGGTGCATCTTAAACGCAGTGACTCCAGATGTGACAGACACCCAATATCTACGTGCTGTCAGCTTCTTGCTGCCTCCCTTTCATTTCCTTACTGAGGGTTTACCTTGAGAGTCACAGGGTCAGAGAGAGAGGGTGTCACCTGAAGCCAACCCCCACCCATCCCACCCACAGGCCTGAGAAAGAAATTCAGTTCAGCAGGTTGTGTTCTCTGGCCTCACAAGCCCAAACTCAAAAGAAGCTCCTGTTCTCCTGTTTTAGAAAATCTCATGTATTTGATCTGGTTCTTTCATAGTGATCAGTTGTTTCCCTCCCCGCTCTGAGGCAGTGGTGCATTTGTTTGTATCTAAACTCCTGAAAAAGACAACATGTACAACAAGTAAGGATGCATGATATTATCAGCATGACATTAGAAACTGGCTGATAAAAAGCTTCTTAAGCGTAAGAAAGCAAAGTTTCCGACAACAGCGACAACCTACCAGCAGGCTCTACCTCATTCATTCCACAGAGCAAAGAAATACAGTGGTGACCGCCCACAGGTGTTAGAGCTCAACAAAGAACATCACTGAATTCATTGCTTTTGATAAACAGCTGTTCAACGTGGGTGAAGATGTGGGTCTGATGTACCGATAGCCAGTGTGTTATGCTTAGCTGCCACTACTGTTCACACTTGGCCTTACCTGAACTACAAAGCATCCTCTCCAATCACATTGAGAGCCTCCAACCAATGTCACTCCTATCAGCTTCACCCAGACACCTGAAAGCACCGTGAGCATGTGGAGTCTGACTGGCCAGAGGAGAGGTGTTGATCGCCCTGCTCTGCCTCTCACACAGCATCTGCTCTTAGAACTGCTTCTGATGGCAGGTCTAGGAAATCGAAAATAGTAAAGGAAATGCCCACGAAGTTTAGCATGACAACACACGCAACATGGCAAAAGCCATGATGGAGTTTGGTGTGCCAAGTCCTCCACCCTCGCTGCTTTTGCCTGTGCACAAAGGCGCCCTGTTTCATCATAGTGTTGCAGATGTGTTTTGTTGAGACATCTGAAGCACTCCTAACCTGCCTGCCGTTACCTACGAGCTGTACAGAGAAGAAACTTGGGATGTCAATCATACTACTCCAACAAGATTCTGTGACCAGCTATAACTTGGCACTTTTCATGATCAAACCTCGGTCAAGCAGAAGAGGGCACTATTGGTGCATATGCAGCGGATTCTGAGCTACCAGCAACGATGATGGCAAATCAATGGGGGGTTTTGTAAAATATGACCACCCTTCTCACCCTGTCGATGTGCCTACATGACTCATTGATGGGGCAAGGAGTTTGTGTGATGATGGTTGCCTACAATGTGAGGGTGTGTGTGTGTTTGTGGTGTGCATGTGTGCTGATAAAGGAAAGGACTGACAGGAACCTTGGATCTACACTTGGCAGTCTGAGCTGCCATGCTCCTGTACGGGTGCAGCTGGTCTTCTTTCCTGACTTTGTATGTTATATTTGTGTGCATCTGAGGCTACGAGTGTGCCACATCCCTTTTTTTTTCTTATATTTGTGGTTGAAACCGGGGTGTAGTGATCCCACTCTGAACTGTATGTCAGCAAGATGGAGGGCAGGGAGTTCCACTGACAAAGCTTGTGTCACGATGTCCACGTCCGACTCAAGATGATCTCTTTGTTTCCCCAGAAGAAAAGAAAGAGAGGAAACTGACAGAAGAGAGAGATTATGGAAAACAAATGACTCTCCTCTTTTTCCAAACATCTCCCTCTGCCTGTGTGTCTCTCCTCCACCTCCTTTTCTTCAATTTGTCTCTGTGCCGTGTCTTGGTCTGTGTTGCACTGTGGAAGCCAGCAGGGGACACTGTTAGGACGCCTTGCCCAGCTCTATCTTCTTCTGGATGACTCGAGCCGAGTGGTAGATAAGTGAGTCTATGAGACCGGCCACTACAGGACACAAAGAAGACAAAGACATATGAGGATTTTTGGCCATTTTAGCCACATTCATTGTGTTGTCTCACTGTGTTACATTATCACTGACCTGTGAACACTCCTCCAATAATAGCACAAACTCCTGTCAGGAAGTGAGTGAATGATCTGAGCAGAAAGATAAGGTGGTTAGTCACTGACAAGACACTGAAATACGTGATATTTGTCTTTGTCTTCTATCTTTAACATAACATGAATAAATCAATGTCGGTTTCATTATTTTAACTCTGTCTTTTGTCAATTAAACACAATGAAAACATGTGTTACACAAATGCAGACCTAATTTTCCACCTCAACATGTATTTTGTAAAAAAGAGCAGTTGTAAAAAAGAGAATTGAATTCAATCTTTGACAAGGTTATGTGCAATAAAGCAGAATGACACAGGAAAAAAGTATTGCAAACACTAACTGAAAGTTGTTGAATACTTGCTGGAGACAGCCTTCACTATTTCAGTGTGCGAAAAACAATAAATTCTTGAGTTATCAGCTGGGAGTTTGGCCCATTTTTCAACTCGTAGCTTGTTGCTGAATTGTGATCTTCGGGATGGTTCAACATTTGGGCAAATTCTCCTATTGTCATAATCGCTATAGTTCTAGCAGTAGGTTCATTGCCTTTAATTATGAATGTTGTATGAATGTTGAATGTTGTTTTTAGATCGGCGGGGCAGAGACGTGAGCTGCTCAGTGAACACATGGAGGTGAACGGTACAGGTTCCCTGTCCCTCAAAACTCATCAAATACACAATCCAACAACTCCACAACGCTCTGGTGGACAAGTTGTGACCTGCACATTCACCACGCTATGATGGAGTTGTTTTCTTGGCAAATCCATAGCCGGAACTACATTCCAAACATGTCAAAAGGTCAAGTAGTTTTGAGTATTTCCTTCATTTGTCGTAATGTTAATAATGTTACATATTATCTCATAGTGTGGTTAATGTGCAGGTCACAACTTCTCCACCAGAGTGTTTTGGAGCTGTTGGATTGTGTATTTGATGAGTTTGATGAGGGACAGGGGACAAGTACCATTCACCTCCATGTTCACTGAGCAGCTCACGTCTCTGCCCCGCCGATCTAAAAACAACATGCACCGCTAATTAAAGGCAATGAACCTACTGCTATGACTATAGGGATTGAGAATTTGTCAAAATGTTGAACTATCCCTTTAAGTCTGGAAAGTGACTGAGGTGGTCCAACACCTTTATTTTCTTCCTCTTTAACCAACTGAGAGTTGTGCAAGACTGTGATGTTCCTTCCAGTTGTGGACCATGGCCCCAATGTTGCTTATAGGATCATTAAGGAGTAGGCAACCCTGTCTGTAACCAGTACCACTGCTATGCTATTCAACAATATTTCTGCAAAGGCCGGAGAGCTCTATGCTGCTGAGACGCTTCTTGCAGGAAAGCTTAGTTACAAATGAATTGTTTATCTGCATTCAGATGTGCAGGAAGACCCTTTTTCAAATAGTGGAAACACTTATCCAGCCACATGTCTAACCATGCTCTAAAATGTGTGAAAACTGAGTAACTGAATAAGCTGGTTTCATGCTTTTTTCTTAGTATGTTTTCAATACTTTTTTCCTGTGTCATTCCATGTACTGTAACTTTTTAATGGAGTTTACAGGTGGTTTACAGTTTCTACTTCTATAGTCTAACATCTGAATAGGTACAATGGGCAAATGCTGAATTAGACATTGCTGATGTTTTTAATGACTTTTATCCCCCATATGTGTATAAATTCTGAGCAGATGATTTGTGGTGCTGAGGTGTGTCCTACCTGTGTTTCTCTGTGAATTTCACCATCATGGGTGACAGCTCATATAGAACAAAGACTCCAGGCAGCCCCTGATCTCCAATCAGCCCGTTGGCCACTTTTTCATGCCTTGTGACAGAGAACTGGTTTGTTTTCACCACCTGCACAAACAAGACAACAACAACTGACCTGTTAGTAGTTTGCATTACTCTGAGGTGGAGTCAAATACATTCATTTATGTTACGGCTGAACTGAACATCATCTAAATAAACAGTTTCATGTCATAGAGTCATATACACTGGTGCCCATAAAGTTGGAATAATACTTTTTTTTACCTCTTTTCATGAAATGACTGTGACATTATGATTTATTCTTAATAGGTAAAGTGTATATCTTCTCAAAACTTTATTGATCAATCTCTTCCAAAGACATCACTGTGAAAATTAAACCACAATTAACCTTTATTATAGGAAAAGAGGAATGGGTCTGAAAACATTTTTTTTCCAAGTTTATGGGCAACAGTGTATATAACACTTTATTTGAACTTATTGCATCTCAGAGGTAAGAGGTCAGTGTCAGGGTCTCACCTCTCCATCAGTTTTTACGTAGATAGTAGGAACAATTTTCACAAAGTACTGATACATCATTGACGCTGTGGAGAAAAGAAAAAAACAATAAAATACGGTCAGTAAATACAGTGATGAATGTACTAGATACCAATTCCTACTGAGTTTAAAACACACATTACCTAGTAGCTCTGGTCTCTAACAACCCTACCTGTCTCTGACATAGGGTGGCTGAAAGCTTTCCCCACTCTCTTTCCCCAATTTTTAAAATGTGTGATGTTTGAGGAGTTTCTAGCAGGCACAGCGGCCCATTTCTAGTCCCTCTACAGCATCTCAATGGGATTCAGTTCCAGGCGTTGACTTGGACAACCCAGAACTCTCCATTTCAAGCTATCCTTGGTGTTTTACTGGAATGTTTGTGGTCATTGTCATATGTGGTTCATCCCTTTGACTTCTAGACAGAGAGCCTGACATTTATAGTGAGCTGGCTGCTGTCCTGACCCTGCCCCAGCCAAGCAGCCACCCCTAAGATGGTGTTTATTCAAATGCTGTCATGTCCTCTGTTAGTCTCAAAAAATCTCTGCTCAATTCATGTGCACAAGATGTGGTCCACTAGAATGGCATTTTAAATAATGACATGAGTATTTTAAGTTATAATGAATGTGGGGATGTCCTTTCTGTTTTCTGATGTTATGGAATTGGTTATGCAACTACATCAACTTTATCTCTAATGTAGTTTCAGAGAGGATTAGTATGGGAGGGCTCAAACTGAGTGTACCTGTAGTATCTAAGCAACAGCAGTTATGATAAAAGATTGTCAAGCTCTCCATATCCAAAATGAACCACCTCATGTCTCTACTCTGTGTGCACCTTCTTTTACCAAAGAAAAGGAAAAATACTGCCACACACTGCCTTACTGCAGCAACATACAAAGTGCCATGCCATTGAAGTTTCACAACAAACCAACATAAATGTACAAACAACAGACACGCTGATTCCTGTTTGTGAAGCTACTTCAGGACTACTGGAGATCCCTGTCTGACCAACAGAGCCCAAAATGCATAAATACAGAGTTCACTTTAGATCGGTGGTCATGAAAAACAAGCAGATTGAATTCCTATTTGATGATCATGAAAAAACAACCTTTAGATGAACATTGTTTCACTTAGTTTCCTCTCATAATGGAATGCACTTAAAATGACTCCTCTACTTAAAATTATACAGAAATGCAACGAAACTGTGTGCTTACATCTGAATATAATTCCTTCCACCTGCTTGCCCAGTTCCTCTTAAATAATTATTTTCACAGCTGAACTTTTGTATTTGTATTTTTTTTTCTTGCCATCTTATTTCACATACAAATCCTGCTCTGGTTTTGTGCTTAGGAAAGTTGTGCTAATGGTCCAAGTGATGTATTACGAATATTATTATTATTATTATTATTATTTTTAAAATGCAGTCACAACTCATGACTTCTTCCATGGAGCCAGCACTTTACTAGATCAACCTCATGGCGGCGCTGTCCTCTCTGTGCTCAGGTCTCTCCGCTCTTTCCTGCTCTCCTCTGTCTCCGGCCTCTTTCTTTTCCGGTTATGGAGGTCTGTCTAAGTTGATTAAACGCAGCTGAGTTTACATCTACGACGAACCTTTCTTTTTATCCGCAACCAGAAGTGTAGTCTGGACAGGAGTCAAGGTGAGGTGGGGTCGGACACACACACACACATTCGCGTGCAGCGAGCGGGCTCGCGCTGTGGGTGGAAATGCGTCGTGTCGATTTGTCAAGGCCATAGATGACATTAGCCTGGTAGTTAGCATAGTAAGCTAACTTGGTAACGTTACAAAACAACTAACAGCGGTGGAGCTGGAAACGGGCGCTTCCCGGGTTATTTCCGTTGATTGGTCTGTTACCCAGACCAGAGTGGTTCAGTTTAACGCCAGTCTGATCCGGTAAAACGATCAGCTCTGCACACAAGTCAAACCTGTAGCAAGTCTGTCATGTGTATTTCTTCACACAGTCCCAGTGGAACCAGCTGACAGGGTGTGTGTTAATGCTTCAACTGTCTCCTCATGTCCCTTACATTGTGTATATCCACAACACAACAGCACAACCTTTATAATAACAACATTATACACAACACATACTAATGTAGAACCTGGACAAGGCATTTGTCTCTGTGCGATGTGCAGGTGTTGCACCTTTCAACCATGTTTGCTGTGAGGCAACAAGGTAACGCTCTCTAAATATATCATAGCCTACATGTGGTGGTGGAACATAGTAATAGAAAGTTATAATTGCCACAAACTGGAGCCGCAGCAATCAGCCAATGAGTTCTTCATTCAATTGCAGAAAATCCATCTTTTAACTGTAATGGGTTTTCTTAGGAGTTTTTCCTCAGTGGATGAGAGGGTCTAAGGACAGAGGATGTTATGATGCTATGTAAAGCCCTTTGAGACAAACTGTTTGTAAAAATGGACTATACTAAATAAACTTGCCTAATATCTGTTTTGGATACTAACAATTTAAATAATTTCTTGTGTAAAATGTTACTGGTGCAATCAGATCACACTGACACCAGTCACAGTCCAACGACTCATCTACCTCCTCCACCCCCTCTCTACCCACCCCTCACCCCTGCTCTGTCTGTCCTGCCCCTCTCACTCTGTCTCCTCCAGATGCCGGTGAGTGTAGGTCCATATGGTCAGACCCAGCCCAGTTGTGTTGACCGGGTCAAGATGGGCTTCATGATGGGGTTTGCTGTGGGAATGGCTGCTGGCGCCATGTTTGGCACTTTCTCCTGTCTCAGGTAAGTCAGACTTCAGTGTAGCTGCTGTAGTCCACCGAGCAAGTGGACTGATAGGACTGACGGTGTGCCTTCTGTGTCCAGGATCGGCATGCGTGGCAGGGAGCTGATGGGAGGCGTAGGGAAGACCATGATGCAGAGCGGGGGGACGTTTGGCACCTTCATGGCCATCGGTATGGGCATCCGCTGCTGAGGAAGAGGAGCAGCTTCCTCCACACAGCTCCACAACTATGGGACTTTTCAGAAACCTCAAGCCACAGCTCTCAGTGCACTCAGTGCTGTCACACCATCCACCTCCAGTCTGGTTTTGTCAATAAACATTCACATTTGTTAAATGGCCTTTCAGAGTGGGACTGTGATAATTTATGAAGCTACTGACATGACACACCAACAACACTGATCTGAGCCCACCTGCAGACTCAGCACCTGGTCTACTGTACCTCTGATCAGCTGGAGGGACTCTGGTGGTATTTGGTTTTATATGGCGGATGAGGAGGGGCAGTAACTGTGTCAGAGTTCCTCTCTCTAACCAGACATGTACAAGTTGAAAAGTCAGGATAATCTCCTTTCCTAGCCATTCTCCTCAACCTTTGTTGAAAATGTCACAAGGTAAAAGACTTGAAACAGAATTTTGGTGCTTTGGAAAATGGCAGGGGATTTAAACAGTTCATCTATAGGCTATATTATTCTGATATGATCATGATATTAAGTAGAATTCAATCTGCTTGTTCTTCATGGTGACCCCTAACTGGATTTAGAGAGAAAAAAAATCAGTATTGATTTTTCTATAGGTTCTGATTGTGAACCATGTCACAAACATCAAACTGTCTCTGTTGTTTCTGCAGCTGCAGAGAAAGTGAATATTAAGTTATTTAAATTCAAATGTGACACGTTCTAGATTCATTACACAGAGTGAAATATAAAAACCTCTGTTTTGATTTTGATGATTACAACTTATAGCTCATGAAAATCAAATATCCAGTATCTCAAATGATTTTTCCACAGTATTCTAACTTCATGTGCTCAGCTGCACCTTTATCCTACATGTGGGTCTTCTATGGTGAGACTAGCCAAGATAGGATGACCGTTCTCCTGGGTTGGACGGTAATAAGACAAACAAAGAAATGACCAACCTTGTGGTGCCGTGACGTCTGTCCCATCCAGAGGGTTGACAATGCCAGGGTAATCTTTTCCAAATGACAGGTGTTTAATTAGGTGAGTCATGTTGATCTGCAGGAACCAACACAGGAGGACACAAACTTAAACCTCACATCTATTAACAACAAGTTACAAGATTTATATAAACAAGAAACACAAACTTGACAAAGAAATGTTACAATGTGTTTTACGTACATTATCAAGGCCAAAGCTCTGCAGGTCGTGTACTGAAAAGACAAAATACACAAACGCTTTAATCAACCTGTTCACTAGAGAGGCTTCAAGAAAGGTTCAGTTATACAGGTGCAGTGTGACAAATTGGATTATCAAGGAAAGGTTTTTTTTTGTGATTTCATTCAAAAAGTATAATTTTAATATATGTTATAGATACTTAACATGGAGAGTGAAATATTCCCATCCTTTTTTTGTTAAATAAATACTGTATATATACACATTTTTCAATATGCAATTTGAAAAAAAAAATCTGCAGATTTGCAGAGATTTTCTCTTAAATACAATTTTTAAAAAACAGCACAGTTTCACATGAAAACCATTGTATAACAGCCACAGGTTGCAGGAGGGAAAGCGAAGGTGGAAATATTGTCAATGTTTTCATGTCCGGTAGCCTACAGGCTAAATAGTCTCAGACTTGGACATGGACATTTAGTATGAAGTTGCTTTCTAACATTATTTTCAGTTTAACAGTCTCTTTAACAGGCTGCAGTCATACATATGTTGCCTTTGGACCTTTTCCTACGACACTTTTACCTTCCATTTATTTTCCCACGAATATGCTTGGATACACTGACAGCACCCAGCACTTCATGCTTACAGTCAGTAGTCAGCAGTGGGTAGGTGTACAAAGGTAATTTAACCAAATTTGAGGGGAAAAAAAGGAAAAAGTTTTTGATTTGTGAGACCTATAAGCTGTAATCATCATAATTAAAACAAAAAAGAGTTGTTAAATATTTCACTCTGTGTAATTAATAATGACTGTATTAAAATGTACTTTTTGAATTACATTACTATAGAAAACAAACTTTTCCTCAACATTATAATTTGCACTGACTGCACCTGTCCTGGACACAAGCTGCAGATTCAACCTTTCAATTTGACATCATCTTAGTGAGCCTGAAGAAGCTGTAAGCGAAAACACGATGCTCTATTAAATCTCGATCCTCTTCCTAATCCTGTCTTGTGTGCGGTATGTAGCCACAATACATGTGGTTTGTGGTTTGTTAAAAAAAAAAAGCAAACAAAAAAAAACTGATGTTGCACTTTAGTTGTATTCTCAGGGACAGAAGCCTGAGGTTTGTTGACTCATGTTTGATAGGTGTTGGAGAGTTAAGTTTTGTTTATCCTCTGTTATCTGCAGTAGTAATATACAGCGGGGAAAATAAGTATTGAACGCGTCAATAGACTTGCATGTTGAGCATGCATAGAGGCCATGGCGGTTAAATGCATTACTTGTTGTTTTTTTATAACTGTACCTGCTAGCTGGTCGCTCTAATAAAGCTCTCTGTCAGTGCTCATTGGCTCTTGGACAACTCTTCTTAGTATTCTCTTGACTCTTTCAGAAATCTTGTGAGGACTGAGGAGCACCTGGTCATGGCCAGTTTATGGTAAAATGTTGTTCTTTTTAGTTCCAGATAACGGCACCAACGGATAAAACGGTGCATTCGTTCATGTCTGTAACCGATGCCATCGGGATGTTCTCCAACATCAGTTTCTGAAGGTCTTGAGAAGCTCTTTGCTTTTCCCCATCATGAGACGCTTCCTGTGTGACACCTGGTGATGAGAAACCTTTTATAGGCGTCAGCTGGACTCAACCAGCAGATATTACTTTGCACTGACAGGAGACAGGATTACTTTCTAAATACTGACAGACTCCAGCTGCTTTCTTCGCTTTCCATACCTTTTTGCACCTCCTCCTTTTCTTCATGTGTTCAATACTTATTCCCTGTGTCATTTCACTTTATTACACATGACTTAATTTATGGGCATAAATGTTTGGATTTGTATGTGTGCATTACTTGGGTTGTTGCCGACATCTGGTGAAAATTTCATTTCAATAGCTCTATTAGAAATTTTCTGAGAAAAGTGTTGACGCCTTCAGTACTTTTTTCCCCGCTGTATATTGGGTCCAGGTATTACTGTGTGATTTGTAGCAGTGGGTCATGACTTAGTAACATTTGATGTACTCAGTAACAATAAAAATAGCAAAGTACAAATTACAATAGAATAAAAGATTTAACTTAACAATGAAAACAGTATTTCTAATGGTCAACTTATTCAATGATTGCATACAAAACTTCATTTAAAACCAACGACTGTCAGACTAATGATCCATCAAAACTGAAGCAGCAGAAGCACAGATATCCAGCTCTTTTATTTCACCCCTTCTAGTCACAATCTAGAGTCTACATTACGCGCAAACTCCACAGAGAAGACCTGCAGAGAAGAGGAAAACTCTCTCCACATAGAGACACTAAAAGGCTCATTTGATGCTTCCACGTGTACAAAATTGTCCTGAGAACACAGCTGGAGACACCCTAGAGAACACCTGTAAACATGCAAAAACTCCTCTATACACCTGAAATCACCGGTGGCAGAGCCCACACTCGCCTTCAGATGCAACAGACAAAAAAGTAATGACTTCAAATTCTGTCTGCTTCGCTTTCTGAGGTGTTTAAATGATCAAACTGTAGAGCTGTATACTCCTACACTTGTCATAAGCTGCACTATACGCAGCTGTGCACCTCCACTACTATCAGCTGTATACTCATATTCTTTTATTATGAGCTCCCATATCAGTAAGATGCACTATAAGAAGCTGCATAGTTGCAATGTTTCCTGTGGATCAATAAACACGTCACTGCACTGGAATAAAAAACTAATGAACATCTACAAAGAAAGATGGACTTACTTTCCACAGCGTGCACTGCAGAAAGAAGAGAGAAGAGTCACTAAAATGACGTAGGTACATAACAAACCAGGTGATGTTGGTGTGATAGTGACGGCACAACTCTGACTCAACAGATCTACTACGGATCTAATTCTAATGGAACATGAACACATGCATGAGGACAGGACACTGTGAAACTTACCACAGGAATAAATGACGTTTTTGACCATTTAGTATTAAAGCTTAGATTGCTTTTAAACTCCAGACAAAAAACATCAAGGAGGATTATTTCTTTTATATGTGTGATTGACCAAATAATCTGTATGATATCTGTCAGAGTGGTTCCACCGCCCCATACACATACAGTTCTCTAAAGATGAGGCACCATGAGGCACCATGGCCTCAGTAGGTGATTCTTGTCTCTTGTTTCTGCTGCAGAACATTCAAGTCTGAGATCTAATCAGATTTACCCATCTCCCATCACAACCAGGGAATGAGCTTTACAACTTGTCATGGCATCTGATGACAGCTTCAGTATATGACCACTTTTTCAGAATCCAACATCTGAAATATAACCACAGTTTCAGTGTCTAAGCACCGTTTCACAATCTAATCGCTATTACTGTATTGAACTAAAGGTTCACTAGTCAAACTGCTTCAGTATTTAACCACTGTTTTATTATCCAACCATTGCTTCATTGTCTAACTGTTAATGTTTCATTATCAATTACTGAGATCTAACTACTGTTTCAGTAACAAACCATTGTTTCAGTATCCAACTGCTGGTCAATGTCCATCTACTAAAATCTAATCATTTTTTCAGCATCTAACCAAAATTTCACTAAATGTTGTTTCTGCGTCAACCCACTGTTTCATTTTCTAATTACTGTTTTAGTCTCTAATAGCTTCAGAAAAAGCGAAAATCTCCGCACATCTATTTCCTTGGCAGGAGCATCGGAGGGTGACAATTAAAGCAGAAGTAAGTGGTCCGGTCGTTTTCGCTAATGCTGCGTTCCAGGCAGGCTTTTGAAATCGTAAATTACAGCTTCAAGTCACAACTTACGACTTTGTAGCGTTTCAGGCAACCCACTCGTGTTTTTCCGACCTGGTTTACCGGTGAAAGTCACTATAACGGCCACTCGTAACTTCCGACCGGTGAACTCGTACCAGATCGAACTGGTACGAGTTCTCGGTCGGAAAAATCCGAGTTTCCTTGAACGCACCATAACAGTCCTCGTCGCTACGTCACCACATTCACGGCGTTCCTTGGCTGCACACACAGCCCTGCATGCCATTCTCTCTCCTCATTGGATAAAAACTGTAGGATACGATAAATGTTTTCTCCTCGGCTCAGAGCAGAGTGACTGACAGACCCATGTTTCAGACCAAACACTCTATGTAAGTGATTGCTGTCGGAAGATATAACTATTTAAGACTTATATTAACACAAATATATCACTTACTTCTGCTTTAAGTCAAAATTAAACAAAGAAGAGTTCCCACACACATAGCCACTTGCAGAATTTATTGTGACGTTTCGGTACTAGACCTTTTTCAAGCAAAATGCTTGAATGCTTGGAAAAGGTCTAGTACTGAAACGTTGCAATAAATTATGCAAGTTGGCTATGTGTGTGGGAACTCTTCTTTGTTTAGTCTCTAATAGCTGAAATCTAAATATAGTTTCAGTATCTAACTCCCATTTAACTGCCTAACAATCTAACTTGATTCAGTATTTTCTGACCAACCACTGTTTCACTACATGAATGATGAAATCTGATTACTTAGTATTTACTTTATCAGTATCTACCTACTGTTTTAGATTTTAACTACTAAAATCTAACTTCTGTATCAATATCTATCTACTGTTTCAGTTTCTAACAACTGAAAGCACTGTTTCAGCATCTAACTGCTATTTCAGTACCTACCTACTGTTTCAAATTTCTTTTCAGTATCTTGGTACTGAAATCTAACCACTGTTTCAGTTTTTATTTAGCCTATTAGCCTCTTTTGATTGTGTCTTTCTGTGGTGCTGTACAGGCTGGGGGAAATTATCTTTTTTTTTTTCAAAGTATGTAGAGCACAAAAAATATGAGGTTCAATTTTTCTCATTTTAATACCTGAAAATGCACAGTGTGATCTACAAATATTCCTTGATTTGCACACTTGTTTTGCTATCCACAAATACAAATTTCTAATGTATAACATGTATGTTGGTTTTTACAAACATATTTGTAAATATTTAATTTACCATTTGTAAAAAAATATATATATATTT
This sequence comes from Trachurus japonicus, assembly GCF_045865225.1. Classification (NCBI taxonomy): domain Eukaryota; kingdom Metazoa; phylum Chordata; class Actinopteri; order Carangiformes; family Carangidae; genus Trachurus; species Trachurus japonicus. The sequence goes on along the minus strand of NC_140911.1, from coordinate 27,337,199 downwards.
TTTAAATTAAAAAAAACCTCAGGAGACAGCTGCTGCCTCTGAGATGACCCGCTGCCCCCACGGGTGGAGCTTCACTTCTCCGAAAATGTCGGAGCAAATGAAGAAAGAAGCGTCATCTGGACTAGCTAGCCGCATGTTGGGGATCTAAACGGTTACTTTCTAGCATGAAGAACAATTTTAACTTAATAAAGTGATGTATTAGTGCTTCAGCAGGAATTAAAATTGCTTCAAGTTAATCCAGTAGCAATCTTATTCATTTACTGTCAATTCAGCTACTTGCCAACCTCTCAAAAGTACGTAATTGAGGCATGTGTGTGATTGCTGATCCACAAATGCTAAATCACACTTCACAAACAGAATTTTCAGCTTTACAAATGGCTTTTTTTTAACAAATGGAAAATTTAATATTTACAAATACACAATATGTTTGTAAAAACCAACATATAAGTTACAAATTAGAAATTTGTATTTGTGGATAGTGAAACACATTAGATCACCCTCTGTGCAGTTACAGGTATTAATGAGACAAATTAAACTCCATAAAGAAACTACAATAAAGAAATCTTATATCTCTTGAAAGACTGAAATCATTTGAACGACTGAAATCACAGTTTCAGCCACCGTTTCAGTATCTAACCACTGTCTGGTGACTACAGGACGTGGGTAAGGTAAGGATAAGACGGCTAAACACACACACTGACCTACAGCAACTAACTGATGACAGCTGCACAGTTTTAACTGTGTCAACACCTTTATCAACTGACTGCACTTCATTAATGAGATTCCCTGCTTGTGATCATTACTGACCATGTGAGTGGATGAAGTGGATGCTTCTGGTGAATGAATAAATGAACAGATAGGACACCCAAAAGCTTCTGAGCACCCTGCATCAAAACACTGTAGAGAACAGCTTACTCGCTGCACCTTCAGTTCCACATTTATTAAAAGTAAAGTGAACTGATTATGAACTCTGGAGTCCAGAGTTTTCTGAATCTGCACTCTTGGACTCCAGTGTCTGGACTCTGGCTCTGTGTTGAGTCTTTGTGAAGCTCCAGACCTCGCTGTGGCACAGATACTGATAAAGACACAGGATGTGCAGAAACCTCTGGGTGTAGTTTGTATGAACAGAGTAATGGACTGCAAGTCTTACCGTGGACATGAGACTGCTGGAAACTTTTCCCTGGAGCAAAGTGAAAGTTTCCTGCCACCTATAGAGGAGAGAGAAATAATGCCAATGATGCCAAAGAGAATGGTTGTGTGATCTTACAAATATTCAATGATATTAGTAACTGTGCTACTCACTGGCTAATGGCAGCCATTTCTTAATTTGTAATGTTTCCTTGTTATACGTTCGTTTTTCTTAGAAGATTTTAAAATACATATACTGTGAGTATCAACCATGTTATGTCAAATGTAGATATTTCATTTAATCACGCAGCAGAGCATCGTCCCAGTGGCTCCTGCAGCTCTATAGGTTACATCACTTCATGGATGAGAGAGAAAGAGGACTGACTCTAAAGCTAGGGTTGATGTTGAGAAAGATTGATCATTATTATTAACATCATTTACTACTGCTAACACTGCTGTTATCATTACTGGACTGAATATATTCGGTACAAATTATTATTTTATAACTTTTATTATTATTTTTTTCTTTATTGTTGTATTTCTTACTATTTTTGTGCACCACAGCTTTAGCTGCTGCAACACTTACTGTATCTTATCACTTATATTGTTAGTATTACCATTTCTACAACTACAACTAGCACTTCTTGTTGTTGGTGTCATTACTGAGCTGCTAGAGAGAATTCTAACTTGAGACTTAGGATCTATGTATCAGTCTAAAACCACTTTTAAATTCTGTCAACCACCTTCATCCATTGGCACAACCCTACAGCGCGGTTCTGAGAGGAGAGTCCCAACATTTAGTCAGTCGCCTAAGTCTCCATATAGACCTTTTCAGAGAGTATAAACAAATACAGGTGTTACCAAGGATACTAATTAAGGCTCCATTCCATTTAGTGTACCAGAGCGTTTTCTAATGAGCCACACCTGTCTTTGTTTATACTCTCTGAAAAGGTCTATAACAGATGAGATGATGAGAAGGTGCCTGTGTGTTATTAAGCATTTCCTAATAATCCTTACATACTTCCTCACAATAGACCGACACTCATTATGAACTACACAACATCTCAACAGAACACAACATGTTCTCTCTCAGATCTCTGCTGACAACCTGATGATAATAACAATAATAATAATATTATAATAATAATAAATAAACCTTGTTGACTTCCAGGAAGCCGTACACCTGACAGCCTTCATTCTTCTGCTCTTGCATCTTCTGTGTGAAGCCCTCCCTCTTACACTGCTCGATGGTGTCGGCACTTTTAAATGCCCAGCCTCGCCGACGATAGGCCTCCCGCACATCGTCACATGTGTTACAGCATCTGCCACACACAAAGAAGGCAGAGTCAAGGTGCTTAGAAACAGAGTCACTGAAAAAAGGTGTCTCGTATATTTCCATCTGTGTGTGTGTGTGTGTGTGTGTGTGTGTGTGTGTGTGTGTGTGTCTTACTTTAGGTCTTCAGTCTCAGCTCCGTAACAGCTTTCACATCTGTTGGGGTCTAGTGTGCTGGGGTCAAATACTTCACCATCGTCAGCTTTACCAAGTTCTACACAACAACAACAACAACGACACGCTGTAGTCACCATCATGCTGGTCAACAAGGTATGCTCAGGTAGAGTGTTCAATAAACCATGCAGCCATTTTAAAACAATCGAGGACAAATTCAACCTGGAGCTATAGTTTACTAATATTTTAGGTCTAAAAGAATGAATCTGAAGATTTTCTTTTTAAAGGTAGGGTTGGGGATCTTATTCTGTGGCATTTTCTACTGAACTGCTTGAAATCCTCTCCACATCCCAATTGCAACCAAGTAATTTAATGCTTTTTCACAAAAATGAAAAAAGTCAGTCACCTGTGGAACAAACAAGCCTGGAAAAACACCATCCAATCATGTTGAAGGCAACACACTCTCTTCCTGCACTAATCGTGTGTGTGATCAGAGTCTGCAACAATGTACCACACTCCAGTCTGGTAGATGGTGATGTAGCTCTAAGCTTGATGCTGGATGGTTTATTATGATGCCAGCCAGGTGTTTTCTTTCACATAAATGAGCCATGAGAAAAAACTGGAGGACAGTTTGCGATGCTGACCGGACCGAACAGCTAGATAACATTTAAAAACAGCTTCATAACATTTGTCTGTGTGTTTACACGTGTGAAATTCATTTTCCGTTTTTTATTTTCCCCTCTATATTTGGCCATATCAATTTTTCTACATTCATATGAAAAAAAGGATGTAAAATACTTAAAGCAGATATCATCGGCACGGCCGTTTCGGCTAATGCTGTGTTCAAGGCAGGCTTTTGAAACCGTAAGTTACAGCTTCAAGTCACAACTACGACTTGGTAGCGTTCCAGGTAACCCGTAGCTCGTGTTTTTACCGTCCTGTTGTCTGTGAAAGTTCCCTATAACGGCCACTCGTAACTTCCGACCCGTGAACTCGTACCAGATCGAACTGGTATGACTTCACAGGAAGGAAAAACACAAAGTACGAGTTTCCTTGAACGCACCATGAGTTAGCAGCCCCCGCCCTTGTCAGGCATCAATTGGTCCTCGTGCTACGTCACCACATTCACGCGCATCCCTTGGCTGCACACACAGCCCTTCATGCCGTTCTCTCCCCTCATTGGATAACACTTGTATCCCACAAGGAAAATTTTCTCCTCGGGTTACAGCAGAGCAGAGTGACGGAGAGACTCGTGTTTAGGCTGAAATACTTCATGTAAGTGATTGCTGACGGAAAATAGGACTATTTAGGACTTATATTAACAAAAACATTCCACTGATATCTGCTTTAATTGTACCTCACAGGGTTGAGGATTTATAAGAATTCATACACAAAGAGACCGAGAGAGAAACAGAAGAACATTCCATATGACCATGTAGGCTATCCACCTTTTTACGAACGTCAAAAACGTGTGCCGGTTTTGCTCTTCCGGTGGAATTTTATGTTTACGTTTCATGGTTTCGGTAGTTGCGATAAATGCATGGATGATTTTTTTTTTTCAATGAAAATCTGTAAAACGCATGGATCATCACACCAGCTTCTAACAATGGATATGGATATCACACAAATTGACATCCGTGTTAAAAGCCAGCGTTAAATGTAAACGTAAAATTCCACCGGAAATGCAAAACCGACTTGTGGATAACTATGTTTCATCCCCATGGTACTGGGATTGGAACGCATATTATAGCATACAGTAGTTGTGTGCTGTAAAATGTGTTCCAGTGCCCTGGCACTGTAGTTATTATGTAGGCTACAATATGTGTTTGTCAGCCCTCTGGTACTGTTATTAGGTAGGCTATAAGCTGTCAATCTCCTGGCAAAGGTTTCTGCCTACCCACTTTAATGCATCCCACCCACCAGCTAATTTCTGGCTACGCTACTACTGCAAAACAGGAGAAATTAAAAAGAAAATCTTCAGAATCCTTCTTTTAGACCTAAAATATTAGGAAACTAGAGCCCCAAGTTGAATTTGCCCAGAATTGTCCTTTAAGATCTAGCCTTAGCAGCACTGAGGAAGCGGAACAAGACAGTATACCGTGTTTCTCTGCCTCCAGGGTGACTGCCTTCAGGTCTTTATCCAGACGCTGTTTGAACAGGTTGTGTTCAACGTCCAGCTGTTGTTCTCCAGCCACGTCCATTGCATCTATACTGAGGTCTGAGTTGGGACACGAGGGAAGGAATGACAGGACAAAAGTGAGGGAAACACAAGAAAGAGATGAGGGAGGGAAGCAGGTGGTTTATAATCAGCATGTCATTAATACGTTAGATTCTTTGGATGTGTAAGAGCAGTGTTACTCACAGGCGCAGGGCATGTGGGGGAAGATTACATCAATGTTGATTTTGAGTTTGTCTCCTCGTGATGTGTCGACATAGAGCTCGGGATGAACCTGCAGAGACACTTGAGGCTGTCAGTTCAAACACTTAACTGAAGAAACGTGCCATTACAGTGACTTGTCGAAGTCAAACTTGACAGACTGGTCATACAGGACCAGCCGGACAGAAGTTTCATTCACAGTCTAGCTTCATCTTGGGACTACCCCCACTTGTCTTTCATTCATTCATTGGATAATGGAACTAGTGACCATTACAGTGAATTTTTTTGACACATGAACAGGAGCAGACAGTACCACTAATGAATGTTTAAGCACAAGTTGTAATTAAAAGTATATTCATGATATATTATTGTTTGTACACGTCTTTCTTTTATTGTTCAAACACCAGACTGAACCAATCATAGTCTAGGCAGACTGTCTCGTGGAGCTTCCCGCTTACTTGTAGTAGGGTGAACTCACCTCTTTAGTTAGGTAGTACTGCAGCTCCGACACAAACAGGACCAACATGATGATGCTGCTGATGATGGTCACTGAGAGAGAGAGAGGGGAGGGGGGTTGTTGTATGTTTGAGAAGTTTGAGAATACTTGACTCTTTGCTTTAAATTATTCAGTAACGACAACAGCAAATTCCCTGATCAATTTGGCTAACTGTTGCAGCTCTTAATGACAAAGTCTACAATACTGAAGCATAACATATATATTATATACAGATTTTTTCTTTACTTGTCACATATTTCTTTACATTTGTTTTGCCTCTTTATAAGGCGTTCGTCCTTCATTATATCCACCTCTATAATGTTAACTGCTGTGGTGTGCCCACCAGTCAGCAGTTTCAACAGTTCATTCAACAGCAAAGCAACAGTGTCAGTGTGTTTGAAGAGAATGACAGTAGTGTTTAGGTGGTAAACCATCATTGTCTGTTCAGCTTTTCTCTGTCTGTTCAGCGCTGTGACTTGGTGTCTTTAACATCAGACAACTACCACATAGAAAAGGTGGAATGAATCAGTTAGCCTTGTTGTTAGCCGCTGGAGCTAACCGACCGCTCCTGGATAAACGGGACACTCACCGGTCGCTCCTCCCCAAGTCTTCACTCGGAAATCCTCCAGAGTTTTGGGATAAGCGTCAAACTGCTTCAGTTTATTCAATGTGTCCATTTTGAGAAGCAGAAACCCACCGCGGAACACAACTGTTACCGACAGATTCCTGCACTCGAGACCTCCGCTTCCACTTCCGGGACGAGCACGTGACATGGTTGGACCAATTGGAGGCGGCCGCGTAATTTTCTAAGTAGTTAATTCCGATGGTATTTTCTTTTTACAGTCTATGATTTTTAGTGCAAATTAAAACACAGTGGAATATACATGCGCACACTGGTCACATGTACACTAGTTTGCATGTATTGCATGAGTTAATGTGTTTTATACAACAGTTAGTTCCATAAGTGCTGTGCTGTGCCACTGGCCACACACAACTGCATTCAAAATCATTGTAACATATATTCTTCAATACTTTATGATTTTAACATTTGAACAAGCATTCAAACAAACACAATAGATGGCACCAATTTAGTTCTATAAATTGACCAAAGACAAATAAACAAGAGAGGACACATTCTTTGTCTACAAAACATGCAGACAACTAAGACAAAGACAAAATTAAACTGGAGGTACTACAATGTCAGTAGTACACCACATATTAGAACTCAGATAGAGTAAGGGTGTAACAGCAGGAAAGTTCAAAGTTCATAAAGGATCGTCAGAAACGCATGATCTGATATCACCAAGTAATTAACAGCCCAGGAGCGCTGTTAGAACCAACCGGTTAGGTTTAGTCCTGGGCTGTTGTTTACTTGGTGATATCAGATGGTGTGTCACAAACAGCATATGCCCTCTAGAAAAATATTTCTGTTCCATTTTGGCAATAGCAAGCATCTTAATGATAAATTGAATTAGTCTATGTCAGGAACCAATGGAACAGCTGTGTGTTGGCTAGACTGTCCTCCCAGCTCTTCTGACATCAACATGTACAGGTACTGTATAGAGAAAAAAGCTGTCACAAAATGGGAGATCAGTGCTTAGAGTTTGGCTGAGAGAAGTAGATCACAATAGATGTGGCTCTTTGGTTTCTACTGCCCAAATAAATGAAAGGATAACCAGTTGTTCAAGGAGGGACAATGGGAATAAACAAATAAATGGGAAGGTTTTGGGGAAAAAAAAAAAGGTTCTGATGTTCCTGTTGTTATTATCCATAAATTTCAATGAAAGATTTAGAGTTTGTGGGAATTTTGACTCCAAGTGAATGGTTATCAAATCAAATAGTAGGGGTTTCAGAAACATAGGCCTTAGATAATTTTAGGTATGAATTCACTTTTGCCCCTGACTGTCTAGATACAGATTTGTAGTAGTTTAGAAGCCTATCAAGTAAGACTACTGGGTTCAGGTTTTACACCATAGGTATTTGGGCATCATCTAATTCCTGAGACCCCTTGAGGGAATTTCAATTTTTTTTTTTTAAAGTATATTTTTTTGGCTTTTCATTCCTTTATTTGATAGGACAGTTGAGAGTGTGACAGGAAATGGGAGGCAGAGATGGGGGGAATGACATGCAGGATAGGGCCGTCCGAGGCGGGACTCGAACCGGGGCCGCCTGCAGCGAGGACTACAGCCTCAACACATGGGGCGGGTGCTCTACCAACTGAGCTAAACACCGCCCCGAGGGAATTTCAAATTTGATGAATCATTCACCGGGACTAGGATAGATACTCGATTTTAGTCAAGGTCACCATGAAATAAGACGCTTTAATGAAATAATGAAAATAATGACATCTGACTGACTGAAACACACACAGAAACAGAGAATTTCATTGAACATAATTTATTTGTACAGTAAAACAGAGGTTCATAAGTGAAAGGGAGGATGGACCGACACAAACCCAGGATGTTTCACCATGTCTCTGGTCTCATGTAGTTGTTGTATCTTACAAAGACAGTAATAAATTGATCAGTCGACTGTGTCTGATAGGAGAATAACTGTTACCAGCGACGACTTGATGCAGATCAAACAAACATTAAACTTTGCGGAGGGTGCTTTCAAGAACACCACACCTCCCCTCTTCGAAAGACATATTTATCATAGTGAGGTGAGCGTCGTGGTGTGATTGAGCGCACCCCTGTGGTTGGTTTTAAGCCCAAATAGGGGGATGGGGTTATGTTTCCTTTTACTTAGGGGGCCTGTATGCAATCTTTCTGCTCTTCAGCACAGACCACCTGTGTCTCTTCAGGTAGTACAACAGAGGGATGAGGATGGCCGAGCCCATCAGCAGCTGAAAGAACCAGAGAGGGGGTTGTTAGTCTTTCTACAGGGTCCATGTTCACACACACAGACACACACACACACACACACAAGAGTTTACACCTGACTTTAACTCTCCATCCAACTACACTAACCATCTAAACATCTTTGCAGTAGAACCTACAGATCACAGGAACCTATTTGGAGTTGTCATGTTACTGAAAGCTACACTCCATCGTCTCAGGCTGCTTCAGTATTTCTGATGTAGTCAAGTTATTTTGTCCTTCAGATGTCTCAGATACTTCCTCTTAGTTTCTTGTCACTTATATCATTTTGACCATAAAACTACATATTTCATCTCTTAGACATATTGCTTAGGCACATGGATCATCAGAATGGACCCAAACCCCTTGGGCTAACAAGAGTCCCTGGTGAATGTTGTACCTTAAGTCCCATGCGTTTGCGCTGGTCATGCTCCGGCTCAGCTGCCCACCTCAGGAAGGTGCACACATCCTTAGCAACCTGGCTCATGGTTGCTGGGGTTCCTATAGCAACAGACACACAAAGAGGATAATGATTTTTTTAAGTACACATCTGTAAAACCTGCCTTCACAGGGAGGCTAAGTGATGACATTCAATCTTTTATAAACAAAAACCATAAAACCAGTAGTATTCAATGAAGTTGAGGAAGCTGCATTCTTAATGTCTAATCTGGTAAAAAATGTTGATGTCTGATTTAAGATGAACGTTTCAATTCAAAATTTCAAAAACAAATTCATTCACAGTAAAAAACTGAGATGCACTCTGCATGCTGACTCACCGTCCTCGAACTCCAGCACCTCGTTGTAGATGGGTGGAGCCATGCCGATGGCTTGGCCAGGGAAATAGGGGTTGTAGTAGAGTCCTTCTCTAACTGAGACTCCAGCTGGAGGCTCGCAGTATCCTGTGAGCAGGCTGAACACATAGTCCTCTCCTCCATGTCTGAGTGGAGCACAGAAGAACACCACAGACGTGAACAGGTTAAATTCCCATCAGTGCCGACTTATTTTCATTGTCACCACAAAGTAAACAATGCAATACAATAATACACTGCAAAAGACTGATAACTTCAAAATATATATTTGTATTTACACACGGTTTTCAAGGTGCAATGCACGAACTAGAAAAAAACTACCACTACTGGTGTGAGGTTGCAGCCTGCCTCACTCACTCAGAGTGAGCTTTGATGACAATAACCACGGTCATCACTCTTTCAGTAAAAATGCATCTGGCATTCCTAATCACACATCAGTTTGCCTTGCACTAACGTAATGCTAATAGTGAACTGGGGCTCAGGAGGCAGAGTGTGTTGCCCACTACTCAGAAGGTTTACAGCTCAGTCCCCAGCTCCCCCAGTCCACATGTGAAGTCAAGTGCAAGGGAAAACACCTCGAATAGCCCCTGATGTATCACTGGTGTGTGTGAAAGCTCTTTTAAGATCAGAAAAGTGCTGCATCAATGCAGTCCATTTACCATTTAACTATTATTATTAACAAGTTAAGTAAACATTTTTGTGTAGAACCAGAGGCCACCTCCGTGGTTAAAGCATGTGTGAATGTACATGGGGGACTGTTCAGATGTAGCGTCTTTTGTACGCACAGACCCATTACTTTCAATGTAGACACGTGTCATGCGCGCTCACAACGCAAAGCAAACGCTGTAGTGGCGACGCACTTGGTTTTTTTTGTGCATGTGAATTTAGTGGTCAAAATAGGTTTTGTGGCTCCAGGTGGGTTTTAATATGGTGGGAAAAGGCCCAAACACTCTTTTAATGCTAAAGGTTGCCGACTCCTGGTGTGTAGACTGCAGCTTCATTGGCCATAAACACTTGTGACTGCTTCCCCTCAGAAAAATGTACATGCACATGTGTTGATTTGTCAAGTCAAATCAACATTGCAACATTCAACAGTTTTATTGAACATTGCAGATTTCCCTCATACGGTGCAGATTTCCCCAACTCTTATCTTTCAGTTTCCTGTTAGTCACCTGGCATTGACGATGTAGCTAAGGTCAGGAGGTAAGGCTCCGTTGTTGGCCACCCGGGCTGCCTCAGAGTTGGCGTAGGGCTTTGGGAAGTAGTCGGACAGCTTTCCTGGCCGGGTGAACATCTCTCCACTCTCATCAGGACCGTCCACCACCTCCACCTGAGGGCAGTAGAGAAAGCAGCTCAGTCTCTCAGGACTTAGGGTCGGGTGGGTGGAACAACTCATGGCAGTGTTTCAAGCCTCACCTCCTCAGCGATGACCTTCACCTCGGCCTCTGTGTGCGACACTCCCACCAAGTTTCTGAAGGCCAGGTACTCCATACTGTGACAGGCCGAGCACACCTGCTTATACACCTGGTAACCACGGCGAATGCTAAGAGGAGAAGAGTGAGAGAGAGAATTAGTTCAAGTTGATAAAATGGACATCACGTAAAACAGAAACTGAGACTATCAGGTCATCTAAGCTCTGGTTAGTGAGTCACACCTTGCGTGGTCCAGAGAGGACAGAGGTCCAGCGTGGCTCCAGGGGTACTGTGGGGGGTGGAGCTCCAGGTCAGAGGCTTTGACAGACTGGTGCAGCATCAGGGCAAGCCCTGCCCCACCAGCTGTGACCACACCTAGCGTTGTCAAGGCAACTTTCTTGTTCCTTGGCAAACTGGTGAAGGACATGTTGACCTGCAAAGGAACCAAAGAGTGACCATGTAAAAATAACATTCATGTGATTGATGTGTTGTATGTCTCAGTGTTTGCATGATTAAATATCTGTGATTTTCAGACTATTGGTTGGAGAAAACAAACTATAGTCTGACACGTATCGCTTTTTGCTTTCTTCAAAATTAAGTTCATTAAGTATTAACCAGTAGTGGAAAGTAAATGTACACATCAGTGTCAATAAACTTGGTCCTGGACTTATATGGGCAGACATTACTCTACTTCAGAGGTCTTCAACAGGGGGTCCAAGGAGGTGCTGGGGGGGGGGTTGGTTGATTAGACAATGTTTACCATCTTTAGTATATTTCAAATAAAAACGTCCTTTTGAATTGTCTGCATGATTACCATGCAGTTGACCGGCATTGTTGACATTGGCATTGGTATCAGTGAACAAGGTCTGTTTATAAATGGCAGAGGGATGGCTACCGGTACTCTACTCACTGTACACTGTACACGTTTAGAAAAAACATGAATATATCAACCTGTGTGTCATTTCAAAAGCCTCTGCCCCCTTGTCTCCGTCAGTTTGGGGGTCCCTGGTCTCAAAAACGTTGAAGACCCCTGCTCTACATTATAATTCCTTACTAACTGTGAAATTCATATAGTATTCTCACATTTAACAATGATTAAATTCTATCCTGACATATTTATTCACATATATCTGTTTTTATCATTTGTTTATCATGGCGCAAGGACATACTTTGTATAGACTAATAGGTTTATATTTTATGTTAATCTTCAAAATCAACTTCCTATTCTCTATCTTTGTGTAGAAGGAAATACTATAATGTAATTATTGTAATTTATCTAAAATCTATAGGAAACACAAGATTTACAACTTCAATATGCTGCATTACAGGTGCTAAGCACATGTAGCCAGTTATGTGGCTTAGGCTTACAGGTTAATTATCATAAATCGAAATGGAGTTTGGTGTTTAAGATATGTGAACTACTTCTATACAACTGACATTTCAAAGCTTGTTGCTTTGAAATGACTTTGCACACTCATAGTTAACATGTCACCATATGGATGAGACATTGGCATACATATATCTGTAGATGACAATATTAGACTTACATTATAAAAGGCTGATACTGTCAATAAAACAAATAGTTAAAATAAGCAACAGTATCTCTGGTCACAGGTTAGAGATGTCGCGTCCACAGCCAAAGGCATGGGGGCTACATTTACAGTGACTTTCAGTGAAAAGTAAAGTTTAAAACGTTGATAACAGAGCTAACGTTACATTGTGCTGTAATAACGTTTAACATAGATTTTGATCGCAGGTATGTCACTGATAGTTTCACGTATAATATTACTGCCGTTCATAGAGAGGACGATGAGCGCTGCTTCCACACGTTCTGCCGGTCTTTTCATGCCAGTGAAACACCGTAGATGACTGAAGCGGCTTTCCTCCGCCGGAAGTCCTCTCAGTCCTTGAAAAGCTAACCTGCTAACAAGCCGATGGCCGTTAACGTTACACGACTATTTCTAACTGGTGGTTCACGACTACATCACCTACAAACACTATGTCCACACATCCCAGTGTCGGTATTTGTCGTACAACTTTCACCTCAGTGACCGAGCTCCTTCACAAGCCGGTCAACACTGCACCGAGAGAAAGCTAGCCGGTTAGCTTGCGACACAGAGTGATGACTCCCGAGTCTATGCTCCCGTGTTATAACCGTTTATGTGATTTGTTATATCATTTTGGTCGCGCTGCCAGTCTCCATGCTTCAACAATGACAAAATATCAGAGAAGTTACAGCCGCCGTCGTTCACGACATCAAGAAAATAGTGGGGACACGAGTGACCTTGTCTCACCCCGCTGACAGCAAACATGCTAGCATCAACCCGGGGCTAGGACGCCTTTCTATCGCACCAACATTGTAATAACGGGCCCGGGTGATCAACACATCTAACATCGATCGACCTACCTTGGGCGTCTTGATGGTTTTCGGCGAGCTGAGGAGAGATCTCCCACTCCCCGCTAACACCACAGCCCGTAGCGCCGCCATCTTGTCTGCGTTTGTCTGCTGAAAGAGGCTACTGGCTACCGCCTGGCCAGCGATGAGCCGGGAACCGGATGCTTCCGGTTCACCTTCAAAACAAAACAGCGTCCGCAAAGTGCACTGGATTGTCATTGGATGGGACGTCGGTCACCACTACTAGCAGAATAAAATAAGAGAAGCCCCAACAGTTTATTTTTATTTTAAACCAAGTGCTAATAGCCTACCAGAGATGGAAGAAGCTATTGGATATGTTATTTAAGAAGAATTATCAATTCCCTTTAATATATTGATAATTTAACATGTAAATGATCAGTTTAATTAAATGTGTATGTCTGTGCCTAAATGAGTGAATTAGATTTGTCTTGGCTGTTCTGGAGGTCAGACTCAGTTTGATCAGTGTCTCTCCTTCAGTGGCTTTAATAATACTTAAAACACCATGGAAATAAGCCAAATTATGATTTGTGTGGCTTTCCATACTGTCCCCTCTTTTGTGGACCATTTAAATATTATTATATATTATATATTTCTCGATTTATGTCAAGCGTCATTCTGCTTTTATTTTGAAGGTAGCCTTCACTTACCGGAACTACATATTTTGATTCATTCTGGTAAATTGACGAAATCCTTACACAACCTGAATTTACACAACTTGTTTTTTTTTGAACAATTAATTGTTTTTTTTACCCGACCCCCATCCGTATGTTACATAGTCTTATCTCAGACTTAATTTGGCGCAATATTGCTATGTTTCTTTTATATGTGCAGCATGTTTTATGGGGTAGCCAATGCTCTATATTTATTGTGCTTTTTTTCCCTCTCTTTTCTGCTTTTGAGTGGGAAGAAATTCTGTTTCGTATCGGACCATAGCCTAACGTAGTCTACCTATCATAGACATAGAATACCTGCATGAATGCCGGTTCCTATCCTAATAAAAAAAAAAAAGTGCGATAGGGAATTCATCTGATCTACATCTTAAGACCTTTGTGATTAAAAATTTCAAAGGCTTAAGTTTGTAATGAAGTGAAGGCCTCGTAGTGGCATCAGTTTTCCAAATATAGCTAAAACTTCATATATTTGATGAGTCCCCCAATGAACACATCTGTGTCCAGACTCATATCGCCACCTAATGGCAAAATGAAACAATGTTTTACCCTGCACATCATGATTATGCACTGTTGCCTCACAGCAAGAAGGTTCTGAGTTCCCCCAAGACCTGGAGTCTTTCTGGTGGGGGTTTGCATGTTAAAACAAGCATTCACTTTCAGCAACCTTTCATTACATTCATCAGTTGGCCTTCAGTGTCTATGATCCTGGCAGGGGTTCATGTTTGTCACTGGCAGGTGGTAAAGCTGTCCTTTCTCCTTGGAGAAACGACTTCAGGTCCTGTAAATTCTTGGGTTGTCTTAGCTGAATGGCATGTTGAGACTTAACCACGTCAGGAGACTATGACGGCCTCTGAAGAGTCGACTTAGCCTTGTGTTTTGTGTCATTGTCATGTATGAAAGTCAAAGTGCATCTCATGCACAGCTTCCGGGCTAATCAATGTAATTTATCCTCCAACATTTTCTGATAACATGTTGCATTCATCACGCCATCAGTTTGGACTAAATTCCCTGTACTACTGTAGCTCACACAACTCCAAAAGAGACTGGCCTCAATCATACTCTCTACTCTCTAAGCACAGGTCTTGTTTCCTCTTCACGGATATAGCTGTGTCTATAAACTTTGATTTTGGTCTCATCACTCTAAATGACTTAATTCCAGATGTTTTCAGGTTTCTCTATGTGCTCTTTGGTATATTGATTTAAGTGGGCTTTAGTGGCTTACCTTGACTGTGCAACCCATTTCCTCATGCACCTCTTTTAGTTCATCATCAAACAGCAGAGAAGCTGGTTTGTCAGCTTGTCGATTTTCCTTTGCAGCCTGAACAAATGCAGCGGTGGCTGAAATCTTTGTTGGTCCAACTGACTGCAGTTTGGTATGGTAACCTTTACATTTCTGCCTCATCAGAATTTGAATCCTGTTGGTTGGCATTCTCAAGTTTTTACAAAGCATTTTATATCCTTTTCTTGATTAATTAGATTCAACTAGCTTTTCTTGCAGGCCCTTTGACAGCTCTTTTTCTTTCCAAGTGGATCAGTGTCTAGCAAAGTCAGTGCAGCCCTGGATTTCACATGCAGGGGTCTCATAAGAGCCAGTAAACTCATAACCATTTTTACAGACACTTATTACAAGCAAATCAGTCATAGGTGTTGAAAAAATAAATAGCCCTATAAACCTGAGTGTATTTTATCAGGCCAAACATTTACATGCACACTTTGATGAGGACCATTTGGGTGGTTTCAGTTATCATTATGGTTTATAAAGGGCAAACGCATGTATAAAATAACAAATGATCTCACATGACCTGTCTGCCAGGGTATGAAAAATTATGAGAACTATGTAGCAGCCAATTTAGTAAACTGAACTGAGCTCAATTAACATGAAAAAAACTATCTTTTCACACAAGATTTTGAAACAATTTACATTTTTTTAATCAAAACCAAATGAAAACAGGTGTTCACACAATCTGATCATGATATCAAAATCCACCAACTATGCAAAAATATATAAAAAAAAAACTCAACTAAAACCAATAGGAACAAAAAGACCTTCTACGATATAGGGATAGGGTTGCCGGATTAGAAGAACCAAGTTTAGCCTTGGATCAACATTAGTCTCACTTGAGGAAAAAAATCTAAATGGTTTTGTTGAAACCTTGATGACATTAGTAACATGTTGTGGTCAAGATGCTGAGGTTTAACAGTGACCACATCACTTCAATTAAATAACTTAAGCTGTGGTGATTCATTTACCACTGGACTCAGCAAAGTCAAATCAAACATCCTGAGAAATAGAACTGACATGGTGAAATCCTCAAAACATCTAAACCAGGTATATAATATGATGAATAAAAAAATAATAATTGAGGGTCTTCTTATCCCAAAACAAACAAAAATCCTCTACACGCTTTAGAGGTTGTGTTAGGGGCTGTCGTCATGGTAGCACCATCCCCTCCCTCAGGGTTAGAAACCTCCTAGCTGTTAGGAACACACTAGGAACTGGTAGGGGTTAGCCCACCCTGAGCGGCGGCGCTACAAGGACCACACCGTCTCCTCTGACAAACAGCATGGGGATGTTCCTCTTGGTTGACTATGGGACAAAAAACACAAACACATCTTATATGAAAAATAATGACATTTCCTGTAAACTTTGCAAAACTATTTTTAATTGTGGAACATTGTGAATTATAAAGATTTAAAGTCCCCCTCCAATGAAAATCGTGTTTTTCATGTTGTACACATGTTCCTGTGGGATTTTTCTGATGCTCGAGGACATATCTGCAGCAAAGTAAGTCTGAGTATTTCTGCCTTCAAATTGCTGGGAAACCAACGGCAGACGCTGACTGGCAGTTTCAGGCAGACTGGGGTTGATGTGTCACAACCCCAGGGCGGGGCAATAGTGCTACAAGCTCCCGCCCCGCTCCGCACCTGGCTCAAAACTGAAAGGCTGGACAGCTCGGTGTAAGGTGCCCCCCCCCCATCTCTCTAGCATGCTTCACCCATATGTAGGGGTGTAACGATTCGTTTTAACAACGATTCGATTTGAATCATGATTCGTGGGTTGCTGATTGGATTCAAGGACGATTTTGGTTCATTTAGAACGATCCGATCCGATCCGATTCAGTGATTTGAAATTGATTAATTCATCGATTTATCACCATGCATCACATGTGAGAAGTGTTTCAGGAGAGGAAAACAAGCCCACATTGTACCTTGTAGAGTTCTTCATACGTCTCCTCATCGATCTCCACTGTCGTCACAGTCTCCTCCACATCACCCAGGATCATGTTTAGGTGCTGATCGTAGGCCTGGAACAACCACAAGTGTGAAATAGGAATACACAATAAAAGGGTTAGAAAGAGAGGAAACCAGATATACATACCAGAGGCAACTAAACAGGTTTTTATTATTTTTTTTAAATCTCTGGATGCCACGCTCACTCAATCCTGGTCTACAACACAAAACACAGAAGCCTACTACACAATACAGATGTTTCAGAGGTTTTCGGGCAGCACAAGAGGATGCCCTGTGTGTGTGTGTGTAGCTTACATGTAGTCGGCCACGCAGCTCTCTGTCATTCCTCATCTTGACGTAGATCCGCTCATCAAGACTGAGTCTGATTAGGTCAAGTGGCTCCTCCACTGTGTTGGTGGTTGGTTGCTACAGCAGATGTAAAAGAAAAACATTTGTTACACCAACAACAGACATGTTCTCACGGTTAGAGATAAGGATGTGTAGGATATATTCCCTGTCAAGGTTATAATTTGATTTAATCTAGGCATGTAGCAATATATCTGATTGTTTTGAAAGAAACATTTGCAATTATTTGAGAATATCCAAAATGACAAAAAAGCAAAATCACTGCAGAGAAATAACCATCAACTATCACTTTAATTTTGGGACCTTTGAAATTGAGTCCATGGGACAAGTTGACTAAAAAATCAACAGCCAAGAATTTTAATAATTTTTGTCAACATCACAAAGACAAAACCCATTGAGGCTTTCTTTGTGTAAAAGTTGCATTTTGAAAAGAGCGTAACAAACAGTGACTCCATGTATTGTGTTTCAGAGAGATCTACAGTGCAGCTAGCTCTGACCTGTCCCATGTCATACTGAAGCTACACTTTGTGATACTGTGTGGTTCACTGTAGCCCTCAGGTCTACAGAATAAGGGAAGCTTCCCCCAGAGCTTGAGTCTACTGTGCAGCTGCCAACGTGCACTACAAAAACACAGAGACAGATGAACGAGCAGTCTGAAACCAATTCATTAAAAACAAGTGAAACGTGTAGTTTTGGTGCAGATCTCCACTGCTGGGGACAGCTCATAGCAACTTTGATTTTGTGTTGTGGAGCCTTTGTTCTGCCACTGTTAATCACAGTACAACTGATATTTACACCAAAGCTCACCAGAATATTTATTACTGGAGATGTAACAGTAGAGGGCTCAGTTCTGTTGTTTCCGATTCGGTACTGAACCCACTGTCTCCAGTTACATTTATGTCACGTTGACGTATATTGGCTTCAAATGACGAACTCAAATCGTTTAGCAATTAAACTAACTGTACAGTGTAAACAATGATAACTTTGCGCTTACTTATAGTGAACAATCTTTAAAACTTTAATTCAATTTAACCTCTCGCCAGTCCACAAACACGTTTCTTCACGTTAACCATAGCATCACTAGCTAAGTTAGCTTGTTCGTCTCTCGGCCTCTTCGGGCTGTAAACAGAGCAACAACAACTCGCAGTAACAACACAATCATGCTCACACACGTGCAGCAGCAAAACTGTGTGTCGTCAACATTTCCAGTTTATTATTTACGTGCCGGACTGTTAAACCAACTTAACAGAACTGATCCCAGCTGCACTGACCTGCTCCACTTCGTCCGCCATGATGCTTGAAACTGCGTCATGTGGCATGAGCTGTGCGGGTGTTGCCAGGTCCGCAGAAAACCAGACAAAAGCAGGCGTCAGAGGCTGCAATCTTGCCCCGTATTCCCAGCTGGATGTCTAGTTAGTATGATTAACTTGTGCGCTATTGAGCAATATCCGAAGAAATTAGTAATAGGTATAGGCACGGTGTCGAAAGTGTTATTATTCTATGGTACAATGATTAATTTAAAGCCTTATTTGAGACGCAGTTGCCATTCAAACAAAAAGAATGAACATACAAAACAGAAAACAAACCAATCCAATAAATTAGATGACATTTATATTTCCCAGTTATTTTTTATCTTGTGTTCACCAGCCACCCATTCCACTCAAACTTGTTCAGTTTCTTTATTTAGGCTATCTTGCTTTGATTAGGACTACTTTTTGATTTGTGTTGTTGTCATGTCAATGAAGTGTTTGCTGTAATCAATGAGATCTACGACGTTCATGATTATTATCACCTAATACCAACAATGCAATAAAACCAGAAATGAATCAGAAAAATACTTTAACAAAAAAAGTGTAAATTTGCTATACCAAATTATAATTTTGAGTTGTAGGCGACAGATGGTCACTGGATAATTAGCATTTAAGAATAAATCAACAACATTAACAACATCAACAAAAATATAAAATACACAAAATGAGCGCCTCTTTGAGGAAAAGTAAAGGGCTATCAAATATGGGTGTATGGAATGCAAACCTGGCAACCCCACTAGTGTAGATAAGTAGTACCAGCACTATTCTCCTCCTCTTCCTCCTGTCTAATCCTTTTCTAGACGTTTCTCCACACGGCGCGGGACAAGGTCCTATAATTCAGTGGTAAGTTAAGAAATGTGGATGAAGTCTATTTTGGGGTCACCCAGATAAGAAAGTTTAAGTCCGATATAGAGTCTAGATGGATTTAACCTCAGAGGAGGGAACAGGACCAGGTCCTCCTCTCCTCCACATAGTAGCTATTGCTTCTCTGACGCTGTCTTGTTTCTCACAGTTCGACTGACTAAATTGGACCAACATATTTTGCTCTATTTTGGAATAGTGGGAGGCTTTTATACACCATGTTCTAGTCAGTGATTCCAAAAATACAAAGGTATAATCTTGCATAGTACAAAATGAATACAGGCCAGTGTAAAATCTGGATCCAGTCCATCATCACATTGCACTACAACATTCATTCTTAAAGTCCCGGGTTTGTTTACCCGTTAGTATCTGGGCCAGAAGACAGTTAGTAAGTGGGGAAAAGGTCGTCTGGGAGAGATGGTGGAAGGCCAACAAAGCAGTGTAGAGGCATTCAAGTCAGTAGCCTGTTTAGGCTGCATCTATCTATCTATCTATCTATCTATCTATCTATCTATCTATCTATCTATCTATCTATCTATCTATCTATCTATCTATCTATCTATTACAAATATAAACTTGTTATGGGGTTAAATTTATGTCATTAATAGGCTGTACATGCACAGAGGGTGACCTACAAATATCCCTTGACTTGCACACGTGTTTTGCTATCCACAAATACACATTCCCTATTTGTAATTTGTATGTTGATTTTTACAAATAGATATGTATTTGTTAATATATCATACAAACAAACAACAACAAACAAACAAACAAACAAACAAACAAACAAACAAACAGGTTTTGCGCATTTCACAGATAAGTCTTAAAGCAATACTTAAAGGATATAGTTACAACTTTTTCATCAAAAGGATACATTTTTCAAAAATAATCCACAGAATGTCTAGAGGGGTGCAGAATAAAAGTATAAATTTTACTGATTTTTTTTAATAGTATATAAATAATTGTTAAATAAATTTTGACGGGTCCAAAATATATAAATATTTACATCTGGTTACGTTGGCAACGTCGGCATGGAATGATCTCTGTGGCGACAGCATTGCGTTGATGTCACGTGAGGTGGAGCTCGGGGGGGCCAGATCCTCTGTGGATCCTTTGTGGAGGAATGTCATTGTACTAATGCTAAAGGTGCGTTCACACCGGACTTTTTATTTTTGTTGCTGTCGCTCGTGTCGCTCCAAAAAAATTGCTCTGTCACTCAGCGGCCAGAGAGTCGGGATTTCTCATCTCGGGCGACAGAGCGAAAAATCGCTCCGTCGCTTGGTCGCTGTCGCTCGGAGCCCCAGCGATTTTTCACCTGAGCAATTAAATGCTCAGTTGCTCATTTGCATTGACTTAATATGTAAACTTGTCGCCAGCGAAAAAATAAAAGGTCCGGTGTGAACGCACCTTAACTAACCGTCAGCTGGTACTGTAACGTTTCCGGTGCAGGCGTGATGCTGCGGGTTTGTCGGGTCGGCCTGCAGGTGAGTTAGTGCGATGAATATGTGTTATTGGTGTCCCACAAATGCAGAATCACACTTCACAAACACGTTTTCAGTTTTACAAATAGAAAATGATAAATTTACAAATACACATCTATTTGTAAAAACCAACATAGGCTACAAGTTACAAATAGGAAATTTGTATTTGCAAAACACATGTGCAGAACAACAAATATAGATCACCCTCATTACAGGTATTATGGGACAAATTTAACCCCATAAATTTTAACATTATTAACAATTTGGACATCTAGTTCTTGTTCTTTATGATTAGTCTGTATGTTGATTTCTGTGTATGCTTGAGTTAAATCCTCATCCATTAAATTAAATCTATATTTACAACATTTACAATTTACATGTCTTATATTCAGTCACAGGTTTTATTTTTTGTTTTATTTATCATGTGTTTGTGTGTGTTCTGTGTGCGCCTCCACTCCCAGTCCAGCCCATTGTTCCATATTGGGTGTGTTTGCAGGCAGAGGAGGCAGAGCAGAGCAGTGGAGTTGCCCATTCCACCCTCAGCTGCAGTGTGGCTCTGTGGTGGAAGAGATCCCTGCTACAACTACACAACAGCTGACACAGCTCACAGTTAACAACAGTTAAACAATCAGAAGCACTCAAGAGTGTAGTAAACTTTACTCTTATTTTTATACTGTTACAGGTAGTAGATGGTGCAGTAATACTATGACCGTAACAAAAATATATCATCATCTTCTCCTCTCTTCTTTCTCTCTTCCTGCTCCATCATCACATCCTGAAGCTTCACTGTAAGAGACACTGGCCACCAGATGCCGCCAACAGCAGGAAGACGGAGCTTGATGTTGCCATACAGTGGAATTTTTAAATATATAGGAGTATAGTCACCCAGTATTTATACATACACATGGAGACACAAAAGAAAAAAAAAATATAAACATATAAATTAAAGGATTTGTCATTAACTGTAATAAACATTACAATTAGGTGACTACATGTGTAGTCACTCACCTTACTCTTATCATTTTACCAACAGATGTATCCACAACTGTTTTTTTAATCATTAAAGATAATAAACACAGTTTTCAATTTTGTTTTGCAGCTGTTGTGTTGTGTTATAATTGCAAGTTTCCAGGGTTAGGAGAGGGATTTTGTGAAAAGCCCACTGCAAACACTTGGCCTTGGTTTGTCCTCATGGATCAAGTATTGGGACAGAGGCACTGAGCCTCCTGTCCTGATAAGCTCTGTGGCGACACACCAGGGCCAGAGGAGGAGGAGGAGGAGGGACAGAGAGGATGAGCCATTACTGCTCATCAAGGAAGTTATGAGGTTGCAGGGAGACATACATACTACAAAACATTTAATGGGTTGTTAAAAACTAAAATGAAAGTATTAACTATGAATATATCAACAGTGAGTTCCTGGTGGTGCTTGCAGTCCATCCTGGACCTGGATGGGCTACGAGACCAAAGATCCTTGTCTCCTCTGCTAGTGTGACATAGGGGTGGTCTCCAGAATATTAGTCTCTCCACTGTTCACAGCACCGTCTGCTGCCATGTCACTAGAATCTTTTTCTAAAAACAACTCCATAACCATATTTAATAGATCTTATCAAAATATTTAACTGGCAAGTTCTGTAATAAAGGTGTCCGTTTTAAAAGTTTCAACAAGTGCAACATGTATTGAGAATCAGCACAGCCTTGTCTAATTATATGTTACTCATTAAGGGCCTATATGTGCAGTTTAATAGAGTTTAAGAGACCAGAAACAACAAAAACAGATATTGGCTGGAAAAATACTGCTGACATTAGCTGCACATGTTTTGATTATGGTAGACATGTTTTAAAGTTTCTGCAGGGAAAAATATGTTGTTGTGTTATGTTCATGATATTGAGCAGTGTGTATGGGCATTTTAATAATTTATTTAGCAAAGAATTGTCCTTTAATTCCTGCCTGTGCATTTCTCTTATGATTATGCAAAATGGCAGTTTCTGTCACAAGCTGCGTTTACATGGGTCCAAAAATCCTATTTACAATCAGATTAGGAGGTCAATCAGATTCATAATATCTCATTTAAACACCTTACCGGATCCGATTCACCCGGATCTGATTACATTTTGGATCGGATTGAAAGAGGTAGTCTACGCCGATTGATAATCAGCTTCAAGTCGCATGTAAACGGCTGACTAGAGTGGATTTGGTGGTTGATAGAGTGGATTATTCATTCTGTCCATGCGCGACCTAGTATGTAGGAGTCACGTATTGACGTTAGCGGGAAATAGGAAACAGGAAATAGGAAAGTCAAAGCAGTGTTGCCAAATTGGCGACTTTCTCGCTAAATCTGGTTCCTTTTTTGTCAAAAGCAACTAGGAACAATCTAACGACTTTTCCCTGTGTTGTTAAAGACATTTCTGGTTTGGAGACTCCGACATGAAAGCACGTATCACTGCTGTCTTCAACGAACAGTAGTAGGTAACTTGTAAGATGACCTTTGTTGTTTTATTAAAGGGATAGTTCACCCAAAATTCAAATTTGTATTGAAGCCCTGACATGAGAAATTGTTCCGCCGGTCAGTGCAAATCTCGCGTGACACAGGAAGAGCAGTGAACTGAGACACTGGGAGCTTGATGGAAATTAGCCTGTGGCTACAATCCGGCTTGTTTACGATTTTATGTTTCGTTCATGAACTTGCACTGTCCCACTTCAAATAAATTGAATTGAATTGAATTCCGCTACAAACAAGCTTAAAATATAGACTTATTTAATTTTTTTCGGAACAATTTCTCATGTCGGGGCTTCAGGACATTACAGACGAGCACTATGGAGGTATTTGGATGTTTTTTGGTGTGTCTTTTTGGACGAAGAAAAGTGAGCACCATTCCCAACCATTATATGGACAAATACTGCTGCGCGGACCCCCCGTAACTCCGAGAAGGCGCGGAGGACTTCTCTCAGCCCTTAGTCGACATGAGGGTGAGTAGATAATGAGTGAAATTTGAATTTTGGGTGAACTATCCCTTTAAGTGTCAACCATATTTCCTGAAATTATACATGGATTATGAGCTGATTCTGACCTCCCGCTGAAGGTTTACATTCATACATGTTCACCATTCATTAGTATTAGAATATGTTCTTTATGACAGCTTTCTAACGTTAGGATCCACACCACTGACATTGTTCTTCATTTAGCCATCAGTGACTAGTTCTTTTTGTTCATACTGAAACACAGGAAGATACTTTAATGTTGGAACATGCACAATGAACTCACATAGATGCATGTTTTTTTTGTGTGTGGTCTCAGTTTTTAGTTTTGAATCTCACTGTTACAATTTACCCCAACCTACCCTTGTAGTGGGGTAGGTTGTCACAGTGGCACTCCTTGCATTTGACATCAAGAAATGGATTCTGTGATGTACTTTGAGAAGTTTTTGGCATTGTTATTTGTAGAGGACACATGAGGGGACTTGCCCTGACTCGACTATTTTTGATACATTGGTTAAACATGTCAATTAGTTGGATATATTAGTCAAAACCGTTGCTTTGGTATTTCTTAACAAGGTGTTATCAACCTTTTGGTATTTCTTAAAGGAGAATTGCCCCCATGGGTTAGCGTTGCCGCTATCCTGAGCACCGGGTAGCCATGGTACATCTTCGGTTTGCCTGCATCAATTTTAGTCGCGTTTTTTGCTCCCCCCAACACTAGGTGACCATCAGGAAAATGATTTTGGGGTCAAAAATGGCTGGAATTGTCCTTTAACAAGGTGTTATCAGTGAGGTGGTGGTGCACCTGGATTTTAGGTAGGACTTTCCAGCAGTGTACTCCTTCTACTGGCTGGTTACCTATAAAGTGCCGAAGCGGAAGCAGGAAGTAAGCTTGCCATGGGACCTCAGTTAAAAAAAAATCTCCATGTAAGTGAACGGGAGTCAAAGTTTTATTTCGTGATCTGATTGAATTGTGCCATGAGAAAAAAAAAAGACCTTAACCTACTTAAAACATCGCGTTTCATGCCAAAAAATCTGCAGTTTGTTGTAAAACGGGAACGGAATAATGTAGCCTACTATTTTGTAAGATGGCTCTACGGACTACAGATTGGGTGTCCCGCAAAAAATACATCACCATCTTGGGGCGGTGTTTGGCTCAGTTGGTAGAGCACCCACCCCATGTGTTGAGGCTATAGTCCTCACTGCAGGCGGCCTTGGTTCGAGCGGTCCTGCCCCCAGTGGCGAAAGTAGGCCTACCGTTAATGCAAGTAATGCCGTCGCATTAGGACCCGTGGCCAAAAAAGGCCCGTGGTGAAGTCTGGTTAAAAAAATTAAAAATATTTAAAAAAAACTAATGCAAAGCCTGATTATCTTCTCAAGCAGTGCCATCTCTCTCTCTCTCTCTCTCTCTCTCTCTCTCTCTCTCTCTCTCTCTCTCAGTGACATGCTGTCATTCATTCATATTTCAGCACTGAGACAGCGGGCAGTGCTCTCAGTCACTCACTCTCACTCTCACGGGCAGTGCCATCATGCAAGGCTTTTTTTTTGTTCATTGATCTTTTTTTTTTTTAACTTTTTAACTGTCTGTGTTTTATTTGTCCTGATTTGTCTGCCTGTGTAGTGTTTTGTAATTGTCTACTGACTGTATGTATAAACCACTATCCTAGGCTAGCGTTTTTTCTCAGATCGCAGGATCAATCGCAGGAGTGTCCTCTGGGTCCTAGTGCCAACATATAAGGCAAGACACAGTCGCATACAGGCAGTCAAACGCTCACAGACACAGAGGCAGATGCTTTTATTTTGAAAACGAACAAGCCGTCCCGTACGGGGCGGCAAATCACAGGACGTCCCGGCGGTCAAACGGGACAGTTGACAACCCTCAGCTAAGTGATGCGACACCAAGGGGGCAGTTGTCGGTTCTGAGAAGTGAAGCTCACTTCCGCATTCAAAAAACTGCAATCCCCTCAGCTGTCGCTGGGGGCTGGTACCGGAAGGGAGCAACTCC